>NW_025814867.1:65553172-66753172 GCF_022079265.1 Lynx rufus
AATAAGAAAAGTACAGTCTTACTGCTTGCCATTCTATCTCTTGGTCTCTGCTTGGGTAGGGAAGCATCTCAGAATATATAGAGATTATGATGAACCATCCTGAGTATTTTGCATATTGTGTAAGTGGACTGCAATCATAAACTCAGCTGCCTATTTCTCAAGAGCTAGTGACCCCCAGGTAAAGACAGAGAAAGTGAGGACAAAATGTGATTAGTGGACACAGGCAGATTTTAATACAGTAAGGTGTTTTTTTTGGAACTTTTTTTGTAATCAGTTTTCCATCTGAACCAAAGGATACATACATTCTGGTGAGGTTTTCAAGGCAGCCTACAGACATGCATTTAAACCACAGTTTACTGAAATAATGTACATTTAACAGTTATGCAATGGTTTACTAATAAAATAAGACCAAATAAAAGAGTAAAGTAACATAACACATCTGAATTTTTAACTGAATAGAAGCAGGTTTCATTTTCAGTGTTTCTCAGTAGTGGTCACTCTTGGCAATTTTAAGCAGTTACAGTTTGTGTTGTGTGGGACCGTCCTGTGCACTGCAGGGGGCAGCACCTCTGGGCACCCCATTCTACATGCCAATAGTACTTGCCAGTTACTTTGAAAACCAAAAAACCCTCACCCACTTCCCACGAATGATATAGAGAGGGTCTGAGAGCCACTTGGAGATGTTTATTGGTATTCTGAAAGGGAACCACAGGCACTTCAAAGGTTGATGGGACAGATTTTAAAGGTTGTTGTTGTTGTTGTTTTTAGGTTGAGTTTTACTTCATAATATTTCTTAGCTGAGATCATTTTCCTTATCCGTCTTGAGCAGGATAATTTTTTTTTCCTCTCAAATGGAACAAAAAAGGCAAGCCAGAAGAAAACTGTTGGAAGTTTCTATTCAGTTAAAAATTCATACGTATTAAGTCACTTTTCTCTTTTATTTGCTGTTATTTTATTAGTAAAATATTGTATAATTGTTAAATGTATGTCATTTTAGTAAACTGTGGTTTAAGTGGGTGTCTATAGGCTGCTTTAAAAACCTTACCACAGTGTATGTATACTTTGTTTTTAATGGGAAATGGATTCCAATGTTGGAAGAGTATATGTATCTTAGAAAAGTTCCCTGAGGTATAATAAAGTAAGCACCAAGCAGGGAGAAAAAAAAGGAGAAAGAGAAATAAATATTGTTTGCATGATCCCACATGAAGGCTGAACCCAGGCTTTGGAGCCATGCATCTTACTTACTCTTTTATAACTTGCTTGACCTTGGACAAGTCCCTTAATCCTAGCAATCTATGGTCCATCTCTACAATGGAGATGATTTTAATAATACCTATATTCTGGAGGGGTGTGTGTGTGTGTGTGTGTGTGTGTGTCCATAATTATATATGTAAAACAATTTGAAATCTATGAAACAATCTACAAATTTCAGGTTGAAACCATTATTTTTAACATGATTGTTGCCAACCTGAGGATGAATGTGGTAGATGGCGAGGGTCAGAAGTTGAGTCAGATGTTCCCAACTCAGGCAAGTTTGGTTCCTATACTGAAGGGATAGGAACGGTGTGAAAGCAGGTCAGAATAAGTTGGATGTAAGCTGGGGGAAAGGCACATTATACCTAGGGAATGTCCTCATATTAATATGGTCAAAATTGTTACATGGGATACTTGACACTTAAGTGGATCTTTAAAGCGATTTTATATGTAGCATTCTCAGTGTAATCTAGATAGAAAAACCTCCACAAACACCACCACCACCACCACTATTAACAACAAAATTTTTGTGAAAATCTCGGGAAGATACAATGAAGAGTCTGTTGTCCACATGTGAACAGCTCACTGGTGGAAGACTGGCTCATGCTTCCAAGACAGCAGAGGGTCATAAAAATAACATATAAGCATTTGTTGATTTTATAAGTGATATATATTCAGGGTGGACATTTGGCAAAATTATGATGTGTTCAGATTTGCTTTTCACACTTTTCTAGACCTCTTTAAATAGTCCATGCCTCTGCTGTGGCATCTCTTTTCTTATTTTCTGATGTACTCTATTAATATTCTGGCCAGCAAAGAGCCTCCACAGAAAAACCCACCTTCACCTGGCCTTAATGCACTATTACAGGATTCAGCTTCTCCCTCTCTCAATATTTTCCTTAATTTAAGCATATCCATTCTGCTTCTCATTTTTTTCAAGGCAACATTACATCTAGAGATAAATAGGCAATTTTTAAGGCATCAAAAAATCCTCTGCCCCAAAAATGTTTCTCTCAATGACTTGAAGTGCCATAAAATGACACATTAGTCTCTTCTTTAGGTCGAAATATTAAATGACATTGCACATTTGTGTTTTCTCTGAAGGTGAAGGCATTATCATTTCTTTTTATTAATTTTTTTTAACATTTATTTATTTACTTTTGAGAGACAGAGAGAAACAGAGCACAAGTAGGGGAGGGGCAGAGAGAGAGGGAGACACAGAATATGAAGCAGGTTCCAGGCTCTGGGCTCTCAGAACAGAGCCCGATGTGGGGCTTGAACCCAGGAACCATGACATCATGACCTGAGCCGAAGTCGAATGCTCAACTGACTGAGCTGCTCAGGCGCGCTGGCATTATCATTTCTTAATAACTTGTAATAAGTTATTTTCATCAGATTAATAGGCAATATAGCACAGGGATTGAGAATGTAGACATGAGAGCTAGACTGCCTTTATTTAAACCCTAATGATGTTATTTGCTATCTGTGTGATTTCAGTCAAATTGCCTAACCGTTCTGTGCCTCAGTTTCCTCATATTACCATGCAAAAATAATAGTTGCCAACCTCACAGGATTGTCAGAAGGATTAAATGTTCTGCTATATGTAATGCACATAGAGAAGTGGAGAACATAGAGTACTTGGGAAGCACTCAGTAAGTGTTAGCTTGCAAATTATTATTCTGCCCAGACATTAGCACTGATATTTAGGAAAATGAAAAACACATTGCTTCACTGAGAAGCTTGTACCCAAACAGGCTTGTTTAGACTGCTTCAAAAGTGTATTGATTTTCTAGGTTATTAAATTTTTTTTCTTGAACTTAAAAGACTTATAGAAGCTTGTAACTAACATAGGTAGTGTAGTTTTGTGAGCCTACAGAATGAATGCTACTGTCTTGATGCAGCCTTCTTGAGCCCTTATTATACTTAAACATTCTTGCATTACACCCTGTCATACATTTTGCTTGTAAGTCTTCCCTTAGAGCCCTTTAACTTTCCCTTGTAGATTAGCTATTGGTATTCTTTAAAAGCGTTTCTGATATAGTATAATTTTGTGGAGGGCAGGAATCACGTCTCATTCATCATTATGAATCCACTGGAGCCTTGCACAGTATAGACACTTGCTACATGATTATCAGATGAATGGATAACTGAAAGATCCATAAGGCCAGAGATTTTTGAAGGTGTGCTCATTGCTGTATCCCCAAGTATCTAAAACAGTGATTGGCACATAGTAGGTCATCAATAAATATTTGCTGATGATTTTGTTAAAAGAAGGAAGGCACAGATGTGCTGCTGAAGTTAAATGGGATTCTGCATATGAAACCTGAGTTACATTAAATATTTTGAGATCTATTCCTCCAGGAAAAAAAAGCACATTGGGGAAGCAAACTATGGTACACAGAGTAGGACATTTGCTTCTTCCTTTGGAGATATTTCTCTGCAGGTAGGGGAGGGTAGTAATGATTGTTATCCATTAGCTCTATATTCTTCTGTCTCTAGCCATAGCTACTACTTCATTCATTCACTCATTCATTCAACCAAAAGCTATTGACCATTTGGTTCATGAAGGACACTGTGGCTGATGATGGGTAGCAATTAGGCAGGAAGGATACGCAATGGTACGGAATTTGTTTGAGTAGCTGAAATAAAGTGTAGTGCTCTTGGCCATTGTGAATAAAGTGTGATGGTCTCGTTTAATTCACTTCTAAGTGAATTTGCTTTGTCTATGATTCCTGATGAAGAAGTAGGTTCAGGTGATCCTGATCCTCTTTTCTGTCTGGACCAGGATGTACAGTCAAATTTTACAGTCTGATGATATCACCCAGAGCAAACATCTTAGCCAAAACATGCATGACTAGCAATCACAGATATATAAGAAAAGCAGGACATCCAAAAAAGAAATACCGAGTAGCAACTTTAGGCTGCCTTGATAGATCTGCTTAGGAGAAAACCTCAGGGGAGAGTAGTCAGCACTGAGATGCCCACACTCTTGGCTCCAAGCTTATGATGACCATACACCTAGGTTTTCTGGAGACAGTCCTAGTCTATTCTTATTGTCCTAGGGTAATTAATAGGCCCCCTTTCATTATCAATATTTTCATGGTTTAGAAGATAAATGATGTGGTCTCCTATTGTTTTCTCACCGAAGATGTTTTAGAGCATGCATGCACATTGCACAGTCATCCTCCTGGGTTAAATATACATGCTTAATACCCTGGAAAGAGAATTGTTTATCTTGTCTCTAGTGGGATTATAAACTCTTGAAGAGCAGGAATCTCATTTTTTCCTTCCTCTATTCCTTCTTTCTGGCGAGAGCTGATTATATAGTAGGCTGCAATACATTCCTATTAAATTATTTTTAACTTTTTCTCTGACTTAAGATTGCATGGAAAAATGCATATACAAGTACTTTTTTTTCTCCAATAAGATGTGTATTTTCTTAGAGATATATATTTATCCTTAGTTTACTAGGTGACTTTCTTATAGGATTTATCAGGAGATGTAATCCATAGGAACCCTGATTTTTATGCTAAAACTCATTTCCAAATGTTTACTTTGTAGTTTTAAATTTATAGATTGGAATCAGAAAGCTTGGCTAATAGACAATCAAGATGCATTTTCACTCCTTCACAGATTCTCCAACACACACAATCATACTAACACAAAGTAAAATTTCTATACATTATTCTTTATATGAAAAGAGAATACAAGCTGGGTTGTGGGGAAAAAATGAAGGATTCTCTATGTGAACAGTGTCAGGAAAGCGATAAGTTTGAAAATTAAAATGGTATGTATATTAAAGCAAACAACTATTTATTTATTGAGCACTTACTATGTACCAGTTACAAGTAATATTTACATTATTGAGCTTTTGGGACAGAATACATGGAAGATGTTAGAGGCCAGATGCTAGATTCTAGCACTGCAATTGTTGAGTTTGCAAGGTAATAACCCTTTCACTCTTAGGAGAAGCTTTTGTATTCTTGAACTGGTTCATGGTATTGATTTTAGGAAACTTCTACATTTCTTTTGGGACACGGTGCAATATCCATCTGTTTATTTAGATGTTTGCTTGAAGGGAGTTTAATGTAGACAGAGACAATGCTCTCCACCCCCTCTGCCCATGAACCACAGTTTGCATGGTGTTTGTCTTATTTTTTTTTAATTGTGTTTTTAATTTTGCAAATGTGCCCAGAGGCGTTAAGTAATGGTAGCATATTTATAAATTAAAATATAAATAAATAATTTTGGAAAGCAATAACAGCTGGCAAATATTTTTTTCAAGAGAGTTGTTTGTAAGGAAAGAAACAGTTCTGTGAGCATGATGAAACAAACCATACCAGGTCACAGAAGAGTAGATTGTGCAGCAAGAGCTTCTTAACAAAACTCTAAAGTTTTTGAAAATCTTAAGACAATGAGTGTCTCCTTTGAAGGATGGTGTGGGGGCTCCAGGTTGTGTCTAGTGTTCGTGGTAGAGTGAGATCTAGGGGGCTAGATACATTATAAGGATAAACATTCATGGTGAGTGTAGGGAAAACCCTGTTCTTATTATACTCATATACTCCGCCTGATTCTGGGTATAAAAGAGTTAATAGTAATTGTGTTAATGCACTTCTGAGCTGCTACTACTGCCCTGGGTCTAATCAAAGGTGAGGCACAGGAAGTCCCAAGGCTTTGCCCTAATGGGATCCATTCCAGATTTTCCTGAATCAGGAAAGTGCTGGGGCTTGCATCCCTCAAGAGACAATGCAGTCATTTATGTCTCAGGAAGAGTCAGGGTTTTAAAAATCTACAGCCATAGCCATGACTTTACAGAATTTATTTGAGGAAAGCAAAATCTTTCACAGAAATCAGTTGGTATAGACTCATGACTCAAAGATAGTCTTTTGAGCAATTAACATTTATAACACAACAAACCTAGGAAAAGAATCTTATGAGATCCCTAAGAGTCTGCAGACTACACTAGCAGAGAGGGGATTCCCTTTGCCCTTGGGGTTGGGGCTTGTTTCCAGTTCCTTGGTGAGGAACCCCAAGACTGAAGACTGATATAAAACCCAGTAACAATGGGGCACCTGGGTGGCTCATGGGTTTGAGCCCTTTGTTGGGCTCTGTGTTGACACACAGAGCCAAGAGCTGACAGCTTGGAGCCTGGAGCCTGCTTCGGATTCTTTGTCTCCCTCTCTCTCTCTGCCCCCCCCCTTCAGAAATAAACAAAAACATTAAAAAAAATTAAAAAGAAAACAAACAAAAACCCCCCAGTAACAGCAAGGTCATATCAGACATGCCTTTAATTGAGTAGGATTCAAGAATATTGATGTAAAAACAATAGCAAAGATGAAATTTTAAGTAATACCCCATGCCAGCTTGCCATTTTATTCAATAAACTTAAGCCCATAGGCAATGAATGGAGTCAGTCAAATCAGCAATACTCATTGCTAGTTTTAAACATATTTTTTAAATGTGAGAAAGATGTTAAGGATTTCCCTGATCAATAGCAAAGAAACCAAACATCTGCCAGGAAAGTGGGTCGTCCGCGCCCTATAGGAAGAACTTTGATAATTAACTCCGGGCCAAGGATGAGTTAGATGAACTGGTAAAGTCATCTATGGGAGAGAGAACAATGACAGCCAACAGGAAGGGCCACCACAAGAGAATCTTCATTAATTTGCCAAAATATTCCAAGCAGAGAAATTCTTGAGTGAGAGTTTCTGAATGTAATATCCCTATGGAATTATATGCTGAACATTACAATAAACATTAAATGTATTTTGTGAGCATATTTGTACATAGGTTGTATATACAAAACTATGTACGTGCCTTACATGCTAACATTAAAAATCAACCTCTTCATATCATGCTATTCCACTCTACCCTTTTCTGGAGTGTATCTGAGTCAGATCCCAGAAATCCCAAGTCAGTTGGCGGAGAGGTAAAATCTTGTATTTTGCAGGTATATGGAGTTGTTTCCATTATTATAATATGATTTGTGTTCACAGGTTGATAAGGCTTGGAAAAATTCAAGTCATGTAATATGTAGAGCAAAAATCATGAAGTTCTCATTACAGAGCCTGGATCCAATTATTCCCAATAAATCCTTTTGTTGACTTTTATGAAGTTCTGGAAAAAGGAGCTCCCCTTTAATTCTGTATTTCTTTTAATAGATACCTGACTTAAGGGGATTTTACCTACTTCATCATCAGATTCAAGATTTTGACACCCAGATTACATTAATTTAGGTGAGGAGTCCCCTTTTGAAGAATCTGTTCAGTGAATTTAAATAGAAAAATACTATCTTTCATTTCAGAGCACTCCATCTGTGGTATATTATGTGCTTTCATATGCATTCTAATTTCACTTCCACAAATATTTATACTGTGACTAATGTGATTGAGTCCTGAAGATAGAAAGTGAAGGTGAAAAGGGTGAATTAATCAGTTCCCCATCTTCAAGAAACCCTTGGTATTTTAAGATAAACTTACATTTAAGGACATAATTGTGACATGGAATATGCACTAGTAGGTATAAAGACAAGGCATAGAAATAATATGGAAAAAAAGTAATTAATCTTATTTGGGAGAAAACAGAGTTAGGGAAACCTTCCCAGAGGAGGTGGGCCCCCAAAGGGCTTCAGAGATAATCAGGGGGAAAAGCTATTCTGAGCAGAAGATATGCAAATGTGTATAAGCGTGAAATAGCATGCTGTGCTTGGGTAATATTTCAGTATTGAAATGTGTGTGTGTGTGTGTGTGTGTGTGTGTGTGTGTGTGTGTGTAAAGGAGGCCAGAGTGACAGAGAGACAAACAGGGTCTTAATTACAAGAGACCTTTTAATTTTTTTTGCCAGGATTTATTTTGTAGATTATGAGGAGTCATTTAAAGTAATTAGTCTGGAGAGAGATGTGTTCAAATTTGCTCTGTAAATAGAGCATACTACACATATTGCTTTTTTTTTCTTCACATATTGCTTTTTAACCTGCTTTTTAAAATAACCAATATGGTGAGGATAGCTTCCACATTAGTAAATTTGCATCTGTAACAGTAATTAAAATGGTTGCATTGTATTCTGTGGGCAATTCCACTATTTAATTAATCAATCCATTATGTTAGATAATTAAGATACTGGAGAGTTAAGTTTTTGAGAGCAACAGAGTTCAGTTTAGAACATATGTTTTGGTTGAGATGTTTATAATACAGTAAAGTGGGAATATCCAGAAGGTGCTTGAATATATAAATGTGGAGGTTGGCAACAAGATCTGAGAATGTAGGCATAAATTTTGGAATCATTAGTAGATTGATTAGTTAAAACCAGCAGAGGGGATTTAAGAGTGGATTGACCCTTTGGAAACAGTAGTTTTTAAGTAGTGGGTTGATGAATAAGAGATTGGGAAGAAAAAGTTAAGAGGTAGGAAAAAATCCAGAGAGTATGATGTCAGGGAATCCAGGGGAAAGAAGACAGTTGATTCTCATAACAACTTTTAGAGAGATGAGACTGGGTCCTATCATAATTCTCATTCCACAGAGGCCAAAGGTCTTGCTAAGGCCAATGCGATTGTAAATGATAGAACTGAACTGCGGATCCTGATGGTCTAGCCCCAATTCTAATAGTGTCAGTACCAGATTTTATGACTCAGGTAATTAAAGAAGAGTATAAAAGAATATCAAAGTAAGCTCCAGAAGCTAAAATTAAGATGGAATCTGTAGGAGATATAATATGTAGAAAAAGAACATGTTCTTAAATTATAGCAGGCAAAGGATATCCCAAAATAGGCTGGGAGTGAAATATGATAAAAATGTCTTTAAAATGTTAAGTCTCAAATTTAAGAATATGGTGGATGAGATGATCAGAGAAACACTACCTAGTAAAGTTGATACTTTCAAACAAGATGGACTGAAAACAAACATAAAAAAACAAGTTTCTCAAAAGTTTTTGTTTTGAGATAATTTGAAATTTACAGCAAAATTGCAAAAATAATGTATCATTCTACCTAGATTCCCCCTAGCTTCCTCTAATCTCGACAACTGACAAAGCCAAAGAATAGTGAATAAACTAGGAAATGATTTTTGGTACACTGCTACTAACTAAACTATAGATTTTTCTAAGTTTTACCAGTTTTTTCCTTAATGCCACTTTTCTGTTCCAGGACTCAATCAAGGATCCCACAATACATTTAGTTGTGTATCATTAGTGTCTTCCAATCTTTGACATTTCCTCATTCTTTGTTTGTCTTTCATGGCCTTGATGTTTTTAATGAGAACTAATTGGTTATTATGTAGAATGTTTCCCAAA
The DNA here is from genome assembly GCF_022079265.1 of Lynx rufus. Taxonomy (NCBI): domain Eukaryota; kingdom Metazoa; phylum Chordata; class Mammalia; order Carnivora; family Felidae; genus Lynx; species Lynx rufus. Next base: position 65,562,713 of record NW_025814867.1, read on the forward strand.
TTAAGTTTTTATGATGTTTTCTCACGATTAGATTGAAATTATGCATTTTAGGCAAGAATACTATAGAAGTGATGTGGTGTCCTCATTGCATACTAACGGGGGGTACATAATGTAGGTGTTTTATTACTGGTGATATTAACCTTAATCACTTGATTACAGTGGTATTTGCTCATTTATTTCCACCATAAAGTGACTAGGCTTCCCTTTTCAACTGACAAATATTTGAAGGAGATAATTTTTTTCTTATTGAATTATAATGGACATACAATTTTATATTAGTTTTAGGTGTACAACATAGTGATTTGATACTTTTATACATTATAAAAGAATCACCATGATAGGTCTAGTTACCATCTATCACCATTCAAAGTTATTACAATATTATTGACTGTGTTCCCTATGCTGTATATCACATTCCCATGACTTATTTATTTTATAACTGGAAGTTGTACCTCTAAATTTGCTCTACTTATTTTCCTCATTCCTCCATTCTCTGCCTCTCTGCCCACACCAGTTTTTTCTGTATATCTATGGTTTGTTCATTTGTTTTGTTTTTTTAGATTCCACATATAAGTGAAATTATATGGTATTTGTCTTTCTCTTTGGACTTACTTTACTTAGCAGAATACCCTCTTGGTCCATCTGTGTTATCTCAAATGGCTTGATTTCACTCTTTTAAATGGCTGAGTAATATTTCATTATATGTAATATATATTATATACATACACTCCCATCCATATTTTCTTTATCCATCATCTGTTGATGGACACTTAGGTTGCTTCCCTATATTGGCTATTGTAAATAATGCCATGAACATAGGGGTGGGTACATGTATCGTTTCAAATTAGTGTTTTGTTGTCTTCAGATAAATACCAGAAGTGGAATGGCTAGATTGTATGGTATTGCTATTTTTAATGTTTTGAGGAACTCTATACCATTTTCCATAGTGGTTGCACCAATTTACTTTACCACCAACAGTGCACCACCAAAAGAGGGTTCTCTTTTATCCACATCCTTAAGAACACGTATTATTTCTTGTCTCTGATAATAGCCATTCTGACAGGTATGAGGTGGTATCTCATTATGGTTTTGATTTGCAGTTCCCTGATGATTAATGATGTTGAACATCTATTTATGTGCCTGTTGGCCATCTGTATGTCTTCTTTGGAAAGGTGTCTATTCAGATCCTCTGCCCATTTTGATTTTTTAAATTTATTTTAAAAAATTTTTAATGTTTATTTATTTTGAGAGCAAGCATGCATGAGTGGGCGAGGGGCAGAGAAAGAGAGAGAGAGAGAGAGAGAGAGAGAGAGAGGGAAAATCCTGAGCAGGCTCCACAATCAGTGCAGAGCCTAACGCAGAGCTTGATCCCATGACCCCAAAATCATGACCTGAGCTGAAATCAAGGGTTGGACATTCAACTGCGTGAGCCAACCAGGTCCCCGCTCTGCCCATTTTTAAATTTGGGTTCCTGTTGTTGTTGCTGCTGTTATTGAGTTAATGAATTTTTAAAATATATTCTGAAAGTAACCCCTTATTGGCTCCATCATTTGCAAGTATCTTCTCCCATTTAGTAAACTGGCTTTTTGTTTCGTTGATGGTTTCCTTTAGTATGCAAAAACCTTTTAGTTTGATGTAGTCCTATTGCTTATTTTTGCTTTTGTTGCCCTTGCCTGAGAAGACATATCCAAAAAAAATTGCTATAACCAATGTCAAAGACTTACTGTCTATATTTTCTTCTAGGAGTTTTATGGATTTAGATATTAAAGTCTTGAATCCATTTTGGGTTTGTTTTTGTATATGGTGTAAGAATGTGGTCCAGTTTCCCAACACCACTTTTCAAAGAGATTGTGTTTTTCCAATTGTTTGTTCTTCCTTCCTTTGTTACTGATTAATTGAATCTATAATCATGGGTTTATTTCAGGGCTTTCTATTCTGTTCTATTGATTCATTTGTCTGTTTTTTTTCCAGAATCATAGTGTTTTAATGACTTATCTGTGTAGCATATCTTGAAATCTGGGAGCATGACTTTTTGTTTTGTTATTCTTTCTCAAGATTGGTTTGGCTACTTGAGGTCTTTTGTGGTTCCATACATATTTTAAGATTATTTATTCTAGTTCTGTGAAAAATGCCATAGGCATTTTGATAAGGATTGCACTGAATCGGTAGGTTGCTTTGGGTAATATGGGCATTTTTAACAATATTAATTCTTCCAATCCATGAGCATAGTATATTTTTCCATTTATTTGTGTTGTCTTCAATTTCTTTCATCAATGTTTTATAGTTTTCAGAGTATAAGTCTTCCACTTTCTTAGTTAAATTTACTTCTAGGTATTTTATTCTTTTTGATGCAACTATAAATAGGACTGTTTTCTTAAATTCCATTTCTGATAGTTTATTATTAGCATATAGACATGCAACAGATTTCTGTATATTAATTTCTATCTTGCAATTTTACTGAAGTCATTTATTAGTTCTAACAGATTTTGTTTTTGAGTCTTTAGGGTTTTCTATATATAGTATCAGGTCATCTGCAAATAATGACAGTTTTACTTCTTCCTTTCTGACTTGGATGTCTTTTATTATTTTTTTCTCATGTGATTGCTGGGACTAGGACTTCTAATACCATGTGGAATAAATGTAGTGAGAGGGGGCATCCTTGTCTTGCTTCTGATCTTAGAGGAATAGCTTTTAGCATTTCACCATTGAGTAGGCTTGTCACACTCCGCCTTTATAATGTTGTGGTGTGTTCTCTTAAAACCCAGTTTGTTGAGTTTTTATCATAAATGGATATTTAATTTTGTCAAACACTTTTTCTACACCTATTGATATGGTTATATGATTTTATCTTTTGTTTTGTTAATGTGGTATATCATGTTTATTGATATGCAAATGTTTTAAAAAAATGTTTATTTATTTTTGAGAGAGAGAGAGAGAGAGAGAGAGAGAGAGAGACAGAGTGTGAGCTGGGGGAGGGACAGAGAGAGAGGGAGACACAGAATTTGTAGCAGGCTCCAGGCTCTGAGCTGTCAGCACATAGCCCAATGATGTGAGGCTCTAACTCACAGACCACGTGATCGTGACCTGAGCTGAAGTGGGACACTCAACTGACTGAGCCACCCAAGCACCTCTGATTTGCAAATGTTAAACCATGCTTGCATCCTTGGAATGAATTTCACTTGGTCAGGTTTATAACCCTTTTAATATATTGTTGAATTTGGTTTGCTAATATTTTGTTGAAGATTTTTGATCTATGCTCATCAGGGATATTGGCCTGTTATTTATTATTATTATTATTATTATTATTATTATTATTATTTTGTCCCTTTGTCTTATTTTGGTATCAAGGTAATTCTGGCCTCATAAAATGAATTTGAAAGTATTCCTTCCTCTCCAATTTTTAAAAATAATTTGAAAAAGACAGGCATTAACTCCTCTTCAAATTCTTGGTAGAATTCACATGTGAAGTCCTCTGGACCTGTACTTTTGTTTGCTGGAATTTTTTTGATTACTGATTCTATTTCATTACTAGTAATTGGTCGATTCAAAATTTCCATTTCTTCATAATTCAGTCTTAGAAAGTTGTATGTTTCTAGAAATTTATCCATTTCTTCTAGGTTGTCTAATCAAGTCTGTCAATTCTGTTTACCTTTTCAAAGAACCAACTCTTAGTTTTATTGATCTTTATCAGTTGCTTTTTTTTTAAAGACTCTTCATTTATTTCTACTCTGATCTTTATTTCCTTCCTTCTAACTTTCGGCTTTGTTTTGTTATTCTTTTTCTAGTTCCTTTAAATGTAAGTGTAGATTGTTTATTTGAGATTTTCTTGTTTGTTTCTCTATAGGTAGTCCTGTATCACTATGAATGACCTTCTTAGAATTGCTTTTTCCATATCCCAAATATTTTGGAATACTGTTTCCATTTTCATTTGTCTAAAGATATTTTTTGTATTTTCTTCTTTTATTTCTTCATTGAGTCATTGGTTGTTTAGTAGCACTTTGTTTAACCTCTATGTGTTTGTGTTTTCTTCAGTGTTTTTTTTTTTGTAATTGATTTCTAGTTTCATACTGTTGTGGTTGGAAAAGATGCTTGATGTGACGTCAATCTTCTTAAATTTATTGAGACTTCTTTTGTGGACTAACGTGTGAACTATCATGGGGAATGGTCCATGTGTACTTGAAAAGAATGTATATTCTTCTGTTTTGGATTGTTTTAGTATGCCTTGTTTTTTACTGAAAGGTGGACATAATGTGGTAGGTAAAAGGAAGTGCAGTAAATAGACCTTCAGGAATGTAGTGGTAAGTGTGAGGAAGGGGAAGTATTCTAAAGTCCATAGTTAGGTCTCAGTCTATGATTTATGTCAGGTGAGCCTGTGCCAGGAACTATAAGCTTCATCAGTGATTTTCAGTTTCTTCTCTTCCCTTGCCTTAGGTATGATGGAATAGCTAGAGGAGACTGGTAGTGGGTAATTCCCTCCCCCAATGTAGAAGGCTAGAATAAGATGGAGTTGTGTATTTACCTTCCTCTAGGTATGTTAGGCTCTGGTAAAATAGTTTCTCTTGAAGGCAGGGCAAGAAGAATCGAATGCCTTGGCATATTTCAAAATGGTTTCTTTTCCTCTACTCTTGCTGGAAGTATGAAGGAATTGTTCTCTCATATTCACTATGAGAACCTGGTAGAGTTCCTGGAGGGAAAACTCCCCAAAGTGTAGGGGCCTCCCAGTGACCAGATTCCTGTGGAATTTTTTAGTTCTCAGAGTTGAGCCCTCAGCTATTTGTCAATTATAATTCAGATTTTCCTACCTTAGTTCTGGTTCCCACAGATGTTTCCACTTAGAAGTTTCTCCTTAAGTAAGTTGTGATTTTTGTATTTGTCTGTCTCTCCAACTTTGGGACAGCTGGCTTGCCCTGTGACCTCACTACTCTTACAGATCTAAGAAGAACTATTGATTTTTTGGTTAGTTCAGCTATTTACTTGTTAAGATGGAGTAGTTGACTTCTAAGTTCCTTACATGCTGGATTGTAACTTGAAAGTCCATTAGCGGATCTTGCTTGCAATGATTATCACTGTGGTGTTTGCTAACATTCATTTTTTCCAATTTATTCTACATATATTAATTGGAATTCTTCTGTAATAAAGAGTTTTTCTTTATCCCCCATATACTTATTCAATTATGTCTTTTATTTGCATAAGCTCAGATTTCGACATTCATTTAATATAATGGGTTATAATTTGATACTAGCAATATTTGCTTTTTTATTCCAATTGTTTTAGCTTTGGCCATTGGGGGTGCCATCTGCTTGGCTTTTGTGTCAAATAGGCATTTAAAAAATATGTAGATAGTGTTATATAAGTAAAGAAGGTTTAATAAGCAAACAAAAAGCTGTTTTTTTTTCCTGAGGATATAAGTTAATATTTATTGGCCTAGTAACTTTCTTTTAACAGGACATGTGTATGGGGAAAAGTAGACAAGTCTTGAAGTTTTAGCAGGGCAAAGATTGAATAGGCAACCTGATTAAACTTTTTCTTAAAAATAACACTTTCAGTGAAAGAATTAGGAGAAACTCTTACAGAGCAAAATAGTGGAATAGCATGTCAGTCGTGGCCTTGGATACTAGCAGAGGGCAAAAAAGAAAGTAAGAAAGTCTTCCTTGGGAGTTCCTAACTAGAACCTACATTATCCTGGTTTGGAATTCAAATTCAGACTTTCTATAGTTTATGTGGAAGAGCAAATGGCTTAAAATAGACAAGATATTTCTGAAAAAGAATCAGTTGGGAACGTTTCCTTTGCTAGATATGAAGACATATTATAAACTATTCTATGTAGGATAATGTGGTTTTGGCAATGCAACAGACAAATAGATGTATGAAAAGAATGGAGACCAGAAATGGACATATTCATATATAGAAAACTGATATAAACAGAGCTAACATTGAAGTTCAGTAGCAAAGGGATTTAATAAGATGATACCAACATAACTATCCATTGAGGGAAAAACATAATAATAGACTCCTACTTCACATCATATATAAAAAAAAACAATTATCATTGGGTCAAAACATTAAAGGCATAAGAAAAACTTTAAAACTCTTGAAGACAATATAGAAGTCTATCTTGATGAGCTTGGGATAGGAGAGAATTTTTTAAAAACTCAAGCAGTGCAAATCATAAAGGATATGACTACACTTAGCTACATTAAAAATAGAGATTTATTTTTTATCAAAAGATACCAAAAAGTATGATTATATAAACCATAAATTGGAAGGAATTTCTTGGAACATACATTACTAAAATTTATTAGTACCCAGAATATATAAAGAACCCCCTGATTCAAGGATAAAAAGACAATTCAATAAGAAATGAACAATAGATACACAAATGGGCATTTCACAGAAGAGGAAACATGATTATCCAATAAATATATTAAATATGCACAAGCTCACTAGTGATAAAAAAAAATGAAAATATGAAATATACCACAATGAGGCAATACTATTTCAAACTCACCCAAGTGGTAAATATGAAGTCTGACAATAACAAGTGCATCCTTTGTGTAGGAGTCAGGGTCTTGGTGATAAAATTAAGGTCGAATTCCAGATTTACTACTTATCAATGATATGATCTTTGGCAAGTCATTCAAACTCTGGCTTAAGTTTTCTCACCTAAAAAATGTAGAATATAATTTCTTCGCAGAGTTGTGAGGAGCAAAGATAATGTACTACAAGCCTCTGACATAAAATTTGGCAAAGAGCAAGGGATCATAGATGATTGCTGCCAAAATTGAGATAAACTGGGGTGGTAGTTCAGGAATATAATATTTATACCAAAGTTACACTTGAAGGAATTAATTCAGTGAATGTTTTAGGGTTTTAAACATCATTCTTCAAAGCTTAGAGCAACAGCAGCAACAGCAACAAAACAAAGATAATGGCAGCAGCAGCAATAATTAATTGAGGGCTTACTATATGCCAGGCACTGAGTTTAGTGTTTTATACTCATTATTTCATGCAGTCCTTGTGCTTACTTTATAAAGTAGTATTATTATCTCCATTTTATGGTTGAGGAAATTGAAACTGAAAGAGGTTACTTAATTAACTTGCCCAATGTCACACAGCTAGTCATTGCAGTCCTGGAAGTGGAACACAGGCTTGACTCTAATTCTCTAATGTAGACAATTCCGCATTCAGAAGATACATACAGAAACAGAATTTTTGACTTATAAGCAATTTTCACAATTAGTGGCATCAAGATCAATTTATGTGCATAATAGTGTGATGAACCAATGCCAGTATTAAAAAAAAAAAAAGGGGGTGGAGCAGTGCAGAATTTGAGAGTTTCTGGCTATGTGCTGTTAGGATTTCCACCTTACTCTTTTGTCAGGGTATTGCTATTTTTGACAGAAATGAGGAAAGGAAAAAAGGGAGAACTGGAGTTAAAACCAGGTGACCTGAACAGTTCTCTTTATGTAATTTGAACTTCCACCTGCCCACTCTGGGGGAACTCTCCACTCTAACTCACTTCAAGAATAATGGGAATATCTCTCAGAATGAAAGAGGATGCTAAAATTCACGACATATTCACATGCAAAACTTTTTAAAAAGTTCATCTTGCCCCTTTCAACTCCTTAAACCAACCAAAATCATGCCTTTCAACTCCTATGTTAACACTGGGATTTCCAAAAACACAGATGTGTTGATTCAGAGTGAGACAAGATCTAATACTATTGTGTGCAAACTTGTCTCTTGTAGCGCAATATCTCAGCTAAATGATTGCTCAACATGTTCTGGATTCAATTTTGAGAAACTCATTGTCTCTTTAGGTAGCTTCATCTATCTTCAAAAAGCTCCAATTGTTAACAACAACAAAAGCAATGATAATAGCATATTTTTTTTGTTGAGAATTTATGATGTGCCAAGTATTGTGTAACACGTACTATATAAATTGTCTCGTTCATCCTCATAACCTCTGTGACTTAAATGCTATTATTATCTCCAATTTACAGATTACATGAGGGTTTTGATCCATTTATCATAATCTTAGCATCTGCAGACTAAACTCTAATTCACTTGGCAACACTTAGACATTATAAAATAGCACAGAATACTCAGGAGTTAAACTTCAGCTCCTTTGCATTAAACTTTTTTATGTTTGTTTTTCTACATTCCACTCTTGTAGAAAATGTGGAATCATGTGAACATCCGCTTGAAGGGAAAGGAAAAGAAGAGGACATCTTTATTTCTTCACACTTAAAACATGACATCCTAGGGCCTTTCTGCACTCTCTCTTATGTAGTCTTCATTACCCTACCACTTTTTTTTTTTTTTAAGATGCAAGGTTGGATTTATAGGACAGAAAAAAATCTTTCTCTATATTCTTCCACAAGTTTTCCAGGCCATTATTTGCAGAGAGTGCACACAGTCTAAGAATGGTAGCTTTATAAATTATTTTAGAAATGTCTATAGGTAATGCAAATGCATAGCATATCGTTCAAAACAGAAGAGGAACAAAAGTAATTATCATGACATACATCAGCAAGATGGGAGAATTCACAGAGTCAATGTTTTTTTTTTTTACAAAAAATTTTTTTAATGTTTATCTTTATTTTTTGAGACAGAGAGAGACAGAGCATGAACAGGAGAAAGGCAAAGAGAGAGGGAGACACAGAATCCGAAGCAGGCTCCAGGCTCTGAGCTGTCAGCACAGAGCCCAACACATTTCGAACTCACAAGCTGTGAGATCATGACCTGAGCCGAAGTCGGATGCGTAACCAACTGAGCCACCCAGGCGCCCCAGTGTTCGTTTTATTCTAATGAATTTTTGGATGTCCTTTTCAATAGCCCATGTTAAATTTCTTTTCCCATATGTATGTAAAATAATTTATTCTTGCAATAATTTACTTATAATTTGGGTCATATCCAAAAGGTTCAACTTTTCTTAAGGCAACAATTACTTTTTTTTAAATTTATATATTTTTTTAATTTACATCCAAGTTAGTTGGCATGTAGTGCAACAATGATTTCAGGAGCAGATTCCTTAATGTCCCTTACCCATTTAGACCATCCCCCCCTCCCACAACCCCTCCAGTAACCCTCTGTTCTCTATATTTAAGAGTCTCTTATGTTTTGTCCCCCTCCCTGTTTTTATATTATTTTTGCTTCCCTTCCCATACGTTCATTTGTTTTGTATCTTAAAGTCCTCATATGAGTGAAGTCATATGATATTTGTCTTTCTCTGACTGTCTAATTTTGCTTAGCATAATACCCTATAGTTCCATCCATGTAGTTGCAAATGGCAAGATTTTGTTCTTTTTGATTGCCGAGTAATAATCCATTGTGTGTGTGTGTGTGTGTGTGTGTGTGTGTGTGTGTGTGTGTGTAATACCACATCTTCTTTATGCATTCATCCATTGATGGACATTTGGGCTCTTTCCATACTTTGGCTATTGTTGATAGTGCTGCTATAAACATTGGGGTGCATATGTCCTTTCGAAACAGCACACCTGTATCTCTTGGATAAATACCTAGTAGGGCAATTACTGAGTCATAGGGCAGTTCTATTTTTAATTCCTTAAGGAACTTTCATACTGTTTTCCAGACTGGCTGCACCAGTCTGCATTCCCACCAACAGTGCAAAAGAGATCCTCTTTCTCCGCATCCTCGCCAACATCTGTTGTTGCCTGAGTTGTTCATGTTAGCCATTCTGACAGGTGTGAGGTGGTATCTCATTGTGGTTTTAATTTGTATTTCCCTGATGATGAGGGATGTTTTTCATGTGTCAGTGGCCATCTGGATGTCTTCTTTGGAGAAGTGTCTATTCATGTCTTTTGCCCATTTCTTCACTGGATTATTTGTTTTTTGGGTGTTGAGTTTGGTAAGTTCTTTATACATTTTGGATACTAGGCCTTTATCTTATATGTCATTTGCAAATATCTTCTCCCATTCTGTCAGTTGCCTTTTGGTTTTGCTGATTGTCTCCTTTGATGTGCAGAAGGTTTTTGTTTTGATGAGGTCCCAATAGTTGATGTTTGCTTTTGTTTCCCTTGCCTCCGGAGACGTGTTGAGTAAGAAGTTGCTGCGGCTGAGGTCAAAGATGTTTTTGCCTGCTTTCTCCTCGAGGATTTTGATGGCTTCCTGTCTTACATTTAGGTCTTTAATCCATTTTGAGTTTATTTTTGTGTAAGGTGTAAGAAAGTGGTCCAGGTTCATTTTCCTGCATGTCACTGTCCAGTTTTCCCAGCGCCACTTGCTGAAAAGCCTGTCTTTATTCCACTGAATATTCTTTCCTGCTTTGTCAAATATTAGTTGGCCATACGTTTGTGGGTCCATTTCTGGGTTCTCTATTCTGTTCCATTGATCTGAGTGTCTGTTTTTGTGCCAGTACCATACTGTCTTGATGATTACAGCTTTGTAGTATAGCTTAAAGTCCGGGATTGTGATGCCTCCAGCTTTGGTTTTCTTTTTCAAGATTGCTTTGGCTATTCAGGATCTTTTCTGGTTCCATACAAATTTTAGGATTGTTTGTTCTAGCTCTGTGAAGAATGCTGGTGTTATTTTAATAGGTATTGCTTGAATATGTAGATTGCCTTGGATAGTATTGATATTTTAACAATATTTGTTCTTCCTATCCAGGAGCATGGAATATTTTTCCAGTTTTTTTGTGTCTTCTCCAATTTCTTTCATAAGCTTTCTATAGTTTTCAGAAGGACAATTATTTTTAAGCCACTGCATATCATTGAACCTTAAGATTAGTACATTTGTTGTAAGTTTAGACATTTATGAGTCTGTAATTTTAAATCCCTAAGACTTAAAAGGTGGTTATAAACTTGAAGTTTTAGTATATTTCAACCTTCTTTTTTCCTTAAAATCACAAACACTACAAATTGCGTGAGTTATAATCAGATATTTAACCTAAGCTATGTGAAATGACTAAATTTGTCTTTATTAGTGTCTGTTTTGGAAATCATACATGAAGAAGCAACATTTTACCATGCTTAGGGGTCACACAGTTTTCTCATACCTAGGAAAAGGGAAAATCACTTAATGGTAGAATGATCATGTCCATCTTCGAACATACAAGTATATGTCACATAGGACTGACTAATGCTAGCCTACACTAAAGCTGTTCTGGCAAAGGCAAACTGTCTCCAATAAAGAAAGAGAAAGCTCTTCAGGCATATGGCCAGTTTAAGGATAAAAATTAGCCTACACACTTCATTTATACTATTTGAAGGCATAAATGAGAACTTATTTTAACCAAAAAAATCTGTGATGTATTTTTAGCATCTTGCATGATGTTTGAATGGATTTTACACTTCCAATTGAATAAGAACTAAGATGAAATAAACTCCCAACACTACTATCTTCTCTTCAGAATCACTTGTCTTGAATCTACCTGTCAGTATATTCTCCTCCCTTTCAAGATACATAATAATCTCATTTAAAATCACAGAGTTCTATGACACTAAAACAGCTGACACAGTATCTTCCTGCTTGCTATTGTAGTACTACTCCAGAGTGATTGCTTATCAACAGCAATACCACTGTTTCATGTTACTAGATTTCTGAACAAACACTTAAATTTACTTTTGGATCACTCTTTTCTTTGGAAGTTTGTGATTTATATATGCATCATTTCCAATTTCCAGTAAGATTAGCTTTCATAACAAAATAACAATAAAACCAAACTCCCAAATCATTTGCTGGGTCTCCAGAAACTCACCTACTCCCACTTCTACTAACTCTACTATCTGGCTTATCATGGTAGCCATGAATTAATTTATCTTAAAGTACTGTGTTTTGATTTGGATTAACAGGAACATATTGCTTGTGTATTACTTTAAGAAGGGCAAAGGTACATATTTTATTATCTAATCGATTTCTCATAGTATTATATATAATGTATTATTAAATAATAATATTATAAATAAAAGGTAGAACAGACAAGATTTGTTGCAACAAATCAGTGAGTTACATTTTTATGGATCTACTTCAGTTTTTTAAAGATGACACAGTATTTGAAAAACTTGAAATAATTGGCATTTAAAATTTAAGAAATTTCTTCTTGCCAAGTTCTGAAAAATATTATTTCTTGAAGACTCAAAAATCTGCAACACTGAACCTACATTTGATTATAGCAACATTAGCTGGGCTTGAATATGGCCACTCCCTCCAGAAGGGCTGTGGTAGGCGACCAGATGGCCAGTGTGCTCATAGCAGTCCTATTTTATGCCTGTTTTCCTGGTATTTCTTAATAGTGCCCATTTTCACTAACAAGTTTAAAAGATAAGTTATATGGCCATTGTAGATTGTGGTCTCTAGTTGTCTGTAATACAACAACCCTTTTATCTTATTATTGGCTTCCTTCACACACCATAAGCCTGCCATTTGTGAGCATTTAAATGTATTATTACTGCTCTAGTATCCCTCATCTAGTTCATATATGTATAAATACACAACTAACTCATCCTTAATGATGGATAGAAGCTTTGGTTGTACTTTCCCCTTTGGTATTACCTTCTGTTTGCTTCCTCCTACACAGCATGGTCTTAACTAAATATTCTGTGTAGTATCTTTTTTTTTTTTTTTTGCCTTATAGTTCTTAACTATAGAAGGCATGATACTGTTACCATAACTTAACTATTATGTGCACACTCTCATATTTATCTTTATACCAGGGTTGTACTAAAAATTTCATGTAACATCTCTTTACTGCTGCAGCTAAATGGTTCTTAATCATAAACTCAAAACTGGCTAATTTGATTTGTAAACCCTGAACCAATGCTTGGTATATGCCAAACTCTGTGAAAGTCATTGAGCAAATAGAAATAAAAGACATGCCATTCATATTATCAAAAGTCATTAGTTGCCAGGGCACCTGGGAGGCTCAGTTGGTTTAGCATCTGACTTGGGCTCAGGTCATGATCTCACAGCTTGTGAGTTCGAGCTCCACATCGGGCTCTGTGCTGACAGCTCAGAGCCTGGAGCCTGCTTTGGATTCTGTGTCTCCTCTCTCTGCCCCTAACCCACTCGCATTCTGTCTCTGTCTCTCTCAAAAATAAATAAACATAAAAAAATTTTTTTTAAAAGTCATTAGTTCTCTTCACAAAATAGTCTTTACTTTTGTTTCACATCTCAGCATATTTTTCTTGTCTTACCATCTTTCTTATGAAGGTAGTGCCAAATGATGTGTGTGTGTGTGTGTGTGTGTGTGTGTGTGTGTGTGTTGGGGGAGAAAAGACAGATTTGAGCAAGGACATTCTACTTCAACACATGTACTTTCATTGCATTGAAACAGAGGTATTAAAGAGCTAGGGTACTTGTTACTTCAGGTAAAGTCTCACAGGTTGGCTGTTTCTTGAGGAGTTACAACAATCTCAATTTAGATTTATGGTTTGAAAATGTGCTTTCATCAGTTAACCAGTGCCAGTTGTCTGCTCAAGGATGACCAGCATCCCTGTAGAACCTAAACCAAAATAAAATATCCCTATTTTTATTCATTTTCTATCATCTATATATTCTTGTTCATTGTTGTAAAGTTGACTAATACCTTCCATTCAACAGGTTATAGCATTTTTTCTAGTCTCTCTGGTTGAGAATCTGGGCTTTTATGAGGCTGCCCTGGAGATCTTTTCTGGCCTATTCACTAGGTATTCCTTTCTCAGAGGAGCTGGTTAGGCTCAGAAAACCTTAGCTGGCCCAGTTTCTAGGGACTGGTTATAAATATTCTAACTTGAATCAGAAAGAGATAATCCACTGCACTGTGAATTATGGTTTTAAGATTTCCAAAGTCACATAGTAATGGCCTTTTTTTTTTTTTTTTATTTGGTAAGTGTCTTTCAATTTCAGAAACATGACTACTTGGCATTTTAGAGGAAATAACTTTGATGTGTTGGCTTTTCCAGTGAATTTTAATATAATATTCTTGTAAGAGGACTGAACTAAACTATCTCCAAGAATTTAATTGATAAACATGAATTTTCTATATATTGATTTGAACTTATTGTTTTATAGTAAAAATCTAATTGCTAAGGGACTATATGATATCTATGTTCATGGTGCGTAGCATTCTTTCCCTTGGGGAAAACATAATGAGTAATACTGTATATTGAGAACTATAATTCCAAAGAAAACCAAGATGACAGACACATGTATCTGAAATTAATTGTATCTGCTTCTCCGTAGGAAAGTCTATGCCAGCATAGTTCCAACAATTATCAGGAATTTCCTCAAGGAATATTGTCAGGTCAGTAATCCCATGATATTAAACAGATATGCTTATTCCACTGCAGGGATATACATATCAAGGACAATGGATATTCAGTTCCAATTTTACATGGCAAATACCGACAAATTCCTAATTTTCAAGTTCTCATTGTTTGTTTATTTTAGGACCCATAAAGATTTTTTGTCATAACTTTAACTCAATCACGCTTGGTACAATTAAGCTATAGTCTATGATATGCTGGTAATCTGGCTCTCACCCAAGCCAAAAAATCCAGGATTTGTAGCATTTGCTAATTTCCACAGTGTAAATTCTCCCAGCATTGCTAATTTCTCCTCTACTTTTATAACTGGCTCTCCCCAAATTCCAGAATATTTAACAATTGACTTTCTAGAGTCTGTACCAGCTGGCTCGGAGAACACCATTAGCCGTTTTTTGCTAGTTGAAATCTAGTTCTGAAGTTGCATCTAGCCTTCTTCTATTGATCTGTTTTGTTTGTTTGTTTGTTTGTTTTGTTTAAAAAAATTTTTTTAAAACGTTTATTCATTTTTGAGAGATAGAGAGAGACAGAGCATGAGTGGGGAAGGGGCAGAGAGAGGGAGACACAGAATCCGAAGCAGGCTCCAGGCTCTGAGCTGTCAGCATAGAGCCCGACGCGGGGCTTGAACTCACAAACTGCGAGGTCATGACCTGAGCTGAAGTGGGACGCTCAACTGACTGAGCCACCCAGGCGCCCCTTCTATTGATCTTTTGATTAGATTCAGAACACACATTAATAAACCACCTCTTAGCAAAATCTATTAAATTTTTTTAATGTTTATTTTACTTATTTTGAGAGGGAGAGAGAGAGAGAAAGAGAGAGAGCAAGCGCATGAACAGGGAGTGGCAGAGATAGAGATAGAGAGACAATCTCAAGCAAGTTCCCTGCCATCAGTGAAGAACCCGATGCGGCGCTAAACTCATGAACCCTGAGATCATGACCTGAGTCAAAATCAAGAGCCAGACACTTAACTGACTGAGCCACACAGGTGTCTCAGAAAAAAAACCAAACAAACAAAAAATCATTTTACAGATAGTGGTATCTGTGTATGCTGAACCTATTAGTTTCATTTGTAGCTAGGGACTTTTTTTTTTTTTGTTAAAAGTATGGGACAGAAGGAAGCTTACCATCACCTCCTAAAATTCCCTCTCATTCACATAGTTAGGAAAAGTATGTGGGTAGAAAAAAAGTCACAGAGGCAAGTCAGTGGAGAAAACAAATTTAGGAAGAAGTCATAAGTGAGCACATTCGATGGAATACATTAGAGAAAAGTATAAGGAAAAATAGAATGTAAAAAAAGAGATTGGTAGATAAAGATCTATTTTCATTTTTTAAAACACACATTAACACACAGGTAAATAGATGTTGTGGCATATTAGTTGTTTGACTGCAAAGTCAGTATAGTTGGGATTAATTCTGCCTTCCATATCCATCACTTAATTCAGTTTTGGTAACTCCTAGGACCTTCTTATACAATATGGAATTCATGTCAACTTTATGGTATTAATTTTTTGGAACCATTTTATTATCCATTTAAATTCCTTAAACTTCACTTTCCAAGAAAGTGTTATTTTTAAAGGTTCTAAAGACAATAACTACCAGCAACCTAGGTTTCTCATCCTATTACTGCAGATATCTCCCTAGGAGTTGTGCTTGGAGTTAAATGTAGAGAAACCACTCAGATTTTCTTGCTAAATTCTTGGAATACTACAGTCGACAAGTAAGAAATAACAGGTAGCTATACCTTAGGTGACGAAAATTCATCAAAGGGAAGAGGAGTCTAATATGATGAGCTTGATCTGAGAAGGGAAAATGCCTTGGTTGTCATAGGTGAGAAGGAATTTCGAGTGTGACACCGAAGCTGTTGCATAATTCTTGCAATTTTTTTTTGCCATAAGTCTATGTTCTGGGGATGAGAATATTAAAATCTGTTTTGTTAGATTTTTATAAAACATATTGGGGTCTAGGAGGCAAAATGTTGGGACAGCTCTAACAACCCTTGGCGTTATAACTGATGCCATGTCCTCTAGAAAGAGCACTCCTGAGGTCTTTTTCATGTGGTTGGATTTCATTTCCAGAACTCAAGAAAGAGAGAGTTACAGAATTGTGTCATTATGACAAGGACCAGGAACCTACTTGAGAGCAGAGGTCAAGTTCATTTCTAGTCTTCCCTGGAAGTTTTCCCATCATCATCAGTGACCTCATGGCTGGAAAGTTTGAATTTTACAAAGAGTTATGAACATAGAATGGCTTTAATTAAAGAAAAAGATAGTCAATAATTGTTGGTTTGACGTTTATAAGACAATAATTCTGGTAAAATCATGCTCCATGAGAGAAATGGAAAGTTCTATTATGCTATTACCAGAAGCTGAGAATAAAATTAATTTAACTTGAAATAAATCTTCACAAAAGTTATAGCAAACATACCGAGCAGCTTCTGAATATCTCTCCAGACATCTAAACACTGTTGCCTGGCGAAGATGATTTCGGAAATAAGCTGGGTTTAAAACAATACTCCTGTAAAAAGATAAAAAGAAATGTAAATGTTATTAGGTTTTAAAGGTCAATTACCAGAAGTGTATAGGAACGAAATAACATGTATTCAATTTTATGTACTATATATTTTAAAAGATACTAATGAATGAAATCCTTTTCCTCCTGTAACTGTCAGTTAAGACAAATAAACAAGTTGAAAACTAATTAAGTTTGCATGATAAAAGCAATTTTATTTATAGCACCTAGTATCTTCTGTAGATATGACAGTGACAAAAAATTTGAATACAACTTATATTACAATAAGACATGTTATTTTATTTTTTTAATGTTAATAAATCAGGTAAAAATCAGAGGTTATTTATGGTAATGTGTATTTATAATGGAGGAGTTAGTTATTGAATTTCAGTTAAAAGAAAGGAACTGGAATTTGGGTGACATGTTTATTTGTACTAAAAAAATAATTAGGTTCTGTGTCTTCCTTCAGCTGGACAATGTACTGGCATAAAAGGAATCATGTACCATTGGTTAAGGACTTGAGTCTTGACCTTGCCACTTTTGGTTAGCCCTTACTCATTTTGGGTTTCCATTTCTTCTTTATTGAAATTACAAGGCTTGGCTTGAGGATAAGATTATCTTATCTTTACTTGCTTATTTTTCCATCATCTGAGTTCTGGAATCTCAGTCCATGCCCAGAAGAAAAGATGATCATTCCCCAGCTATCTTCTCCCCTAGAGATAAACTGGCAGACATTTCACTTCTTTGATTCACTGAGAGCTAAGCACCGTTCAAGGTATTTTATATAATGAGATGAACTAGACAGATGTAGTCCATGGCCCATCGCCAAGTGGGGACAGAGCTATTAATGGAAGTTTGAAATGTAGCTTATAGTAACAGAGTGTGTTGTGTTACTGATGTGGGATACAGAGTGTAATAGAACCAACACAGTATTATTAAGCAAACTTCTTGTGAGCCTGTTTTTTACAAGTTAAATGTGAATCGCTTGGCATTAATTCATTATTGAAGTGGTTTTTAATCTTTTTTGAGAAGTTCACAGAGCTTTTTGAGAATCACATGTAAGCTGTGTACCTCTACCCAGAAAAATGCACACAACATAAGTGCCCAAATTTAGCGAATTCATGTGATCCCTGAAGCCTAGTCATGTCCAGATTAAAAAAACATGCCAACAAAAATAATTCCTTTCCCAGATCCATTGCTTCTAGACAGAATAAAGTAGAAAAGAAACATCTATTTGGCCCATGTAGAATCATAGAATTATATGATGATAAGATGGCTTGATTGAATAATTTAGCTCACTTTAAACACAAGTTAACAGAAACCAGGGAGGTTATGGGACCTTTCTAAATCATACACAATAAATTAGTGGAAGAAAGTTTCAGGTTTATTGTGTTTCCTGTCCCTAGCCACAGTACTTCATATTACACAGATGGCTTTTCGTATGATGATTTCTGAATTAGAGGGGCCTAAGTTAGCGAAGTTTTACTTTACCCTATGATTAACAATTTGTACAAATGAATGCATTAAACCCCAAGAACACAGATCATTTCCTTTGGTGATTTCTGATTGAAGTGTTGGAAATTTAAAAACTATTATATGAATTCATTCCATATCAGTACTGAATACTAATAACTTATGCTAATTCAGAAAAAGAGTACAGTTACAAGGTATGTTTATGCATTTTATCCTTGTAAAAGTAATTTTGTAAAAGTAGATCAGAGGGAATAAGATCAGAGTTCTGTCAAGGGCCTAGTTCTTCTGACTAAACAGAATTTTTTCTTCCACATTATAGCTAATTCTTCCCTCTCTCTTTGTAATCATTCATTCACTTGTGCATTTTTACTAAGTTCCTACAAATGTGATGGGACAAAATCCTTACTGAATGGATGTTTCTAGCTTTTGACATCTCATTGCCCATGATGTAGTGTTCTGGCATTGCTGAGCTATTCTCTAAGAATCTTGCTTTGTCAGACAAATTCTTTTGACAAAAATGCAGACCTGAGAGAAGGATGGAGTGTGGGGGGCAAGAGAAGTAATGAGGGAAAGGTTTAGTAAAAGAGGGAGGAAGGAGAGGAAGAGTCATCAAAAATAGTTTGGGATGTAGGTGGAGAAGAAGATTTTCATGGATAGTGAGGTTTGATGAGGTAAACAACCTAGGAATTGTTTCAGTGTGACTTTAGAAAAATGATAGATTAAAAAAATTGTTTGTAATTACAAGTCCTCTTTCTGATGTTGAAAAAATACAAGTAGAGAACATGAGCTTAGAAATCACTATTGGTAGACTGGAATGGTTTCTTTTAACAATAACATCACCTCACACTGTACCATGTGAATCACAGCTTTACCTGACAGACCCAAAGAAGATCTGGACCCAGTCTACCCTGACTGGTGGAGTTATAATCATAAAAGAATGTTTAGAAATTTGAGATGAGATATTATTTTTGGCAATTTATTATTTTTGGCTCTCATAATTATTGAGGAGGCAGTCTAGGACCAAAATGGACAATCTGACTGGCGTTAAAGTGAAAAAACAAATAAACCAACAAAAAGCCCAACATCCCTGCAATTCTAATCAGAGAGGGAAGAACTCTGTGTTGATGGTCTGATTTTATTACTGAAGAAATGACTCTGATTTAGCTATGTTGATAGGGCTTTTAGTAAACAAACAAACAAACAAACAAGATCATGTTAAATATTAAATTATAGAACTCATTGAATTTTGGTCAGAAGAATGGGGGGAGTGTTAGTAACAGGCCATGATTGCTCAGTCAATTGACTAGCACTATTCTAACAGAATGAGATCATGTAAAAAAATAAATATTACAATAGATAAAGGCATATTTTCTTTATCAATTTGTTGGCTGTGGTATATCTTATGCTTTTTATGATTTGCATTTGTGAGTGCTTTGGAATTAATCTTTTATATTAAAGTTCACATAATTTGATTTGTGTGCATGCATGCATCTGCACTTGTTTTATTAAGTCCTAAGGTCATAATATTGTTGTAAATCCAGAATGTAAGCCTCTTCTGGTGATTATTTGAAGTGTCTCAATTCACTTGTCAAATAATTTATCTTTCTCTCAGTGATTGATATGCCACCTCTATTACATACTAAGTTTACATGCACTAAGTTGGATCCATGGCTGCACTTTGTATCTTACACTTGTTCTATGTGTTCTTTGTATCTTACAATTTGTTCTATGAAGCACAAATTGTTTCAATTATCGTCACTTTAGTGGTGCCTGGGTGGCCCAGGCAGTTAAACACTGGCCTCTTCATCTTGGCTTAGTTCATGACCTCATAGTTTGTGAGTTTGAGCCCTGCATCAGTCTCTGCCCCGCTGCCAATGGTGCAGAGTCCGCTTGGGATTCTGTCTCTCCTTCTCTCTGCCCCTCCCTTGCTTGTGCTTGCTCTCTCTCTCTCTTTCTCTCTCTCTCTCTCTCTAAATAAATAAATAAATAAACTTAAAAAAATTAATACTGTCACTTTAAAATACACCTTAATTTCTGGAAGAGAAGAACTGCCTAATGTCCTTTTTTAAAATTTTTATTTATTTTTATTTTTTTCTTCACAAAATAGATTTTTTATTGTCTTTCACTCAAAAGAAATAAGATCTCTATGAACCATCAATCCATTTACAGAAATCACCAAGTGGTCAGACCATGAAATCAAAGGAGTGGCACCAGAAATCAAGTGAGTACTCTAAATCAAAATCAAATCCTTAGTATGATATCAGAGACCCTAGGAGAGCCCAGACCACCCATCAGGAACAGAATGCAAAGGTCTCCAAGAAGACCCATTTACAAGGATGGAGTAAGCAGGGATCCAAAGGAGAGGATCAATCTCATCTGAGTCACAGTACCAAACTCTCAAAGATAAAATGCACCTGGCAGTTAAGGAGATTTTCTTAATCAGGCTATTGTAATTGTTAG
The DNA here is from genome assembly GCF_022079265.1 of Lynx rufus. NCBI lineage: Eukaryota > Metazoa > Chordata > Mammalia > Carnivora > Felidae > Lynx > Lynx rufus. The sequence goes on from NW_025814867.1 coordinate 65,583,418, forward strand.
AATGTTTACTAATGAGAATCACCTCAAAGAAAATAAAGAGGGCCTGAGTCATCCAGGGTCTTATGAGAATGATAAGAAAGGATGAAGATGGGGCTTATCTGAGTCACTGAGAAACAGTCTCCACTTTTTAGACTAGGTCTAATCTTGAAATGTGGAGGAGCCGGGCATCCTCTGTGGATTAGCCATTTCTCAGGAAAACAAATGGGTGGGGATTTCTTTACTAACGCTATTTTTTATGAGCACAAAGCTCTGGTGAAGTTCAATATTGTCAAATGTAAGCTTGTGAGATATAACTCCAAGTTGGATCTTGATTTAAGTTGTAATTTCTTGGGAATAGTTTTTTTTTTTTTTTTTTACTTTTAATTTATTTTTTAAATTTACATCCAAATCAGTTAGCATATAGTGCAACAATGATTTCAGGAGTAGATTTCTTTTTTTTTTTTTTTATATATATGAAATTTATTGACATATTGGTTTCCATACAACACCCAGTGCTCATCCCAAAAGGTGCCCTCCTCAATACCCATCACCCACCCGCCCCTCCCTCCCACCCCCCATCAACCCTCAGTTTGTTCTCAGTTTTTAACAGTCTCTTATGCTTTGGCTCTCTCCCACTCTAACCTCTTTTTTTTTTTTTTCCTTCCCCTCCCCCATGGGTTCCTGTTAAGTTTCTCAGGATACACATAAGAGTGAAACCATATGGTATCTGTCTTTCTCTGTATGGCTTATTTCACTTAGCATCACACTCTCCAGTTCCATCCACGTTGCTACAAAAGGCCATATTTCATTTTTTCTCATTGCCACGTAGTATTCCATTGTGTATATATACCACAATTTCTTTATCCATTCATCAGTTGATGGACATTTAGGCTCTTTCCATAATTTGGCTATTGTTGACAGTGCTGCTATGAACATTGGGGTACAAGTGCCCCTATGCCTCAGTACTCCTGTATCCCTTGGGTAAATTCCTAGCAGTGCTATTGCTGGGTCATAGGGTAGGTCTATTTTTAATTTTCTGAGGAACCTCCACACTGCTTTCCAGAGCGGCTGCACCAATTTGCATTCCCACCAACAGTGCAAGAGGGTTCCCACATTTTTCTCCACATCCTCTCCAGCATCTATAGTCTCCTGATTTGTTCATTTTGGCCACTCTGACTGGCGTGAGGTGATACCTGAGTGTGGTTTTGATTTGTATTTCCCTGATAAGGAGCGACGCTGAACATCTTTTCATGTGCCTGTTGGCCATCTGGATGTCTTCTTTTTTTTTTTTTTTTTTTTTCAACGTTTATTTATTTTTGGGACAGAGAGAGACAGAGCATGAACGGGGGAGGGGCAGAGAGAGAGGCAGACACAGAATCGGAAACAGGCTCCAGGCTCCGAGCCATCAGCCCAGAGCCTGACGCGGGGCTCGAACTCCCGGACCGCGAGATCGTGACCTGGCTGAAGTCGGACGCTTAACCGACTGCGCCACCCAGGCGCCCCTGGATGTCTTCTTTAGAGAAGTGTCTATTCATGTTTTCTGCCCATTTCTTCACTGGGTTATTTGTTTTTTGGGTGTGGAGTTTGGTGAGCTCTTTATAGATTTTGGATACTAGCCCTTTGTCCGATATGTCATTTGCAAATATCTTTTCCCATTCCGTTGGTTGCCTTTTAGTTTTGTTGGTTGTTTCCTTTGCTGTGCAGAAGCTTTTTATCTTCATAAGGTCCCAGTAATTCACTTTTGCTTTTAATTCCCTTGTCTTTGGGGATGTGTCGAGTAAGAGATTGCTACGGCTGAGGTCAGAGAGGTCTTTTCCTGCTTTCTCCTCTAAGGTTTTGATGGTTTCCTGTCTCACATTTAGGTCCTTTATCCATTTTGAGTTTATTTTTGTAAATGGTGTGAGAAAGTGGTCTAGTTTCAACCTTCTGCATGTTGCTGTCCAGTTCTCCCAGCACCATTTGTTAAAGAGGCTGTCTTTTTTCCATTGGATGTTCTTTCCTGCTTTGTCAAAGATGAGTTGGCCATACGTTTGTGGGTCTAGTTCTGGGGTTTCTATTCTATTCCATTGGTCTGTGTGTCTGTTTTTGTGCCAATACCATGCTGTCTTGATGATGACAGCTTTGTAGTAGAGGCTAAAGTCTGGGATTGTGATGCCTCCTGCTTTGGTCTTCTTCTTCAAAATTCCTTTGGCTATTCGGGGCCTTTTGTGGTTCCATATGAATTTTAGGATTGCTTGTTCTAGTTTCGAGAAGAATGCTGGTGCAATTTTGATTGGGATTGCATTGAATGTGTAGATAGCTTTGGGTAGTATTGACATTTTGACAATATTTATTTTTCCAATCCATGAGCAGGGAATGTCTTTCCATTTCTTTAAATCTTCTTCAATTACCTTCATAAGCTTTCTATAGTTTTCAGCATACAGATCCTTTACATCTTTGGTTAGATTTATTCCTAGGTATTTTATGCTTCTTGGTGCAATTGTGAATGGGATCAGTTTCTTTATTTGTCTTTCTGTTAGGAGTAGATTTCTTAATGCCCCTTACCCATTTAGCCCATCCTCCCTCCCACAACCCTTCCAGTAACCCTCAGTTTGTTCTCTGTTTTGTCCCTCTCCCTGTTTTTATATTATTTTTGCTTCCCTTCCCTTATGTTCATCTGTTTTACATCTTAAAGTTCTCATATGAGTGAAGTCATATGATTTTTGTCTTTCTCTGACTAATTTCGCTTAGCATAATACCCTCTAGTTCCATCCATGTAGTTGCAAATGGCAAGATTTCATTCTTTTTGATTGCTGAGTAATACTCCATTGTGTGTGTGTGTGTGTGTGTATAGATAGATAGATAGATAGATATAGATATAGAAGATATCTAGAATAGATAAAGAAGATTTGGTATATATATACATATATATGGTACACATATATATACATATACATATACATATACATATATCTATATACATATATATATACATATATATACATGTATATACATATACATATACATATATCTATATACATATATATACATATACATATATATACATGTATATACATATAAAGATATACATATACATATATATATACACATATATATATGTATATATATACCACATCTTTATTCATCGACCATTGGACATTTGGGCTCTTTCCATACTTTGGCTATCATTGATAGTGCTGCTATAAACATGGGGGTGCAACTGTCCCTTCGAAACAGCACACCTGTATCCCTTGGATAAATACCTAGTAGGGCAATTGCTGGGTCGTAGAGTAGATCTATTTTTAATTTTTAGAGGAACCTCCATACTGTTTTCCAGACTGGCTGCACCAGTCTGCATTCCCACCAACAGTGCAAAAGAGATCCTCTTTCTCCGCATCCTCGCCAACATCTGTTGTTGCCTGAGTTGTTCATGTTAGCCATTCTGACAGGTGTGAGGTGGTATCTCATTGTGGTTTTAATTTGTATTTCCCTGATGATGAGGGATGTTTTTCATGTGTCAGTGGCCATCTGGATGTCTTCTTTGGAGAAGTGTCTATTCATGTCTTTTGCCCATTTCTTCACTGGATTATTTGTTTTTTGGGTGTTGAGTTTGGTAAGTTCTTTATACATTTTGGATACTACGCCTTTATCTTATATGTCATTTGCAAATATCTTCTCCCATTCTGTCAGTTGCCTTTTGGTTTTGCTGATTGTCTCCTTTGATGTGCAGAAGGTTTTTGTTTTGATGAGGTCCCAATAGTTGATGTTTGCTTTTGTTTCCCTTGCCTCCGGAGACGTGTTGAGTAAGAAGTTGCTGCGGCTGAGGTCAAAGATGTTTTTGCCTGCTTTCTCCTCGAGGATTTTGATGGCTTCCTGTCTTACATTTAGGTCTTTAATCCATTTTGAGTTTATTTTTGTGTAAGGTGTAAGAAAGTGGTCCAGGTTCATTTTCCTGCATGTCACTGTCCAGTTTTCCCAGCGCCACTTGCTGAAAAGCCTGTCTTTATTCCACTGAATATTCTTTCCTGCTTTGTCAAATATTAGTTGGCCATACGTTTGTGGGTCCATTTCTGGGTTCTCTATTCTGTTCCATTGATCTGAGTGTCTGTTTTTGTGCCAGTACCATACTGTCTTGATGATTACAGCTTTGTAGTATAGCTTAAAGTCCGGGATTGTGATGCCTCCAGCTTTGGTTTTCTTTTTCAAGATTGCTTTGGCTATTCAGGATCTTTTCTGGTTCCATACAAATTTTAGGATTGTTTGTTCTAGCTCTGTGAAGAATGCTGGTGTTATTTTAATAGGTATTGCTTGAATATGTAGATTGCCTTGGATAGTATTGATATTTTAACAATATTTGTTCTTCCTATCCAGGAGCATGGAATATTTTTCCAGTTTTTTTGTGTCTTCTCCAATTTCTTTCATAAGCTTTCTATAGTTTTCAGTGTATGGATTTTTCACCTCTTTGGTTAGATTTATTCCTAGGTATTTTATGGGTTTTGGTGCAATTGTAAATGGGATCGATTCCTTGATTTCTCTTTCTGTTGCTTCATTATTGGTGTATAGGAATGCAACTGATTTTTGTGCATTGATTTTATATCCTGCCACTTTGCTCAATTCATGGATCAGTTCTAGTAGTTTTTTGGCGGGATCTTTTGGGTTTTCCATATAGAGTATCATGTCATCTGTGAAGAATGAAAGTTTGACCTCATCCTGGCCAGTTTGGATGCCTTTTATTCCTTTGTGTTGTCTGATTGCTGAGGCTAAGACTTCCAATACTATGTTGAATAACAGTGGCGAGAGTGGACATCCCTGTCTTGTTCCTGACCTTAGGGGGAAGGTGCTCAGTTTTTCCCCATTGACGATGATATTAGCGTTGGGTCTTTCATGTATGGCTTTTATGATCTCGAGGTATGATCCTTCCATCCCTACCTTCCTGATGGTTTTTATCAAGAAAGGATGGTGTATTTTGTCAAATGCTTTCTCTGCATCTATTGAGAGGGTCATGTGGTTCTTGTCCTTTCTTTTATTGATGTGATGAATCACATTGATGTTTTCTGGATATTGAACCTGTCCTACATCTCAGGTATCATTTCCACTTGGTCGTGGTGAATAATTTTTTTTAATGTATTGTTGGATCCGGTCAGCTAATATCTTATTGAGGATTTTTGCGTCCATGTTCATCAGGGAAATTAGTTTATAGTTCTCCTTTTTAGTGGGGTCTTTGTATGGTTTTGGAATCAAGGTAATGCTGGCTTCATAGAAAGAGTTTGGAAGTTTTCCTTCCATTTCTATTTTTTGGAACAGCTTCAAGAGAATAGGTGTTAACGCTTCCTTAAATGTTTGGTAGAATGCCCCGAGAAAGCCATCTGGTCCTGGACTCTTGTTTTTTGGGAGATTTTTGATTACTAATTCAATTTCCTTACTGGTTACGGGTCTGTTTAAATTTTCTATTTCTTCTGTTTCAGTTTTGTTAGTGTATATGTTTCTAGGATTTTGTCCATTTCTTCCAGATTGCCCATTTTATTGGAGTATAATCTCTTCTCTTTCATTCTTGATTTTATTTATTTGGGTCCTTTCCTTTTTCTTTTTGATCAAACTGGCTAATGGTTTATCAATTTTGTCATTCTTTCAAAGAACCAGCTTCTGGTTTCATTGATGTGTTCTACTGGTTTTTTTTTTGTTTTGTTTTGTTTTTGTTTTGTTTTTGGTTTCACTAGCATTGATTTCTGCTCTAATCTTTATTATTCCCTGTCTTTTGCTGGTTTTGGGATTTATTTGCTGTTCTTTTTCCAGCTCTTTAAGGTGTAAGTTTAGGTTGTGTATCAGAGACCTTTCTTCCTTCTTTAGGAAGGCCTGGATTGCCAGCCCGCCCCAGAAAAAGTTCACGTGCGCATGAAAAAGTTCACTGTGGCAGCAGTGTTTCAGGGATTATGGAAAATCTCAACACGCATCTGGCACCAGGCTTCACCCTAACAACCTTGTTCCAGCACCAGCAACTGTGGCTGTTCTCCAGGGTCTGCTAGCACCTTTGCCTGGTGGCGGGGGGGGGGGGGGGGCTGTCACACAGCCTCTACCATATGTCCTCCCAGAAGGGAACCACCTCTCCCCGTGTGGCCTGAGGACTTCCTGGACTCCACTCTGTCCCTGGGGATTTGCCCTTCCCACCAGAGCACCACCTATTATTGAGCTGCGAGCTGCAGAGTTTCAGACTCTGTGCTCCCCGTTTATAGTCTTAATGGATTTTAAACCTTCTCCTTTCTCCTTTCTCCCCTTTTAGTTCAGTCCCTGCAGCTGTTTCCACTTTTCCACTTTCTCTCCAGCTGCTTTTGGGGGTGGTGGTGCTTTTCCCATATTCTCCCCTGTCTCCATCCTCTCTCCACAAGCAAAAACAGCTCCCTGCTCTCCATGGCTTCTCTCTCCCCCAGTTCACTTATCCGCGCCGCATACCTGCTGAGTTCTGTGGTTCAGGTTGTGCAGATTGTTGTGTTAATCCTCAAATCAGTTGTCTAGGTGTGTTGGATGGTTTAGTGTTGATCTGGCTGTATTTCATAGACATGAGACGCAAAAAACTTCCATGTTGTTCCACCATCTTGGCTCCTCCCTCAAGAAATTTTTCAAATATCCTTTGATTTTATCAACATGATCTTGTGGACTTTGTCTTTTGACTTTTTGCAGGGCTGATTTCTATTAATTACTGATTCAAAAGGACATTGAAATTAATAAACAGAATATTAAAGAATTAAGAAAGTGAATAATAGAACAGAACTATATCCAGGAGAAAAGTGAACAAACATAAAAATAAAGTGATATTATTATTATTATTATTCTGTGATTTTTATAAAATATTATGCTAGTATTGAGTTGCCAGAACCTTAGATTTAGCCATTCAGTCTGTTCTTCCTGTCTTTCAGTTCATTCATTTCTACTTTTATATTTATTAATTCATTTTTGTCCTCTCTAGATTTTATTTTATTATTTCTCTTCTTAATTTCACTTAATATTCAATCTATTTACGTTTTCCTTCTAAATAAAGGAAGAATCTACAGCTATGATTTTTTAAACTGATTTTAGCCTTGACTATATACTTAAGAATGATAGAGTATATTTTATTCTCATAATTTTTTTTCCTTAGTCTCTAATTATAGATTCGTATTCTTCTTTGATTGAAAAATTATTTAGGATAGTGTTGTTCAATTTCCAAAGGGTAGTTTTTCTTATAGCTCTTATTGCTAATTTCTCATTTTATTACAATGCAAACAGGAAATATGTTGTACATTTCTGCTTTTCATATACATTAAGAGTAATACATGATGAAGTTAGCAAACATTTTAATGGCATGTGGAAGAAATAATACATTCTTCATTTGTTACATATTGTTAGAAACTGCTATAAGAGAACTTACAAGGTTTTTAATGATCTAGATAAAACTACTAAATAGGTACCTCTGTTTAATTCATTTTCCTTGGGACATCCTTTTAGACCTATATTTTAATGGTAATGATTACCATTTCAAAATTAAGTTTGTTTTTAAAAGCAATATTGAGTTCATGTTCTTTGTTCTCATCTTTATTCTCTAATTTTTAGAAAATTAACTTACGTTAATATACTTTTATTTAAATCAGTTTTATGAAGCTTAATTTACACACTGTAGTATTCACCTTTTTAAAGTGTATAGTTTGATGCCTTTTGGCGAGTTTATAACCATCACCACTATAAAAATATAGCATATTTCCAACTGCACCAAAAAGTCACAATGGAGGTGTGAGAGTTTCCTATATATTTCCCCAGAGACAGATGTGTTTTGCTTCTATTTCTCCACCAGAAGACATGGATTTTTGCTAGGATACGTGAATGAGAAGGTTAGCTATTACTCCTTCAGGGGCTTATGGCTTTGGCTTTATATGCGATTAGGGATCAGAAAATCAATTTCTTGTTTAGGCAAAGATGCCTAAATCCAGCTCTCTTTACCTTACTTGGTCAGTAGTAAGGTAAATTAGCATTGATTCATCCTCCTGAATGACACTCCTCTTACTTTAATAGTAAGGTACTGAAATATTTTTTTTAGAAATAGTTGGTAGATCTAGAGAATTCCAAAAATGTGGATTATTTTAATTTCACCAAACCATGATATTCTTGTGGATAAAATGGTGACATTTATGCTAGATAATGGCATCATTCAGTAGATTATAACTGGCCAGACAACTGATCAATAATATTGAAGTATGGTCTGTGTTATTATGAAAGAAAGAATTTAATGGCTTGTCCTTAGCCTTTTTTTGTGGACAATATTTCCATTAGTGACTAAGATTAAGTGATTGAAAGGATGTCTATAAAATTTTCAGATGGCATAAATTTTATCTAACAAGGAACTAATGTCACTGATGACAGAAGCAAAATTCAAAATGATCCGGACTGGTTAAAAATAAAAACCTTATGTTATAGATTTAAAAAATAAGTTGCCAAATACAATCGTGATTTGAGAGTGACCACGCGGAAAAAGTCTGAATATTTTAATCATAAGCTAAGTGTGGCACTACGACAGAACTACAAAAACTGTACATAAAACTTATGTTAAATCAATCAAATGCATTCTGTCCGAATAATAAATGATATTTTCTCTAAATTGTGCCTTAACCATATAGTCTATTGAATTCATCTATAGTTCTGAGCATCTGTGAGAATTATCACCATACTGTAGTGGTGTCTAGAGTGTCTAGTGGGTCTGGAGAACATAGTGTGTGATGATACGGAACGAAAATGATAAGTCTAGAGAGCTAAATAAGATTCGTGGAGAATAAGCAAGTACTTTCAAATACAAAGAACTGTCATGTAGAAAACAGAATAATTCTTCTATGCAATACCAGATGAGGCTAGGCAAAACCCAGTATTATGAAGTTATAAATAGTTCAGTTCACATAAGGAGGGACCAATGATGCAATAGGTTTTGAGAAGAGTTTTCCTTTTACTGGAATCATTTAAGTGATATTTAGAATGCCATCTGTCAAGATGTGTAGAAGAAAGTCTTGACTGAGTAGGAGATTAGGCTAAATGACTTCCAAGTATATTCACAAAAATCCTTATAATATGTTGCCAAGCACCATGAAGGGTTTGAGTTTTTCTCTACTTGCAAGCTAACAAGTTAGTCTGACAGTTTCATGGATGCTCAGAGAAGACATGAACTTCCAAGGCCAGAGACAAAAGACAGGTTCTTACACCAATAGCAGTAGCTGGTGTTTATGTCTTTTGTTGTAATGATTCCTTGAGCCACAATTCCCAGATGACAATGAAAAGAGAGCCAGGCGACATCTTCACATTCAGTAGATTGCATTACAAAAGAGGAATCCTGAGTTTAAGAAATGTAAATCTTTTTATAATGGGCTATAAACATGCCTGTCCTTATTCTAGAGGAAGACACTATCTTCACTATCTAAGGCTGTGAGCAGACTTACCTTTCCTTCCAAGGCCATCTACCACACAATCATCTTTGAAAAAGATGGTCAGGAGCAAGGGCCACTCAGTTAAAAATACAGGAGGCCCATGAAAAATTGTTTTCATACATACATTACTTCTGTTGAAATATGCAGGCACTATTTGTTTATATTCATGCCATTAACGAATTAAAAAGGTTCATAACAAGGTACAAATAGTTAAATTGTCATAGGAAAATGACAGGATAGCTAATACTGAAGAGTGAGTGACTACATTATTATTTATATTCTCTTCTAGGAAGAGTGTAAGGCAGCTTATAGAATACTTATGGGGTTAAATCAAAGTAAAAATAACTCACACGAAACAAAAGGAAAAATAGATAAATTGGACTATATCAAAATTAAAAACTGTGCATCAAAGGACACTATCAACAGAGTGAAAAGGCAACATACGGGATGGGAGAAAATATTTGCAAATTATATATCTTTAAGGGGTTAATTTCCAGAATATATAAGGAGCTTCTACAATTCAACAATGAAAAAACAAACAACCCAATTTAAAAGCAGGCAAAATACTTGAGTAGACATTTCCCCAAAGAAGGTATATACATGGCCAAAAAGCATATGAAAAGATGCTCAACATCACTAACCATTAAGGAAAGACAAATCAAAACCACAGTGAGATACCACCTCACACTCATTAGAGTGACTACCTCAGAAAACCCAAAAATAGTAAGTGCTGGCAAGGATGTGGAAAAATCAGAACCTTTATGGTTTGTGGGATATAAAATGGTACAGCTGCCATGGAAAACAATATAGTAGTTCCTCAAGAAATTACAGCAATTCCACTTCTGTGTAAATACCCAAAAGAATTGAAAGCAGGGCTTTGAAGATGTACCCTCACATTCATAGCAATATTATTTACAATAGCCAAAAGGTGGAGGCAACCCATGTGTGACAGATGAGTGGATATATACAATGTAGTGTGTGTGTGTGTGTGTGTGTATATATGCATATATATATACATATGCATATGCATATATATGCATATATATATATTTATAAAATGAAATATTATTCAGCATTAAAAGGAAAAGGAATTCTTACACATGCTACCACATGGATGAACCTTTAGGATATTATGCTAAGTTAAATAAGTCAATCACAAAAAGGAAAATACTTATTTGAGGTACCTAGAGTAGATAAATTCATGGAAAGAGAAAGAAGAGTGGTGGTTGTCAGGGTCTGAGGTGAGAGGGAAAGGCAGTTTTTTAAGAGAATGGAATTTTAGTTTTGCCAGATGAAAACAGTTGTGGAGATAGACCGTAGAGTAACATGAGTATACTTAACACTACTGAACTGTACACTTAAAGAATGGGTAAGATGGTAAATTTTATGTTACATGTGTTTTATCACAATTAAAAATAAAAACAAAACTGAATAACCGAATGGGGAAAACAATATTAGAAGTAGGGATGTTAGGATGAAGTCTGGATGAGGTTAGTACACAAAATATGTCATAAGATCCTATGTGTTTGGTTGTGATAGACTACATGTTTTCTTCTAGGTTTGCTGGTAGATAATGGAAAGAGGAACATCTAGTTTCTTTTAAACAAGCCAATTACTCAAATCAAACATTTCTTCTAGTTTAATCAGAAAGATCACTTCATTCAAAGATGCCCTACAATGTAACAATCTGTGTCCTCAGTAACAGATTTATAGACAAATCAGTAAAGGACCTATATGACTGCTTTTTAGAACTTCTTTCAACACACGGCTGTTGTTTTAATACCAAATCCCAAACTAGTAACCTAAATTCCAGAGTGGATGGGAAAAATGGAAATGTAAGCAAAACATATGCAATAGTGCTGTCACTATATAAGGATTCAGTGAAATCTTAGTGATTATGTCTTATTTGGTTACTTGGTTCACTACAAAAGATTGACTAGAGGAGGGGGAAGGGAAGATGGCGGCGTAGGAGGACGCTGGGCTCACCGTGCGTCCTGCCGATCACTTAGATTCCACCTACACCTGCCTAAATAACCCAGAAAACTGCCAGAGGATTAGCAGAACGGAGTCACCGGACCCAAGTGCAGACGAGAGGCCCACGGAAGAGGGTAGGAAGGGCGGCGAGGCGGTGCGCGCTCCACGGACTGGCGGGAGGGAGCCGGGGCGGAGGGGCGGCTCGCCAGCCAAGCAGAACCCCCGAGCCCGGCTTGCAAAAGCGGAGGGGCCTGACGGACTGTGTTCCGACAGCAAGCGCGACTTAGCGTCTGGGAGGTCATAAGTTAACAGCTCTGCTCGGAAAGCGGGAAGGCTGGAGGACAAAGGGAGGGTGAGCTGCGGAGCCCCCGGATGACAGAGCTCAGTTTGGCGGGGAACAAAGGCGCTCGCCAACGCCATCTCCCCCGCCCATCCCCCAGCCAAAATCCCAAAGGGAACCGGTTCCGGCCAGGGAAATTGCTTGCTCCGCGCAAACACCCAACTCTGTGCTTCTGCGGAGCCAAACCTCCAGCAGCGGATCTGACTCCCTCCGGCTGCCACAGGCCCCTCCTGAAGTGGATCACCTAAGGAGAAGCGAGCTAAGCCTGCCCCCCCCTGCCGCCATGCACCTTGCCTTCCCACCCCAGCTAATACGCCAGATCCCCAGCATCACAAGCCTGGCAATGTGCAAGTAGCCCAGACGGGCCACGCCACCCCACAGTGAATCCCGCCCCTAGGAGAGGGGAAGAGAAGGCACACACCAGTCTGACTGTGGCCCCAGCGGTGGGCTGGGGGCAGACATCAGGACTGACTGCGGCCCCGCCCACCAACTCCAGTTATACACCACAGCACAGGGGAAGTGCTCTGCAGGTCCTCAACACACCAGGGACTATCCAAAATGACCAAGCGGAAGAATTCCCCTCAGAAGAATCTCCAGGAAATAACAACAGCTAATGAGCTGATCAAAAAGGATTTAAATAATATAACAGAAAGTGAATTTAGAATAATAGTCATAAAATTAATCGCTGGGCTTGAAAACAGTATACAGGACAGCAGAGAATCTCTTGCTACAGAGATCAAGGGACTAAGGAACAGTCACGAGGAGCTGAAAAACGCTTTAAATGAAATGCAAAACAAAATGCAAACCACCACGGCTCGGATGGAAGAGGTAGAGGAGAGAATAGGTGAACTAGAAGATAAAGTTATGGAAAAAGAGGAAGCTGAGAAAAAGAGAGATAAAAAAATCCAGGAGTATGAGGGGAAAATTAGAGAACTAAGTGATACACTAAAAAGAAATAATATACGCATAATTGGTATCCCAGAGGAGGAAGAGAGAGGGAAAGGTGCTGAAGGGGTACTTGAAGAAATAATAGCTGAGAACTTCCCTGAACTGGGGAAGGAAAAAGGCATTGAAATCCAAGAGGCACAGAGAACTCCCTTCAGACGTAACTTGAATCGATCTTCTGCACGACATATCATAGTGAAACTGGCAAAATACAAGGATAAAGAGAAACTTCTGAAAGCAGCAAGGGGTAAACGTGCCCTCACATATAAAGGGAGACCTATAAGACTCGTGACTGATCTCTCTTTTGAAACTTGGCAGGCCAGAAAGAATTGGCACGAGATTTTCAGTGTGCTACACAGAAAAAATATGCAGCCGAGAATCCTTTATCCAGCAAGTCTGTCATTTAGAATAGAAGGAGAGATAAAGGTCTTCCCAAACAAACAAAAACTGAAGGAATTTGTCACCACTAAACCAGCCCTACAAGAGATCCTAAGGGGGACCCTGTGAGACAAAGTACCAGAGACATCACTACAAGCATAAAACAGACAGACATCACAATGACTCTAAACCCGTATCTTTCTATAATAACACTGAATGTAAATGGATTAAATGCGCCAACCAAAAGACATAGGGTATCAGAATGGATAAAAAAACAAGACCCATCTATTTGCCGTCTACAAGAGACTCATTTTAGACCTGAGGACACCTTTAGATTCAGAGTGAGGGGATGGAGAACTATTTATCATGCTACTGGAAGCCAGAAGAAAGCTGGAGTAGCCATACTTATATCAGACAAACTAGACTTTAAATTAAAGGCTGTAACAAGAGATGAAGAAGGACATTATATAATAGTTACAGGGTCTATCCATCAGGAAGAGCTAACAATTATAAATGTCTATGTGCCGAATACCGGAGCCCCCAAATATATAAAACAATTACTCATAAACAGAAGCAACCTTATTGATAAGAATGTGGTAATTGCTGGGGACTTTAACACCCCACTTACAGAAATGGATAGATCATCTAGACACATGGTCAATAAAGAAACAAGGGCCCTGAATGAGACATTGGATCAGATGGACTTGACAGATCTATTTAGAACTCTGCATCCCAAAGCAACAGAATATACTTTCTTCTCGAGTGCACATGGAACATTCTCCAAGATAGATCATATACTGGGTCACAAAACAGCCCTTCATAAGTTTACAAGAATTGAAATTATACCATGCATACTTTCAGACCACAATGCTATGAAGCTTGAAATCAACCACAGGAAAAAGTCTGGAAAACCTCCAAAAGCATGGAGGTTAAAGAACACCCTACTAACGAATGAGTGGGTCAACCAGGCAATTAGAGAAGAAATCAAAAAATATATGGAAACAAACGAAAATGAAAATACAACAATCCAAACGCTTTGGGACACAGCGAAGGCAGTCCTGAGAGGAAAATACATTGCAATCCAGGCCTATCTCAAGAAACAAGAAAAATCCCAAATACAAAATCTAACAGCACACCTAAAGGAAATAGAAGCAGAACAGCAAAGGCAGCCTAAACCCAGCAGAAGAAGAGAAATAATAAAGATCAGAGCAGAAATAAACAATATAGAATCTAAAAAAACTGTAGAGCAGATCAACGAAACCAAGAGTTGGTTTTTTGAAAAAATAAACAAAATTGACAAACCGCTAGCCAGGCTTCTCAAAAAGAAAAGGGAGATGACCCAAATAGATAAAATCATGAATGAAAATGGAATTATTACAACCAATCCCTCAGAGATACAAACAATTATCAGGGAATACTATGAAAAATTATATGCCAACAAATTGGACAACCTGGAAGAAATGGACAAATTGCTGAACACCCACACTCTTCCAAAACTCAATCAGGAGGAAATAGAAAGCTTGAACAGACCCATAACCAGCAAAGAAATTGAATCGGTTATTAAAAATCTCCCAACAAATAAGAGTCCAGGACCAGATGGCTTCCCAGGGGAGTTCTACCAGACGTTTAAAGCAGAGATAATACCTATCCTTCTCAAGCTATTCCAAGAAATAGAAAGGGAAGGAAAACTTCCAGACTCATTCTATGAAGCCAGTATTACTTTGATTCCTAAACCAGACAGAGACCCAGTAAAAAAAGAGAACTACAGGCCAATATCCCTGATGAATATGGATGCAAAAATTCTCAATAAGATACTAGCAAATCGAATTCAACAGCATATAAAAAGAATTATTCACCATGATCAAGTGGGATTCATTCCTGGGATGCAGGGCTGGTTCAACATTCGCAAATCAATCAACGTGATACATCACATTAACAAAAAAAAAGAGAAGAACCATATGATCCTGTCAATCGATGCAGAAAAGGCCTTTGACAAAATCCAGCACCCTTTCTTAATAAAAACCCTTGAGAAAGTCGGGATAGAAGGAACATACTTAAAGATCATAAAAGCCATTTATGAAAAGCCCACAGCTAACATCATCCTCAATGGGGAAAAACTGAGAGCTTTTTCCCTGAGATCAGGAACACGACAGGGATGCCCACTCTCACCGCTGTTGTTTAACATAGTGCTGGAAGTTCTAGCATCAGCAATCAGACAACAAAAGGAAATCAAAGGCATCAAAATTGGCAAAGATGAAGTCAAGCTTTCGCTTTTTGCAGATGACATGATATTATACATGGAAAATCCGATAGACTCCACCGGAAGTCTGCTAGAACTGATACATGAATTCAGCAAAGTTGCAGGATACAAAATCAATGTACAGAAATCAGTTGCATTCTTATACACTAACAACGAAGCAACAGAAAGACAAATAAAGAAACTGATCCCATTCACAATTGCACCAAGAAGCATAAAATACCTAGGAATAAATCTAACCAAAGATGTAAAGGATCTGTATGCTGAAAACTATAGAAAGCTTATGAAGGTAATTGAAGAAGATTTAAAGAAATGGAAAGACATTCCCTGCTCATGGATTGGAAAAATAAATATTGTCAAAATGTCAATACTACCCAAAGCTATCTACACATTCAATGCAATCCCAATCAAAATTGCACCAGCATTCTTCTCGAAACTAGAACAAGCAATCCTAAAATTCATATGGAACCACAAAAGGCCCCGAATAGCCAAAGGAATTTTGAAGAAGAAGACCAAAGCAGGAGGCATCACAATCCCAGACTTTAGCCTCTACTACAAAGCTGTCATCATCAAGACAGCATGGTATTGGCACAAAAACAGACACACAGACCAATGGAATAGAATAGAAACCCCAGAACTAGACCCACAAACGTATGGCCAACTCATCTTTGACAAAGCAGGAAAGAACATCCAATGGAAAAAAGACAGCCTCTTTAACAAATGGTGCTGGGAGAACTGGACAGCAACATGCAGAAGGTTGAAACTAGACCACTTTCTCACACCATTTACAAAAATAAACTCAAAATGGATAAAGGACCTAAATGTGAGACAGGAAACCATCAAAACCTTAGAGGAGAAAGCAGGAAAAGACCTCTCTGACCTCAGCCGTAGCAATCTCTTACTCGACACATCCCCAAAGGCAAGGGAATTAAAAGCAAAAGTGAATTACTGGGACCTTATGAAGATAAAAAGCTTCTGCACAGCAAAGGAAACAACCAACAAAACTAAAAGGCAACCAACGGAATGGGAAAAGATATTTGCAAATGACATATCGGACAAAGGGCTAGTATCTAAAATCTATAAAGAGCTCACCAAACTCCACACCTGAAAAACAAATAACCCAGTGAAGAAATGGGCAGAAAACATGAATAGACACTTCTCTAAAGAAGACATCCAGATGGCCAACAGGCACATGAAAAGATGTTCAGCGTCGGTCCTTATCAGGGAAATACAAATCAAAACCACACTCAGGTATCACCTCACGCCAGTCAGAGTGGCCAAAATGAACAAATCAGAAGACTATAGATGCTGGAGAGGATGTGGAGAAACGGGAACCCTCTTGCACTGTTGGTGGGAATGCAAATTGGTGCAGCCGCTCTGGAAAGCAGTGTGGAGGTTCCTCAGAAAATTAAAAATAGACCTACCCTATGACCCAGCAATAGCACTGCTAGGAATTTACCCAAGGGATACAGGAGTACTGATGCATAGGGGCACTTGTACCCCAATGTTTATAGCAGCACTCTCAACAATAGCCAAATTATGGAAAGAGCCTAAATGTCCATCAACTGATGAATGGATAAAGAAATTGTGGTATATATACACAATGGAATACTACGTGGCAATGAGAAAAAATGAAATATGGCCCTTTGTAGCAACGTGGATGGAACTGGAGAGTGTGATGCTAAGTGAAATAAGCCATACAGAGAAAGACAGATACCATATGGTTTCACTCTTATGTGGATCCTGAGAAACTTAACAGGAACCCATGGGGGAGGGGAAGAAAAAAAAAAAGAGGTTAGAGTGGGAGAGAGCCAAAGCATAAGAGACTGTTAAAAACTGAGAACAAACTGAGGGTTGATGGGGGGTGGGAGGGAGGGGCGGGTGGGTGATGGGTATTGAGGAGGGCACCTTTTGGGATGAGCACTGGGTGTTGTATGGAAACCAATATGTCAATAAATTTCATATATATAAAAAAAAAACAAAAAACAAAAGATTGACTAGAATTAAAAGCTAAAATAAGGTATAACAGTCCTTAATTTGTTGAGAAGAATTGAGAAGTCCATGTACTCATTTTAAATATTTCACACTGACAAGCAAAATAGGAAAATGAAATGACTCAATTTAACTTACATAGGAGAAATGAACTATTTTATAAAGATTAAGGCATAAAATCAGAATTAAAGGCATTGGATTAAAAAAAAAAGTTAATGTTTATTTTTGAGATGGGGGGAGGAGGAGGAGGAGAGAGAGAGAGAGAGAGAACCTGAAGCCTTGAAGCAGGCTCCAGGCTCTGTGCTGTCATCATAGAGCCCAATGTGGGGCCGGAACCCACAAACTGTGAGATCATGACCTGAGTCGAAGTCGGACACTCAACCAACTGAGCCATCCAGGTGCTGGTTTTTGAAATGAGAAAATTATAGTAAATTATTGTCAAACAAAGCATATAGCTCTGCCCAAACAGTAGCAAAGTATGTTTTTACAAAAGCAGGAAAACAAAACCTAACTCTTTAGGAAAACAACGAGAAGTCATTCTTAAATATTTCTTGACATCCCAGCTTGTGCATGCACAGCATAAAACAAATTTAGAGAAAGCAAACAGGGGACTAACTCAAACATCATCCATGATGTTTTGCCATTCAAATTACCATTAATTACATGTGGAAAATATTAAATTATTCAAGTGAGCAATACTTTATTTCTCAACATAACCAAAAGTCAAAGGGATAAATACTTTAAAATTTGCTATATTTTCACAGTATTGAAAAATATATAGTCAGAAGGGAAAGATTTATTGTCTGTCTTCTTCACAGAGTTAATACTAAACATACATTAAAGAATGATTAGGATTTATGTTTAAGTGCATTTTACTTTAGAACTTCATTGTGAGATTTTCTTGTTTAGAAAAATAGAATGAAAATTAAGGGATGCAAGTAATAAATTTAATGGGTCATTAATACCAAGAAATATGAACCTTTAAAAGGAGGCCTCCTAAGGCTTTTAGACTTCCATATTCTTCATCAACATGAATATCATTGGTTAACATGTATCATATAATCATCAAAATTAAGTATGACATCCTAGTAAATCTTTAGAAGTGTGCAGTAATATGTATTTAAGCAATGGAGAACATTTATTTTTTTCTGTATTTCTTTTATGTTTTTACTCAGTTAATTACTCTGTATCCATTGGAGACCTCTCCATAATGGAAAATAATGCTCACCAATATTATCTTTATATATCCATACCTAGAAAATCCCTGACACATGATGGACACCCAATGGATGTTTATGGAATAAGGCAATGTTACTAAGTGACAGAACAAACTTTTCCTCAGGAGCCACCACAGCACTTAATCTTATCTAAGGCTCACCAATGAGATCTACATCTGTTATGAACTGAATATACCAAGGGCCCCCTGTACTGACTTTTGCACCTATATCTCAGTTGAACATCAGATTTACACAATTTCATAACCTCTATCTGTATGCAGATGTGATCAGTAATGAAAGGCAATCTATATAATTAAAGGATATAAAGACAGATAAGTAGGCCCTTCGTAAAAAATTTTCAGTACAAAATTATTGTTCATAATTTTAAAACCTCAAAAAAAAAACCTCCACATTTTTTTAGACCCTAATTGTGTCTTCCTATTTTTTTCTCCATCTGTCAAATGCCTGGATAGAGTAAACATGAAATGGATTCCCATTTATTTTTCATCTACATTGTAATCCAAAGACTGTCCAGTAAAAGCTGTTAGTAAATCACTTGGTCAGCTCTCCCAACAAAACCGTCTTTGAGTAATACAGTATATCAACCTATCTTTTGACATTTTCATTTTTTGTTCTTGACATTTTCTCTTAAAAAATAATACAGTGTTGGCCCTATTATCTTTTCTTTAAGGTCTGTGAACCAAATACCGGCTATCAACTCTCCTGTAGAAAAGCTATCAAGATTCAAAGACAAAGATGTAGATGTAAGGCTCTATTCATCTGTCTGTGTAATACTGAGGGGGAGGAAGGTGGAGAAGGGTGGTGGTGGTTCAAGAACAGCATGACAAATATCACATATATTTTTCTATTCTTTGCGTTGGTTGGGTGGGATGCAATTTAGAATGATTACTTTGAAAAGTACAATTAATAAATTCCCCTCTGTTCTAACCTACCAGAAATTACTTATGATTCATTCAGCAACAATTATTGAGTGTAAACCACGTTCCAGACACTGCACAGGTTCTAAAGAAAAGAGCCAGAAGGGTAAATACATACTTAAACTAAGATTTTGAGTAGCCCTATTGTATGGAAATAAATGTCTGCCTGCATTCTATTATTTTTTTATGCTGCCTTTAACTGGAAATTATGTAAGAATCTTTAAAATGAACTGGAATAAATAGTGGTTTCTACTATATAGTTTCACTGCCTAATGAAATGGGATGCTATTTCTTTTAGAATCTGAGAATTAGAGGAATTTTTTTGATAGCAAAGTCAAAGCCATTTGTATTTTGTCAAGTTTTAATATTGTTTATATTAACATCATGATTTTTTGGTTTTGTGACCAATCAATGACATCCAGATAACAATATTTTACCTACTATAAAGTCCACCGTAGCTTCCACATCAAAGGAGAAATATGAATGTAACACTTAGACTTTATGAAGCAATTGGACTTCTGATAGTTGTCCATGATTTCCCTTTGTTGAATTAAGAGAATTAGCGGTATTGCACCACAATGGACACTGTATCTATGTATAGTGTCTATCCCGACTAAACCCCTAGATTAAAGCCAAAATTTGAATTGAATATGGACTTTGATTATGGGAAAGGCTCTCAATGTTGGATTCAATGTTTAGAGACCAAATTACCATTACTGAAAGTGACTCCAATTAGGAAGTCCATTCATTGTTAATACTATAAAATAACAATGTTAATATTTTCTCTTTGAAATACAACAGGATTTTTTAATTTTTTTTTTTTCAACGTTTATTTATTTTTGGGACAGAGAGAGACAGAGCATGAACGGGGGAGGGGCAGAGAGAGAGGGAGACACAGAATCGGAAACAGGCTCCAGGCTCTGAGCCATCAGCCCAGAGCCTGACGCGGGGCTCGAACTCCCGGACCGCGAGATCGTGACCTGGCTGAAGTCGGACGCTTAACCGACTGCGCCACCCAGGCGCCCCTCAACAGGATTTTTTAATATGCTGATTAGTTCTTTCTTTATTGACAAATTTCTTGTTTTGACATCCTATTCTCTTTGACTCAAAGTATTGAGTGGCAACCTGTTGTGACTTGTACCAAATAAAGTATCATAGAACATTACTTTGGAAAGAATACATTTTCCAGATATCTTTAAAAGTGCTGCCTTTTTCTATGAATATAATGACAACAGCATGTATCATGCTTCTTTTGTTTAAAAGTTATGTTAGATACTAAGCGACTAGCCCCCAGATGGAAGTATTAACCTAATTGTGAAAAATCGCATAGATACATATATAACCCACAATAAATGAACTGAAACTTGAAACAGTTAATTGGGGGATGCATACAAAAAAGATGGAAAGGCAAAAGGCTTGGGCAAAGGGTCTGCAATGACAGGAAAATGTAAAACTTGGAAAGAAGTCAGGAGAAAGGGAGTTTCGAGCTGAAATATTCTTCTTTAGGGAAGAAAGGTAGAACATCCAAATTGGAAGAGTGCCCCCCCCCAAATGACTTGGTGATAGAGAATCGTAAACCATATTAAAAACGGCCATGTAAATTTGCTTGACTAAAGTAATAAATTGACCATAGGAAAAGGCAGGAGCCTGTTCATTAGTTAAAGGATTTTTAATTTTATGGAAGAAATTAACAATGCTTCAGGGATTACTAAGCAAACACATGATGGAAACACGTTTTAAGAAGACAATCACTGGGGCGCCTGGGTGGCGCAGTCGGTTAAGTGTCCGACTTCAGCCAGGTCACGATCTCGCGGTCTGTGAGTTCGAGCCCCGCGTCAGGCTCTGGGCTGATGGCTCGGAGCCTGGAGCCTGTTTCTGATTCTGTGTCTCCCTCTCTCTCTGCCCCTCCCTTGTTCATGCTCTGTCTCTCTCTGTCCCAAAAATAAATAAACGTTGAAAAAAAAAATTAAAAAAAAAAAAAAAGAAGACAATCACTGAAACTATTGTGAAGAAAGATAAGAGATACAAGAGCTGGGAAGATACGAAGGATGCTCTGAGCTAATACAGTGATTCTCAAAGTGTGGCCTGCAGATACCCAAGGGTCCTGAGACACTTTCAGGACCTTCACAATACTATTATAATGATTTTCATAGTAATACTTAGATATTATTTTACTTTATCACTATGTTGACATTTGTACTAATGTTGCAAAAGCCATAGTGGGTAAAACTGCAGGAAACAAATCAGAGATACCAAACTGTTCTAGTAGTCATTGAGTATATTCTTCACCATTGCATGCCCTCGTTCCCCCCCCCCAAAAATGATAACTCTCAACCCCTGAGTACATGTCTTTTTAATATTTGACATCATGAGATGGGACGTATGCATTAAGCACTTCTCTCTTGCATAAGAAAATATGCTGTCTTGAGGAAAACTACTCGTGCCATTGTATGCATTTGTGACCTGACTTAGCTGCTGTTACCATGGAACACCATGTTTTATGTGGAACAACAAGGAACAAACTGATTATCAGACTTTGAATATGGCAGACATTTTTTGAAAATGAACTAAGTGTGCCTGTCACTTAAAGGAACACAACTGACAGTATTTATTACTAGTGATAGAAGTTAGAGCTTTCAAGCAAAAATTAGAATTTTGGAAGACTTGTATCTGTCACTGTGAGCTTGACAGCCACCCAATGCTTAAAGACCTTCTGACGAGATTGGTAATACTAACATGTGTAATTTTAAAATTTTACTATTGCATAATAGTAATTTGCATAATAGAAATCTGCAAATAATGCATTATTTTACAAATAATCAATGTATGATGTTACTAACTCAGAACAATCCATTCAAAGTATAAGAAAGACCAATGGCTTTTAAAGTAACAGAGTACAAGTTGATTGATAATGGTTTCAGAATCCACACTGTAATTAATCTTAAAGAAACTCTCACTTGTCAAGTCTTGGTATAGTATCAAGAAGGATATTCAGGATTATCTGAAAAGTCTATTAACGTTCTCTTTCCTTTTTTAATTATACATCTGGGTCAGATTGGATTTTCTTCATATAGTGCAAACATATAGCAACAGAGTGAATGCAGAATCAAGTATGAGAACTCAGTTTCCTTTTAAGATGCTATACATTACAGAGATTTACAACATGTGAAACAAGGCTATTCCTCTATGCATTTTTGGAAAATAGAGCTATTTTTATTTTTATTTATTTATTTTTAAATATTTATTCAGTTTTAGAGAGAGACAAAGAGTGTGAGCAGGGGAGGGGCAGAGAGAGAGAGAGGGAGAGAGCACTGACAGTGCAGAGCCTGAGGCAGGGCTTGATCCCATTTACCACGAGATCATGACCTGAGCTAAAATCAAGAGTCAGATCGCCTGAGCCACCAAGATGCCCTGAAAATATAGTTATTTCTAATAAAATATGTATTTTATGTTAACATGTAATGGGTTTATTATTTTCAAATGAATAAATATTTTTAAATTTCTACATTTTAATCTCTAATATGGTAAATATTTATAGATATTACCCATATAAATCAAAGCTCTTTGGGATACTCGATAATGTTTAAAAATAGAATGGTTTATAAGGCTAGTTTGAGGACTAATGTGCAAATAAATAGTCAAAATTTATATGATGGCTGTACCTGTAAGAAGGAAGATGATAAGGCATGTGGGACATACTTGCTTAATAATTTGTATTATATAACACCATCCTTTTGCTCTCTCTTCTAAAATCAAAATATCTCTGCCTCTTTTGGGGGGGTACATACATGTGACTTCTTAATGTTATTCTCATATTATTTTCTTTCCACAAAAAACAAAAACTACTTTCTCAGAAATTGTATCTGTTGAACAGTTTCCACAAGAAAATCTTATAGGAACTTAAAGTGTAAAAAAACCAAAAAGATTGAAATTAATTAGTAGTGAGGTTATATATTAGATTTCTTTCACCTGCTAATCTCTTGTGAAACACCACAAAAATAGCAAATACTACTGTAAATATTACTGTCTTTTGTGTAAAAGTCATATTTGCTTTAAAAAAGCCTAATTATTGATAATACCATAAGAACATTTATATCCAATTAGAAAATTACTTTGCCTCAGGTAACCTAAGAAAGGCACATGGTCTGCATTTCTTCCAGTGAAGAAGAGTCTTAAGAATTGTATGTAAGAGCAATAACCTGTGAGCAAAGTTATAGGCAGTGCCATCAAGGAGACATTTCTTCTCAAAGTAAAGGTGTTATAACTTAGCATATGGCTGCTCTTCAGACTTCTATGAAAAATGAGGAAAGGTCACAGGGCTGAGAGAGGATAAACATAAGGAATATTTGCCATAGCAACAGAAGAGGAAATGACAGAGGGTTTAGGCAAATACAGCAGTAATAGTATGACCCCAGGATTTGCAAAATGCTAGTTGAGGCTAATACTATGTTGTCAATGATATAAAATATCCATATTCATGAAATACGCATTCATGAATTGTGAAAATTTAAATGAATAGTAGACTGGTACCTATATTTGTAAGGTAGTCAGATCTTCTAAGGTCAACTAATAGAGTCAGAGCAAGTCAGGCACACTCAACAAGAGATTTCTATCTGGTAAAGGAGCAAAGAGAAAATTTAAAATATCCAACACAGGTTAGCAAAAGCTATAAAATGAATAGGGGTTGGCATCTAGGCCATGATTTTTACTTGCTCCAATAAAAACTGGTCTGCCCCAAGTTTGTCTCTTGCTACTTGTGGCCCTGTATGTAATAGACTACACAGTGACTTCTCCATACCAAATATCTCAGACAAGATCCTTAGGACTGAAAGGATTGGGAAACACAAATGAAAGTTGGTTCAAGAATAAGATACAAATGTCAATTTTACAGTTTAGCTTGGGTGAGGCAGATTCATGGGAATAAGCTTTAATTTCTTAAAACAGTGTTAGTTAAATTTGGAAACATGGGTAGTCCCCCATTTTTCTGAAAAAATTAATTATTTGTAACATTTTTTGGACATCCAATATTCAGCAGTTCCTTGTATTTTCTTAGGCTTCCTCAATTTTAGTTTTGGTCTTGATTGCTTCAATTTCTACTTGTCTGGAGATTTTTTGGGTGTAAAGGCAACAAACCAGCAGACTAAAAATAAATATGTCCCAATGGGGACCATCAAAATGGTTTTCACTTTGTTCATGAGCATCACATAGACTAAACCGCTCACTGTGCTAAACAGAGCAAATGTGCTCATGAAAAGAAATGTGTGAGTCCTATACTTGTAACATTTCAGGCTAATCACCTGATATGTTTGAAATAAAACACAATGGTGACCTTAAGGCTAAGATTTGCACGAAAATTTTCCATTTGCAAAACACACACCTATAATATCATTTAACCCCTTTCACAAGTGTTGAGGAAGATATAGTCATTACCCCTTGTTCAGAGATGCTGAAAAATGCAGAGAAGCTAATACAAAGAGAAATTAAGCAATTTGTAAAAGTCAAGGCTAGTCATTGATGTTACACGAATTCAAATTCAGGCCTTTGATTGCTAAAGCTTCATTCACCACATTACAAGAAAACTTATAGATCTACTCTATTTATAATTACAGAATGAATCTTTGAAAATCTAGAATTATTTAAAAAATCATTGACCTGTTCCATTGATTTATGTGCCTGTTTTCTGTTTTTGTGCCAGCCATACTGTCTTGATGACTACAGCTTTCTAATACAGCTTGAAGTGGGGAATTGTGATACTTCCAGTTCTGATTTTCTTTTTTAACATTATCTTGGCTATTCAGAGTCTTTTCTGCTTCCATAAAATTTTTAGAATTGTTTGTTCTAGCTCTGTGAAGAATGCTGGTGTTATTTTAATAGGGATTGCATTGAATATGTAGATTTCTTTGGGTAGTATCGACATATTAACAATATTTGTTCTTCCAATCCATAAGCATGGAATGTTTTTCCATTTCTTGGTGTCTTCTTCAATTTCTTTCATAAGCAGTTTATAGTTTTTAACATACAGATCTTTTACTTCTTTGGTCAGATTTATTCCTAGGTAACTTAGGGTTTTTAGTGAAATTGTAAATGGGACTGATTCCTTGATTTCTCTTTCTGCTACTTCATTATTGGTGTATAGATGTGCAACAGATTTCTGTACAGTGAATTTATATCCTATGATTTTGCTGACTTTATGTATCAATTCTAGCAGTTTTTTTGGTGGAGTCTTTCAAGTTTTCTGTATAGAGTATCGTGTCATCTGTGAAGAGTGAAAGTTTGACTTCTCCTTTGCCAATTTGTATGGCTTTTATTTCTTCATGTTGTCTGATTGCTGAGGCTAGAACTTCCAGTACTATGTTGAACAACAGTGGTGAGAGTAGACATCCCTATCATGTTCCTGACTTAGGGGGAAAGCTCTCAGTTTTTCCACATGGAGGATGATATTAGCTGTGGGTCTTTCATATATGGCCTTTATGATGTTCAGGTATGTTCCTTCTATCCCTACTTTCTTGAGGGTTTTTACTTCCCAGAAATGGAACCACTAATGTATGTATGGCTAACTAATTTTTGACAAAACAGAAAAGAATATCCAATGCAAAAAAGACAGTCTTTTCAGCAAATGGTGTTGGAAAAACTGGACAGCAACATGCAGAAGAATGAAATGGGACCACTTTCTTAAACCACACACAAAAATAAATTCAAAACGGATAAAAGTCCTAAATGTGAGACAGGAAACCATCAAAATCCTACAGGAGAAAACAGACAGCAACCTTTTTGACCTCAGCCGCAGCAACTTCTTACTAGACACGTCTCCAGAGGCAGGCAAAACAAAAGCAAACATGAACTACTGGGACCTCATCAAGATAAAAAGTTTCTGCACAGCAAAGGAAACAATCAACAAAAACTAAAAGGCAACCTATGGAATGGGATCAGGTATTTGCAAATGATATTTCCGATAAAGGATTAGTGTCCAAATACATAACGATCTTATAAAACTCAATACCTAAAAACCAAATAATCCAGTTTGAAAATGAGCAGAAGATGTGAATAGACATTTTTCCAAAGAGGACATCCAGATAGCTAACAGAAACACGAAAAGATGCTCAACATCACTCATCATCAAGGAAATACAAATCAAAACCACAATAAGATACCACCATCCCTGTCAGAATGGCTAAAATTAACAATTCAGGAAACAACAGATGTTGGCGAGGATGTGGATAAAGGAGACTACTTTTGCACTATTGGTGGGAATGCAACTATTGGTGGTGCAACCACTCTGGGAAACAGTATGAAGGTTCCTCAAAAAATTAAAAATAGAACTACCCCATGACCCAGCAACTGCACTACTAGGTATTTATCCAAAGGATACAAAAATACTGATTCAAAGGGGCACATGCACCCCAATGTTTATAGCAGTGCTATCAATAATAGCCCAATTATGGAAAAAGACCAAATGTCCATTGAATGATGAATGGAAGAAGAAGATGTGGTATATAAACACAATGGAATATTACTTGGTGATCAAAAAGAATGAAATCTTAATCTTGCCATTTACAGCAATAGGGATGGAACTAGAGCATATTATGCTAAGAGAAATAAGTCAGAGAAAGACAAATATATGATTTCCCCTCTATGTGGAATTTAAGAAACAAAATATATGAACATAAGAGAAGGGAAGGAAAAATAAAATAAGATAGAAACAGGGAGATAAAGCACAAGACTCTTATATGCAGAGAACAAACAGGGCTGTTGAAGTGGGTAGGGGGTATGGACGTTAGGGAGGGAACTTTTTGTGATGAGCACTGGGTGTTATATGTAAGTGATGAATCACTAAATTCTACTCCTGAAACCAACACTACACTATATGTTAACTAACTTGAATTCAAATTAAAAAAATCACTTGACCTTGCAGGAAGTAGAAACAAACATATCTCTGCTGTTTTTATTATTCATACTTACCCCAGTCCACAACAATTACATGTTTTATAACATTTCAAAATTTTAAGGACATTACTGCTTTTAATGCCCCAGTGAGAATTTACAGAGGAAGAAGTTGCAGAAAGACTAAATGGTTCATTCCTTCAGAATGGATTTTAGAGCTGGTGTATTAGAAAATGGGAAACCAACATAAAAGAATCATCTTAAAATAACATAGGAATAAACTCAACCATGAGGTGTGCCTGTGCAGCCTATTTGCCAGTTTCAAGGACCAAAATGAACAACATTTCCCTGAAGGCAGTATTCAGCATGGGAATTGTGCATTAGCACCCCTGGTCTGTTTTCCAAGAACCACATGGAAATCAAAAGCAGGGGAACAAACCAGCAATAAATGGTAGATTCACATTCCAAAGAGGGGTCCTGACAGCAGATGCATTGTTGCATAAGAATACTGCTCCGTTACATTAATATACTGCTTCTTCATTTATGGACCATTTCTATATCTATGAGTAAAAAGAAAGGAAAGATAAAAGCCAAATGGATACTGACTCCAGAGTTAAGGCTAGTCTAAATTATTATAAGAGAAAGAATGCAACTAGGATGAGACATAAAACACCAAGCAAGATGATTATAAACCAAAATGCAGTCAACTTGAATACAAGGGTAGATGATGACCTATCTGGGTGAAGAGCCATTGGAGCAATGGTAAAGTATAATGGAGGTAATGCGGGAATGCTGAAGCCAGGGTTATTGTAACTAATCTATTGCAAGCTGTCATAATTTTTAAAAATAAGCATAAAAAGTTGTGAATTTATTTAATATAAATAGAATATAATCCTTTTATTATATCTTTTGCAACTTGGACAGGCGACTCAAGAAATCTGATCCAGGGGTGCCTGGGTGGCTCAGTCGGTTAAGCATCTGACTTCAGCTCAGGTCATGATCTCACAGTTTGTGAGTTTGAGCCCTGCATCGGGCTCTCTGCTGACAGCTCAGAGCCTGGAGCCTGCTTTGGATTCTTTGTCTCATTCTCTCTCTGCCCCTCTCCAACTTGTGCTCTGTCTCTGTCTCTCAAAAATATATAAAAACATAAAAAGAAAGAAAGAAAAGAAAGAAAGAACGAAATCTGATCCAGCTTCAGACCCTGCTTATTAATGAAAACTCAAGAGAGGGTCAATCTGTTTTGTTCTGCCTTTAGTATGTCTTAAATTTTCCTCTCATATCAGAAATAGTCACTGCTGTCTCCTTTTCCCTCCTCTCCTCCTAACCTCCTCACCTCCCTGCCTCACCTTCTCCCCTCTTCGTCTTTCTCTTCTTTTTTCTCCTCCTATCCTCTGCCTCTTTATCTCCCTCCCCTTCCCTCTTCATGTACTTGTCCTTCTCTTTCTTCTCGTCCTCTCCTTCTTCCTTTCCTTCTCTCCTTCCTCCTCTTCTTTTCCTTTTCCTCCTCCTCTCTTTCCCTTCCTCTCCCTTTCTTCCTCTTCTTCTCCTGCTTCCCTTGTTTCTTCTCCTTCTTCTCCTTTAGAAAAGAAACTTCAAATAAGATGTCTGAGCCATCAGGGTGTGTTTCTTGTGTTCTTATTAAGATAAGCAAATAATGATTCTTAAGACACTTGGACATTTATATTCCTTGGATAAAATATATGACCATATTTAATTATTTTTTGGAATTTATTTGCTTTAAACTTCATTGTCTTTTTTTCTCACTTAATTTTTTTAAACACAAATAAGGCTATGTGTTTATCTTTCAAGACAGTTTTATTAATTCATGTGATAATCACAAAGAGGCAGGGCTTCAGGTAAAAAGAAGAAAAAAAGTGGTGATGATGTATGTTAGAGTCTCGTGACTTAAAACCTGTGCTGCATCAATGTTGTGCAGTAGACTTGCTACATATCATTACCCACAAATCACACATGTGAAAAGCAAGGATTTTCAAACCAATCAGAGAAGTGGAAGGTAAGCCTATAATTTTATGATTTTAGGGACAATGCTCCCTAT
Source organism: Lynx rufus (assembly GCF_022079265.1). NCBI lineage: Eukaryota > Metazoa > Chordata > Mammalia > Carnivora > Felidae > Lynx > Lynx rufus. Next base: position 65,612,791 of record NW_025814867.1, read on the forward strand.
ATCCCACTGCTACCTCAATCTGGGGTGGGAACCCCTCCAGATTTTAAAGATAGTATGATTTTCATTATTTTTAAGCTGAAATGAGATGATACCAGAGTTGTTAGGAGAAAGAAAAATTACTGTAATGTTTGCTAGGTGTGGTTCCTTCATCTGTAAAATGGTAGTAAGGAAAACTCAGGAAGTTACTGGAAGGATTAACTAAGACAGCATATGAAGCACCTAATCACACCTGCTACAAGGAAGGTGTTTGAGAAATACTTGTTCTCATTCCTGCTTGAGAACTGTTTCTTATGTGGTCTGTTTTGCACTGCCGAAAGGTATCGTGGCTGTTCCCTGCAGTATGGCACAGTGAATACTTTGCCCTTCCACAGAAATTAGAATGTTTTATATTCTTTTAGAGTTATGCTTCATATATCTTCAGTGGAAGTATCTTTTTTATAGGTAAATATATTTTTGTGGGGAGAAAATAGAAAGATACATAAAGGTACTAATAATGATCCATACAGTGTTTTTTAACATGCCTAAGCTTTTGAAGAGTCAAAATGCCTGACTTGCAAAAAGTCCAACCAGATATCCTTATGCCGTGATTCCCATTTGTTATCTTCATGCTCTTCAGCTCATGTAAACATACATGTATACATGGTCACACAAACATATAGATTGTGTTAATTTCATTCAGTTGGAAGGAATAGCCAGTAATCAAGGGATTATCAAAGGATGGAGCTAGGAAGAAACATTTCCTAGCTCAAACCTTTCTAAGTTGAGAAAAATGAGTACGGATACTGTAATGTCTTTCTTGAAATGAATGGCAGTGTCTTTAAAATAGTTACCCATGTTTTCTCAAAGCAAGACACTGTAAGGTACCCAGGGTTGTATACATTCAGGTTAAGACCAAACATTTTTCTTTCGTGTTCCTATTATTATCCTCCAAGTGGTATCAACACTGTTACTTAGTAGCCTACACATTTGTTCATATCAAGAAGAAACTGGCACCAGCAATGCTCCCATTTTTTTTATTAATATTGTGATTTTGTTTAAGTTCATCCAAACTGTGAGAATTATTTTGTCTTAATACTATTGAACTATTGAATTTAATGGCCAAACTTTATTTACTTTTGCTTACCAATTTTTAATTTAAATTTCCCTAGTTTTAAGGTATATTTGACAAAAATTGTATGTATTTAAAGTATAAAGTATGATGGCTTGATACATGTACACATTGTGAAATTACCACAATGAAGTTAATTAACACTTTATTGCCTCACATGATTCCTTTTTTTTTCTTTTGGTGTGGTGAAAACGCTTATGATTTATTTTAATAGCAAAATTCAAATATACAATACAGTCATCATGCTCTATGTTGGATTCCCAGAACTTATTCATCTTATAACTGAAAGTTTGTAACCTTTGACCAGTATCTTCTCATTTTCCCAACCCCCCCAGGCACCAGCAATCACCATTCTACTCTCTGATTGTATGAGTTAGACTGTTCACATGTGAGATCACACAGTATTTGTCTTTCTGTGTCTGGCTTATTTCACTTAGCATAACATTCTCCAGGTTCATTCATGTTGTCACAAATAACAGGATTTCCTACTTTTTATGGTTGGATTACATTCCATTGTGTGTGTGTGTGTGTGTGTGTGTGTGTGTGTGTGTGTTTGTATACATATCAGATTTTCTTTATCCATTCATCCATTCACAGACATTCAGTTTGTTTCCTTATTTTAACTATTGTGAAAAATGTTGCAATGAACACGTAAATGCAGATATCCTTTCAAGATACTGACCTTATTTCTTTGGATATCTATCTAGTAGTAGGATTGCTGGATCATACAGTAGTTCTATTTTTAATTTTTGAAGACTCTCTATTTTTTTCTAAAATGGCTATAACAATTTACATTCCCATCAACAGTGTGCAAGCGTTCCCTTTTGTCTATATCTTTGGCAACACTTGTTCTCTCTTGTCTTTTTTTTAAATTTATTTTTACATTTATTTATTTTTGAGAGACAGAGAGAGCACAAGTGGGGAGGGGCAGAGAGAGAAGGAGACAGAATCTGAAGCAGGCTCCAGGCTCTGAGCTGTCAGCACAGAGCCCGACACGGGGCTCAAACCCACAAACAGCAAGATCATGACCTGAGCCAAAGTTGGACGCTCAACCAACTGAGCCACCCAGGCGCCCCTCTCTTGTCTTTTTTTTTAAGTGTTTATTTTTGAGAGAGAGTGAGAGAGAGAGAGAAAGACAGAGAGACAGAGAGACAGAGAGACAGAATATGAACGGGGGAGAGGCAGAGAGAAAGGGGGACAGAGGATCCTAAGTGGGCTCTGTGCTAACAGCAGAGAACCTGATGTGGGACTCAAAATCACAAGCTGTGAGATAACAGCCAGAGCTTAACTGACTGAGCCACCCAGGCATCTCTCTTGTTTTTTCCATAATAGCTATTCTAATAGATATGAAGTGGTATTTCATTGTTTTGATATACATTTCCCTGATGATTAGTAATGTTGATGCCCATTCATATATCTCTTGGCCATTTGTATGTCTTCTTTGAAAAAACGTCTATCTGGGTCTTTTGCCAATATTTTAATCTGTTTTTTATTTTTATTTTTTTTTTGGCATTTGAGTTGTAAGAGTCCCTTGTATATTTTGCATGTTAACTCCTTACCATATATAAGGTTTGAAAATATTTTCTCCCATTCCATAGGTTGCTTTTTCTTTTTGTTCATTGTTTCCTTTGCTGGGCGGAGCTTTTTAATTTGACATAGTTCCACTTGTTTATTTTTGTTTTTGTTGCTTGTACTATTGGTGTCCTATCCAGAAAAATCACTGCCAAGACCAATGTCAAGGAGATTTTCCCCCCTACATTTTCTTCTAGGACTTTTATGCTTTCAGAGCTTATTTTTAAGTCTTTAATCCATTTTGAGTTCATGGTATAAGGATCTAATTCCATTAGTTTGCATGTGGATATCCAGTTTTTTTCAGCAACATTTATTGAAGAGACTATCCTTTTTCCATTGTATATGCTTGGCATCCTTGTCATAGATCCGTTTTTCATATATATGTGGGTTCATTTCTGGACTGTTTCTCTGTTCTCTTCTATTGATCTATGTGTCTGTTTATATGCCAATACCATTCGGGTCTGATTTCTTTGTTAGCTTTGTAATATAGTTTGAAATTAGGAAGTGCAATGCCTCCAGCCTTGTTCTTTCTCAAGATTGCTCTGGCTATTTAGGGTTTTCTGTGGTTCCATATGAATTTTAGGATTGCATTTTCTACTGTGAAAAACACCATTGGAATTTTCATAGTGATTGTACTCAATCTATAAATTGCTTTGGTAAGTATGGATATTCTAACAATATTAATTCTTCTAATCCATGAATACAGGTTACCTTTTCATTTATTTGAGTCTTCTATCTTTCATCAATATTTTACAGTTTTTAGTGTATAGGTCATTCATCTCCTTGGTTAAATTTATTCCTTAGTATTATTTTATTATATTTGATGCTATTATAAATAGGATTGTTTTCTTGATGTCTTTTTTCAGATAGTTCATTGTTAGTGCATAAAAATGCAAATGATTTTTGTATGTTGACTTTGTTTCCTACAACTTTACCCTATTTCTTTGTTAGTTTTAACAGTTTCTTGATGGAGTCTTTAGGGTTTCTGTCTATAAAATCACACCATCTGCAAATAGAGACAATTTAACTTCTTTCTTTCCCATTTGAATGCCTTTTATCTATCTTTCTTGCCTAATTTCTCTGGCTAGGATTTCCAGCACTATGTTAAATATAAGTGGTGACAATGAGCATACTTGTCTTGTTCCTGATCTTAGAGGAAAAACTTTGAGTTTTTCACCATTGAGTACGATGTTAGCTGTGGCCTTGTCATATATGGTCTTGATTATGTTGAGGTTGTATTTCTTCTTTACCTAATTTGTTGAGAGATATATTTTTTTTTATTATCACCAGGCTTTTGAATTTTGTCAAATGCTTTTTCTGCATCTATTCAGATAATCATATGATTTTTATCTTTTACTTTGTTAAAGTGATGTATTATGTTTTTTGTTTACAAATGTTGAACCATCCTTGCATCTCAGGAATGCATCCCACTTGATTATCGTTCATGATCCTTTTTTTTTTTAATGTTTATTTTTGAGAGAAGAGAGACAGAACGTGAGCAGGGGAGGGGCAGAGAGGGAGACACAGAATATGAAACAGGCTCCAGGCTCTGAGCTGTCAGCCCAGAGCCCGATGTGGGGCTCGAACTCATGGACTATGAGATCATGACCTGAGCTGAAGTCAGAAGCTTAACCAACTGAGCCACCCAGGCGCCCCAGTGCATGATCCCTTTAATGTGCTGTTGAATTCAGTTTACTAGTATTGTTCTGAGGATTTTTGTGTCTATGTTAACCAAAGATATTGGAATGTAATTTTCATATCTTAAAGTGTTCTGGTTTGGCTTTTGTATCAGGGTAATTAGTTTGGAAGTATTTTATTCTCTTCTAGTTTTTGGAAGAGTTTGAGAGGAGTGGAGTTAATTCTTCTTTAAATGTTTGGTATAATTCACCAGTGAAGCCCTCTGGTCCTTTGAGGGAAGGCTTTTGATTATTGCTTTGATATCCATACTTATTAGTCTGTTCAGATTTTCGATTTCTTCATGATTCTGTCTTTGCAGGTTGTACGTTTCTATGAATTTGTCCATGTCTTCTAGGTTATCAAATTTGTTGGTTATGGTATTCTCTTATAATCTTTTGTATGTCTGAGGCATAAGCTGTAATGTCTTCTCTTTCATTTATAATTTTATTTGAATCCTCTCTTTTCTTGATTAGTCTAACTAAAGATTTGCCAATATTTTTTATCTTTTCAAAACATCAACTCTAGTTTTGTTGATTTTTTTTGTTTTGTTTTTTGTTCTACATTTCATTTATTTTTGCTCTAATTTTTATTCTTGTTTTCTACTAACTTTAGGTTTAGTTTGTTCTTCTTTTTCAAGTTCCTTGAAGTATGAAGTTAAGTTGTTTATTTAACATCTTTCTTTTTTAAAATATTTCCTTTTTCATTTTGAGAGACAGAGAGACAAAGTGTGTGCAAGCAGGGAAGGGCAGAGAGAGAGGGAGAGAGAGAATCCCAAGCAGGTTCCACATCCAGCACACAGCCCTACATGCGGCTCAATCTCAAAATGGTGAGATCATGACCTGAGCTGCTTATCAAGAGTAGGGTGCTTAACTGACTGAGCCATCCAGTCACTCCTAATACCTTCCTTTTTTCTTAATGTAAGCATTTATCTCTATAATCTTCCCTTTTAGAACTGGTTTTGCTGGATCCCATAAGTTTTGGTATATTGTGTTTTCATTTTTTTTTTTTTTGACTCAGGATACTTTTTGATTTCCATTTTGATTTCTTTGACTCATTGGATTTTCAGGAGTATGTCATTTGATTTGCATGCATTTGTAAATTCGCCAATATTCTTTTTTTTTTAAATTATTTCTAGTTTCATACTGTTGTGGTCATAAAAGATATTTGACATGTTTACAATATTTTTAAATTTGTGAAGACTTACTTTGTGGCTCTATTTATGATCTATCTTGGAGAATGTTCCATGTGGGCTTGGAAAGGATGTGCATTCTGGTAGTGTTGGATGGAATATTCTGTGTGTGTGTGTGTGTGTGTGTGTTTATATTTTTAAATTTAGCTACTACCACTCCACATCAGTGGGGAACAGCCACAGGGCCTCTGTATATATTTGTTAGGTCCATTTGGTCTATAGTGTTATTCAAGTCTGCTTTTCCTTTTTGATTTTCTGTTTGGATGACTTATCCATTATTGGGAAAGGGGTATTGAAGTCCCTTGCTATTATTGTATTTCTGTTTATTTCCTCCTTTAGTTCTGTTAATATTTGTTTTAAATATATGTGTGCTCCAATATTGGCTCCCATTGGTTACCCAGGCTGATGGGACTACCTCTGGAACTGGAGTTGACATGAGTTAGAGCCAGGTCATGTGGCTGTTGCTACATCCACAGTAGGATCTGCAGTTGGTGGGTCTGTTACCAGGGACTTAGGTGGGCATGAATCATGTCTGTTTTAAGATCACTTAAAACAGTGATTGTCTTCTTTGGAAAAATGTCTATTCATGTCTTCTGCCAATTTTTTAACTGGATTATTTGTTTTTTGGGTGTTGAGTTTGGGAAGTTCTTTATAGATTTTGGATGTAAGATATGTCATTTGCAAATACCATCTCCCATTCCATAGGTTGCCTTTTAGTTATGTTGATTGTTTCTTTCACTGTGCAGAAGATTTTTATCTTGATGAAATCCCAATAGTTCATTTTTGCTTTTGTTTCCCTTGCCTCAGGAGACATGCCTAGAAAGAACTTGCTACAGCTGATTTCCAAGAGGTTACTGCCCATGTTCTTCTGTAGGATTTTTATGTTTTCCTGTCTCACATTTAGGTTGTTCATCCATTTTGAATACATTTTTGTGTATTGTGTAAGAAAGTGGTTCACTTTCATTCTTTTGGATGTTGTACAGTTTTTTCAATACCATTTGTTGAAGAGACAGTCTTTTACCCATTGGATATTCTTTCCTGCTTTGTTGAAGATTAATTGACCATATAGTTATGGGTTCATTTCTGGGTTATCTGTTCTGTTCCATTGTTCTATGTGTCTCTTTTTATGCAAGTACCATACTCTTTTGATCACTACAGCTTTGTAATATAAGTGGAAGTCTGGAATTGTGATGCTTTCAGCTTTGTTTTTCTTTTTCAAGGTTTCTTTGGCTATTAGGGGTATTTTGTGGTTCCATACAAATTTTAGGATTGCTTGTTCTTGTTCTGTCAAGAATGCTAAGGATTGCAGTTTGATAAGGATTGCAGTAAATGAGTTTGATAAGGATTGCATTAAATGAGTAGATTGTTTTGAGTAGTATAGACATTTTAGCAATATTTTGTTCTTCCAATTCATGAGCATGGAATGTCTTTCTATTTTCTTGTGCCATCTTCGATTTCTTTCATCAGTGTTTTATGGTTTTCAGAGTACAGGTCTTTCAGCTCTTTGGTTAGGTTTATTCCTAGGTGTCTTATTGTTTTTGGTGTAACTGTAAATAGGATTTTTTTTAAATTTATCTTTCTGCTGTTTCATTATTGGTATATAGAAATTCATCAGATTTCTATATGTTGATTTTGTATCCTTTGGATTTATTGAATTCATTTATTAATTCTAGCAGATTTCTGGTGGAGTCTTTTGGGTTTTCTATATAGAGTATCATGTCATCTGCAACTAATGAAATTTTACTTCTTCCTTGCTTACTTGGATGCCTTTTATTTATTTTTGTTTTCTGATTGCTGTGTCTAGGTCTTCCAGTACTATGTTGAACAACTGTGGTGAGAATGGACATCCCTGTCTTGTTCCTGACCATACAGGAAAAAAAGCTTTCAGCTTTCCCCCGTTGAAGATATTAGCTGTGGGTTTTTCATATATGGCCTTTAGTATGTTGAGGTATGTTCCCCTCTAAACCTATTCTGCTGAGGATTTTTATCATGAATGTTGTACTTTGTCAAATGCCTTTCTTGCACCTATTGAAATGATTATATGGTTCTTATTCTTTCTTTTATTAATTTGGTGTATCACACTGATTGATTTGTGAATACTGAACCACCCTTGCAACCCAGGAATAAATCGTACTTGATTGTGGTAAATGATTTTTTTAATGTACTATTGAATTTATTTTCTGGTATTTTATTGAGAACTTTTGTAGCTATGTTCATCAGGGATACTGGTCTGTAGTTGTCTTTTCTAGTGTAGTCTTTATCTGGTTTTGGTATCTGAGTAATGCTAATCTCATACAATGAATTTGGAAGTCTTCTTTCCTTTTCTACTTTTTGTAATAGTTTGAGAAGGAAAGGTATTAACTTTATTTAAAAAAAATTTTTTTCTTAGAATTTTTTTAACGTTTATTTATTTTTGAGAGAGAGAGAAAGAGAGAGAGAGAGACAGAGTGCAAGCAGGGGAGGAACAGAGAGAAGGAGACACAGAATCTGCAGCAGGCTCCAGGCTCTGCACTGTCAGCATGGAGCCCAGCATGGGGCTCGAACTCATGAACAATGAGATCATGACCTGAACTGAAGTCAGATGCTTAACTGACTGAGCCACCCAGGCGCCCCTAACTTTTCTTTAAATGTTTAGTAGAATTTGCCTATGAAGCCATCTGGCCCTGTACTTTTGTTTCTTGGGAGTTTTTTGATTACTGATTCAATTTCTTTGCTGGTTATCAGTCTGTTCTGGTTTTCTATTTCTTCCTGTTTCAGTTTTGGTAGTTTATATGTTTCTAGGAATTTATCCATTTCTTCCGGGTTTTCCAATTTGCTGGCGTATAGGTTTTCATAATATTCTCTTATAATTGTTTGTAATTTGTGGTGATACTGATTTTTTTCAAAGAACCAGCTCCAGTTGATCTCTTCTATAGTTTGTTTCTTTTTAGATTTTATATAATTTATTTCTGCTCTAATACTTATCATTTCCTTCCTTCTCCTGGCTTTAGGCTTCTTTTGTTATTGTTGTTGTTGTGTTTTTTTCTTTTTTCCTAGCTCTTTTAGGTGTAAGATTAGGTTGTTTACTTGAGATTTTTTTGCTTCTTGTTGTAGGTCTGTATTGCTATATACTTCCCTCTTTGGACTATTTTTGCTGCATCCCAAAGATTTTAGACTGCTGCATTTTCATTTCATTTGTTTCATTTATTTTTAAAATTTCTTCTTTGATTTCCTGGTTGACCCATTCACTGTTTAGTAGCATGTTTTTTAACCTCCATGTATTTGTGGTCTTTCCAATTTTTTTTCTAGTGGTCAGAGAAGGTGCATGGTATGATTTCAATCTTTTTGTAATTGTTGAGGCCTGATTTGTGACCATATATGTGATCTATTCTGGAGAATATCCCATGTGCACTTGAAAAGAATGTATATTCTGCTATTTTTTGACGGAATGTTCTGAGTATATTTGTTACATCCATCTGATCCCGTTTTTTTTAGTCTGGGAAACTCTTGATCTGTCCTTCTAAGTTCTGAATGATAACTTTGCTGGATAGAGTATTCTTGGCTATAGATTTTTCCCATTCAGCACTTTGAATATATCATGCTACTCCCTTCCAACTTGCCAACTTTCTGTTCAGGAATCTCTAGCTAGCCTTATGGGTTTTCCCTGGTAAGTTGAGAGCTTCTTTCGTTTTGCTGCTCTTAAGATTTTTCCTATGTCACTATATTTTGCAAGTTTAGTTGCAATATGTCTTTGTGTTGGCCTCCTTTTGTTGATTTTGGTGGGAGTTCTTTGTGCCTCCTGGATCTGGATGTCTGTTTCCTTTCCTAAATTAGGGAAGTTTTCTGATATTATTTCTTCAAATAAATCCCCCCCCTCTTTTCTCTCTCTTCTTCTGGGAATCCTATGATACAAATGTTATTATATTTGATGGAGTTACTGAGTTCCCTAAATCTATTTTTGTGCTGCATAATTCTCTCTTTTGTTCACCTTCATTATTTTCTATTATTTTGTCTTCTAGGTCACTGATTCATTCCTCTGCTTCTTTCAGTCTGCTGTTCATTGCATCAAGCCTGTTTCCAATCTCATTTATTGCATTTTTCGTCTCTGATTCTTTTTAAACTTATCTCCGTGGTAAGGGTGTCACTGATGTCTTCTTTTCTCAAGCCCAGTGAGTATCCTTATGATTGCTGCTTTAAATTCTCAATTAGGCATGTTACTTGTATCTTTTTCACTTAGATCTCTGGCCATGCCCTCACCTTGTTCTTTCATTTGGGATAAATTCCTCCATCCTGGAATTTTGTCTACGTTTCTGCTTTCTTCTCTGTGTTAGAAAATCCAGTTATGTCTCCTGGTCCTGAAAGTAATAGCTTAATGAATAAAAGGTTATGTAGTGACCAGGGGCTGTTGCTTCAAGGAGTGTCTCCAGTGTGTGCTGCATGTGCTCTGCTGTTGTGTTTTGGCTGATCATCTGCAGAGGCTGTTCTTGCTGTTTTTGGTCAGTGTTCAGTCCCTGGCCTGAATATGGCAAATTTAAACTAGGTGTGTTCTAGTTTGTTTCTGAAGTAAGACTTGACACCAACTCCACTAGAATTGAGGTCCTGCAGAACTCTCTGGTTGATGTGGTGTGAGTAGGGGTTTGTATTGGTTTTCTTGGTGAGGGGACTGCTGCACTGGGACTGAGGAAGTTTAACTGAGAATAGCAGTCCTGCCGGAGCACGGCGGGGGGGGGGGGGGGGTGTCTTGGTATAAGCAAGTTAGGCAGCCAGTGTCAGTGTTGTACTGCTTCTTGTAGGTGGCTCTGTGTTTATGCTAGGGGCTGGGAAGGAAAGTGGTGTCAGCCAACTCCTTTGTTCTGGAGAAGTGACTCTGTGAACTCCTGCTTCTCAGGGACTTGCTCCAAGAAGAGTGAATAATCTCCCCACCTCCAACCTCCCATATGCCCCAGGCATTCTAAAGATTGCTGTATCCCTGCTGTCTACTCCTGGGTTATTTGCCTGCCTTCTCTCCAGGAGCAAGGCAATACCCCCCAGGCTCTACCCCAGCCAAGCCCACTGACCTTTAAAAATCCAGGCTTTAAGCCCCACTGGTTGCAAGAACTCACAAAATTCAGTCCATCTCATTTTCCAAGCCAATGGGGGGGGGCCTTTGGGGAAATGTTCTCCTAGTGTGTTTCCCTCTGTGCTTTTCTCTCTCTTGCCCTTCTCTGCAACCATGGTTTCCTCCTCTCCATAGCACCCATGATTCATTTCTCCCTTAAACTACATCTCCACACTTCCTACCTTTTTCAGTGTGGTCTCTTCTCTCCCTTTGGTTGCAGAGTTTGTTCTGTCAGTTTTCAGGTCAATTTCTGGGGTATTTGGATGATTTGATAGTTATCTAGTTGTGTTCATGGGAGGAGACAAGCCTAGGTCTTCCCACTCCACTGCTATCTTCTTCTCTTTCCAAATATTTTAATGTTTTAAGCTCATATCACTTCTGAACACTTTAATTATCCTCAAAATTGTGTATATAACACCTTAAAAATTGTATTTTCATAGAAGTTTTCAAATTGTCTACTTTATGGAGTATGTGATGGGTTCAAAAAGGTATCTGAAAAATAATAATCTCCTCTATGCATATATAGTTTATTAGTAATAATAAATACCACTGAAAATAATAATAAATACCATTGAAAATGGTGGTGGTGGGATCGAAAAAAATACAAATATGATATATTTTGAGATTCAGGGAAGACTTAAATCAGTTTACTTAGATTTAACAATGAGAAAACTGATTTAAAGGGAAGTTAAGTTTCTTGCAGAAGTCAAAGCTAGTAATTGATGAAGCAGAGATTCAAATCCATGCCTTTGGTTGTTTTGTTTCCTTATATTTTGCCCCAAAGGTGATTTAAATGTACATTGTTTAATTTCTAACTATTTGGAGAGATTTTCTAGATATCTTACTATTAATGATTTCTGATATAATAATTACATTAACCATATTCCATTGTGGTTAGGGAACAAGCTCTGTCAGATTTCACATTTTTAAAATTTTACAGAGTCTTATTTTTATCTCTAGTAATGCTCCTTTTCTTAATTTCTGCCTTGTCTGATATTAATATAGACAAACCTGACATAAAAACAAGTTTTTATGTTTACTGTATAAGTAGATCATTTTTCTCCCTTTTATTTCCAACCTATATATTTTTTGTAGACAGTATATAGTTAAATCTTGTGATTTAATCCAGACTGGCAATCTCTACCTTTTAATTGGAAAGTTTAGTTAATGTACATTTAATGTAATTATTAATATAGTTTGTTTCAACTCTACCATCTTGCTATTATCTTCCAGTATTCCATCCATTATTTGTTCCTCTCTTTCACCTTTCTGACTTATATTTAGTTAATTGAATCTTTAGTATATAATTTTAAGTCCATTATTGACTTGCTAGCTATACTTTTTCTATCTTTTAATGGCTACTGTAGGGATTATAACATGAAACCTTAATTTAACACAGACTACTTAGAGTTAATATTGTACTATGTTATGTAAAAATCTTAGTAGTAAAATGACATTTGTACTCCCTCCCACAGGCCTTTGTGGTATTGTAGTCAAATATTTCACAACAAAATATGTAATCTTATTATTTATGGTTTTCCTTTCATCAGTTTTAAAGTTAGTCCATTGTATTCTGGCATCTATTATTTCTGATTAAGAGTCATCTATTACTTGTATCATTGTTCTGTAGTATGTAATGTATTGTTTTCTTTTGGCTGCCTTTAATATTTTCTCTCCATGTTGGATTTTCAAGAATTTGATTATGATGTTCTTAGATGTGGTTCTTTTTGTTTTTATCCTGGTTGGGGCTAACTGGATATTCCTATTTTTTCATAAAATTTGGAAAATTTTCAGTAACTACTTTAATGTCCGATTCCCTCTTTCCTTTCCCTTTGAGACTTCAGTTACATGTATTCTAGATTTCTTGCTACTGTACCTGAAGACAGGTCACTGAAGTATTGGTTAATTTTTTAAAATCTCTTTTCTCTCCATTCTTCATGTTGGGTAATTTCTATAAATTGTCTTCAATCTTTAGCAGTCTCCAAAGTCCAATCGGTACATTTCAAAATTTCAGATATTTTATTAATCTGTGTTAAAATCTCCATTTAGTTATTTTCTTAGTTTTTATTTTTCTGTGGAGATTCTCATCTCTTCAGTTATTATTACCATTGTATCTCAAGGGCCTTGGACATATATTTCAAAGCTCTTTAAAGTCTTTCTCTACCAATTCCAGCATTTGGGGCAGCTCAGGGTCTGTTTCTATGACTTTTTCTTTTCTTATGAGTCTTATTTAACTACTTCTTTGCATGTGTATTAATTTTTAATTTTATGCTGGACATTCTGGATGAAACTGTGTAAGGAATCAGATTATGCATCATTCCTGCAAATTTGTTGATTTCTTTTTTCCCCTATCAAGTAATTAAATGGTGTATACATTTTTTCTTGTCATGCTTAGCTTTAGTCTTTGTTAGGGCAGGTCTATTTTGGTTTTAAGCTTAATCCTAATGTGTGGTCCTTTCTAGAGGCCACGATCCTTACTCTTAAACATGGCCTTTTCTGGGGTCTCAACTGAATGACTGAGGTACTCATTGAGGTCTTTTCATGTGGACACTCCACCATATCCCATCACTGCAGGTCCTCTCATATTTCCATTTAGCACTTAGTCTTGTAGCAGGGAATCTCTGCTACATGGAGCCTCACTCCTCACATTGGCTAAGAACCTATAATAAATCCTCATGCAGACTTCTACCCCATCTCCTCACACAGCTCCCTCTTCTTAGGCCACTTACCCTATAAATTATAGCTTTTCCCTTTTTCAGTCTAGTATTCTCATCTCTGCCTCCTCAGTTCAGTGAGACAACAATTTAACTTGTTATCCATCTCTCCGAATTAGGGCAGGAAAATAACCCTCACAAAAAACTGAGAAAATTGTGGGGCTCACCATGTGTATTTCCCTTCTCTCAAGGATCATAGTCCTGCTGTGACCATTGTCCATTACCTGAAAACAGTTGCCTAATATATTTTGTCCAGTTTTATAGTTGTTTACAGTGGAAAAATAGGTCCATTACCAGTAACTCTGTCATGGATGGAATAAAAAAAATTCATGGATTTATATTTAATTTTCACAAAACTTTATTTTCACAAAACTTTGTGAAATAATATTTGTGAAGTGGGTACTATTATTATAATCTAACTTCATAGAGAATTAAACTCAGGCTAACTAATGAGTGGGGGAGTCAGAATTTGAACCTAGGCAGTCATATTCCAGACTCTTCTCCGATTCAATATACCATACTGCCTCTGTAACATGAAATTATGTTTATTTCCTTCATAGCATTTATCACATTATTTTTTCTCATGTATTTATTAATATTCATTTGTTTTTCACACTTTGACATTTCTTCTAATGTGTATAAATACCATACATTTCCTGTTACAACTGCTTCCCCACTTGCATAGCACAGGGTATTAGTAGGCATTCAATAAATATTTGTTGAATGAATGAATGAATGAATGTAGATGCCACCATTATAAAAAAAAATTGAAAATCAGATCTTTTGTACATATTTGGTATTTTAGATTTCATCTTGCTTGCTACCTTGTGGCATCAAAATTCTGCAACGAAAACAAACAAACAAGAATCTACAGGTGAGAAACACGCAAAAAAGTGGCATGCATCATTAAAATCTTTACAATTATATACATCAAAATGTAATTATATGATAGAAAAAGAGTTATAGCACGATTTCTACTCTTGTTGAGAGTAGAAATCAATCTTAGGAATATTCAAAACACTTCCTGATAAACAATGGCACTAATCTGATGAGGTAAGCACAGAATTGATGTGTTTCGTGAATCTAGGCATCACTTTTGGTTGAAATAAAAATACCATGGTATACATATCTGCCACTTTGGACGTGTTATTAGGAAAAAAAATATTAATAATTGTTTCTAGAGCCTTTATATCACTTAGTTTCATATTTTAAATATCAATACACATCTGATTAATTTCAAAATGTATCTTTGTTGAACTTAAAACCATAAAGTTATGGTTCCTGTAGTCTTCCACATGACAAAACAATATGCATTTAGTTTTATCAGAAGCAAAACTACATGATGGTTTTTAAGCTAATTTTTGTGCTAACAAATCTCCTAAAGATATGCAGCAGACCTCACATTTACATAAAATTAAAGAAAGAATGCTTTAGCAAATGCAAATAAATGCAAAAAAGGAATATTTTAATTTTGATTCATGATTAGTATCAACCATCACAATATGGTAATAATACAAAAGCAAAGTTCTGCATTCATTGTATAATTAATGATTGTAAGCTATTTCTAGATTGAGAATTCTGATTAATTAATTTATTTTGAGAAATATATTTATTGATTATATATCAGTCTGTGTTTTAAAATCTGAGATCTTTAAAAACACTTTAATATTAGAATCATATGCACTGGCTTCTGCAGTTCTGCAGTATGACAAGCCCAGTAAAATGATTTCACTCAGTGCATTATTAATTGTATGAACTGACTGTTTAACCTTTATTGATTTGCATTTCTTATTTAATGTTCAACTTAGAAACAGAAGCAAAAGTTCTTATACTATAGAAAAAAAAGATAAAAGTTAATCTGAGTGTAATTGGTAAGATCATTTTACTATTCACCATTAAATATCCTCAGCAATTTTTAAGTCTTCAAAGAGTTCTCTTAGTTTTAAAACAAAAATTGCTAAATCTCAACAGTGAAATTATTGAAGTTTATCTTTGCATTGTTAGGACCTGTAGCATTTTATTGTTTCTTATATTCGGATTACAGTGCAATTTTACATTTATGTTCATCACTTATTTTTATAACACTGAGTTGATTTTTTATGTGATCATGCCATTTGGAACTCTTTTATTATTAAAAATGATTTAGGGGCACCTGGGTGGCTCAGTCAGTTAAGCTTCTCTGACTTTGGCTCAGGTCATGATCTTGCAGTTCATGGGTTCGAGCCCTGCATTGTGCTCCATGCTGACAGCTCAAGGCTGGAGCCTGCTTCAGATTCTGTGTCTCCCTATGTCTCTGCCCCTCCCCTGCTCACACTCTGTATCTGTCTCTGTCTCTGTCACTCTCCCTCAAAAATAAATAAACTTTAAAAAATGATTTAAAAATCCATCAAACCCATTCTGATATCCAGGAGATATTTTTCTTAAAATGTTGGCCATGCTGGTGGCCCTCTTTATGTGTGGTGAAAACCACGGAGAAGGTGATAAATAGTTACTTTCTGTGCATCTTCATTTATTATTGTTTACATATGCCTATAGATTTTCCGGGTCAGTTCCAATTTCAAATATTTTTCCTCTTGTAATTACAAGTCACCCAAGTAGCCCAGGAATTCCAATATTTTGACATACTGAAATATATGTTACATTTCCAATATTGATCCTTTCAAATGGAAATGGAATAAAATTATTTGACAGACTGCATGTCCCAATATTGGGTTTGGAAACTATGGATGCATAAAATGCTTCCAGAAAGTATTGGGTTGAATTTTCTTTTGGTGTCAAAGAGACTCTGCCTTGAGGTTCTGTAGTTGACTTAAGCAGGGAAATTTCTTTCAAGCAGGTTATCTTGTGGATTTCAAAGTGATTTTGTTGTCTGCAGGTCTTTGATGGCAAGGGTAAGCCTACAGATTTGAGATTTCCGTATGACTGTGAGGAATCTTGGGGAGATCTTTTAAATCCTCATGGATGTGGAGCCATAAATAATGTTTCCCATGCTGGCAGATCTCCCACTTACAAGATGGGTCTTAATATAACTGATAGTTAGGTTTCCTAGTGGTTATTAACAAGACAGGCATTATCTTCTCATGTTGATAGTGATTTGTTATTTGTATCCAAAAGAAGTGCAGAATGTGTGAGACCAGAGAATGAATAAGACAAGAAGTTCTAGGTAAATTGCTCAAAGTTAGGCAAGGAAGGGAGGAGGCATCATAATTCTAAGCAAACAGCTATTTGAAAAGCATAACATAATCACTTTAGCTTTGCTGTATATTAAACTATTACCCATGGTAAGAGTAAGGCATTTAGGAAACAGGACATATGAGAGGTACATGTTTACAGAAGAAAAAGAGGCCTGGGGGATTCTGGGAAGCCACAAGATAACATAATGATCCAGAGTTCTGAAGAAGGATAGAACTATACAAAGAAATCTTTAAGGACAATGATAAAAAGTGTTTCACACCTTTTGGCAGCTGTCACACCTACCCTTGCAAAGCATCCTTTGAATCAGACATCCTGTCATCAAATAAACCATGTACTGTCAACTCTTTGCTTATGGTTTAGTCTGAATTTCTTTCCACCATTTTCCATATCTTGTGCATTTTTGGAAATCCTTCTCATCCTTCTCATCCCTCACTTACCTTATTCACTCCTTCCTCTCTTCCTGTAGTAATTTGCTACTCCAGATATCTGCCTTTTTATTTTGCCCTGCATTATGTGTAGTTGTGTGTTTATTTCTTCCATTAGGGTTTAAGATGCCCTTTGTCCTCTTTATCATTATCTAGTTTAAAATAAATCAAGTATTGGGGCGCCTGGGTGGCGCAGTCGGTTAAGCGTCCGACTTCAGCCAGGTCACGATCTCGCGGTCCGTGAGTTCGAGCCCCGCGTCGGGCTCTGGGCGGATGGCTCAGAGCCTGGAGCCTGTTTCCGATTCTGGGTCTCCCTCTCTCTCTGCCCCTCCCCCGTTCATGCTCTGTCTCTCTCTGTCCCAAAAATAAATAAATAAACGTTGAAAAAAAAAATTAATTAAAAAAATAAAATAAATCAAGTACTAAAGAAATGTTTTTTGTTTTGACTTTAAATTTAAATGAAATGGAAGTTGAAAATACAAGCTCACATAGTGCCCTTTGCTTGCATGAACAGCGTTTACTTGTAGCCATTAATACTTCATTTTACCTGTGTGCATGATTCAGGGCAAGGTCGGGTTTCCTCATGCGTAGATAGCATGTAACAAGCTTTGTCTCAATGAAACTTGCCACACTTGCTATATCTTCAGCAGATGCTTCAAATGGTTTTCCCAGAGCTGCCCCTTTGCTACAAAGCTTAAAATTAAAAAAAAAAAAAAGACTTTAAATTTCCTGATAATCTTGGCATATAATTGATCTTTTATATAAGCAAAACACATATATGTATGCATACTTTTTCCAAAATATCAGTTAAATATTAATTTTTTGATTACAAATTAAATGAACTATTCCTATTCACTATTATGTGACTATAATATGAAATAAGTAACACATTTTACTGCAAAATGCTTCCTGTAAAACATTTTAAAAGAATGATATATTTTAAGAGGATGCCATTTGCTGAGAATGTCTATTTTAAAAATAAAGCATATAATAAGCAAAGATATTAACAGAAAACCAGGTATAAATCATATTAAATACCAGTACTTTTATGAAAACCCAGCAGAGCAATGATCTAGCACACTATCAAGTCTGATTTAATATAATAAGGAATATCGGAAGTAAACTCCTAGGAACCATTAACGTGATCGGTGATTAATTTGAGTCTGAATCATATTCTCTAAGATGTTATTGAAAGAAAAGAAGTGAAAATTTATTAGAATTTATTGGCAGAGACCACAGTATCTGAAAAACATGGCAAGAATGTGGAATTCTTAATAAAAATTCCAGGAAGTCAGTGGTTTCTGGGCACCATAGATAAACTGCAGATGAAGAAAATAATTAATTTTTTAGGAGAACCCCAAACATTAAGAAGTGTAAATAATATGACAACGATAGATTGGCACTTGTTTTCCCCTCAGAGTTTTCTACTGTTCTTTGGAATTAAGGCTGATGGGGAAGAAGAAACCCCACTTTCTGTTTAGTGACCTTATTCAGAATGTCTGCTTTTTTGCTCTTTTCTATTTCCATCTGACCATATATTGGGTAAAATTGTCTCATGAGGGATAGTAATATTTGGAATTAATATCTGTTTATAAATACCTTAATATAGAATTTCTTATATTCTAAAAACTGTTTGTTTAAATGATATAGTTTAAACTAATTTTTCTTTTATAGATTAAGTCAACACTGGCTTATCATTTACATTAACATTATGGTCAACTATTTTTTAAAGTGAAATTTGTTTGAGAATGGCTATATTCTGTTCTAAAATGTATTTCTCTTAATTTTATCCAAAAGCTATAAGCTTAAATAAAATCTAGAGTCTAGATGTTTAATATCACTAGTTTGAATTGGTAGTTACCTGATACGATTATCTTTTGTCTGGATATCCTGTCAACTGTGAGAATTCATATTATTTAAAAGTTTTTTTCCTATCTGGTGAAAACCGTTACTTCATTTATTTGGTCAATAAATATTTATTAAATCTAATACTAATTGCCAGACAAATATTACCACCTTTATATTTTAATTTGCATTAGATAGGTCTTTTTAAAATGAGTTTTGGGGTCCCTCAGTGGCTCAGTCGGTTGAGAGTAGGGCTCTTGATTTCGGCTCAGGTCATGATCCTAGAGTCATGGGATGGAGTCCCACATTGGGCTCCACACTGAGCATATAACCTGCTTAAGATGCTCTGTGTGTCTCTCTCTCACCCTCTGCTCCCCTCCCCACCCCCCACCACCTTTCTGTCTCTCAAATAAATAAAAATTAAAAAAAGATAAAGTGAATTTTGGCTGGTTTTAGCTCTGTGTAAATTCCTATTTTTTTTAATCCCTTGCCTATTTCCATTGACATGTTAATCTCTTATTTATTATAAGAGCTCTTTAGACATATAAGCTATTATCCCTTTTCCTGTAAAAACTATGTATACATGATCAAATATAAGCGTCTTTCCTTCAAATTATCTTTTAGAGGGACACTTGGGTGGCTCAGTTGGTTAAGCATCCGACTTCGACTCAGGTCATGATCTCACAGTTTGTGAGTTCGAGCCCCGCTTCGGGTTCTGTGTTTTCTGACAGCTCAGAGCCTGGAGCCTGCTTCGGATTCTGTGTTTTCCTCTCTCTTTCTGCCCCTTCCCCATTCACGCTCTCTCTCTCTCTCTCTCAAAAATAAATAAACATTAAAAATTAAGAAAAAACAAATTATCTTTTAGAAAAATAGACAAATTTAACTCATGTTCTTAAAAGGATTCTCAAAGTACATACTATAAAACCTTTTTCTCAATTATTTTAGAAGAAAAAAAGGAAAGACGATTTGTGGATGATCTTAGTTTCGATGTTTTATAAAGATCACCCGATTAATTGGTAATAAAAGAGACAAAACATTTAACACTGATTTAGTAACTATTCCTGAGTCTGACCCTCACAAATGTCAAGGTGGTTATAAACACATCTTGAAATATACTTTAAGCACTGTAGTTTGAACATAGCAGCTTGGGATAGCATCTCCCTTCTGCCAATCTGATCCTTTAGGACCTAGAAATACCTACACGGACAATCTTCCAGGGGAAAAAAAGAAGATTTTTGAATGGAATAGCTCTTCATAAAGCCCAAATCAGTAGAAAATGAAGTGAGTAAAAATTGTGTAGTTTTGTTAGTATATCAAAGCATTAAAATTCTAGACCTTCTTCATTAACTTTATCTTCTAAATGAAATCAGCACTTTTTTCAAGTCTCAAATACCCAAACCTCCTGAATTCCTCATATAAAATCTTACACAAATAAAACAATAAGCAAACAAGCCACCCATTGAGTGCATTCTTTGACCCTTCCTGTCTGTGTTCCTCTCTGATGTGATGGAGCAGATAAGCCTCCTTTCTCAGGCAAACTTTTTTTTTTTTTGATAGAGTGGAGAGTGTGGGGTAGGAGGGGCAGAGAGAGAGAGAGAGAGAGAGAGAATCTCAAGCAGGCTTCACACCCAGCAAGGAGCCTGCTGCAGACTGCTATCTTGGGACTGTGAGATCATGAACTGAGCTGAAATCAAGAGTCAGAGGCTAACTGACAGCCACCCAGATCCCCCCTCAGGCAAACTTTTTGTGGGATGAAGGTGTGGGCTGTTCAGGGAGTAGTTACAGGGTGACCTCAATGAGGACATTCAGATCTTACATGGCAAAAAATAGACCTTCAGACGATTAAAGGCTTTTTCTACAAACACTGAAAGTGAAGAATAAATGTTGTTAGATCAGTCTTCTAACAATGGTGATATTCTCTACTTCTATAAAATTGAAGGCCAGAATAAGAATGAAAATGATCAACCTTTAGACTTATTTGAAATAAGCCTTGCAATTAGGCAAATTGTTATCAAATATGCTGAAATTAAAGGTAGGATTATAGGTAAATGTAGACAAAAGTTTGGCATCAGTATTGTTTAAAAATTCCAGATATTTTACTGAATTTTTAAATTTATATGCAGACATTTGTACAGACTTTATTTCTCTAGAAGATAAAGGACTTTAGTGTGGTATGAGTTGAATGTAGGAAAGGTGACTTTGTTCAACTAATATTTGCCTGAAATTATATACGTAAGTCTTTGGTAAAATAAGTCATGAACACAACAGAATAAAAACTTTTAGACTATTTGATAATACATCAGTGAGGAGACTTTGAACTGGGAAATATTATTATTGGGTATTAATTTTTTGTTTACAAAGGAAGACTAAAATATTTTTCAATGAAGCATGGACAAATTAAAAGAATATTATTTAAGGGAAAATACAATGAAAAATCCAATGGGTATAGTTATTGTTCTGATGAGGAGCTAAATGTTAAAATTTCAGTAGTAAATTAGAATCACGGGTTCAAATTTTAATAAGAATATACATGTTTATAAAATATATATGATAATTTTCTGAAAACAAGATAATACTTTGGAGTTATAAAACATTTTTTCTAAAATATCTCAAGGTTCTCTTAAGAAATAAATATCAAAATTATTTTCAGAAATTTTGTCATAAAGAAATTTCAAGGTTTGTTTAAAAATACAGATAAAAATTGGGGTGCTTAGGTGGTTCAGTTGGTTAAGCGTCTGACTTTGGCTCAGGTCATCATCTCACAGTTCATGAGTTCCAGCCATGAAGTTGGGCTCTGTGCTGACAGTTCAGAGTCTGGAGCCTGCTTTGGCTTCTGTGTCTCCCTTTCTCTCCACCCCTCCCCTGCTCCTGCTGTCTCTCTCTGTCTCTCAAAATCAAATAAATGTTAACACACACACACACACACACACACACACAACCTATAAAAATAACACAAATCCCCATAACAGCAGAAATAACCAATATTAAATATTATATTGTGGGTCTTATTCTTAAAAATGCAACCATGTATTTTTTTTTTAATTTAAGATCAGCATTATCAAGACTAATATTGTTAATAGGGTTCTCCCCCTTTTAGGATATTATATGATGAGTGCTTGCCCACTATATTTCTGAAACATAATTTTGAGTGATTCCTGAAGATCTAGGGAAGAATAATAAATTTGAAAAATATGCATTAGTTTAGTTAACAAATATCCACAAATAAGAGTATATGTCATCCATCCAATAAATAATTTTCAAGGTTTTTATATTGTTTTTGGAGTCACAAAAACATCTAAAGATAGACAATAATTTATCCATAACTCTATCACAATGTGTAATTGCCATTATTTTTTGATATATTTCTTTCTTTTTTAATGTCTATTCATTTTTGAGAGAGAGAGAGAGAGCGAGAGAAAATGAGCAGGAGAGGGTCAGAAAGAGAGGGAGACCAAGAATCCGAAGCAGACCCTGTGCTGTCAGCACAAAACCCAACACAGGGCTCAAACCTTCAAACCGTAAGCCAAACCTGAGCCAAAGTCAGACACTCAATTGATTGAGCCACCCAGACGCTCCCCCCTACCTTTTTCTTTTAATGTTTGGCATATTTCTAATATCCCTGATAATCACAGGTGTAAATATCCTCAACAAAACATTAGCAAACCAAATTCAATAATACATGAAAAGGATCATATACCTTCGATTAAGTGGGATTTATTCCAGGGATGCAAGGATGGTTCAACATATACAATCATTGTGATATATCACATTAATAAAATGAAGAATTAAAAATCATATTACCATCTTAATAGATGCAGAAAAGGTATCTGACAAAATTCAATATCCGTATATGATAAAAACTCAACAAAATGAGTATGGAGGAAATGTACTTCAACATACTCAAGCACGCAGCTAACATACTCAATGATGAAAAGCTGAAAGCTTTAAAATGAAAGCCATGAAAAGAGTAAAATCTTGCCATTTGTAACAACATAGATAAATCTTGAGGGTATTATACTAAGTGAAATAAGAAAGGCCGACAAAGACAAAAACTGTATTGTCTCACTTGAATGTGGAACCTCAAAATCACAAAAAATGAACAAAAACAACTAAAACCAAGGTAATATATATACAGAGAACAGATTGGTGGTTGCCAGATGTGGGAGGCAGGATGTGGGCAAGTGGCTAAAAGGAATCAAAAGGTACAAACTTCTAGTTATAAAATAAATAACTTTATGGAGGTGTAATGTACAGCATGCTATGTCTGGTGATGGATATTAACTAGACTTACTGTGGTGATCATTTTACAATATATAAAAATATCAAATCATTGTATCACGTGAAATCATCAAATCACCTAAAACTAATATAATATTGTATGTCAACTATACTTCAATAATTAAAAAAAACATTGAAAAAATTTGTTTTGGCATTTTTCTTTCCATAATTTTCATGTTTTTTTATCATGATAAATTATATATTGTATATAATTTTTGTACCCTTTTTTCATATGCTTTGCTTCTTTTTATATGTTGTCAATGAAAAAACCAAAACATATTTAAAATATACTCATGTAAAAATTATAGTTGGGTATTTCAATATCCCCCTATAAGCAAATACTAAAAATACTCTAAAGAAAATCACCAAGGACACAGAAGATCTGAACAACACCACCTAATCACAGCAGAATACATATTTTTCTTAAGCACCCATGTAAAAGTCACCTATACAAACTATATTGTGGGGCATAAAACAAACCTCAACATAATTGAAAACACTGAAATCATTCAGAATATATATTTTTGGACCGTAATGGAATCAAAACTCATCAATAGAAAAAAAATCCACTTTGAAAGTGGGCAAAAAACATGAATAGACATTTCACCAAGAAGGACATACAGATGACAAATAAACACATACAAGATATTTGACAGTTTACTGTTCACCATCATTAATCATTAGAGAACTGCAAATTAAAACTGCCAATTATAACTACAGAATGGATAAAATAAAAAATAGTAATGATACCAAAAGCTGAGAAAGCTGAGAAACGAGATCATTCACACTCTGATGACAGAAATGTAAAATGGTACAGCTACTTGAAAAAACAATACGGCAGTTTATTTTTTTCTTTTTTCTTTTTTTTTTTTCAACGTTTATTTATTTTTGGGACAGAGAGAGACAGAGCATGAACGGGGGAGGGGCAGAGAGAGAGGGAGACACAGAATCGGAAACAGGCTCCAGGCTCTGAGCCATCTGCCCAGAGCCTGACGCGGGGCTCGAACTCACGGACCGCGAGATCGTGACCTGGCTGAAGTCGGACGCTTAACCGACTGCGCCACCCAGGCGCCCCAGTTTATTTTTTTCTTAAAAAAATTTTTTTTCATGTTTATTTAATTAGTTTGAGAGAGAGAGAGAGAGAATGTGCACATGTGTGCACAGGCAGGGGAGGGGCAGAGAGAGAGACAGAGAGAGAAAGAGAAATCCCAAGCCAGCTTCGTGCTGTCAGTGCAGAGCCAATCACACAAACTGAGATCATGACCTGAGCTGAAACCAAGAGCCTAATGCTTAACCAACTGAGCCACCCAGGTGCCCCCAATATGGCAGTTTCTAAATAAACATGCAACTACTATACAGCTTAACAATTGCACTCCTGGGCACTTATCCTAGAGAAATTAATGTTCACAAAAATCCATACATGAATGTTTACAGAACTTAATTCATATCAGCCCCAAACTGCAAGTACCCTAGATGTTCTTCAATGGGTCAATGATTTAACTGTGGTACATACATACGATGGATGAATGGATATTATTTTCAAATAAGAAGAAAAAAGAGTGATACAACTTAAATGAATTACTAGAGAATTATGCTGAATGAAAAACAGCCAACCCCAAAGGGTTACATACTACATTATTATATGGCAAAATTATAGGAAAAGAGAACAGATTAATGATTGTGAGGGATTAGTGGTTAGTGATGGGATGGGTATTGCGGTTATAAAAGGCCAATAGAACAAACAGCATTATATCTTGACTTTGGTGGGCGAATACATGCATCTTACAAATCTTAAAATTGCATAGAACTAAATACACACAATATACACACGAGTACAAGTAAAACTAGAGAAATCTTAATAATGGTAGATTGTATCAATTCTAATACTCTGGTGGTGATATTGTACTATATTTTGCAAGATCTTACCATTGAGAAAAACTATATGAAGAATACATGGGATCTCTGAATTATTTCTTACAACTGCATACAAATGTACAATTATCTCAAAGTAGTTTAACTAATGAATTATCATGTTAGTATTTATGTCTCTCTAATTTTTCCCTCCCCTGCCTTCTTTTTAGCACACTTATAATCATGTTTAACTGGGGTTTTGAAAGATAAATCATATCTGAGGGACTTTTCTATAGGGCTTTTTTTTTCTGCATCAAATTATAGACTGATTCCTATAATGAGGAATAATAACGCATAATGAGGTTTGCTCTGAAGTTTTATTCAGAAGCCATTGTGAAAGGATGCATCAGTCCTTCCACATTCTCATCATTGTGGACTCTTCTCTGAGGACATTTGCCATGAGATGAGGGCTGTGTTTAATGACAGGAATCACAAGGGGAAGTTGGCAAGTTCTTTTGTATAATGAGCTCATTATTTATTTTTTTTTCTTAATCATCTTTCAGTTTGCTAGCACCCACTTCCAAGTAGTTTTTTTCCAAGTAATTTTTTCAAGAGGGGTTATGTGAATGGTAACTTTTCTGAGCTAGTGCACAGCTGAGAATGTATTTTTGTTAACATTACACATGCAAATTAACATGGCTGAATATACATTTCTTGACACATGAAATGAATGTTTCTCTGTAAATACATAGTTCTCCATTTATACTCTTGTATTTAGCAGGCAGAGAAGAAAAAACATAGCACTTTTAAAAAATGAAACCAGATATAATTTTTAAAAACTTCCTGTATTGAAATTTCTTCCTTTTCCTCAAGCATGTTGTATTTTTTCTATCTTCTTATAATTCAAAATATTGCTACCATAAGTTCAGATGTATTCTGTTCTCATCTACTTTACCTAGAAAGAGGTACGTTCTTTGTGTTTCCATACTCAGTTTTGTTTAACTTATGAAACTTTTCTTCAGTTACATCTTTGATTATTGGTCTCATCCTAACTGCTATGTTTTCTTTCTTAAGAAAGTAATTCTTAAGTTGTGTCTTATGTCTCTACTCTTTAGGTTTTCTGATTTTTTTTTTTTTTTTTTTGCCTCTCCATTCTAGGAGCATCTCAATATTGACTGCTATGTCATTGGCTTTATTTTCCTCATTATTAAATTCTACTTCTTTTTACAAAAGCAATACTAGTGATAACAAATGAAAGTATTTAAATAGTACTTAAATAATTACAAGCAATGTTCTAAGTGTTCTCCCTCTATTACCCCATTTAATAATCACAATACGAAGCACTATTTTCATGCCGATTATCTTAGTTTAGGATGCTATGATAAAATAACATAGACTGGGTGGCTTAAGTATCCAACAGTCAGCTCTCACAGTTCTTAAGACTGAGAAGTCCAAGGGGCACCTGGGTGGCTTAGTCGGTTAAGCGTCCAACTTCGGCTCAGGGCATGATCTCACGGTCCGCGAGTTCGAGCCCCGCGTCGGGCTCTGGGCTGATGGCTCAGAGCCTGGAGCCTGCTTCCGATTCTGTGTCTCCCTCTCTCTCTGCCCCTCCCCCGTTCATGCTCTGTCTCTCTCTGTCTCAAAAATAAATAAACTTAAAAAAAAAAAAAAAGACTGAGAAGTCCAAGATCAGGGTGCTAGTATGGTCCAGTTCTGCTGAGGCCCTCTTTCTGATCGTAGACTGGCTGACTTTTCATTGTAACCTCACATGGCAGAATGGCAGATAGCCAGAGAACTCACTGGGGTCTCTTCTGTAAGGACATTAATCCCATTAGTGAGGGCTGTACCCTCATAACCAAATCACCCCCAAAGGCTCACCTCCTAATACCATCACCTTGGGTATCAGGCTGCAACATATGAATTGTGGGGGAGGGGTGGATATAAACATTCGGTCCATAAAGCTCATTTCACAGATGAGGAAACTGAAGTTAAGAGAGTTTAAGTAATCTGCTCAGGCTACAGAATTAGTAACTGGGAGTTTTACCTAGATGTCTGGCCCTAGACTCTGTGCTTTTAATCACCATACTAGTGCTACACAATGTCATTCCATGAGCTACTGATTTATGATGAAATAGGAAAGAAACAGAGAACAAATATTCAGAAACTTTTATACCAATTCAACAGAGAAATATTATATCTGTTGAATCTCATAATAAAAAAAGTAGGTTTTGTATTTTTGTCTTATTTTTACTTCACATTTTCCTAGTAATTCATTTTTACTGTATTTAGTAAAGTATCAATCCACAACTGATTGGGAGAAAAACAAAATGAAACAGAACTGGTTCTTCACCACAGATAGTGAAAAGAACTCTCTACTAAACTATTAGAAATTTAGGTAATTAAGAAGTCATAAAGAGAAAAAAACATTCAAGTTCTATTATTTAAAAAATGATTAAAAGAATAAAAATGGTTACTGTTAGATATTTGTATGGGTCTATCAGTCCTTACCCTTCAATTTACAAAAATTATATTTCTCATTATCCATATTATGTAACCTGATTTTTTGTTTCTTTCTTTGAATATATAATAGACATTAATAAATACAGATGTATACCATATTTTTTTGGATGGTGGCACAATTTTACTAGATCCCCATACAATATTTTCTCCAGTGAGAAATTTCTCTAATGGCATTGAAAGTTCTCAGAGCCATAAATAATGTACATTGAACAGCCTTGTATATACATCTTTGCCCACACATTTGATTATTTCCAAATTGTTGTATTCTATATGTCATTATGTTTTGTTACATACTGGAACTGCTGAGTCAGGAGTATACATCACAATCCAAAAAAAAAAAAAACACATTTAGATTATAAAAGTGCTCTTTCAGAAAAGTTTTTAAATGTTTACTTATTTTTGAAAGAGAGAGTGAGTGGAGGAGGGACAGAGAGAGAGGGAGTCAGAGGATCTGAAGTGGGCCTTGCACTGATAGCAGTGAGCTGGATGTGGGGCTCGAACTCACAAACCATGAGATCATGACCTGAGACAAAGTCAGACACTTAACTGACTGAGCCACACAGACACCCCTAAATTTTATTCATTTTTAAATTGGGCTGTTCTAATTCTTCTTGACCTATTTTTATTTAGTAAATATATAATTTGATTCCTTTCCAAATATGTAATCTGAGTTATGTTCATCATGTTTTTGTATCAGGTTTATGCTAGCTTTGTAAAACAAGCTAGAAAGATTCGTATCTTTTCCAATGTTGTGGAATGTTTTGAAATAAATAGTTGAAAAAAATTTGAATCCAGTTCCTTTCACCTCTTTTTTCTTATTTGATTATTATTCTGTTCAGATTTTCAATGTTTTGCATCAATTATATTAATTTATATTTTCCTAGAGAATTATTAGTTTCACTCAGATTTTAAAATCTGTCATTACAGTGAAGAACATTATATTCTTAGAACATTTTAAATGTCTGTGTTATTAGTGGTGTCATTTCTTTCATTATCTGTACCACGTAGCTGTGTTTTGTTTATTCTTAGCTAGAATTGCCAGAAGTTTGATTATTTTGTTTTCCCTAAAACCAACAAACTCTTAGATTAATTTATTAATTCTCCTATTCTGCTTTCTAACTTATTGATTTTGGTTTTTATGTTGGCTATTTTTTCTCTCTTGCTTTCCTTTGATTTTGTTTTTCTTTCTGTTTTTCCTGCAGTTCTTTCACTAACTTTCACTTTGTTTAGCTAAATACATAGTTCATTTATTTTAGTTTTTCCTACATGTAAGTTTGTTGTATGCTTCTGTGATTCACTCAAGAAAAAAAAAATCATAGCTTTTATTTCCATCTCTTTGCCAACAGCTATTTAAGACAGTGTGGGCTTATTAGTATTCTTTTTTTCTTTGTAAAGTTTATTTATTTATTTTGAGAGAGAGAGAGAGAGTGCAAACACAGGAGGGGCAGAAAGAGAGGGAGAGAGAGAAACCTAAGCAGGCTCCGCACTGTCAGCAGCATGACACCCAATGCAAGGCTTACTCCCACGGACTGTGAGATCATGACCCAAGACGAAATCAAGAGTCTGACCTTAACCAACTGAGCCACCCAGGCACCCCAGTATCCTTTAAAACTTTACTACTTACTTCGCTTAGTTACTTATAAGACTAAAACTTTTTTACATTTTTGTTAGTCATTTATATTTCATTATTGATGGATTCTCTACTCAGATCCTTTACACTTGTATGGTCTTCAATGTTCTCACTATTTTTCTTGTTAATTTCTATGAGCTCAGTCATAGAAGCCTGGTGTTTTGAAATGTTCTGCATTTCTTTTCCCATTCTACAGATTTAAACTACTTCAGAGAACTGCTTCTATCCCATGTGGTAGCCCTTTCAAGATACAGATGTTACAACTGCATAAGTGCAGTGTTGAGAGATCTTTTTTTGCTACAATGAACAACTGTGTGTCTGAGAATAAAGTCAATCTAGAAAGAGTGGAGCCAAAAATAGAGAAAGTGAAAAGCCCAACAGTGAATCCTGAAGGTATTCTCTTGAATCAAAATATGAAAGATAATTTTAAGACGTGGTATTCTTTGATTAATTTTGAAAAAGTGAGACTAGGGGACTGGAAGAAATAAAATTATAAAAAATAAAAAATTAAATTGCAAAATGAATTTTAAACTAGAAGCAATAAGTAAAGAACAAGTTACAAAATCAAGTCAGAAATGTGGACAATTTCTAAAAATATGAAAGATATTAAAGACTCCATTACTAATGAATTTTGATAATTTCTAAAACATTTGTTAAGTATATAGTTACATTTAACTTCTTAGTATCTCCATGAAGTAGATAAAATAATTTGCCTCATTTGACAGGTGTTAAATCCTATGCTGAAAGAGCTCTAATGATTTGCCCAGTTAGTAGCAGAGGCTAGAACTGGTTTTTTAAAATTCTTTTAATTAATTAATTTATGTATTTATTTTTAGATTCAAATCAGTTACATATAGTGAAGTATTAGTTTCAAGAATAGAATTTAGTGATTCATCACTTATATATAACAACCAGTGCTCATCATGACAAGTGCCCTCTTCGATGTTCATCACTAATGTAGCCCATCTCCCCATCCACCTCCCTCCATCAACCCTCAGTTTGTTCTCTATGTTTAAGAGTCTCTTATGGCCCCTCTGTTTTTACCTTATTTTATTTTCCTTCCCTTCCCCTATGTTCCTCTGTTTTGTTTCTCATATTCCTTAAATGAGTGAAATCATATGGTATTTGTCTTTTCTGACTGACTTATTTCACTTAGCATAATACACTCCAGTTCCATTCACGATGTGCAAATGGCTACATTTTATTCTTTTTGATTGATGAGTAATATTCCATTGTACGGATATACCACATCTTCTTTATCCATTCATCAGTACTGATTTTTTTTAATGGGATGTTTTCTTTTCTCTACATCTGGCTCATTGTCCTAAATTATTCTGTCCACTACATTTTTTTTTAAATTTTAGTACCTAGCACCTCTGTTAGACATCGTGTAGACTTTCTCATTGCAACTTCCAATGAATTTTTTTTTTTTTTGGAAAATATGTTTTCTGGATTCCACCTGAGTTTAATGCTTCCCTTTCTTTCATACCATGTACAATATTTCCAAAGGCCTGTCTTTGTATAAGAGACTGGTCCAAGTAAAATGTTTGCTTGAGATTGGTTGGTGGCTTCTTCTTGGTGGCTGCCTTTGTAGTTCACTGTGGTGCTGTTAGAACTTCACGTAGAATTGTCCTTCCCAGGAGAATTGGAAGGGAAAATGAAATAAAACCAAATTTAACCTCCAGAGTTCACTGCTTTTTCACCTCTTCTCATCAACTTCATATCTCAAGGTGAAATAAATTACTGCTTGTCAATTTCCATTTCTCAAATGCTAAAGTGATTAACACTTATGCATATACATTAAAAGAGAGGTATTAATAGTGGAATTATGGGATGAAATAGCACTGAGAATCCCCCAAATGAGCCCTTGACCAAAGCTGGGGACTGCTAGCATTCTAGTTACAAAAGCCCCTGTGTCTCTGAGTTGGGAATGCAATAGATACAGACAACAATCCACTTTTTATCATCTGTTCTTCCTTTTGTTTTTTTGAAATTCCACCTGGTGTCTAGCACATTTTTGCAATTATTTTGTGTTTTAGAAATCTCTTCATCTGGATTAATGCATCTGGAAGGCAAAAATTTAGGCACAACAGCTAACCACCATCTTAGCCTGCAAATCTTTAAATGAGATCTTTAAAATTCCTTTTAGATACCAAACTAGATGTTCACTACAAGGGTCTCATTACTAGTAGTTTTACATATCAATAAATATCTTTTTACACTCCTTTAACAGAGTGGAAAGAAGCTCTACACTATAGAATAACACCCATTGGTTTTAAATTTTCTATCATCTTATTACATGAAAGAGGAATGAATCAGAGAGCTCATCACTTGTAACTTTCCACATGGTGCCACATAGATCTACTAAAGTGTCTCCCTGGGAGAGACAGAGTGTGTGGGGCTAAGAGATGCAGAGAATTATGTTCACACATCAGCAGACTTAAAAGTACCATCAGGGTTTCAGGAGCAATGCTTTTCAGCCAAGTAGGCCACTATGTGACCTCTATTAAATTTATGGGAATTGGAGAAATGAGGTTACTCCCTAGGTGACAAGCTGTTGAATGACAGTAAAAAGTAATTAATCACTCCTACTCCTATTTGTTAAAATAGCTATGCTTCAGTACCCCCCACCCCCAGGTAGTCTTTCAAATAGAGGTGTGGCCAGAGTAGGCTTATTCCACTGTGTTTCACCTTGATCTGACCAGCCAGCAATATGCTTATGCTCTGGAGCATGTAGATGATACACATTAACCTTCAGATTTTCTTCCAGGAATACCCCTAAACTCCAGCTATCCGATGTGTAAAGCAGAGCAGAAGCATGGTAGGAGTGAAATGGATTAATACAATAAATCTTCCTTCACTCTTGCCCCTGCATTTTAGCTCATAAATGCAGTGATTTTAAAATAAAGATAATGTTAGTAACACGCTTGTTTTAAGTTATTTATATTATAAAGTGAATATGGTATTATACACAAACTCATCTCTTGCACAATAATTACAGCTAGCATTTATTAGTGCTGGCTATGTGTTTAGTATTGTCCTAAGCTCTTTATACAGAGTGTCCCATTAAATATTATCCTTTATATATGGTATCTTATGATTTCCAATTTTCTGATAAGAAAATTAGGTTTAAGAGAGCATGCTAACTTATCAGACGGTAAGTTCTGGAGCTATGATTCAAATTCAGATCTGCTGTCTCACCTAGACCCTGTATTCTTTAGATAGTATGCTCCTCAACTGGCCATTAATGTTAGTCACAATCAAATCCTAGAAGGACCAGTGTGAATCCCAACGGCTTAACTTAATTAACACTGCTCTTTTATTTATGACTACTTCATTCATATTCATATATTCAGTGATACATATCTATATTTATGTCTATATCTCACTGGACTACCATTAAGTAAAGAGTAGGATAGGGAAAACAGGCAGGAAAAAAGAGAGACAGGTCAACATTTATTGAGCAACCTGTTAAGACACTTTTATATATGTGAATCACTTAATTCCTACCATCACCCATTTTATAGACAGAGTTGACTAATTCAAGAAGCAGGTTGACTAATTCAAGGAGGCTAGAACAGGCAAAAATGTAGAGAAGAAGGACTAGATAGTGCATGCAAATAAGAAAAGGAACAGATGGTGAAGGTGCTATAGGGAGAAAAGGAACACAGTTCTTGTTAAGATCACAGGGGTCCTTGTCTGGGGTCCAGTGATGAAGGCCTAGGCAGGTAGCAGGGAGAGGGATGGACCAATTGTTAAGCCAGAACTACCAATTTCCTAGGCATGGGAGTTTCTGGTCTACTCTTTCATATCCTTTGCTGAATAATAGTAAAATAAAAATTAATATTTTGAGAACATTTGATAATAACTGTGATTTTGTGGGACCCTTGATCTTAATATATACACTGCAGATTTATTTATTTTCCAATTTATATTCATGTTAATTAAATGTTTTTCATAGCCTCATTTTGTTTAAGTGGGGAAAGCTGGGCAGTCTGAGAGGGTATGTTTTCCTTGGAAATGTTGGGATAACTATATAAGACAAGTGATATATCAAAAAGTTGTATGCTTTTGAGGACATAGTTTTCAAGAATTTAAGAATTAAGGGAATAAAAAACCCAATAATCCACAAATTCAATGCCCTAAGACACATCACTTGATTTCATTCTCTTGTTCTCTTTCAGTTATCATGGACATTTATAGCAGTATTAATTATTTTGGAGCAAACTCTGATGGAGCTGTATATGAGTCAGCAATTGCCATGAAAACACTGCAAAACAAACCACCCCAAAATTCCCTGGTATGCAACAGTATGCAATTATTTCTTGTCAACACATCTGCAGGTTGACTAAGGTTGGCCAAACCAGGATGTATTCAGGTAGTCTCGGCTCTAAGATGATAGTTAATTCCAGGCTAACTAGGAGTTGTAACAGCAACCATTGGAAACATGTTCTATCATAGAAAAGACAGCAGTAGAAGGGGGTAAGAGAACTAGGCAAACACATTTAAAGCCTTGCTCATTTTAGGTCCATTAACATTCTATTGGCCAAAGCAGGTCACATGGCCAAGCCCAACATGAAGTGCTGATACCATGGCTAGGGTGAGGATGTATAATGCTATGAAGTGGATGGGTTTGGGAGTGAACAACTGGGACCAATAACTTAATTTACTATAAGCAGAGAAATAGATGTCTCTAAAAATTTCTTTTTCAAATTCCTCAACCATACATTCGCTTGTGAAAGTGTGCAATGTGGGTTATGACACATGATAAAAATCTAGGGCTCTACTACTATTGTTCTTCCTTTTCTTTTATTTTTATTTATTTATTTAAAAAAATTTTTTTAATGTTTATTTATTTTTGAGAGACACAGAGGTGGAGTGTGAACAGGGGAGGGGCAGAGAGAGGGAGACACAGAGTCTGACAGGATCCAGGCTCCAGAGTCCGAGCTGTCAGCCCAGAGCCCAACGCGGGGCTCGAATTCACAAGCCATGAGATCATGACCTGAGCCGAAGTCAGATGCTCAACGGACTGAGCCACCCAGGCGCCCCTCTTCCTTTTCTTTTAATACCACAAGTTCCTTCAAGGCAGAAATTGACAACTCTAAATTTTATGTTCTACAGAATGCTAAAGAGTTAAAATAATTCTCAGATCAAATAAGCTTGTGATATGCTTGACTACCAGACTACTAAAACTATCCAACATACTAATGCATATTGCAAATATCTAAGGAAGATGTGGCATACAATATTTTACACATTTATTTAACCACAGAATCCCCTTCCTGCAACAAACTTATTTTATTTAAAAAGAACATCTTGGGGCGCCTGGGTGGCGCAGTCGGTTAAGCGTCCGACTTCAGCCAGGTCACGATCTCGCGGTCCGTGAGTTCGAGCCCCGCGTCGGGCTCTGGGCTGATGGCTCAGAGCCTGGAGCCTGTTTCCGATTCTGTGTCTCCCTCTCTCTCTGCCCCTCCCCCGTTCATGCTCTGTCTCTCTCTGTCCCAAAAATAAATAAACGTTGAAAAAAAAATTAAAAAAAAATAAATAAAAAGAACATCTTAAGGCTCTACTTTTGTGGAATTCATTTTGGGAAATGCTGTTTGTCCTAAGGCAACTTCCATGTTTCTTACTTCTTATTTCAGATGGGGCTGGCATCTGGTTAATACCCCACTTTTAAGATAAACTTTTCTATTTTTAATGCTTATTTACTTATTTTGAGAGAGAGAGAGAGAGAGAGAGAGAGAGAGCAGGGGAGGAGCAGAGAGAGAGGAGAGAGAGAATCCTAAGCAGGGTCCATGCTGTCATTGTGGGGCCCAGTGTGGGGCTCAATCCTACAAATTGTGAGATCATGACCTGAGCCAAAACCAAGAGTTAGATGCTTAACTGACTGAAGCACCCAGGAACTCCAATATAAAATGTTTTAAAAAGAATTTGAGGAGTACACTTATAAAGAGCACTGAGTAATGTATACAATCGTTGAATCACAATATTGTACACCTGAAATTAACATAACAGTGTATGTTAACTATATTGGAATTAAAATTTAAAAAAAACGATAAAATTAAGAAAAAAAGAATTTGAGGACAGGGAGCAGGTTTAGCACATGTGAGTGCAAGGCAATATAATTGTATTATTGATAAAGTCTGGTATACTCTATTTCAATTTACCCAGGTTACCTATGTTACTTTTAAGTTAGTCAAATCCAGGTATGTCTTACTGTCCTTTAGAATTTCCTTTTTAAACATTTCAGAAATATTTATGTACACATTTAAAGTATGCTAGCAATTAGTGTTTGTGGATGCCAAGAAATTTCTATTTCTAGGCTGAGGAAGAATGGAGTTCTGAGGTCATTTAATCCATACTGTTATGTTAGGTGTTAAATTCTGATTAGTATAAAATTTTTAAAAAGTCAGCAATACCAGTGGATATTTTCATCTCAGAATGCATGTTTAAATTAACACCTGGATATTATGCTATGAAGAATAACACTTAAAAAAAAAAACACCCATGAGGCTGGGACAGTTTTAACTCAGTAGAAAATATTTTTTACACTGTAAGTTTTTATGGAATGTTATAAATCTGAAAAAAGTGATTTTAAACAGCTGAGATTTTATAGCCACTCAGGGATAATAAAAAGTTTGAA
This sequence comes from Lynx rufus, assembly GCF_022079265.1. NCBI lineage: Eukaryota > Metazoa > Chordata > Mammalia > Carnivora > Felidae > Lynx > Lynx rufus. The sequence goes on from NW_025814867.1 coordinate 65,648,515, forward strand.
GAATATATTATATTATGTAGATGAGGGGAATATATTAGTCAATATTGTGACTTTTTAAGATTTTTCTCTTAAAATAAAGAAAATTATTCACTAATCTTTTAGGTAAAATGTCAGTATGTTTTTGCATAATCTCTCTCTTATCAATATATCCTAATGTTCAAAAAACAAAACAAAACAAAAAAAACGTGGTATAAGATCTTCTGGGAGTAGTATAATCTCAAGCCCGCCCACATAGCAGGGCAATACATGGTCCCTGATTATAAAAGGCCACAAACTTCACAATATTTAAAAAGATTTTTTGAAGAGCAGCTCAACAGTTAATCCTGTACTGCTAAAAATATTTGAATGGGAATCTGGAATTTCTACAATACTTCTATACATTATCTTAGTTTTCTTCATTGAAGCTCTAAAGGGCAGATCAGGCAGGTACTGACTCCCATTTTGTGGGTAATAAAACTGAGATTCAGAGGGATCTAGTGACCTGTCCAGGGTCACTCAGTTCATAAATAGTTGAACAAGAAACTAAAAATAATTCTTCTGTTTCAAATTCAGTGCTTTCCCCCATCTTTGTACACTTTTTCCGAGATGTTTTATTCACACCATTTTTTTCTGATTCCAAGTATATATGGTTCATATTATAAATTAGACTTCATCTGTCTCTCTCTTATGACTTTAGTCATTGGAAGTGGTAGAAGGGGGTGGGAATTTAGAAAAAAAAGTATTGTTTTCAAATTTAAATATTTTAGGAGAAAAGAGGCATAAAAGAAATAAGGAAATCTGAATTCCTGAAAGAGACTTTGAAATAATATTTATGGATCTATGCAGAGAAAACTAAGTTTTTATAGTACATGGAAGTCATTCCTCCATACAAGGATAAAACTTTATTTAAAGTGCAACCACTGAAGTTTCAATGTAAAAGCAGCCATGCTGTTTCCCAGAGTTGGTGGTGAAACATAACAGAAAGCAATACTTTTCCTACAGAACTAATCAGGATTTCAAGGGATGTGAGAACAGGTGATAACTTATTTTGATGGCTCTCAGTCCAAGTGCACAAGAAGGGAAAGATTACTTTCTTTCTCATCAACTAATACCTTTATATCAGAGTCTCCTAAAGGCTCTGTGAAAATGTTTTCCATTTCTGAAAGGGAAAGATTCACCCAGACAAATAGGAAGTGAGTTTCTGTACTGACTTCACTTAGAAAAAACAGGTTTAACAAGAAGACATCCATTCCCATCTCTTGTTTGCCTCTATGCCTATGCTAACAGTGGCAGCCCCTAGGAGAACATGTATGAAGGACGAAAAAGTCATTTCTTTTTTTTAATGGTTATTTTTGAGAAAGCACAAGCAGGGGAGGGGTAGAGAAAGGGGGACAGAAGGTCTGAAGTGGGGTCTGCAATGACAGCAGTGAGCTGAAGTGGGGCTCGAATTCACAAATGCTGAGATCATGACCTGAGTCGAAGTCGGCCACTCAACTGACTGAGCCATCCAGGTGCCCCATGAAAAAATTGTTTCTACCTCAATATTTTGGTTAGTCACATGGGAGGGGAAACACTCAGGAAGAAATGTGATCATTGTTAACATTTCCAAAATGAGTTATGTTATAATGTGACTTAAATTTGTTAACATTTCTTTCACAATAGCAAGTATTTCTTGAATATTTACATATGCTATGAATTGTGCTTTACTTATATTACCGTATGAAATAGGTACTAATATTACTTTCACTTTATAGATACAGAACTCAGGCTGTACCTAAGTTTAAATAACTCCCTCATTGTCACAAAGCTGTGGTCAACAACTAAACTTAGATTCAAACTCACATAACTCAGAGCTCAGAGGCAGTTCACTTAACCACTGCATTCTGAAATACTTTGATATTTAAGTACTGACGACAACTACTACTGCTGTACTATAGTACTGGTTCTGAGACAGGATTGTATACATCTTTCTATAGGAATTTGCTCCTTTTCAGTTACAGTCATTGTTTACAAATTGCCCCCCCCCCCCCCATGGAAGGCAAGGGAAGACTGAAGAAAGAGGCAAACCACTCCAGATTGGGAGGTGGCAGGTTTAACAAGTAAGGGAACTTACATACAAAGCTTGTCTTTGGCAGCCTCAGGATCTGTGTACCTGCCTGCCAGAATCTTAAAAGTTTATATAGAGACCTTAATGGGGTTCAGTCACATATTTATTCCAGATGGTTTCAACAACACATTACACCCTCAAGGTTGCATCCTTGAAACAGCTCCAGTTATGAGAACAGTGAGCAGAATGTACATTCCAAGGACAGGGGTGGGTGTGAGGAGCCTCTGATTGCTTGGGTCCAGCTTCTGGGTCAGCTGGAGGTCACATCCTTTTGATGGCCTCCTTCAAGACGACGAAGTTAAAAGGATAGATGTATTGAGAAGAAAGAGTTAAAAGCATTTTTTAGGATGGGGAATTCCTTGAATAAAAACATACCAGTTGGTTAAACACAGTTAAAGACTCCACCAACTAGAAACATGTACTGATTCTGATTTTCGCTGCTGCCACATCATATTAATTGTAGACTATACCTGAGTGGTTCTGATCATGTAAAATCATTTCAACACTAAAAATAATATTGAAAATAGCATCAATGCCCAATGACCAGAAAGGAACGATGATATCAAGTATCCATTTTAACTCAGAGACTTCCCAGTTGTCAGATTTGCACATTATCTTAGTCACTTTTTACTGCCAAGAAGTGATATCAGAACAAGCCAGATGAATGAGAATTGCTTTTCCCTTAATTAGTATTGCAGATCTTCCTTCAGGCTCCTTGTGAGCTCTGATGCCATGTCACTGTCCAAAAACACCCAATGAACAGCTGTATACTCTCTCCAATGCCCAACCTTTTAGACTGTCTTCCGCACTAGTCTTTGCTGATGATGAATAGATGGAAACAGGTCTGCAGATGAGGAGGAAATCTTCATGGCATGATTTCCCATCTATTATGATTATACTAGTTACAAGAACTTGGAGAAGTTTGTGGCACAAACCCGTTTTGCAATTCTTGCCTGCATGTGATGCCTAAAAATGTCTATTATTAATGTCACTCTGAAAATGTTTTAGTTTGTTAAGGAATTTCTCTAGGTGCCCAAATTTATAAAGTTACTGTCTGAAATATGATACTGTCAACGAGTGACAGTGAGTTGATTTAGACAAGGCAGAAGTTCAAGTGTGATTCTCTGTATTTCTTGTGAGCTTGACAAGTCACAAATATCTTATACGCAGTCCTCATTATCACTTGGAATGACTTCTAGGTTCCAGGAGTGCATTATTGATGATATTATGGTGAACATAAATAAGGAAAACCATGTCCATGATGAGCTCGTCATTTAAAATAAGTCAAAAAATTAAAAATATAACAATCTCCAATCCCCTTCTCAAAAATGAAACCCTGTGATCATTGATAAAATAACATATTTTCCTTTATAGAGGGTTACAAAAGTTGCATTTCTCATTTTTTTGAGCATTAGGGAGGAGAAAGTAATGATATTATTATATCTTTTCCGTATGAATTCACTCTATCTCCTCTTTGTAAGATTTTAGTCTGACAAGTTTATTTTTTATTTACTTAAAAATTTTTAAATGTTTATTTATTTTTGAGAGAGACAGAGTGCAAGTGGGGGAGGGGTAGAGAGAGAGAGAGAGGGAGAGACACACAGAATCTGAAGGAGACTCCAGGCTCTGGGCTGTCAGCAGAGAGCCCGGTGTGGGGCTCAAACCCACAACCGTGAGATCATGACCTGAGTTGAAGTCTGGCATTTAACCGACTGAGCCACCTAGGTGCCCCTATTTACTTTTAAATAGAAATCTTCTTTCATTACTTAGCACGCAGGGTCAACTCAAATAATTGGTATACACCAATAAACTAGTTAGTACATACTGAAGTTGTAACTTCCAATCAATAACACAAAAATGTAAACTAAAATCACTCTTGTTTTCTTCATTAACATACTACTACTCAATAAAGGAGACATTTTTTCTACCCAGTGGATAAGTAGCAAACTGTGGTCAATTTCCTAAGCAAAATTATTACTGAAATGTTATTTTTCTGGTTCTTAATTTCTGAAAATGTGAGATTAGTAGTGAGGGTGTATGTAAAGGGAAACAAGCCTGTTTGGGATTAGAACTATTATAGGGTTGTCAGGTTTAGCAAAAAAAATACATGACACCTAGTTAAAACTGAATTTTATATAATGAATAATTGCTTAGTATAATTATTTCCCATTTATTACTTATACTATACCACACCATAATATACCACGCCATAGCATACCTTAAAGTGTCAAGAATCTTTGTCACTTTTGAGTCAAGAGATTATCTGAGGCTTTAATTTTCTTCCTTTTGATTACCCACTCAAAGTGTGGCACTATATTCAATTTCATTTTCTAGAACAGAAGTTTGGGAGAGGACGAACACAAGCCTCGCCTTTTGGTGCTACCCTAAGGTAAGAGATTCCCTGGGGCCAGGCCAGGATTCTTTTTACCAGAACCTACAAGTACCCTTCAGAAAAGAAGAGTCAAAAAAGGTGGAGAAATTCCTCAGAGGACAAGTAGTTAGACATTAGGCAAAAACTGGAGAGAGTAAAGAGGCAGGCAAACAAATTGCAGAAATGAATGGAGTGCTTTCCTTCAAGGAGGAGAAACCAAGAATGAGCTTTTCATGTTGAAACTCTAAGATGCTAGGTGATGCCATCTCAGTGCCCTTCACTCATCTGATTGTTCTTTTTGAAACCTACAGTTGTGGATGTAATGGAGATGGAAAGAAAGGAAGATAAAGCAAGGGTGATGTGAAATGAGGCCCAGTAGAGACATACTAGGAAGCCACTGTGGAGAATTTTGTTATTTTATGAAAACAGTATCTTACAAATGGCTTCTGTTGTCAAAATTATACTTGATGAATAAAGGAACAATCAATTTTAGGCAATTTCTGATCTTGTCAAAGCTTTGAATTTACGTGACGAGGACACCACTAGGCAAATTCTGAATGAATTCCCTGATTTATGAACTTATAAAATGGTACCGTAGGGAGGATCAAAAGCACATGTCTGAAAGCCCTGCCTTCTAGTTAATGTAGGAGAGTTCTGCATAAATATGCCTGGTGTCCAAAAAATTATCAGGGCCTTACATGGTTGGGGAGAAATGAATTATATCTCATACAAGCTTGGAATGAGATACTCTCTGAACATGTACTGTGAGACGGCATCCAGATACTCAAGTGCTCTATTGTAAAACTTGAGTTGAGAAGAAGCCAGAAAGCAACACCAAAACTTCTGTGATAAGATGTCATCTTGTCTTTCCATTACTCATTGTTTAATAACAATCCTTTATCAAATAGTGAATATCAAAATATTAAAACCTGATCTGCGAATTTCTAGTTTAGAAATATGAGAGAGAGGAAAACACAGAGCAACAGGGAGCAAGAGAATGAATCTGAAAACACAGTAGCTAACAGATGCCTGGCAGTGTCCAGGCAAACAACTTTAAAATAGACTTGTATTCTTACTCGAATTAAAAATGCCATGTGACTTGTTTGTATTCGATTAGCTGTTTGCTCCTCATAGCCAGCCAGGCCAGAACTTCCACCACTACTCTCTTCCTATGCCAAGTTCCTGATTATGTGTTAAGACTGGAGGGTGTAGGGAATGCTACTTGCCTCCAGCTGGTGCAGATTAATAACTGAGACACAGGAACCATTTGGGAGAATAATGAGTCACTTCCTGGTCTAAACATTAGCTCCAGGAGATGGTTGACCAAACAAATACAAAATCATAAAGAGGAAAATGGGGGCTCCCACTGAATCTTGAAAGAAGAATATAGGAGATAAATAAAAGTGTATTTTAACAAGCAGGTAGTAATTTTATGGAACTCATGCCTTCATGATTCGGTACAGACCAGCAACAACAATGACAACAAACTAGAACAAGGTAAAGGAATTTTTAAAAGTGGTGGAATAAATGGTAATGGTTTTTCTTACTTAAAACTGTTCATTAAAACACCAGAAAAAGCAAAAGAAATGAACATCTGCCAAAATGAGCTGGCTATAAATTTAAGATCTACGTTAAATAATTGAGTGATAGCTGTATTCTTGTCTGCGGTTAAATTTAAAGGGAACACTGCTAGTATTTACCATTTAAGTATGATGTCAGTATTTAGTTCATATAGATAGCATTTATGCTAGCTAGGTATGTTGTAATCATAGAATATTAAGTGTTGAACACAACTGTTTCTTGAATTTCATCAAATGCATTTTTGTCATTTATGAAGATAAGCATATGACTTTCACCTTTAGCCTATAAATGTACCAGATTGCAAAAGTAGAATATTCTATGGCTCAGCCTACTCCGCTGAACCATGATTTGCCCTGACAAGCCTTCAACAACATCCTTATGTAAGTTTAGATCTCCCTGTTAGGTGTCCCCATTGCACCTTGTACCAGGCCTACCCCAACATCAGTAAGGCCTGAGGCAAGAATACAATGAAGGCCCACACATCCCATATGGCTAAATATTCTAAAGCTACAAATCAAGCTAAACAAACCATTAAATAAAATACATTCCATCCTCCTACCTTGACAAATATATCCATCCTCTAAACCACCTGGAAAACTAGGTTCAAATTAGAATTTTCATAATCTTCAGAGTTCTGTGCTGCTAGAACATGCCTTTGGGAGAAGTGGCCCCAGCCCCTTCTCAGTGGTTGTGGCTACTTCTCCTTGCCTTCCCACTCTTGCCTCCATCCAGAGGTGCAAGTGGCTTCTGCACGACCACACATTTCAAACTTTGTTCACAACATCCCCTAAGCATTGGTGGACATATAAGCACAAATACTATCTTCAGCAGAATGGGATGAGAGAAGTCTGCTCTGGTCTTAGAAGTCAGTTTGAACTGTTGGAACAGGGAATTCTGGTGTTCAGGCTAACCAGAGGTGTGTCTAGTGAGGGTTGTGGGTTCCAAATGGGAATGTCCAGGAAGCTCCACAGATGCTCATGGTCTCTTTACCGGAGGGTCAGAATGGGCTTCTCTGAAACCTGGGGCTAAGGACAGGTCCTTTTTGCTTGGGTCTAAGGATAGTAATGCCTTGGACCATGCAATCATAACACCTATCACAGTTTATTTTCAGTTCTTTACTCCTTGTTAGACTTTAAATCCCATATTGGTTCTTGGATCACCAATTCCTAGCATAGGGCATGGCATCAATGCAGTGTTTATAAATACTTTTGGAATAAAAAAAAAATGGTAGTAATTTTCTAATGGGACTATGTTTTTTAAAGTATACTTAAAACATATAAAAATTGTAATGTTTTAGGGCTTATTTTTAATTAGAAGTCAAAATTTTGTAGGCTTGAATCTTTTACTATATTGATATAAAACTGGAAATAAATAGCATACGTATAAATAAAACATACACATAGAAACTGAAAAATCCTTTCAAATGATAATGGAGAGAAGGGAATATTTTTAAATATGGCAAGATATTTAGAATGAAAATCTATATGTATATAATATTCCTAATAGCATTTTCTATAAGAAAGAAAACTGGAAACACTTTAAATCACTACTAATTGGAAAATGGTTATGGGTATATCAAATCGATGGAGTACTATTAAGCAAATGAAATTATAATAATAAAGATTAATGATAGTGTGAAAAAAGTACAATATAATTTAAGTGAAAAAAGTGCAATGCAAAATGTATATCATATATTTACAATAACTTAAAGTAAGCAAAATGGGGAAAAAACAGAAACATGGTAACAGTTACAGCAGAGTGGTAGAATTGTGGCTCAAATTTTTCTTTTTTTTTTTTTTAATTTTTTTTTTTCAACGTTTATTTAGTTTTTGGGATAGAGAGAGACAGAGCATGAACGGGGGAGGGGCAGAGAGAGAGGGAGACACAGAATCGGAAACAGGCTCCAGGCTCTGAGCCATCATCAGCCCAGAGCCCGACGCGGGGCTGGAACTCCCGGACCGCGAGATCGTGACCTGGCTGAAGTCGGACGCTTAACCGACTGCGCCACCCAGGCGCCCCAAATTTTTCTTTTAAAAATAGTTTAATAAAGTTATAACAACGCCTCTGCCCAAAAATAAAAAAAAAATTAATAATATGAAATTAAACCACTTAGCTGTGAGTAGATTTTGAGGGCCATAGTATATATTTTATAAGTTAATTGGCCTGCTTTTAATTAGTTTCTGTTTACCCATGCTCTATACTTTGATGTAGCTTTATTTAGAAAAGTAGATTAACTGAATTTTCTACATACATATGTGATTATATACAATTGTATACATAAAATGAATATTTAATATATTTTTTCATATTTACCTAGATGAATTTAGACACACTGGAGAAAGATCAGAGGAAGGAAACTGTATTGAACTTGAAACTTTTCCTTATAAGGACTTTTAGCCTGGAGAAGACCCAAACTGTACTTCATAAATGCATTAGATGCAAAGTACTATCCTGTAGAAGAGATACAGGATAGTAAATACAGGTCCTGTAGACCACAAACATTCATCATTCATTCACTCATCCATTCAACAAAAGCTTCTTAGGACCTATTATGTTTTAGGATCCAGTGCTAGGTGCTGGAGAAGCAGTGAGCGACAAATGGTACTAGACAGGGGAGTGACCACAAAAGATATTGTGATGTCCTGTTGGGAGAGAGTATCATCAGAGAATGGAACATTCAGGAAGGCAGATTAGAGTGAATTCAGGTTAAACATTTTTCCTAATCAGAGCTGCTCAAAGATGGACAGACCACCCACGATGAAGCAAATTCCTTTTCAGGTTGTATGTCCCACTGGCAATGATATTTTTAAAAAGTAGATGTGTAATTGGACTAGATGACTTTTCAACTTTGCGGTTCCCTTTATCTCACGCCCAAATGAGAGACAAGTTCTCCTGAGGAGATTGAAGAGACAAAATAAGACTGAAACTATCTCAGTGGAGAATAGGTTTGGACATAGGGAAGAACTTACCTTCAGAGAAATGGTTTACTTCAGGTTGTGATGAGAAGTTAGAGGAAACACTGAAAGAGGGTGTGAAAATACACATCTTGTATGGTGCATTCTCTCCTTTAGAGGCAGGAGGTCATATCAGATGGCCACTGCAAGTTTTTCTCAGCTTAGTTATTGAAATATTCTTATCTATGGATGGTTGAGAAGACTAGTACCTAATAGGAAGCTTCAGGAAAGAACTGGGAAAGCAGAAGAGGCCATGGAGTTGACCACTGAGACGGAGGGCATGATTGCCTATATCAGTGAGAGCCATCAGTGAAGAGTCAGGGGCCATTGGTTTCTGCAGGAAGTGAGCCAGCAGAGGCTCTGAAGAGGGGAGTGTCTGTGATTTGAGGGGACCCGAAGAAATGGTGGTGGCAGTTTGTGTCAGGATGTGAAAGGCAAAGGTGAGAAGCTGTCATAGTCGGGTATATTATGGTGAGTGTTGCTGAAATGGGGAGTGAGAAAGGTACAAGTGTGAAAATGATGAGCAAGAGGGAAGGGATTGGGACACCAGGCAGGAGGAATGGGAAGGTGCCAATAAAATGTCGAAGTGTGGCTCCTGGATGCAGCAGTGCAGCCCTTCTTGAAGCACAGCAGGACCTAAGGTGTGGCTGGCTTTGTGAGGTCTGCTTGGAGATTTCTGACCGGAGATAAATTGCAGATCATAATCACAATCCTTTTTTTTCAACTATATTATTTCCTAAAACACCTGCTGTTAACAGGTACTGAAGAATTCCCTCAAACACATTCCAAAACAAAAATAAGACAAAGAGAATGAAATTCAGATTTTAAAAAAGCTACTTATGAGTTAAGAGTCTCCAACAAACACTTCATCATGTCATCTTGAGACAGGACTACACATTTTCATCTTTTTTTTTTTTTTTGCACATGAGGAAACTGAGGCCTAGGGTTCCCAGAGATTAGGTGGAGAGAAGCCAGATTTAAAGTGCAGGTTTTTGGGGCGCCTGGGTGGCGCAGTCGGTTAAGCGTCCGACTTCAGCCAGGTCACGGTCTCACGGTCCGTGAGTTCGAGCCCCGCATCGGGCTCTGGGCTGATGGCTCAGAGCCTGGAGCCTGTTTCCGATTCTGTGTCTCCCTCTCTCTCTGCCCCTCCCCCGTTCATGCTCTGTCTCTCTCTGTCCCAAAAATAAATAAATGTTGAAAAAAAAAAAAAAATAAAGTGCAGGTTTTTTATTAAAAATAGAATTACCCTACGACCCTGCAATTGCACTACTGGGTATTTACACAAGGTATGCTGTTTTGAAGGGACACATGCACCCCAATGTTTACAGCAGCACTATCAACAATAGCCTAAGTATGGAAAGAGCCCAAATGTCCATCGACGGGTGAATGGATAAAGAAGATGTGGTATATATATACAATGGAGTATTACCCAGCAATCAAAAAGAATGAAATCTTGTCATTTGCAATTATGTGGATGGAACTGGAGGGTATTATGCTAAGCGAAATTAGAGAAAGACATATGACTTCACTCATATGAGGACTTTAAGATACAAAACAGAGGAACATAAGGGAAGGGAAGCAAAAATAATACAAAAACAGGGAGGGGGACAAAACATAGGAGACTCTTAAATATGGAGAACAGAGAGGTACTGGAGGGATTGTGGGAAGGGGGATGGGCTAAATGGGTAAGGGGCATTAAGGAATCTACTCCTGAAATCATTGTTGCACTATATGCTAACTAACTTGGATGTAAATTTCAAAAATAAATTAAATTAAAAAAAATTTAAAACGGAATACAAATAAATAAATAAAGTGCAGGTTTTTATACTGCAATTTCTAAATGCCTTCCACCAATGGCTGCAGCATTTTACCTGTCAAGGAAAGCTGCTGCCATTCATCATGCTCCTTGGCAATTTGTAAGTGCTTCTTTTGTCAGCATATTCAAATTGACAAATTTAACAGAGGAGCAGTGATCTATTATGGCACAAGGATATGGTAGAAGTAGGGAGGGTGCTTTGCCTCAGTTTTTCAGGAAAGTTAATGAGGTAAAAATTTCTGAGTGGCAAAGCTGTAATTATTACATATGTAGAGTACAAATACAATCTAGTTGGCTTCTGAGCGACTCTCTTTTATGAATACACTGCCACCTTTTCCTTGGTCTGACATCATAATGTTGGTCTCAGGATTATTAGATGGGTGGGAAGACACTGATAGCTCACTTTATGTAAGCTCAAAGTTGCTCAAAGAATATGTCTTATTGACATATATCTACTACCAACGCTTCTGCAAATAGAGAATAGGATCTATTTCTTTTTTCTTTCGACCTACTTCATTTTTATCATCAGGTAGTTTAATATAGTTTTATATACTTGTAGCCTTCTTTGCCCTTAAAACTAGAAACATAGTAATTATCAGGTTTGAGAATTCTTGCCCTCAGAATAGGTGTGGATTAAATATGTAGAAATGAATTTGTTCATCTTCTCTATTTCTTAGTGAAGCTCTCTGTCACTATTTTCCTAGAATGATATTTCACATTATAGTCATATTAGTACCTGGTTTTCTTTCTTTCTTGTTCTTTTTTGCTTATTTATTTTGAGAGATATAGAGAAAGCATGAGCTAGGAAGACAGGGAGAGAGAGAGAATCCCAAGCAGGCTCTGTCTGGTCAATACACAGAGCCTGACATGGGGCTTGAACTCAGGAAACCTTGAGATCATGACCTGATCCAAAATCAAGAGTCTGACACTTAAGCCACTGAGCCAACCAGGGGCTCCCGGCACCTGGTTTTCTTAATAATTACCTATTTGTATCAGGACCCTAATTAGTAAATTTGCTAATTTTTGTTACTTCATTATGAATTGAGGTCAAACTTTTTGTATTATCCATTAGTCATTTGTTTATTAAATTAGCCAAAAAGTCAACATGTTTTCATAAAGAATAATTTGATGGTAAGTCTGTAAGAAGGAACAGAGTAGGTGTTACAAAGATGTTTAAGTACAATGTATAAGTAAATGGAAATTGAGCTGAACAAATGAAGAAGTTGAAAAAATAGTATGTGAAAAGAAAAATACCAAATCTTTTAATTTAAAACTAACTGATTTTAAAATGATTTTCAAAGAACTAGTCCCTATGTTTGAGAAACTGTAGACCAGGTTATTAAATGTAGATGCAGCATAAAGACACTGGAGAACAATTTTCCAAGGGTCTCTAGTTGTTGTTGTTGTTGTCGTTTATACATCTTGCAAACAAAGTAGTAATCAGTCTTTGCTCTAGATTATATTTTTAAGGATGTTTGCATATCAGCCTTGGGAGAGAGAGGTCATGTTTCCTTCTGGGAAAAAAGGGATGGCATTCTTATTGTTCATTATAAATTATTCAGTCTCCCAAAGCTTGAAGTTCCTCTACTGTACTGCAATCCATGGTGTGTATAGCATCCACTGGGCCTCATTTGTATCACCCCCATGGGACCTGGAGATAAGGGGAGCTGATGCAAATATGAGCATGCTCATGGTGCCATGGAAAGAAGTCCTTCATTTGTGACCTAGGAGTCTCATGTCTTTTCCTACCACCCATGAACTCTGGCAGATTGTCCAGTTACCTTGCAAGTTAAATAATATCTAATACCTTTCACAGTTCTTGATAAATTATAGTTAAGAAGGAAGTGATTAAGACATTCTCCTTTACTCAGAGAGTATGGTAGGCAGAGTAAAGGCTTCCCAAGATATTTACATCTACACCCTGGAAACTTCAAACATGTTCTGTAACACAGCAAGGAGAAACCAAGGTTGCAGATGGAATTCAGGTCCTCAATAATTAAACTGCTTTTAAAATTAAGGAGATTATCCTGGATTATTTGGGTGGGCTCAAAGTAATCACAAGAGTTTTTTGAATGTACAAGAGGGAGGCAGACGAGTCAATGTCAGAGCAGGAGAGATGTGAAAATGGTACATGGTAGATTCAAAGACGGATGAAGATGGGGCACCCGGGTGGCTCAGTCGGTTGAGTGTCCACTTTGGCTCAGGTCGTGATCTCGCGATCCGTGAGTTTGAGCCCTGCATCTGGCTCTGTGCTGACAGCTCAAAGCCTGGAGCCTGCTTCGGATTCTGTCTCCCTCTCGCTCTCACCCTCCCCCGTTCGTGCTCTGTCTCTCTCTGTCTCGAAAATTAAATAAACGTTACAAAAAAAAAAATTAAAAAAAAAAAGAAGACGGATGAAGGGACCATGAACTTAGGAATGAAGACAGCCTCTAAAAACTGAAAAGTACAAGGAAACAGATTCTCCCCTAGAGCCTCCAAAAGGAATGCAGGCCAGTGGACACCTTGATTTCAGTACAGTGAGCCTAAGATAAAAAACAATGTTGTTTAAGCTTCCAAAATTGCAGTAATTTTTTACAGCAACCACAGAAATGCTAATACAGAGGAGCAAGTGTTTAACATTCTGACATGGAAAGTTTTGGGTTTTTTTCCCTCCTTGCCTGTTGGCTTAGGCTCATCCTTTAGGCCTCAGTTTAGATGTTCTGTCTTTTCTAAGAAGAGTTCTCTGTTGTCTCTTTGTGAAGTAGCCCCTTCCTGTTATATTCTATCATGGCACTATGTTTTTGGAGCACTTTCTATAAACACAATTAAAATCAGGTTTTGTTATAATTTTTCTGCAGCTAAAACATTATATGTATCCTAAATTAAAATTGACAATTGTCTTTGTTGTCTTTTTTGGTGAAAGTTTGTCCTTTAATGTAAGACCATATTCTTCCTATATTTTTAATTTAAAATGTTCTTGAAATAAAATGCTGTTGTTAGAAAGCACTAGTTGTTTTTTCCTTTTCTTTTTAAAATATGTTTTCTTGGGTAATAAAATGTGGGCAACCTATGTTGATCCCTATTAAAAAAAAACTGTACTGATACATGAAATTAAAAAATCTGGGCACCACAACTCCAGGTACTGTCAGATGCCATGTATTGTCCTAGTATTTCATTCTTCCTTCAATGGAATGCACACTGAATTTTGTTTCATTGCTTTTTCATTTATGAACTAGAATCCTTATGAAGGGAAAGGACATGACTGTTTTGGGTTATATTCCCCAGAGCTTAACACAGTGCCTGACATAGAACAGGCACACAATAAAAGTTTGTTGAATGACATTGGATCAGGAAATAAAAATTTCTAAGAGATTAACATGTATATGATGAGATTATAAGTATTAAAATCATATTCCCCATGCAAATACCTCAAGATAAAAATATGAAAAAGTTATACATCTGAAACAAAAACAGCCATTGCTTTTGCATATGGCATGCTCCTAAAATTATATTTATATTTCCAAATCAATGACCTCAAAGATATTGATACTCTTCATATAGATTCTTACATAACAAATTTCTTTTAAAGCTCAGTATTAAAAAGACTACCTCTTCTCATGATCAGCATTATTTGAAATCAGTAAATGTGAGGTAGCCAAATGAATGCCACTTCTCTTTCACCTTGGCTTCTATAATGCACAGACTACCACTTGTGTGTTTGGAGACCAGGGGGCACAGAACAGGCTTTCGTGATTTACTCTATTTCTTCTTTCCTATCCAATTCCCTTGGCCAGGTCCCTGTCTGATTCTCTTTTTGACTTCTGTTCCTTTGCTCTTATTTTAACTGTGTTTCTTTGTATAGTAAGCCAACACAAGTACTTCTGAAAAAAAGAAAATTAAAGTACTAACTGGCTCAATCACTGAGGTATTCAAGTCCCAATGTAGGAGTTTTCACAATTGCAAGGCTTCTCCTACATTCTTTCCTCTAGGCTTTGTCTTATTTTCTCACAGTAAGAGTAACATCCAAGGTCATCTTCCCACTGTGCAGTTTACCTGGCAACTATTTAAATAAATGAATCATAAATGTTTAAAGCCAAATTCCCTCTTGGACATATAATCCCTATGTAATGTTTTAAAAAGGAAGTAATTTTGCGATAAAGGGGAACTGTAATTATACAGATTTGAACATTCAGTAAATGACCATAAAGGACAGACATATATTTCCCAACAAGTGCATGCTAAAATGTATAAGGACAGACTTCCCTATGAAATGATACTAGAAATATTAGAATTGAGTCTAATTAAAAGACATTTTAAAGGAATTTGAATGAATCTGTATCTTAATCTCCAGTTATTCACAGAGTACAAATAAGAGGAATGTGAGCCTTCTATTAGAGCACAGGTTTATACAAACAGTATGAGGCTTTATGAGTTTTTTCTCTCCTCTGTGAGATGGGGGTTTGAAGGAGAAATAAGGATGGAATGTGCTTCTTCCAAAAGTGTGTGATGGACGGGCTACAGGGGTGAGTCACAGGTCCCCCCACAGTAGCCTCAGAACAGTCCCAATTTATCTTTCTAAATTAACTGAGCTCACGTTAAGCCACGGGTTGTAGGTATCTGTTCAAATTAGCATGTGCCCTTTTTATGATTGTTCAGTGATTTGGTTATGTTGATTATAAAATATTTTCAATGTCAATCATGCCTCTATATAAGATTTTAATTTGAAAAAGGACTCCATTGTGAAGCAGGCGGTATTGCATAGTGGTTACAGTTTACTATATGTTTGGAATCAGAGAGACCGAAGTTCAGGCTGTAACTCTGCTATTTACTAGAAGGTTAATCTTAAGGAAGTTACTTGACTTCCCACAGCCTTAGTTTCTTTACTTGAAAAATGGGGCTAATGATTGTCCTACTTCTTTGGGTGGTTGTGAGAACTGAAGGAGGTGTAGTAAATAAACTGCTGGCACACACTAACTGCTTAAGAAATGCTGACACACAGGGGTGCCTGGGTGGCTCGGTTGGCTGGGTGTCTGACATTAGCTCAGGTCATGATCTTGCAGTTTGTGAGTTCAAGCCCCGCGTCCCTGGGCTCTGTGCTGACAGCTTGGAGCCTGGAGCCAGCTTCAGATTCTGTGTCTCCCTCTCTCTCTGTCCCTCCACTGCTCACACTCTGTCTCTCTCTCTCAAAAATAAATAAACGTTAAAAAAATAAAAAAAAAAAAAGAAATGCTGACACGCAAACAAAAAGCTAATCAGAGTTAAGACCATACCTCTAAGTATTTAAATGGAAGCAATTTCACAATAAAAGAAAAACAATATTCCTTTTTGTTGTTGTTGGGTATGGAAGTGAAGAAATATTTCTCTTCTTTACATCTTAGAGATGAAGAATGAAAAAAAGAATTTTAAAAATGTATCTATAATCTATAAATTTTATATTTAAAAAAACATTATTACAGGAGGCAATTGGTACTCAAAGTACAGCATCAGTCTTCTCATGTTATGGAGGAAAATAGTCATTCTATTAAGTCACTGTCACCAGTCAGAGAGAATTCCAAGTTGGGTATCATGGTTGGCTCAGCCATTATTGACAGTCTTTATATCTTTTATTCTAGAGTAAATATGTGATAGGAGGAATCAGATTATTTTCCTATTTGAAATAAATGGTTTATACCAGACACTAATTAAAATGTAACACTTTCAACAAAATTTAACAAGAGAAACGTCACCCAGAATTAATATAACTATGCTACCATATGTTACCTGTAAAACACATTATTAGATAAATATTCCAGGTGAGTTCTACCTTTAGCTAGCTATTACTTCTTCTGTATTTATTTTTCCTCTAAGGATTTTCTACAAGAAATGACACCACTAGACTTGGTTCATTAGAAACAATATCAAAATCTAAAATGTTACAATCTCAAATAATAAACAATTCCTAAATTGCCAAAGATTTTATAATCTCCAAATACAAGAGAAATAATGCTTTTATACAAGAACCTTACTACTAATAAAGAGCTTTCTGATTTTTATAGACTAGGAATATTTTTTTCTAAATGTTATTGCTTAACTACTATCCCATTTCTTGAAAATATGAGCATGCACTTCGTTTTAGAGACATTTGCCTCATACTGTAAGAAATGGCCACTCAGGTCAGTGTTGGCACTACTAAAGGATGGTAATTGGGTCCTAATGCAAGTTTATAACCCAACACAAATTAAAAGAAAATCATTTTCTCCTACTCTGCAAAGAATTACCAGAATTATATAAGGGAAAACTTATTTGCCCAAAAGGAACTTTTCAAATTTGTTTTGAATTTAAAACCATTGCACTTTTTTTTTTCTTTTTTTGAGAGAGTGAGTGAGAGAGTGCAAGCTGGGGAGAGGGGTATGGAGACAGAGACAGAGAGAGAGAGAGAGAGAGAGAGAGAGAGAGAGAGAATCCCAAGCAGGCTCCATGCTCAGCACAGAGCACATGCAGAGCTTGATCCCGAGACCCTGGGATCATGACCTCAGCTGAAATCAAGAGTCAGCTGACTGAGCCACTCAGGCACCCCAAAACCATTGCACCCTTGAGAAAAACACCAAAAACCCAGGTATATAAACCCAGAAGTGGAAATACACAGAAAAGCAAATGCAAATCGCTCTTAAACAGGAAAATATTCTCAACTCATACATCACATAAGAAGTGCAAATTTGCCTTACACTGATTTTTTAAATCTATTATTTTGGAAAAGATTTAAAAATTTGATAACACACTAGTTTAGTTAGAATAAAGGAAAATAGGTCTCATACACAGCCAATAGATGTCTTATTTGGCAACGTTTATTAAAGTTTCAAATGTGCAAACTCTTGGATTCTAATTCAAGGAATATATCCTACAGACATGCCTGCATTAATGCAAAATGACATGTATATAAAGTTGTTAACTACAGCACTATTTCTAAGAGCAAAACACTCTTAATTGTAGCACTATTTCTAAGAAGAACATACTGGAAACAACCCATATGTTCATCAATAGGGAATACATGTCTTCAATATAATGGAATATTATGCCATGACAAAGAGGAGGAAATATGCATACACTGATATAGAACAGTTCTCTATTTTTACTTTTAAGTAAAGATATCAAATTCAGAAAGAATATTATGTATTACCACATTTCTTATATTCATTAACTTAAATGATAAACAATTGTTGCCCATAGAGATGGAAATTGGGTGGCTGGATGATAAGAGTGGAGAGGAGACATTTTGCTGCATACTATTTTCTATCTCTTTAATTTTTATCTGCATAAATGTATTACCTGTCCAAAAAAAACCAGTGAGAAATATAAAATATATAAAACAAATGCACTCAGTGGCCCAGCACACCTCCCACTTGTGACAGTCATGCTCTGTGTGGGTGAGCTGATGACTGACCTGAGGATTCTACTGTGCATGTTACTGTCATCAGGATGTACTTAAGTGGAGGTCAAGAACCTGTCACAACCACCTACACCTCTCTCTACCATCAGCTAAACCTTTTGGCATTCATTTTCATTTTTTCATATTCTTCCTCTGACAGCCTAAATTAACAAGAGGCAGTAGCAGCAACTGTGTGATGCCTTAAATGGACATTCCCACATGTAAGATCATGTTCTCTGGATGCCCCCTCTGAGCACTCTGCCTAAATCCATCACTTAGCAGTCGGGGCCTGCTTTAGAATGCACCCTTAGTGTTCCTGCCACTAAAGTGCAGAGAAGTATACCATAACTCAATTCTAAAGTATCTGTGAGGACAACTCTCTGTTGGAGCCAGAAATGCTGAGCGGAGCCCTTAGTGCCAGCGATGGCTTTCTATGCTCGAAGATGACATATGTCCCTGGTGTTAGAGAGCATAATATTTTACTTACTACTTTTGCTTAAGTGGATACTTGATTGCTGCTCCCATAACCCATACAAATGATAGGGAGTTCTGTTCATTCCTAATTTGAGATTAGTATCAGGGCTGAGCTACTTTAAACTACATTGGATATCTTTTTTCAGTCTCTTGTTGAGTGAAGTTTCAAAGTTATAAAATGATTAAAATAAAAACAAAAGAACCAACTGGTGTTGAAGTAACCAGCTTTCAACATTCACACCTCATGAAGGCATCGGCAAGTGTGAATATTGATTGTTGCATTAATTTTTATTTTTCATCATTCTGCTTGGTATTTAAAAACATTTGCTTCTTGTTCTTAAAACTTAACATGCCAACAAATAATGATCACCCTATCTCCAAGCCAGTGTTCTGGGACACATCCCAAATAGAGGATACTAAAAGCACAGAGCGCGCGCACACACACACACACACACACACACACTACACACGACATGTTAATAAAGTCACTGAGAATTCTTATTTGTCAATATTTTAAATTATTTTTTTAAACACTCAAGGTAAATTAGGGTGACTCTTTCATTAAACAGATGTGCTTACCACTACATGTATTAATATGTTGCCTTCTGAGTAGTCATAAACAATTATTCAGTAATATTTCAAATATCAAAAACAAGAAAAAATCCAATAAATATAAATGAGCATGCCAAAATATACAAATAACCCTGCTGACTAACTTTAGAGGTTTATTATAAGAGTGATTTATCATTGTAGTTTACATAATTCTAGTAACCCTTACTACTTTTTGATTAGTGCTGTGCATACATAGGAAAAAAGGACACAGGAGAGGTACAAGTAACAAAAAGAAGAAAATTTTTCTTACACTGTTTTTCTTCTCTTTCAGACGAAGCCTTGCTGAGTTTTCCAAGAAGACTGAGAACAAGTAGATTATGTACTGACCTTCACCTAGGCTAGACTATTGACCAGTAGAATTGAGGGGGGGATAATGTGTTTCCTTAAGCATGTTTCAACCCTCTTTGAATGAGACTCTGTGCTCTGTGGTTTCCCCTCTGAAATCTGTCCTCCTACTGCTGCCTACTCTTATATACCTGGCCCCTCCCATTGGAAATAAATCATCCCATACCCTTAATCAAGAGGTTGAATATTCTTCCACATTCTTTAATTTAAGCCAGGCCCTCCAAGGAGCTCAGGCCCCCCGCAGCCTCTGTCATATAGAAGTTTTTTTGTCCTTCCTATCCCCTTAGCTCAGTAGCTCAGAACACCTTGTCATTTAGCTATTCTACCCTCTTCAACTCTGTCATCTACAGACTCCTGATTATTTCCCCACATTTACTAAGAGGTGACCCCTGGAATATGATTCCTCTTTGTTCTCTATCCCTACCTCATCCTGAGTGACATCCAGCTGTAGACGACATCTAATACGCTGGTCTTTTCACTTATTTATTTATTTTTAACTCCTCAACTCCTTAATTCTTCTAATTTAGCAGCACAATCCCATGGAACTTAACTTCTCAAATCTTATACTCCAGTACTACTCCTCGACCAAACCTCCTAGGCTTTCAGCTCTTTTACTCTCATGTGCTCACATGCCTTTCCCTGAACCATCAGTCCCTGCACCACTGTGCACTCTCTCAATCTGATAGCTCTCTTCTGTCCTTTCCTACTCAGCCCAGACCCCCAGCCCACCACTACAACCATTCTCCCATCATTAATCACAAGGGTTCTGCCCTCAAAGCCATCTCATTGAAACCTCATGTCTGCGTCAAAACTTTTGGATTCTCAGAGACACACTGTAGAAAATCATACAACTTTGCTGTTTGTTGTCATTATAAAGTCATGGTCCCTCTTCCCTGAAGAGGCCCTGAATCCTCTGCCTTAATCCTATATAGCCCTTGTCTAATTTGTCTCTGTTATCTATGCAATTTTTGGTTTCAAGTCTCAGAACCCTCAACTGCTTCCAACTCAATTAAAAAAATCTGAGCTAAGAATTATTTCAAACCTCCACCTGTAACAACTTTTCCTTCTCACCTTAGAGAAATGGGTTTCCTCGTGCTCAGATCTAACCTTTCCATCTGTCTCCACTTCCCTGTCCTTTCATACTTCCTTGGGAATCTCACATTTTCAACCATCTTTTTATTACTATTATTCTCTCCTTCTCTCTATGTATGGGCTTTCCCAATATAATCAGGTCCAGTGTCCTTATTCTTAAAGTGAAAATCACTTTACATAACTCTACATTCTCTTTGAACCCATTTCTCCTCTTCCTTACAAGGTAAATGGTTTTTTTATTTTATTTTTTAAATTAATTTTTTATAGTTTTGAGTTTTTAATTAAATTCCAGTTAGTTAACATATAGTATAATACTAGTTTCAGGAGTAGAATTTAGTGATTCATCATCAAGGTAAATGTTTTCATGTTTTGGACACTGTGCCCACTTCTCTTTTCAACTTCACTTCTGCTTTGTTTTGAAATAAGCCAAGCTTTCACTTGACTATACAATGATATCAGCTGTCAGTTTGAGATAATGGTTTATTCTATTAACAAAGGTAATTGAGATTAAAACACATATTTAACCATATAATGTGCAAAGACTATTTTTTTCCAGTGTGTGAAATTTTAAGGTATAAATTGTGCTTGCTAAATTTTATTCCACATTCTAAATAGTGGATGTGTGAACATGGTTAATCTAACCTTTGGGTTCCCAACTACTTCCTCAGGCTTGCTAAATTGTGTTCAGTCTCATTCTTGAGGAAGCAAGGTTTCCAAGTTGAGTTGCAGTGATGACCATTAAAATTGTTCTCTCCCTGGACCTTCAACAAACAGATTATTTTTCACTCTTAATGCTACCTCTAGACACTCTGTAACCAGCTATTTTCTTGAATCCTCCAGTCCATGAGGAGTTACTTCTTAGAGTTCCCTATTAGTCTCATCATTTCTCAATATGATAGTTTTTTCTTAATTGCTCACATTCTTGAGAATTCTTTTTTCATCTCTCTTTCCCTTCCCTTCCCTTCCCTTCCCTTCCCACTTTAAATCTAACATGGGGCTTGAACTCACAGCCCTGAGACCAAGAGTCAGCATGCTCTACTGACTGAGGCAGCCAGGCACCCCTCATCCTTCTTTCTTTCTACACTTCAGGGAGTATCAGGTATGGATGATTCCTCAGTGTCTATCTTTGGTTATAAACTCTCCTCTATGCTTTCCACATGCCTCTATCTAACAAGTGTGCTGCTTTGCCACTTGGCTTAAACAAAATATGTCCAAAATTTCATTCATTCATTTACCCTTAAATGTACTCATGTTCCTGAGTTGGTGGCACTTTGATCCTTAGAAAATGCTTGTTTCTCACCTGCCAGCAATGGGTAAAAATTATCCTTCCTTCCTTCCTTCCTTCCTTCCTTCCTTCCTTCCTTCCTCCCTCCCTCCCTCTACTTTGGTTTCTCTTCTTTGTACTTACTATTGCTCATCCAATTCTGACTTTTACTTTTCTCACCTAAATTACTGCAGGTATAGCCTCCAAATGGCCTCCAGTCTTTTCCCTCTCAAATCTTCCTCTAAACCAGTGGTTTTCAATTATTTTTGACCAAATTCCATGGTAAGAAGTGTATGTTACATCACACCCAGGACACCTTCCCTCCCTCCCTCCCTCCAACACATACAGCTAGAGAGCACACACAATTTATTTCTTTTTTCTCTCTTCTTCCTATCTATATTTCTATTTACAGGTATAGATATACCTAGACATATAACAGAAACCAAAATTTCACAACATAAAGACTTACCTTCCAATACTCTATGAACTCTAATAGTTCCTATTATACTATATTCCCATTCTGTTCCATTTCATTCTGTTTCTATCAAACACAATCTGGTCACAAATCATTAAATTAATTTCACAACCCAGCACTAGATTATAACCCAGAGATTAAGCACTATTTTTGCTCTCTATATACATTAGACTGATATAGCAAGAACAAAAATCCGACTCCATCATTCTCTATATTAATCCTTTTAGAAGGCCTCCTGTCATCTGCTGGATAATGTCCAATATCTTGATAAGGCATGCATGGCCCCCTGGTAAGCTGTCAGCTCTTCTAGCTTCATTTCTCTCCATTCTGCCCTGCACTTTCTACCCTGGCAGCCCTCAACTTCTTCCTGTTTATAAAGTCATGGTCCCTCTTCCGTGAAGAGGCCCTGAATCCTCTGCCTTAATCCTATATAGCCCTTGTCTAATTTGTCTCTGTTATCTATGCAATTTTTGGTTTCAAGTCTCAGAACCCTCAACTGCTTCCAACTCAATTAAAAAAATCTACCTACCCTGGAGTTTTCTCTTTCTGGTTCCTTCATATCCTCATCTGCCTAGCTGCTTTCCTCTAAAAGCAATACTTGGTTTGTGACAACTAAAAGTCTACAACAAGAGGTACTGAGAAAGTGATCACCTAATAATTTGTGTTTGATTTCTTGGTATAAATTACCCCACAAAATCAATAATTTCTTATTCATAGATTGGTATCATCATCATCATCATCATTGACCAAAACAAGTACTCCAGAAATTGTTTATTTCTGGAAATAAAATATACTTTGGCAGTGGCATTCAGGTATGTATGAATCCAATGTTCTAGGTACAAAATAAGGAAACCACACTGAGACAGTACAAAAAAACTATTCTCCTTTTTTTATTACCTCCTGCCTAACTATATATCCTATTCTCTGTTAGGAACAGGATCATCTCCCAGGTGGAAACAAAGTCTTCCCTATTTTCTTGAATGTCAAATAAGGCAACAGAGGAGTTAAGCAAATAAGTAGATGTTGAAATAAAAATTTTCCCCTGCCCTTCTTTTACATAATCTGAATCAAAAGAGTAGCTACAAACTTACTCTACAATACATTTCTGTGAACAAATTCAAGTGGATCTCATCTACTGGGCACCTGCAGGATCTGTGTGAACATCACACTGTATTGTGTATGATGGCTGGAAAGGCATGGAGAAAAAAGACAGAGGATTGCCGTTTTTAACTTTATTTGGCTTTGGAAGCCTTGCAATAAATTTGGAAAGTTGGGTAGTGGGAAAAATGTTGGGCAACATTATCTAATATTTGGATAAGAATCATCTTTGTGTGTGTGTATAAACCTCAACATGGAATCATCCAATTGAAACACAATTTAGTGTTGTATAAAATTTCCGTGATTGAGTTGGTTGGGTTTTGAGTCACACAATGTAAACAATGTTAACTATATTTAAAAACTACATTGACATTTACTATCATTTGATTCAAATCCATAACAAACACTTGTAAACTATGGAAATGATCCTGTTCCTGGAAAGATCTCCCTCAGCTTCTCATGGATTAATAAATTGCTTTTCATGAGGTCATCACTGAGGGGATAAATTTAGTATTTCAGAGACGCAAACTAACTAACCACTGACTGGAGTTTAGTGTCAATGTATTTCTTAGTATTAACAGGAAAATGTTCATTAAGTGAATTTGCTTTTTAAGTAAATAGGAGAAGGTTATTTAAGTGTAGATTTCTAAGGAATAAATTTTCATGACAATGATATTTAAAAGTTTCTTGATGCTTTTTAACAGCTTTCAAATGTTTAGATAGTACCTCTCTTAATTTCCTTAAAACACACAGACACAGACACACACAGACACACACACACACACACACACACGGGTTAACTCCTATTGTAGGTGATTTTAAAGGGGAAGAAAGTTCTCACTAGTTCTCAGCTATTATTTGCTCAATAAAATCACTTGTGAACTTAAAAATACCAATGTCCCAGGCATGGTCATTATCTGAACCCCACAATTCTATCAGACTCTCTGAAGGTGGGGTTAAGCATCTATATATATATATATATATATATATTTAATAGCTTCCCTAATAAAGTTGTACTTATGTCAAGAATCTACAAGGTTCATAATATTTTTATATGGAATGTGATTTTTCTTTCATTTGTAAAGTGATATAAATGATAGTATAGTCTTCTTTATTGAACATGCTCCTTCTCATCCCTCCCCCCATGTTCTACCACTATGGAAAAACTCAGTTCTCTCTGAGATAGCAAATGCCTGCCCTGTGAACCTCACTGGTCCCTTTTCTCACTCTTCCTCTCCTTTTGATTCTCCCCACAAGTTATGAGTGCGGTGTGCAGGTGAGAATGGTTGCTCCTCTCCTTGCTGTGTCCATGGCTGCTGTTATGTGGTAAAGGAAAGGCGGGCTCAGCAGGAGTCACATGACTCAGGTATGCAGGGCCATCCACATCAAAAGGCTTGATAGTAGCAGGGGTTCACTGAATTGAGGAATGACCTTAGACATTTTCCCCACTTTCATATATTTTAATAATACTCAGTCTGAAATACATTGTGCTCCTTTAACCAATCATCAACCTCCCTTTGTAGCTTAAATCTTTTAATCTTTCTGATTCCCCTAGGGTGGGACTGATGACCACTGAAGTTAATTAAATTACACTGAAATATGTAGGAAGTCCTTCTAAATGTCCACTTCAAAGACACATTTCAAAAAAAAAAACCTTAAGATATAAACAATAACACACTAAATTAAAAATAAAAAAAATACATAATCTGAAAATGCAAATGAAGTCTTGTAAGGTAGGCAGCAAGTCCCTATTCTGTCTTCTTGAGGGCAGGAACTTTAACTTGCATTTGTATCCCCTGCACCTAGGACTATGATAGACTGAAACAGCTATTAAATGTTAGTGGTATTATTTTCTTATAATGGCAAATCCTGCTTTTCTAGAGATATGTCTTATTTAACTAGTGTTTCACTATAGGTATATATCTAATTTTATTCTTTTATTTTTGAGGTTAAGAGCATTTATTTTGTGTTTTCCTGCTATGTAAATTGTTAGCATATAAAAAATATCTTATTAGTTATGGTGTTCCTGAATAGAACAAAGATGGCAACAAACAAGTTAAAAAACTGAAATGTTTAATCCTGAATATAAAATTTCAAGTCTACTACAAAGCTGTAATCATCAAGACAGCATGGTATTGGCACAAAAACAGACACATGGACCAATGGAATAGAATAGAAACCCCAGAACTAGACCCACAAACATATGGCCAACTAATCTTTGACAAAGCAGGAAAGAACATCCAATGGAAAAAAGACAGTCTCTTCAACAAATGGTGCTGGGAGAACTGGACAGCAACATGCAGAAGGTTGAAACTAGACCACTTTCTCACACCATTCACAAAAATAAACTCAAAATGGATAAAGGACCTGAATGTGAGACAGGAAACCATCAAAACCCTAGAGGAGAAAGCAGGAAAAGACCTCTCTGACCTCAGCTGTAGCAATCTCTTACTTGACACATCCCCAAAGGCAAGGGAATTAAAAGCAAAAATGAATTACTGGGACGTTATGAAGATAAAAAGCTTCTGCACAGCAAAGGAAACAACCAACAAAACTAAAAGGCAACCAATGGAATGGGAAAAGATATTTGCAAATGACATATCGGACAAAGGGCTAGTATCCAAAATCTATAAAGAGCTCACCAAACTCCACACCCGAAAAACAAATAACCCAGTGAAGAAATGGGCAGAAAACATGAATAGACACTTCTCTAAAGAAGACATCCGGATGGCCAACAGCCACATGAAAAGATGCGCAACGTCACTCCTCATCAGGAAATACAAATCAAAACCACACTCAGATCACCTCACGCCAGTCAGAGTGGCCAAAATGAACAAATCAGGAGACTATAGATGCTGGCGAGGATGTGGAGAAACGGGAACCCTCTTGCACTGTTGGTGGGAATGCAAATTGGTGCAGCCGCTCTGGAAAGCAGTGTGGAGGTTCCTCAGAAAATTAAAAATAGACCTACCCTATGACCCAGCAATAGCACTGCTAGCAATTTACCCAAGGGATACAGGAGTACTGAGGCATAGGGGCACTTGTACCCCAATGTTCACAGCAGCACTCTCAACAATAGCCAAATTATGGAAAGAGCCTAAATGTCCATCAACTGATGAATGGATAAAGAAATTGTGGTTTATATACACAATGGAGTACTACGTGGCAAGGAGAAAGAACGAAATATGGCCCTTTGTAGCAACGTGGATGGAACTGGAGAGTGTGATGCTAAGTGAAATAAGCCATACAGAGAAAGACAGATACCATCCATATGTTTTCACTCTTATGTGGATCCTGAGAAACTTAACAGAAACCCATGGAGGAGGGGAAGGAAAAAAAAAAAAAAAAGAGGTTAGAGTGGGAGAGAGCCAAAGCATAAGAGACTGTTAAAAACTGAGAACAAACTGAGGGTTGATGGGGGGTGGGAGGGAGGGGAGGGTGGGTGATGGGTATTGAGGAGGGCACCTTTTGGGATGAGCACTGGGTGTTATATGGAAACCAATTTGACAACAAATTTCATATATTGAAAAAAATAAAAAATAAATAAATAAAATAAAATTTCAAGTCAATTTATTCCTAAGAAAAATGAAATATTTCCAGCATAACAATTTGTGCATTTAAGTGAAAGCTTATATTTTTGCAGAATGCAGTTAAATAGTTCAAAATCATGTTTGATTTAGATCACTGGTTCTAAAATGTGGAACAGAGTAGAAAACATACACTATTTTGGCCCTAGCTTTGATTGAATTTCAAATATTTTTAAAAGAAGACTGTAAATTTTTAATGTTAAAGGGAAAAGAGTATATGCATTAAAACAATGATGATAAAAACTAAAATAGAAAAAATCCTTTGGGGTACTAAAGTTTTAAGTTACATACACATACCGTTCAGGGAAATGAGGTACTTGAGAAGTACAAAGACAACTTGTACATGAATTTCGAGTTCATCACATTTTCAACAAGCAATCCTACATGACAGCGCTTTGTAGCTGGGCATTAGTTGTTATCATTCCTACTAAACAGTGTTCTAAGGAGTTAAGGATGTTACTCAAAGTCACACAGTAATTACAAACCAGAAACAGCATCACAGATAATCTAACTCCAAATTCAGTGTTCTGTCCATCACAGCTCTGGACCCACATGGCCACCAATGGCTATGCCAGCTAGATATACAGAAGTGCATGCCACTAACTTGCTAGAGGGACACTTGTGAATGTTGTGGGGCATAAATCCTTGCTACTTAGAGGGGTCCCTAGACCAGCAGTTTGGGAGCTTATTTGAATAAGGCATCTTGTGTCCCACCATATGTGGGAATGTGTAAGAATCTGCATTTTTTATAATATTCCTATACAATTTTTATACACTCTAAAGTGAAAAGCAATAGTGTAAAGAATTCCAGACATGAAATCAGGGCACCTAAATTCAATCTCAGCCTTGCCAGAAACTAGCTGTGGCATTTTAAGTTTTTTTTTTTCTCCTAACTTTTTAGAGTGTCAGTTTCTTTATATGTAAAATGAAGTTGATAATATGTCTTTAAGGGTTATTGTGATGCTTATCTGAATAAAAGGGTCTGGATCCCAGCAGGAGTTAAGAAATGCAAACTGGATCCATATGCAAATCCACATATCTTTAAAAAGATAGCACAAGCACTCAGAATTTGGTGAACTCTCCATTTCTTGATTATATTGCACTAAGAACTATGTGTGTTAGAATCGATTTAAATTAAGCTTTCTGGGATGTCCACATTTTCATGCCCTAGAGATTTGCAGCAGAATTATTCTCAGCAGAGCAATTATAGGTGAGGCTGCCCTATAATGAGATATCTTTGCTACTTCATTAAATAAACCCCCTTGGATGGGCTCCAAAATGGACCTGCCTCATACCAAATTCCATTACACTGGAAGTAATCGCATAAGAAGGCCCTGGTGCAGGTTCAATCATCCAGGATACCTACCATTTACCATAAAGGGAATGTGTTCTAGAACACTGATTCCCAAAAGCTGGTTCTCAGACCAATGCTTTATTGACCCAAGGGGAAATAAAAAACACAATTTAGTCAACTTTTCATAAAATTAACATTTAACTTATTTTTAAAATATCCTTCATTCTGAGAGTGTGCCCTTTCTATTTTCTATCTCTTTGGCGTTAAACTGTTCCATATTTTTATAAAATAATGATGATAATAGATTGTAATTTTTGTAATGTTCTCTTTTCCACCACTAACTTTTTCGGTTTTTGAAAAAATTTTACAGGTCCTTGAAATCCAGCTCAACCTGGAATCCAAATTTTCTAGCTCACTATTATAGAAAAAACTGCTTAAAAGGAAATTCTTTCTTACGAAATTAGTGAGGGCATAGAGCATTTTAAGAACCAAACTATAAAGTTTTAATTGAAGGGCAAATCTGCTAATGTTGACATACCAGAGTGCAATGTTCCTCAAACTCCAGTGTGTGCAAAGATCACTTGGGATCCTGATTCTGTAGGTCTGATGCAATCCAAAATTCTGTATTTCCAACAAACTCACACTTACAGTAGCAAAGGTACAGTGGTTAATTGGGGAACCAGAGCACCCTGGTTCAGCTTCCCATTCTACCACTTCTGGCTATTGTCCCTTGAGCAAGTTTTAACAGTTTAACATCTGTTAAAAAAAAAAAAAGAGGTAACAGGCTCCAAATGGAATCAGTTGTGCTAAGCTCCATGTCAGCAAATAGACTTAATACCTAACCTAATAAATTGCAGGTTCAGTTTTCCAGGAATATAACCTTTAACCAGTCAACATGGAATTAGCTAGTCAGCACTATTTGGACAATCCACTCGATGAACCTTTCTATTGCCTAAAGGCAACCTTGCCTGAAACAATGCATTCTTTATTAATAATTTCTGTTTCCTGTCCCTTTTATGCCTTTTAAAATCTTCCATTTTAGGGGCACCTGTGTGGCTCAGTTGGTTAAGTGTCTGACTGAAACTCAAGTCATGATCTTGCAGTTTGTGAGTTCTAGCCCTGCATGGGGCTCTGTGCTAACAGCTCAGAGCCTGGAGCCTGCTTCAGATTCTGTATCTCCGTCTCTCTCTCTCTCCCTCTCTCCTGCTTGCTCTCTCTCTCTTAAAATAAAATAAAATAAAACATTATTTTTTTTTAATCTTCCATTTTATACAACCCTTCAGAGTTCCTTTCTATTGCTAGAGAGCATGGTGCCAGATTCATGAACGATTGAATAAAGACAATTAGATCTTTAAATTTACTCACTTGAATTTTTGTTTTAACGGATTTGGTGGCAGCAGCAAGATTAAAGACTTCCAACAGCTTCTGGGACAATGAGAAACACTGGATTGATACCCTGCAAGCATTTTTTGAGTCCAATGTCTTTCTCACTATTTCTGAGGGCCATGGGTAAGTTCTTCTTCATTCTGAGCTCTCCAGATCTAATTGGCTTTTCAGTCTGCTTTGAGTGAAAAACCCCAGCCCTTGTTTCTGTCTCCAGATTGGAAACTGCTGATGGTTTAGTCTGTAGTTTCCCATTTGTTTGGAATCCTTCTTCAGATTTCACGTTAGGAACTGCTGGTGGCAGCTGCAGTACTCCATTTATTTGGAATCAGTCCACAGCCCCTGTTCTTTGGGTCTGTTGGCCCAATCCTCTCCCTAGTCTCAGGTTCCATGGTGGGAATTGCTGTTAGTGCATGCAGAGTCTTCTCTTGGTCACTCTGCAGTAACATCTAAACCCTCAGCCCTTGATCCTATCTCAAGATCCACATGGGAACTGTTAGTGGCAGTTTGCAGTTCCCCATTCATGTGGAACCCCTAGTCCATAGTCCCCATTTGTTGAAGTCTGCAGGTTCGATCATTTCCCCAGTCCCCAGTTTGTTAGTTATTGCCAGTATGTTAACGTGCACATGAGGTAAAGGCTAACTGCTAATGGGAATCTCAGAAAACAAAAAAGCCACAAATTGGTGGGCAAGAGTAAGCACTTAAGGCTGTTAGAGCACTCATTATGTAACTCAAAGACTCCCATGTTGGCTATCCAGAATCGGTTAGATTGACACTAGGGTCATCTGTCAAGCTCAAGAACATTTGCGTGCAATGAGGTACGCTATAAAACATCACACGGTTCTTAACCTAGTGGCACATCCTTTTCAGGTATTAATTTGGCTCTGACAGACCCAAAGACTAAGTAAAATAAATGAATGAATGAATGATAAAAATCGTATCCTTATATTCCAAAAAGTTAAGTGCACCATCTTCTGTTATGCCAGTTCTTATGTCTAAGAACTATGGTCCCATCAGCTATAAATATCTAGAAAAATTGCAGTCTTACTAAAAACAACCTAGAATTACAATGGCCATTATGGTCTTATTTCGAGAAGATTGTTTAAGAAGTACTCTTAAAAGTCAGGCCTCCCAAATCAAATGAACAGAATAGGATACCTATCTTAACTGTTATGTAGAGGCTTCAAGGCTCCAAAGTAAGTCATTGAAAGTTTTGTTGCAGGGGCGCCTGGGTGGCGCAGTCGGTTAAGCGTCTGACTTCAGCCAGGTCACGATCTCGCGGTCCGTGAGTTCGAGCCCCGCGTCGGGCTCTGGGCTGATGGCTCAGAGCCTGGAGCCTGTTTCCGATTCTGTGTCTCCCTCTCTCTCTGCCCCTCCCCCGTTCATGCTCTGTCTCTCTCTGTCCCAAAAATAAATAAACGTTGAAAAAAAAAATTAAAAAAAAAAAGAAAGTTTTGTTGCAAAAGGCTAATGAAAAATTAAAGATACAAAAGATATCTAAAATAACAGTTAGGCCTCCCCCATTATACCCTCCTAAGGATCTAACATCAAAACACAGACCCAGAAATTGATATCTTGGTTGTAATTACCCAGACGCTGGAAAAGAGGTTGTCCTCAAAGGCCCTATCCAAATTCTTTAATAGCAACTCAAAAGCTCCCTTATCTACCTTCAAAGTAGGGCTCCTCCCCAAATTAATGGGACTCACTGATCTTCTGGTAAACTGCTATGTTATTCCTTTAAACAGCTAAAGGAAACTAAAAATAAATTTAATGAAAGCCTTGCCAAATCCTAGTAAATATCAGAGCTACACTCTCCATTTTAAACCTCAGTCAGAATCTGCAGATGGGATCCTGGAAAAACTGGCAGGCAGAAGCCAGCAAAGGGTGAGAATTCTTACTAGATTCAGCTTTCCCAGCTCTCTATCTGTAGTACTGGGTAGAGAGAGGAAATAAAAATATCTTTTGCACCTTCTCTGAGGACACCTCTTAAGGCCAAGGGGTTGTTCAGTCCTGTCAGAAATATTTACTATTTGTCTTGGCTAACAGCTACAAAGTAGCTTTGTGGTAAAAAAAATTGGCCCAGTTGCAGAGCCTGATAAGAAATTTTTTTAAGGCCTCCTCCCTCAAGCTATATACCCAGTGAGATAGAAAAAAAGAGGGATTTGAAAAAGAATTTACTAAAAAAGATAATATACTTACATTGGTGGATCAACTCTTGGTGTCATTTAGGCTGTGAGCCAATTCTTTGAGGAATTGAGAACAACTGTCCTTATCTTACATATCTTTGCAAAAATAAAAATGCAGCTCTAGAGGCAGCTCAGGGTTCATCTATCCCTTTTTAACCAATCCTAAAATCTCCCCTATTTATCTCAATAGACTTGTAAATATTGGCCTTAGGAAACCAAAGTCCTTCTTGGAGGAACTTACATTTTTCTTTGTGCCTTTGAGATATAAACTCTTATCTAGGCCATCTCCTTAAAGTAAAAACTTGAGGGAGGTAACTTTTAATGAAGGAAAAAAAATAAGGGGGAGGGGAAGAGTTTCTTTCTTTTTTTCAAAAGAAAAAAGCTTCTCCACAGCTTCCGTGAGTTTACTCGTCAAGGGCAAATACGAATCCTAAGTGTCTTCTCCACAAATACCAGTAGAAGTTTTAGTCATCTGAGCAGATAAACTTAATTTATTCCAAATGTTCTTTTATAACTAATGAATTTTACATTATTGTGCCTGTTTTATGGCTAAAATTTTTAAATGAAACTGCAACATCTCTGTTTGTGTCTGTATGTTTGTATGTGTCTACATATGTGTATAGATATGTGATATTTTTCTACTCCTGGATGGTATTGCCAAAATCAATTTGTAAAAGCTCTATTTAGTTGGTTTGAAGGCAAGTGCTTATAAAGATTGTGTGTTCTAAAACTCTCAGAAATACAAAAATTAATCCAAATGATTTTTAATTTCACATGATCTAGGATTAATCTTTAGTAAATAAAAACTAGTTTAAGGTGTGCCTTTAGAGTTATCAGCATTAAATATAAAACTTTTATTCCACCTGGGTTTACTCATCAAATAAGTTCTTGTTACCTCTATTGAAATTTGTTGGTCAAAAGAATAACTCAGGATGACTTACTTTGTCTAATGTCTCAGAAAGTTTTTGTGGGTAATCTAAACATAATTGTTAAGAACAAGTAAATTAGAATACACGTAAGTAGGATAAAAAGTTTTTAGGTAAACTTTTCAAATAGTTTCCCCAAATCTTTGTAGTAACCTGAAACCTGAAAGTTTTGCTAAGTTCAATGATGAGGTAAGTTAAATTCATTAAATATCCAGATCATTTCCAAAGAAGATAAAACAGAAACATTAATTACTGAACACAGGTTTATCCTCTCTTGGTTTCCTTTTTTACAAAGGAACTGAAGATATTTGGATCTCTCAGTAAACATATTTTATGTCACATTAAAAAAATTGTACTCTTAGGAAGCATATGTCTCTAAGAATCATAAAATGTAAATTTGCCAATCTGAAGAATGTCAATGTAATAGTTCACAATTATGTGAGAAGTGAGATGATTCATTTTCAGAAATACCAAATAAAAGCTGTGCTGTCTAGTTAACAGGTTAACTAGATTAACAGTTTATAGGTTTACAACCTATTGGAAATATTTATGAACAACAACCCCGCCCCCCCTAACAATGGAGTCCCAAACCCTTAGACACTTCACTTCCTAGTTCTTCTTCCCCTCTCCATTCCGGGAGCTTTGCAGTGTGCATGCACCAAAGAACAGACGTCTCTGTGATACCTCAAGGAATGCACTTTTTGCCTTACATGGGCATAGGCAACTTCCAGGTAAGGCCGTAACCTCTGCAGTACTCAGCCAATGAGGAATCAGGGTAGGGACTTGCATGCTAGGAGATAAATTGCCTGCTGAAAAGAAACAACCAACAAAACTAAAAGGCAACCGACGGAATGGGAAAAGATATTTGCAAATGACATATCGGACAAAGGGCTAGTATCTAAAATCTATAAAGAGCTCACCAAACTCCACACCCGAAAAACAAATAACCCAGTGAAGAAATGGGCAGAAAACATGAATAGACACTTCTCTAAAGAAGACATCCAGATGGCCAACAGGCACATGAAAAGATGTTCAGCGTCGCTCCTTATCAGGGAAATACAAATCAAAACCAGACTCAGGTATCACCTCACGCCAGTCAGAGTGGCCAAAATGAACAAATCAGGAGACTATAGATGCTGGAGAGGATGTGGAGAAACGGGAACCCTCCTGCACTGTTGGTGGGAATGCAAATTGGTGCAGCCGCTCTGGAAAGCAGTGTGGAGGTTCCTCAGAAAATTAAAAATTGACCTACCCTATGACCCAGCAATAGCACTGCTAGGAATTTATCCAAGGGATACAGGAGTACTGATGCATAGGGGCACTTGTACCCCAATGTTCACAGCAGCACTCTCAACAATAGCCAAATTATGGAAAGAGCCTAAATGTCCATCAACTGATGAATGGATAAAGAAATTGTGGTATATATACACAATGGAATACTACGTGGCAATGAGAAAAAATGAAATATGGCCCTTTGTAGCAACGTGGATGGAACTGGAGAGTGTGATGCTAAGTGAAATAAGCCATACAGAGAAAGACAGATACCATATGGTTTCACTCTTATGTGGATCCTGAGAAACTTAACAGGAACCCACGGGGGAGGGGAAGGGAAAAAAAAAAAAAAAAAAGAAAAGAGGTTAGAGTGGGAGAGAGCCAAAACATAAGAGACTGTTAAAAACTGAGAACAAACCGAGGGTTGATGGGGGGTGGGAGGGAGGGGAGGGTGGGTGATGGGTATTGAGGAGGGCACCTTTTGGGATGAGCACTGGGTGTTGTATGGAAACCAATTTGTCAATAAATTTCATATATATATATAAAAAAAATTAAAAAAAATAAAAAAAAAATAAAAAAATAAATAAATTGCCTGCTGAAACTGCCCAGTGTGTGCCTGTCCATCAGACACCCACTCTTGCAAGAATGTTGATTAAAGCCTTGCTTCACATGCTCCAAGTCTCTGCATCCCTCTTTTGATTGGGTTGGTGGGCTTATTTCTCACAATTGTTTACTTGGTTTTTACTAAAAATTAAAGTTATAAAAAGAATGAAAAATTCTAATATATAATTAAAACTACTAGAAATAATATGGGAAATATCCTGTATGCAAGTAAAGTAAGATGTGTAAAGTAAAAGAAGGTACAAAGAATGGAGATGGATTTTGTTGAGGAAAAAGGGGAATTTTATCCTAAAGAGAGGTAGAAAAGAGAAAAAAAAATGGGAAAAATCTAAATCTAAAAAAGTTGTAGAAGAAGTACAAAGAAGGAAACTTGGGAAAATAATCTTATGCATGATCAAGCTGGATAAAATTAAATAAAGTTATTGTAAGGTTTTTTTCAAATAAGCTTTGATATGATTAATGTACTTATCCTTAAGAAAAACTAGAACTTAATACTCTTTCATCTGCCAGAAGGACAAAGTTTTCTTGGACTATTGGTCTGCCCTGATAAAAGATTGTGAAAGTCTTCCTCCTTTACCCTCTAAGTAATCTGCCTACAAAGAAAGATTTGTGTTTTATCAAAATGATTTCCTGTGCTCTTTATCATCAAGTTTTTGATTACTTAGAAAAAAACCCAAAAAACTAATAGTTGTCCTTTAAAAATTACAGGGAATAGGATCTAGGCATACAAATGTGATTTAATATGAATGTGTTTTTATCTTCAGCTTCTACCTTTTGCCCTACTAGTATGTCTTCTGATGTGAATATAAACACAAGAGCAAATAATGACTGATCTTTTTTTTTTTTTTTAATTTTTTTTTTCAATGTTTATTTATTTTTGGGACAGAGAGAGACAGAGCATGAACGGGGGAGGGGCAGAGAGAGAGGGAGACACAGAATCGGAAACAGACTCCAGGCTCTGAGCCATCAGCCCAGAGCCCGACGCGGGGCTCGAACTCACGGACCGCGAGATCGTGACCTGGCTGAAGTCGGATGCTTAACCGACTGCGCCACCCAGGCGCCCCAATAATGACTGATCTTAATAAAACTTAACAAATATGAATGAGTTGGTCACAGAGCTAGCACTAATCTCACCTACATAACTGGTTCAACTTTATATAGTAAAAATAAAGCATAAAAATAAATTATTTCATCAATCACATTTAAATAAATGCTTCCTGTGTTCTGCAATCCTAAAAGATTAAAGTTGACTGCTTTTTGGAAGCTGAATTGTTGTCTTCTGAATCACTGTTTACCATTTTATCTTAATCATTCTAAAACATTACCAGAAATTTATCTATCTAGTGGGTGACCATGTTATGAAAACAAAAGGAGCTAATACTTTGCAAGAGTATAAGGAAACTAACATAAATAGAATATTCCTAATGGGGTTATTAGAGGCCTTGAGAATTATCATGTCAATAAATATTCACAAATCTCCAGAACCTTTCCCCGTTTTTTATTTTTGTTTCTTTTCTGTGGTTCTGTCTTTAACCACAACCAGCCCTCTGTATACTCCTACAGTTGACTTTGTATCACCCATTTGGCAAGCATTCTGTATGCCTCAAAATGCCTCCCAAGATTTAGCACTAGATGGGAAAGTTGCCTTCCCATTCTCTTCTTCCTCCGTAACAGAACCCCTGAATGTTAGTGCCATACAGAATAAAGACCAGATTTTTCAGCCTCCCTTGTAGGTTTGTGTGGCCACATGACTAAATTTGAATCAATGGGGGAAAAAATGGAAATGGTGTGTGCAACTTCTGTGAATTGTGCTCATGGGGACCTGGTGTATAGGGACACGGTGTATCTCTCTCCTCCTTTATCTCCCTTCTGGCTGGCTAGATGCATATGATGTCACCAACAGGAGCTGCCATTTTAGACCGTGAGGTCAAAGCACATCTGGAGGAACAAAACAGAATGTGGTACTCTAATGATCATACCATACCAGCGTTTGACTATGCACATTTATATGAAAAAATAAAAATAAACCCTCTTGCTTTAGACACTGTTGTTTCGGGTTTTCTATCACTTAGAGACAAACATAATCCTAGCTTATGTACACTCAAATATTTGTTGGTACATATATCTTTCAGGTGTGATCCTTATCTTTAAGTCTTGATCTCTGTCATCCATCTTGCCCTACTCAAAGCCATGTTAGGACATAATGAAAAGGAAGAGATGCATTAAATAATACCTAAGAACAGTCAGTTTTGAAGAAGTTAAATTTAGGAGAAGAAAGGATTAACAAGGTTAAAAATCTTTTCTATTCCCAGAAGTTTTGGTTCATTAAGAGACATTCTAGGTAAAATTTCAAAGTTAACTCCCAAGATAATTAGACAAAAGCTAGGCCAGATGTCTAAGCTAAGTTTTGGTCTCAAAATAATTACCTTTGTTAATTACCAGTAGTTAGTGTCAGCATCCAACACTTTCCTAAAAACCTTTGTGGGGAGGGGGGTGGAGAGAGGTGGGGGGAGAGAGGGAGGCAGAGAGGGAGGCAGACAGGGAAAGAGACAGAGAGAGAGAGAGACAGAGAGAGATTGTGCATAAGAGAGAGTCAGAACAAAAGCATTTTCTAGAACAATTATATCTTGGGGTCATTAAAACCTGATTCAAATTTTATAATTTTGAACATTGATTGGGTTATGGAAAAACCAGATATTTTCTTCCAGTTAGTGCAAATACCTTTTTGCTTCTATCTAGACTTAATTTGAAGTTTATATCCTTTCTTATTTTATGCTTTTTTTCATTTCCAACATGATTATTTTTCTTCATCTTCAAAATTTTACCTTTAACTCTGCTTCCCCCACCCTCAAAAAACAATTTTTGCTGAAAATGGCCCTAAGTGGAAGATCTCAGGGTTCTTCTTGAGCCTTTCTTCAGGATCCTTTCCTCAGCCAGAAGCTCTGGTGTTGAGCTCAAAAGTACAGCATAGGACTCTCAGTGATTTGTGGATAACTTAATTTGGGGGCACTTTTTCCATAGTGCACAAGTTTACGTAATGCATTATTCTTCCCTTCTTTGTGTAGATGACCCTTTGTGAAGACAGAAATATTTATAGATGCATCTATTTTTACACTACCTCATCATTTCATATCTCTTTGGGCCTCCTTTTCTGTGCTTAAAGTTTCTTTTTAAATATTTAGGGGAACCATTGTCTGGTATTATCCATTAATAATTCATTGTAAATGTAGTCATTTTAACCTGCAAATAACAGTGTAAATAATACTTGACTCTTTATTTATTTATTTATTTATTTTTTTCAACGTTTATTTATTTTTGGGACAGAGAGAGACAGAGCATGAACGGGGGAGGGGCAGAGAGAGAGGGAGACACAGAATCGGAAACAGGCTCCAGGCTCTGAGCCATCAGCCCAGAGCCCGACGCGGGGCTCGAACTCACGGACCGCGAGATCGTGACCTGAGCTGAAGTCGGACGCTTAACCGACTGCACCACCCAGGCGCCCCAATACTTGACTCTTTAAATCTCTATCACAAACATGTCATACTAACTTCTGCTCATGCCTCCTGTCTTATGGTAGATCCATTGCCCCTTTATCCTATCTCTTTTTAACTGGTTTACTGGTTTGTCTCCCTCACCAGACTGTTAGAGGGAAAAAAACATGTGCTAGCTCATTTTTTATATCTCCAGTGGCCACCAAGCACATATAGAATGCATTAACATTTTTTTTGTAACTAATGAAATATGCCAATATTTTCAGGCCAATAGGACTTTTAGTGACAAACTTTGGTCCTTTTATAGGTTCAGTGAGTCATAAGATGGAACAATTTTCCCACCACCTATTTTGTGTTTTAGTGGTGACTCCCAATTTTGAGTCCATGGGCTATTTCGTTATGCCATAAACAATACTGACCAATTTACCTGCTTGCAGAGAGAAAAATAATTATTTATAAAGCTCACTAGAAAGGGAAGGAAAGTGAAATTTGATGATAAAGTAAAATGGTGCTATTTTATTTTTAATAAGTATCAGGCATAAATTATCAGCCCATGCTAAACAGTAAAGATGGTTACATTTAATCATGAAGACTACATATCAAAAGGGAAAATTCATATACTCATTAACTGCCTATTTCTAGAGAGAAAATCTATATTCTACCCACCACCACTGTATTAAAACTTTATGGCTTTTATAGGTGTACTTCTAAATTACAAAACCAACTGCATTTTTATATGTTGCCATTCACTGCAGGGTTTGTTAACAGAGAAAAATCATGAGGTTTGCTTTTGGGGTGCTTTCTATATGTCAAGTGCACACAGGCATATAATTTGCAGGCATATCTTATTTGCTTTATGTAAACTGGGAATCATATAATCCTGATATCATTCAATATTTTCACTCCATGATCACTGTTCATTACAGTATGATCAGAGCTGCTCAGTGTAATCACACTTTCCATTTCACAGCTTCCTGTAATCAATCTATATATTCTTTAATCCCATACCTCCAATGCTGTTCTGAACTGTCCTGCTGCCATGGCGTATTTCTTTTGTCTGTAGCAAGAGCTGGCATCCTTTAAGGCTAACTGAAGCCATTTGTCAATCTGAGGCAGAAAGGTGAAATTAGGTACATGCAGAGGGTCTACAATTTCAGCAGCTTGGCATGATGGTCGAATCCCAGTAGACACGAAGGGCTCTACAAACTCATAGCTCACATCCTCTTCATCGACGTAGACCAACTTCGCCTCCACATCCATGATATTTTTTAAGGGGATGTGAGGCAGAGGCATGGTGATCAATGTGCTGTCAAGTTCCGTTATCTTTGCCTCTTTCTTTCCAGCTGGCTTTTCTTCATTTTCTGCCTTTCTTTTAAAAGCCACTTTCTCTAAATCATTGCTATGTTTTTCTTTGATGCTCTTTGTCATTTTTATTCTTTCCACTGTGATTTCTACCTGTTTATCTCCACAACTTTTCTTAACTTCTTGTGATGTTTCCAGGATGCGTGGCTGGCTTGCTAAGGTAGACATTTTCTTGTTTGTGTTTATTTTTGGGACAAGCTGGTCAGGACAGTCCCTATTCACTGTATTCTCCAAATTCCTACTGCTTCCGGAATCCATTAATTCCCCTCTGCAACTCCTGGAAGGGTGAGAAGAAAGAAAATAATTAAAACAATGTTTTGAAGTTCCAATGGTTTAAAACTATAGTCAAATTCATTTGAAATAATTTTTTATTCATTATGGGTATTTACTAACTTAAAGCAAAACTGTATGTACATTATCTGCTGAGAGTTTTACTAGAGAAGAATATGTTTCAATCTCAAAACTCACCAAGAACTTGTTGAAAACACATTTAGACAATGTCTTTAAAAATAATCATCTATAGCTGAACAACACTGAATGAACATTTTTATGGGGTGCCTAAGCTCACTGAATAGGAAAACCTTATACATAGGCACTGAGGACAAAAAAAAGACTAAAAAAATCCATCTCAATATTAATTTCCTCAGAAAGGCAGGTGGTCTAGAATTCATTATAAAATATACTGCTAACCTGCATAATAGACTTGGAAGTCTAAAGAAACCACAGCTGCTTCCTCTGAAAAGCTTCAGAAAATGTTGTAAGCACAATGTTTCCTCAATTTATTTCTTCTATTAGTAATGAAAATATCAGGTTTAAACAGCTTTAAAGATAACTATTATTCAGAACTGATTTGATAGCAGAACATGACCTTCAACCTCACATTAATGTGGAGCCATATATTCATCTTGAGTCTACTGTATTAATACTTTTGTAGCAATATTATCAATGCTGTACTTCTAAGATGAGACATTTTCCTAAATCATTAATGTTCAAAAAATATAATAACTAATGGTCTTTAGATTCAAAGGCATACTATCTCTGATGCTAGATTAGTTTAAAAACATAAAATGTCCTCAGACTTAATAATTATGTAGTATAATTGGATCCTATTTTTTGAGACTCTTTTACCTATCAGCTTCTGTCCTAGAAACAACTCTGTAGGGTATATAGGAATAAGAACCAACATTTTCCAAAGAAACTAAAGGATAGAGAGGTTACGCTGCTTATCCATGTCATGCTGTTGATCATTAGTGTTTTTTTTAATGTTTATTTATTTTGAGAGAAAGAGCACGAGTGGGGGAGGTACGGGGGGCGGGGGGGTGGACAGAGGATCTGAGGTGGGCTCTGTGCTGACAGCAAAGAACCCGATGTGGGGCTGGAACTCACGGACCATGAGATCATCACCTGATCCAAAGTTGGATACTCGAACAACTGAACCACCCAGGTGCCCTGGTCATTGGTTTTTTTAATCTTGGTATAATACAACCAGAATTGCTGTTTCCTCCCTAAGACTTCCACTCACTACTCTTAACCTTCTTCACTCTCTTCCTCTCTTAGCATGCTGTTCTTGAGGATAGCTAATGGCAGACTTCCATCAGAACACAAAGAGAAGGGAAAAACACAAGAAAGAAAGGCTGAGGATGACAATAAAATAGCAATGACATAAAAGCTAACATTCTTGCTTCTTCTCATCTACCACAAGGACAGTACCTGGCTGAAGATAAAGTCTTGAGTTGCTTCTCAAAACTT
This sequence comes from Lynx rufus, assembly GCF_022079265.1. Taxonomy (NCBI): domain Eukaryota; kingdom Metazoa; phylum Chordata; class Mammalia; order Carnivora; family Felidae; genus Lynx; species Lynx rufus. Next base: position 65,689,938 of record NW_025814867.1, read on the forward strand.
AATAATTTTATTAAAGTTGTTGATTATTTTCTTTTGTTTGAAAGACAGCGGTTTGCCTATAGAAAACTTTTAAAACACCCTGAAATTTGACCTGGCAATTCTTTTTTAAAATGATTTTATTGAGAAAGAGAGTGCCAGTAGGGGAGGGGCAGAGAGAGTGAGAGAGAGAAAGAGAGAGAGAGAGAGAGAGAGAGAGAGAGAGAGAGAGAGAGAGAGAAGCCGAAGAGGCTCAGAGCTGTCAGCGCAGAGCCTGATGCAGGGCTAGAACACACAAATCATGAGATCATAACCTGAGCCTGACCCGAGCCAAAGTCAGATGTGCTTAACCAACTGAGCCACCCAGGTGCCCCTGATCCAGTAAATCTTAAGGAAAGTAAAGGACAAAGCAAAACTGTATATATAGCTGTTAACCTTTCTCCCCCTACCACTATACATTTGTGTCATCAGAAAGGGTTTACATGAAACATGGACATATCAAAAACCCTACTGTAATGGCCCAGACTATCTCAAAGGATAGATCAAGTTCCAATAATTCTAGTAATAGCAATCTTGGATGTCGATTTGTAAAAGTTTAATATTAGAATATTTCCCCAAAGATTTATACTGACATATTAGAGTTGTGTGTCTAAGGGGAAAAACACCTAAAAAATAAAATAAAATTTTGCCAGTCTGTATTATGCTCAATATTTAAGAAGATCCCCATGACTGGGAATCATAGGCCGCATTAACACAGCATTACTTTGTGCAATGCTGTGTTTTCTTTTCTTCTCTTGGAATCATGGATGGCATCCAATACATTTTTTGGACCACTGATGTGGCTAGTCAGAGTGGTGAGGGGAAAACTGTGTCGGCCATCACTCTATCTTATGTTTGCTCTTGTGCCACGTATGATTTGGGTTGAGCAAAAGTTAGCTTCAGTCCTTGAATTAGGATCTTTGTGAGATGAACACTAGAAATATACATCTATACTAAAAAGTTTCATTCAGTAGCAAGGTGCAGAAATGGAAGTAGCACAATTCCAACACCCCCCATATACATTATATAGTTTGCTTGCTTGTTTATTTATTCATTTTTGAGAGACAAAGAAACAGAGTGTGAGTGGGGGAGGGTCAGAGGGAGAGGGAGACACAGTTCTGAAGCAGGCTCCAGGCTCTGAGCTGACAGCACAGCTGACATGTCTCACAAACTGCGAGATCATGACCTGAGCTGAAGTTGGTGCTTAACCGACTGAGCCAGGCAGGCGCCCCGCATTATATAGTTTTTTAAATGTTGTATGAAATTTTGAGTAAAATTTATAAACTACAATGTGGCTAAGTTCTGAACACAGATGGATTCTTATGAATACTATAGAAATTATACTTATGTTCCCTTCTTGGTCTAATGCTATTTGTGAAGCAAAAAAGATGTAGCTGTTGAAACTTGCTTAAAGCTCAAAATATTGAATTTTAAGAATTTATATTCATTCTTACAATAGACTGCAAAATATAACCAGGAATTGCTGGTAGGTGACCTACTCCAAAATTTTCATGGTATCTTTCAGGTATCTTTTCTAAGCTCTCTATTTTCAAGAACCAATGATTAAAATGTATCATAATATCTATATTTGGTTGTAGTTAGTAACATTTTTAGCATCTACAGCAGCATTACCTATCTCTTCTGCATTTATTGCACATTTCTTGACACCCGTATACGTTACACCCATATAACCTTATCTTTATGACCATTTCTTCTAGAAGGTAATTGTTCTCCCTCTTTCTCCCCCACCTTCCTCCCTCCCTCCCTTCCTCTATTTTTCCTTCAGATTGCCCACTCCAATATTCCCTCCCAAGCCCTTTTTCATTGCAAGATGGAAGGTTTGATTGCTCTTAAGAAACAGGCATCTGAATATTTTTGCATCAGTCCTTAAACTACTTATAGAAATCATAATTTTTGTCTTCAGTGCAGTTTTGTACAAGAAACAACAATAAAGGAAGAAAAAGTGTACATGATCCACAGAACACTCAGAAGAAATAAATATGAGGGCAGATGTTTTGTTTTTAAACATCTGGAAGGTCAACTATTATAAATTTGTACAAGAAACAATAATCCAGGCCCCCTCAAAAACCCGGAATAAATATGTGAATGTCTGAAAATGGCCTAAATGTGCAGGCTAGGCTGAAAAAGTATGGCCAAGTCCAATCAATACTTTTCAATGTTGGTTACAAATCAGGTGACTTCAGCTTCAGATTTAGAGCCTGTTCTTTACAAAAATTATTGCATGTCTCCAGAAGGGTTATGCAACTGCTCACTTATAGCTTTTTAAAAATATTATAAAACTCCATTTAAGTAATCTGGAATTCAAGGCCTTTCACCACCTAGCCCAATGTGTGTTTCCAGACTTATTTAGCACTCCTTCTATAAACTGCTCTCAAGTCAAGCTGAACTTGTTACTTCCAAAAGATACCCATTTTTAGTCTGTCTGCTAAGAATTCTCCATCTTCCTGTTCCCACCTCATTCTACCTGCCCAAACCTAGCTAGAACTTATCCATCTCTCCCTCCTCAGAATACCTACAACATTTATACCACCTATTTCCTACATTGCAGTTATGCATGAATGACTTATTTCTTCCAATGAGCTCCCTAAAAGCAGATATATGCTTTATTTATCTTCACATTAGTTCAGCACTTTGCATAGAGTAGGCATTCAATAGATGTTGATCAATATGGATGCTGTGAATCAAGGGCTAATTTACACATTTTAAGAGAAACAAAACTGGATTTTTAGAAGGATATGGCCTGTAACTCTGCAAAAGTTGTTTCTGAGATGTTTTGCTAGATTTTTAAATTTTTTTATTTTAAATTCAGTCCTGGATAAAGTACATTTTCTTCTTTGATAGTTCAAGTGAATCATGTACCAACTAGATTTAAACTATCAACCTCTTCATTTTTTTTTTTAGTAGTCAAGTTGATTAACATGACATTAGTCAGTGTTCCTGAGGCACTGAGTTACACTTTAATCATTACTTCAATAAAAATACTTTTAGAGAAAACTATTAGACAATCATTATGTATGTCAAAGAAGTCTTCACTGATAACATTCTGTAAAAATGCCCATTCTTTAATTTAGAAGACAGCACTGTAAAATCGATTTTCTCATAGAGACATACCTTAAAAAAAGATCTCCAGCAATACTTACATGAAACATTAGAACAACTCCAAGGTTTTATAATAAATATAGGTACAAGAAACAAAGAGAGGTTAATGTTCAACCATTTCAATAATATATCCAGTGGATTTTGAACACATTTATTTTTTTTTTCAAGCATTTTATCAAGCATTCTTTTCTATGTGGGAGTTTCCACTGCTTCATCAATACCATCAGTGGTTTATATGGCTATTAGTACCACAAATTATTTATTAGAATTTTGATTGAAATAGGCAGCTTGAACAGAGGCAATTCAGAAAAAGAAAACCCTTAAAAATGTGCACTCTGAAACATTCAACATCACAGTTGCTATGGTTTTCTTTCTTAAAAAAAAGAAAAGGATCTAATTTTAACTTGCAGTTAAATGTAACCAGAGAAACATTATGAGAAAAAACATCTTGCTTGTTAGTCCACTAGTACACCTTGATATTTTTAAAAACACACTAAAAATATTTCTTCAGTAATTATGCATTGAACACCTACTAAGAGCAACAAATTGTAATCAGTAAAATAAAGGAAGCTAAAGATGACCCAGACAGGGTCTCAGCATTCTGGAGCTCATAGCTGGAGGTAGAGGTGGAACATGGGGAGGAGGGATGTATAGATAAACAACTTTATACAGAGGAGACACTATCTTATTACACTGTGAACTACTGGAGAAGTGGAAATGTGTCACAATCCTTTTACTATCCTGATGTCTAGTTCCTTCAGAGCCTGGAATATAATAGGCCCTCAATGCACATTTGTTATTCAAATGGGTGCGTGGCTGAGGTGAGTACTATGGTAGCAATAATGGACGCGCTTCTGTGGGAAAATGTGACTGATGCAGTTTCAAGAGATTTGCTTTTTAGAATAGGCAGAATGAGAGGTGTCCCTATGCAGGCAATTTTCTTTTCTTTTATCCAAGTACTCATAAGGATAGTCATCATTATCAGAAGGGAGAATGAATTTGGCTCACAATGCTTGTTAAGAAATATAAGAGAAAGCACACCATGTAGTATCATATAAATAATAATAGCAACCAACAAGTACTCCCAGTTTATAAAGTTATCTCACTGGAGGGGCGCCTGGGTGGCTCATTTGGTTAAGCATCCGACTTCAGCTCAGGTCATGATCTCATGGGTCCTGGGTTTGGGCCCCACTTCGGGCTCTGTGCTGACAGCTTGGAGCCTGGAAGCTGCTTCAGATTCTATGTCTCCCTCTCTCCCTGCCCCTCCCACACTCCCGCTCTGTCTATGTGTCTCAAAATAAATTTAAAAAACACATTAAAATTTATCTCATTGGATTATCCTATTTGTTTTTCATAACTCTTTTGCCTAAGTATTACTACCTTCATTTTACTAATGAGGAAACCAAAAGATCAACTTGAAAGAGATCAAGAGAGTTTACTATATCTAAGATTTGAACCCAGGACATCTGCTGTCAAATTCCATACCTTTTGGATGATAGGATAATCAATTCCTGTGCACTGCACCACAATTTGATTGGGATTTATACTTTGCCTACCTTAACTTTTTTTTTTTTAACTTAATAATCAGATACTAACTTTAATGCTTTTTTATTGCATAGAACTCCATTTAAAATGGTAAGAAAATGAACTGGCAATTTCTGGTTAGCAAGTATATGAACCAAATTTGTTGAGAAAGACATTAGATTTTAGATCTACTTCATTAACTAGTTAGTTAGTTGCAAGTGTAAGTGTGGCCTGTTATTTTCCAGCAGTCATTCAATTCAGAAAACAATGATGTGCACATTAAACTGCCACACGAGTGGATTCCAGGAACTTCAAACTTGAAATGACCAAACAATTTGCTGATCACTAAGTCACCAAATGGGAATAATGGCATCAAAGCAACTGTACTTCCTGTATCTGGTACATTATGAACATTTGTCATGTCGCTTCGGAGAGAGCTCTAGAAAGGTGGCTTCATCAAGGTATTCTGTAGTAGAATGAGCATTCAGGTTGGAGTTGCAAGAAAGGTTTGAATTCTGGATTTATTATTTATTAACTGAACATTCTGGGAGAAATTATCCAACTTCTCTAAGCATTATTTTCCTCCTCTGGAAATGGGAATGATTGGATACATGAGAATTATGTGAGAATCAAATGAAATAATTTATGTAATGGCACATAAATTAAGAGAAGAGGTGAGGTCATTACACAAGCAGCCTCCTGGAGCATCCCTTGGCTTTTTCAAAGGCTAAACCCTTTTGTCGGGATCCCATGTCTCTATATTATCAATGACTGTACTCTTACAATGTAACCAGAGAAACATGGTTTCTCTGTATCAATGACTGTACTCTTTCCATATCATTTCTTCCTCTCTTGCTTAATCCTGTTGATGTGCACACTAATTTAGCAATATCTTTTCTAAATTTTATTTTATATACGAGAGAGTGTGTGTGTGAGTGGGGAAGAGGGAAGGAGAGAGAATCTTAAGCAGGCTCCATACCCAACACGGAGCCTAATGTGGGGTTTGATCCCACGACCCTGGATCATGATCTGAGCTGAAATCAAGAGCTGGCCGCTAAACCAAGTGAGCCACCCAGGCACCCCACAGCAACACTTTGAAGAAAAACAAGCGTGCAAACTCCCCTGCCTCCACATCTTCCTGCTGCTATCCCCTGTTGCTGCTTCCATCCACTGCAAAATGGCTGAAGATAATTTTTTATATTCTCTGCATCTGTTTTTTCATCACATATTCTCTTCCCAAGCCACTCTCTTCAGACATCAGTCCCTACCATTCAATTAAGACTGCTCTTGTACAAAGAAATAACAGGGAATATGGTCAGCAATATTATAACAGCCTCATATGGTGACAGATGGTAGCTATTATGTGGTGAGCATAATATATAGAGAAGTTGAATCACTATGTTATACACCTGAAACTAATGTAACATTGCATGTCAACTATTTTCAAATAAAAAAAATTAAAAGAAAAGAGAATTTTAAGAAAGGGTCCTCAAGATTTTTCTGTTTCTGGCCCTAGGCTCTCGTCTGCCATAGCACAAAGCCACACTCTTCACAAGTGACATTCTTTAGCAGCATACTTTTTGAAAAACTTTTTTTTTACTGTTTATTTATTTTTGTGAGAGAGAGACATAGAGAGAGAGAGAGAGAGAGAGAGAGAGAGAGAGAGACAGCACAAGTGGCAGGGAGGGCAGAGAGAAAGAGGGATAGAGGATCCAAAGCAGGCTTGGTGCTGACAACAGAAAGGCCTATACAGGGTTCAAACTCATGAACCATGAGATCAAGACTTGAGCAGAAGTCGGACACGTAACTGATTGAGCCACCCAGGTGTCCCAGAACACTTCTTCTCATCTTTTATGACACCACGCTCTTCCTTTTTTCTTGTTAGTTCACTGGCTGCGTATTCTCAGGCTTCTGGGTTGACTCTTCCTCTTATGTTCCATTTGAGAGGTGGAGCCATTTGTTTTCTCCAACTACATTTTCTCCTTAGGTGACTGGTCTAGTCCTATACCTTCAAATTTCATCAAATGCTCTTAACTCCTAGTGTTACAACTCTAGCCCTTGTATACTCTCAGAATTTCAAAATTGTATACCCGACTGTCTATGTGACATCTCTGCTTGAATTGTCTAATATGAATCTTAAAATTAAGCCCAAAACAAATCTCTTAATTTCCATTCCCTCAAACTGCCCTTCTTCCAGTCCTCCCCATTCCAGTGTACGCTCCCCACATCTACCCAGTTGACCAGGACAGAGCTTTACAAGTTATTCTTGATTCCATTCCTTTTTTTCACTTACCCACCATCCTCCAACCCATCAGCAGGTCCTATGCATGGACTCTTTCTTTCAAAGTTTCACCTCTTTGCATATCCATAACAATACTTTCCTCTAGGCCCCAAGATCTCCTGCCTAGATTATGACAATTGCTTCCTCACACACAGCAATACAAATCATCCTTTTAAATGAAAATCGGATCCCACCACTTTCCTGCTTAAAACATTTCAAGGGCTGCCCATAACCCCTGGAATAGAATACAAATCCTTATGCCTCTTTTCCCTCTGAAAAGTTATCACATCTTTCCTCCCTTTTCTATTATGTTCCAGTCATTTAGCTTTCATTCTATTCTAATTTAACAAGTACATTCTTATCTTGGAACCTTTGTACTAGTTGGGCTGAAGTGTTTTCTTTACTGTGTTTCATGTTATTTAGATCATAGCTTAAATGTTCCCAAAGAAACCTTCTCTGATGAATTAAATCTCTCCATGTCACATATTACAGTGATGTTTACTTATATTTCATTAGTATCTATCTTCCTCCACCAGAATATAAGCTCTGTGAGAGAATGCATCATGAATGCCTAGTTCACTGCTATATTTTCAGAATGTGCTTGACATAGAGTAGGTACACAATAAATATTTGTTGATTGGACAAATGGAAGATTGTATCTTACTGCACATTTAACAAAGAATTCAAAATTATCTTTGTCCCCCCTTGTTGCACCACATTACAAAGGCTTTGACAGTTTAGTTGAAAGTCACCTAAATAGAAGCCAGCTGGCTTCACCATTGAAAGCTTTTCCAGGCATTGTGGCATCCTGTTTCTTTTCTTCTCTTCCTTCCTCCTTTCCCTCCCTTCCCTTCCCCTTCCTTTCTTTCCCTTTCTTTCCTCCTTCCTTTTTCCTTCCTTCCTCCTTTCCTTCCTTCCGGAATTCCTTCCCTCCTTCTTTCTTTTCTTTTTCTTTCTTTCCTTCCTTCCTTCCTTCCTTCCTTCCTTCCTTCCTTCCTTCCCTTTTTCTTTCTCTATTTTTACTGTTTGCTACCCTAAGTCAACAATATTTATGACACACCTACCATGGCCTCTTCTACTTTAATCATTATTAGGGAACAAATAATTTGTTTCCCCAATTCTTTGTTGTCATAAAGTATGGCTCATATAGAACCAAAAGCACTAGAAAATTAAGACCTTTTTGGGAAAGTGATAATGGCACAACTTACTATCTTTACAAGTGTAGTCCACGGGGGGCATGACTGTACTTCTCTAAAGTTTTTAATCTAATTTGATGGTAAAAAACAATAATTCATTTGCTGTTGCAGGTAGGGGAAGTAATGTTTCAGTGTACCTCACAGATATTTGGCTACATTTTTTTCAAGTTTACTTATTTTTTAGTAATCTCTACCCCTAATGTGGGACTCAAAAACTCACAACCCCAGATCAAGAGTCATATGGTCTTTAGACTGAGCCTGCCAGGCACCCCTGGCTACATTTCTTTTTGAAACCTAAATATAATCAGCCTGTCAAATTCATGGATATCCTTAGAGAAAGTTCAAATTTTGTTTTGTTTCTTGGCAAACATTGCTCTGTTCTTTTATTGAAGTGCTCCAAGTTTCCATTTATTTAAGAGATCAAGACTGTACAGATGTGTAAAGAAATTTTCTCCCTTTAACTTTGGTCACCTCTTTAATTCTGTTGATACAGTTCTTAATTCTTAGATTTTCACATTTTGTTTCTTAAACTATAACTCAGAATTGTAGGAGGAGAGACTTTCAACATACTCATATCTAATCTTATTTTGTTGATGCAGAAATGGATTCTTGGGCAGGTGAAACGACCTGCTCATGATCATACAGCAAATTGGTACTTATAAACCATATCTTGCTGTTCTCACAGTACTTTCTACCTCACTCCACTGCCTCCCACCATAATACACAAAGTGAATTGTTATCACAATTGCCATTTACAAATGAAAAAAAAAAACATATATTGGATAGCTCAGTGTTTGTTTGTAGAGTCACAAAATTAATGAACAGTAACCATGAAGATTTCATATTTTTTAATGTTTATTTATTTATTTTGAGAGAGAGAGAAAGTGAGTAAGCAGGGGAGGTGCAGAGAGAGGGAGAGAGAGAGAATTCCAAGCAGGCTCTACGCTGTCAGCACAGAGCCAGACGCGGGACTTGAGCCCACGAACCATGATATCATAACCTGAGCTAAAACCAAGAGTCGGACGTTCAACTGACCGAGCCAGCCAGGCACCCCTATTATTTTTTGACCTACCCTTTTTTAATTTCTTAATTGTTCTCAAATATATTTTAAAGTTAAATCTGTCCATAAGTGGGAACTGTATTAAAAAAGAAAAATAATAATAAAAAAAACCTTTCTGTTGGCAATAATTTAAATTTATGGAAAAGTTATAAGAATAATATCAAGAATAAGAGAATATATCAAGAATTATAAGAATAATATCAGACACACAGACATATACATTTATTAGTTATTCTTCTGGAATCATTTGTAAGTTGTATACATCATGCCTCATTAGCCCTTATTAATTCAGTGCACATTTCTTAAAATCAGTAATTATCTTATGTAAACACAATATATTTATCAAATGTATTGACTTTAACACTGATACAATACTATTGTCTAAACTATAGTCCTGATTCCAATTTTGTCCGTTGTCTTGATAATGTCCTTTTAGTATTTTTCCCCCAGTATAAGATTCAGCCTCAGATAATGTATTGCATGTAGCTGTCATGTCTCTTCAGTTTCTTTTGCTCTGGAACACTTCCTCAGCCTTTCTTTGTCTTCTATGGCATTGGCATTTTTGAAGAACGTGAGTCAGCTATTTTAGAATCTACCTCAATTTGGGTTTGTCTGATATTTCTACATGATTAGATTTAGGTTAGGCATATCCAGTCAGAATGCTACATAATGATATTGTGTCTTTTTCTAGGTATCACTTTGGAGGCACCCAATGTCCACTTGTGTTTCTTTGGTAGTATCAATTTTAATCACTTGGTCAAGATGTTAGATTTCTGGAACAGTTGCAACTTAAAAGCGGTCTCTGGGGAGATACTTTGAGACCATGCAATTATTCTGCTCCTCATCAAACTTCGCTCTCTGTTTAGCAACCACTGATGATTCTTGCCTGACCAGTCTTAACTATGATGATTGCAAAATGGTGATTTTCTCTTCTCAATTTATAGTATCACTAGACTGCTTAGATGGAGGGTTGACCATCACTAAAGTATTTGATAAAAACATGCATTTTTGTGAAATACTCTATTGTTTCTTGACTTCATATATCTTCATTTTGTAATTTTTTAAAAAAAAGTAAAACCTGGGGCGCCTGGGTGGCGCAGTCGGTTAGGCGTCCGACTTCAGCCAGGTCACGATCTCGCGGTCCGTGGGTTCGAGCCCCGCATCGGGCTCTGGGCTGATGGCTCAGAGCCTGGAGCCTGTTTCCAATTCTGTGTCTCCCTCTCTCTCTGCCCCTCCCCCGTTCATGCTCTGTCTCTCTCTGTCCCAAAAATAAATAAACGTTGGAAAAAAAAAAAAAGTAAAACCTGTGTTTTTGAGAAATACAGATTAAGTAAAAGTGTACAAAAACATTTAAGTAATAGGCACTACTTTATTTCAAGACATTTAAAAATAAGAAAACTGAATCTTTAGCAACAGAAGGGAATCATAGGGCATACCTACTCTAATTCCTTCATTTTGGAGATAAGGGCAGAGAGGGCATATCCCCACTTGGTGGTAACAGAGTCTGGTTCTAGGTTTCCATCACATCCACATTAAATGTAATCAAAACTTATTTGTTAAAAACATAGTATCTTCATTAGTTGGAAGCAAAAACTCATTGCATCAAGATAAGAGTAGATTGACACGGTGGTGATTTAAAAATATCCACCTGTTAAGAATTCATTAATTCATTCAATTATTCATTCATGATTGACTAAGCAACTACTCTCTGTCATGATCTGTGTCAGCACCAGGATGCAATGTTGAACCAGAGATCACCTCTACTCTCAAAGAGTTTATGATTCAGTGGGAGATCCTATGTTAGTATGCATCAGAATCCCCTGAGGCCTCTTAGTTTCCAGGCCCCACAGATTTTGACTCACTAGGTCTGGGGTGATGTATAGGTATCTGCATATTTAATAAGCAGAGGAGGGCTATAGTAGAAATACAAGAGATCCAAAGTTTTAATATGGTTACTATATATGCACTATATTCTGAGTCTCCTACTCTACCCTTCTACCACTTGAAATTAAATGTATTAGTAAAATAAATAAATAAATAGATAAATAGGTAAAAACCATGCCAAATCATAAAATAAAATTTTAAAGTGTTCAACAAGGTTCAGATATTATTATGATAACTACTTTTTTGCAGTGTTAAATGCTAGACCAGGGGGCGCCTGGGTGGCGCAGTCGGTTAAGTGTCCGACTTCAGCCCGGTCACGATCTCACGGTCCGTGAGTTTGAGCCCCGCGTCGGGCTCTGGGCTGATGGCTCGGAGCCTGGAGCCTGTTTCCGATTCTGTGTCTCCCTCTCTCTCTGCCCCTCCACCGTTCATGCTCTGTCTCTCTCTGTCCCAAAAATAAATAAACGTTGAAAAAAAAATTAAAAAAAAAAATGCTAGACCAAATTTTTCCAGAAAAGTATTTGTGGGTAATGCTATTTACAGGTGTCCTAAACATGCTCATGGTCAGCTTATTTCAGGGGATTCTGACACAGTGGTCTGGTGAGCATGCTGGCCCTGGGCCAGCACATTCATATGTTTTATTTTGCTGAGGTACAATTGGTCCCTGAGTTGGCGCTGATGAAGCTGACTGCCAGGAAGACAGAGACTGCATTAGCTGTTGATGCTAAAGAAACATTTAAGGCCTTACCTTCCCCAAATGAAGTTTATAAGGATGGATTATTGGTATCATTTACCCATTTAGTAAACAGACACTTGTTGGGTTCCTACTAAGTGAAAATACTGGGCTAATTCCTTGGGGATTACAAAGATGAACAAATGGCTTGTGCTTCATAGAAGCTTGAAAGCCAGAGATAAGAGCTGCTATATGTCTTTCCTGGGAGGGTGTTCCAAGCTTAAGAATCAAAGTAGCATAGAGGACAGGTCACATTTTTTGGACGTAGAGAGATATGGGTTCGAATCCTAACTCTGTTTTCTTACTGAAGAAACTAACCCTTCAGAAAATGTTGGATAAGACTGTTCACGTGATTTGCCTGAGAATCAATGGCATAATGTTGTATCTCACTTACCATAGAACCTGATAGGGAAGAGAAAGAGGAAGAGGAAGAGAGAGATATCTATTTATCTACCTACCTATACATGCCAAGACATTTCACATAAATGTTCCAGTCAAAAGTAGGGTTTATCTGATTTCTTTCAAGATTTTCAGTTTGATATTTTACTAAAGATGATGTAATTATGAGGTACTTTCAAATAGAAATCTTTGGATCTTGTATATATTTGTTTAAGTTATTGTTGCACAAATAACTTTTTTATATTTAATTTGACTTCCTTGCCTCCTTCTTGAAGGCAGCAGACCCAGTTTATAAGCCTGTGAACTACTGGTGGCTGCTGCCTTCCTTCCCAGTGAAAGATACAAGTTGGTAAGTACCACGCATCTTCCCTTCACCCCCTCCAATACCCCTCTGCCTCTGGCTCAGGTCGCTCAAAGCATAGATCCCCTCTCACCCATTCCCAGGTTTGAAACACATAGCCTCATTTTGAAGTATAGCCAGTTTCCCTCTAATTTCCTCTGGAATATAAAAAGGGGTTAAAGAGAGTGAAGAGGTCTCTCTGGGCCTCCTCTACCATACACACTACACTGCCCCTTAACCCTCTCATAAAAAATTATATATATATGTGTGTGTGTATATATATATATATATATATATATACACATATATGTGTGTGTGTGTGTGTAAAGAAAAATAATAATTTAATTTCTTCCTTCTATATTTTTTTAGTGTTATTATTTGAAGATTTCTTCTTAATCTTTTTCTAGTATAAGTGATGATACTTATTTTTGCAGAAATGCATTTGTCTGAGGGAGAAATTAATTTTAGAATTAAGACAGAGGAGATATCAAAATAGTTTATAAATGCATTTTTTTTACTTGTTCAATCAGGTTTCAATTACACTTAATGAAGATTTACAGGTTTATGGAATTGAGAAATATTTGAAAACTGATTGTATATTAATTATCCACTAGTATTTTCCTAATTAATCTTAGAAAAAGAGAACCATGAAGTCAAAGAACTGCTTAGAAAGAAGTTTTGATGTGTATCAAACTTAACACAAAGCCATACTTTATAAATTAGTAATTTTTTCAATCTGAATCTGCCAAAATATATCATTCAAACTATGTGGTTACATGTCAGCTGCTAGGGGTGAAGGAAAGTAGTTTGCAGCAGATCAGAACAGTTGTTGAGAAAAAACAGAAAAGCAGGATAAAATACCAAATCATCTGTTGAGTGTACTAGGGCGCTGGGGAGGCAATGAGAAATGGAGAGAGTATACAGCCATTTTCATCCTAGGGGCATTTGCCACTTGGGCATAGGGAGGGAACTAAGAATCTCAGCATCACAGCTGAGGAAGAAGCACCCTTGGGTGATTAAAAAAAACCACACAGAGTTGTTTACCACCTCAAAAAATGCCATTTTCTAGGGCTTAATGAGGCAGAATGCTAAAGACCTACATGGAAAGACTGCAAGCCAATGCAAACTTTGGCAGTCTTGTGACAGGGACCTGCAGGAGGAAGGGCCTTGAACCAGAGACAGAGGTAGACTCTTTCCAGGGTTGCAACCCGGCCTCAACCTGGAATGTTTATGATTAAATTATGATGAAATTCCATGTTATCTGTCTAGTGAAGAGAGGGATGAGTTCATTACAGAGGAAGATACATCTGAATCCTCTATAATATTCTATATATAATATATAGTCTTTAATAAAAATTATTAAGTATGCTCTCCAGACTCCCCAAGATAACATAACCAAGAAGCCAAAAGTTGACAACAGAAATGCACCCATAGATAAACATGATATTGAGTCAGTTAAAGAATTTAAAATAACTCTAATTTTTTGAATATCAAAACAATAGGGGGTGAAAAATAAGGAATTTTATTAGAGTATTCAAATCTGCAAAAAATGATCAAATAAAAATTCTAGAACTGAGAAATACACTTTCTGAGATTAAGTCATTAGATAGATTACACAAACTGATTTTTAGATGCAGAAGAGAGGGGATTAGTAAATTCAGGGAACAGTAGAAAATATCTGAATTTAAGCAGAAAAGTGGAGTAATGAAAAATATAAAGGAACTTCAGAGAAATGTGGAATACAGTGAAAAAATCTAACAGAAGTGTAGTCGGAACCCCAGAAGGATCAGAGTGAGAATGAAGAGGAAGCAAGGAAGAATTGCAGTAAGGAATGAGGAATAACTGCAGAATTAAATATATGGCCATATACACATAAAAATGAATATTGATTGTCAACTGACTGTATAAAACAATAACAGAAATGTTTCAACCAAGTTTAAAATATATGTAGAATTAAAAGAATGGCAATGATGATACAAAAGATGAGAAAAAGTAAATGGAATTAAAGAATTCTAGTGTTCTAAAATTAGTAGGAATTTGGTAAAAAATCATTTCCATTAGATTGTAATAAGTAAAGGGTTCATATTCTAATTTGGGGGGCCAATGTCGAAGAATAGTAAAAGAATGTATAACTAACATTAATTAAGAAAAAACTAAACATTTTTGATTCATCCAAAAATAAAGGCAAGAAATGAAAGAAAAAGGGTCAAATAAAAACCAGGTAACAATATGGTAGGTAGAAACCAACATGTACCAGCAATTACTTCAGATTTAAAAATATTAAACATTCTAATTAAGAGTCTAAGGTTATCACACTGGAAAAAATATGAACCCCAGCTATATTCTGCTTATGATAGATATACCCTAAATATAAGAACATAGGAAGGTTAAGAATAGAACTATGCACAAGGACACAGCATGCAAATATCAACCAGGATAATGTGATGGGTCTAACTCTTATCAGACTAAGTAGACTTTATAGTAAGGAGCATTACTAGACATAAACAAGGTGTGGTAGTTATTTATTTACTGTCTTTCAACCCCAAAAGTATCCTTCACCCATTTTTACTAGAACTGAATTCTGCATACCACATTTCTCTTTTTCCAGCTGGCCACCAATAGAGGGTACTAGAGAAACACTGCAAAGTTGCAAGGAAAAGAAAGGACTTTTCCTTCTAGTGTTCTGTTTCAACCAGTAGCTTGTGGATCTAAGCCAGCATTTTGTAAGAGTCCAGGCAGCATTTATCTCTGCTGTTGTGGCCCTCACAAAAGGGGTCTTTTTTGGCAAGTTTTCTCATCACATCCTCACTTTTCTTCCAGTTGCCAGGTAAGGGAGTCTCATTTCAGTTAGTATTTGTGGGCAGTGAGTTCCAAGGGCAGGTACATCCTCTGCTCAGAGGTTTGAATCTTACTTAGCCTTGCAGAACCTCCTCTAAGATTCCACATTCCTTTTTTGTTTACTTTCAGCTCTAAGAGGAGTAGCCTGCTTGCTTCAGGCCCTAACTCTATAATCCTTGGAATTCTCTTTCTGCTCTTTTTAGTAGCTAGTCACTTTTTAATTCAGTTAACAATTCTTTGTAGTAAATCTGTTTAATGTAGTTTCTGTTTTCTGACTATAGCTTAACTGATATAGAAGGATATTTTAAACAATAATTACACTAGTATAATTAGTATAGTATAATAACTAGTATAGTATAATTCTAAATCTGTATTCAGTCAATAACATGGCTTTAAAATACATAAAGCAAAAAATTCACAGAAAATAAGAGGACAAATTAACACATCTCCAATCATAGTAAAAAATTTAACAGAACTTTCCCAATAGCTGATTGATTTTCAGAACCCCTCATCCTAAAAAAAAGAAAAAGAAAAAAGAAAAGGAAAGGAAAAAAAAAACTTTTAAGGACACAGAAGTTCTGAGTAACACAAGTAATGAACTGGACCTAATTGATACATGTAGAATCCTGCATCAAAGAACATCAGAATGTGCATTCTTTTACAAATGTACCTGAAACCTTTACCAAAATTGAACATAGCTTAATTGTAAGTCAAGCCACAACAAACTTCACATTTTATATGGAAATAAGAATAGCCAAGATAAACCTGAAAAACAAAGCTGGAGAATTTAAGCAAATAATTGAGAATTATTACAAAGCTACAATAATTAAAGCATGATGGTTTTGATGCAAACGTAAATAATTAGACCATTTGAAAAGAATAAAAAGCTCAGAAATAGACCCACACATAAATGACCAGTTAATTTATGAGGTGAGTGACCCTGCCATGAAAGGAGGAAAATTATGGTCTTTTAAATTAATGGTACTTGGCTAAGTCCAATGGAAAAAATAAATTTGACTCCTACATTACATAATACACAAAAATTAATTCCAAATACATTGAAAAACTAAACATAAAAGCCAAGTTCTTAGAAAAAAAAACATAAAATATTTTCATGACTTTGGAGTAAGCAAAAATATCTTAGGCAGGACACAAAAATTAATGAATTTGAGTAGGTTATAAGTAATAACATTACTTATGAAATGTAGCATGAAAAAGGCTGAAAATCTAGTAGAGAAATGGACCAAAAATTTTAGTAGATGTGTCACAAACAAGGATTTCCAAATGACTAATAAACTTATTAAAAAGTTGCCAACTTCATTAAATATCCAAGGAATGTAAATTGAAATCCCAGATTAGATGCAACCACAAATCCTCCAGAATGATTAAAATAAAAAAGATAGACAATACCAAGTGTTGGAAATTATATTGTGTAACTGGAACTATTACATACAGTTTATATGAATGCAAATTTGTACAACCACTTTGGAAAACTGGCAGCACCTAGTTTCTCCTATACCCTATGTCTGGGTAAATTTTTTTTCTCCCATAAGCCTGGCACAAATGCATACTTATGATAAAAAATACACATGGACAAGAATGTTCTCAGTAGCACTATCCATAGCAATAAAACATTAAAAATATTCTAACGTCAATCAACACTAGAAAAGAGATATAAATCGTAGAATATTTATATAATGAAAAAAATATTATATGGCACTAGAATAATGAACTACAAATACAAGCAATCACATGAAAGAATCTCACAAGTAAAATGTTGAGGGATACAAAAGAATATACGCTGTATAATTTATTTTTAAAAGGGTCAAAATTAATTTGTGGTGTTAGAAGTCAGAAAAGTGGTTACTATTGAGAGGGTGGGTAGTAAGTGAAATGGGCCAGGAGGGTGTTCCTGGGCTTACTGATATCACCATTTATTATCTATCTATCCATCCATTCATCAATCTATTGATCTATATCACACTGTACATTTACAATTTGTATACTTTACTAAGTATGTTATACATCAATAAAAAGTTTACATTAAGAAAATGACAGACCAGGACAGCTTGAAATTTCACAAACTGCATGGGATATGCAGAAGTTGTTTGCTGTCATTATCATAATTTTTTAAAGTTTAGTTACGATGAAAGAAAAAAAATCCCTCTGTGCTTCCTCACTTATGACCAATCTCCTTACAACTGTTTGATATATTAATTGGTAAGTATGATGACCTTACGACCAGATCAATGACCTCAGGACCAATCTTACTTCAGTCAATACTCAATCCTAAGGAAAAGGTGTGAAGAAGGATGTCTCAATACTGAGGACAGAAGGGAGATTTTTTCAAACTATAGCTCTCTCCTCCCCACCCCCAATTCTATCCCACTATTCCTGACAGCATATTATAGATAATAAAGATCTGAGAGAATAAAAAAAAATTGAGAATTAGGGAGATGGAAAAATGAGTGGAAAACGGAGGTAGTCATCTGCCATTGGAAGATGAGAACAAAGACAGATGACCAGGTTAGCATGGGTAGTAGTTGAACAGATTCTGTAACAACAAAGTAACAAGGCCCATGGAAGATAGAATTTCTGGGAGAAAAGGGGGAAAATGGCAACTGCATGAAAAGATAAAGCTTCTATGAACTTCAGATTATCTCTACTTTTCTACATTTATGGAATTTGTCAATGAATGTATGGGCAACATCTGAAGGGATTCTGTATATAGGTTGAAATGTTTAAATTCATAAATAGTATCATTTTTAATGTATATAAAATCTTGTCCCTTAGGCTGGTAATGACCCTCATGTTTAACATAATGTTCCCTTCACTGTTAATTACATTAGTTAATATAAAATATGGGGACATTAACTGAGATCTGAACTTTTGAGAATCTTTAATTAAGCCTTGCCCCTAGTACCTAAGGAGATTTAGATGCCTTCTATGTGTTCCTTCCTCTAGCATTCTCCTTCTCTGAGCAGTATTCTGTGGACTCTCAAAACACACACACACACACACACACACACACACACACACACACACCCTTACCTTCCAAGAGTAAAGACTAGGTATGTTCAGCCTAGGAATATACTGAGAGCTGACTGTGGAGGCCATGGGCTATTGCAATCCCCTTTTTTCCCCCTGCAATTAAAATTTAGGTTTCCAAATGTCTGCTCTACAGGGATGTGAAGTAGTTATTATGTCATGGTTTTTATTCCTTACACCTTCATGTTAACAAAATTGAGCTGATTTTTAACAATTTAAATGCACTTTTTTTTGGAAGGGGGTGACAATACAATGTCTTCTCAAGCTATAACTTAGGTGATCTTTAAAGACATCATTGAATTCTTCTGCTTGAGTTATGCTGGCTAATAGGAATTTAAGTGCTAACTAGTGGGAAAGCATTGAAGCATTCATGCATGTGAAATCAGATGAACACCCACAATGTGGAATTTCCTAAGGAAAGTTATTCTAGCGAAGAAATACAGGCCCAGGTTGAGTGCCAGTAACTTTTCAACTAACATGTGGGCTATCATCCTAATAAGTAACAACTAAAGGTGCCTAAAGTAAAGTAAGACCAGCATTTTCAAGTCCATATTTTCAAACACATTTAAAAAACACCAACTCAAACAGAGTTGGTACAATTCCCTTCCTCTGTTGAAGGGAATACAAGTCCCCTTCCTCTGTTGAAGAAATTTAATCTTAGTTTCTAAATTTTGGTTCCATATATCAATGTTTCTCTTGAAAGGCACATGCACAACTTATTTAAGTAAATCTTAAATAAACAAATCTTATTTACCTTAATAAATAGCAATGTGTCAATGAGATTATTTAATAAGCAATGTTTTATTATTTATTAAGATTTAACTTTTAACTTAATAGCCAGATAGAACAACTAATTCACCTGTGAAAAGAAATTGAAATCAAAAGCTCTGATTTCTATTAGTGATTTTTATTTCTGTTAGTAATTATAATATTAGTCTTCCTGAAACATTTTATTTAAAATGATCTACTTAAAAACTATTTAAAACTATTTACTTAGAACTATTCTATTTAAATCAATTTTCTACTTGTCATGCAATTCTAGGTTGCAATGTGATTTCAGCTTCTACTCATCAAGGTTAAAGGGACACATTCTAATACATATCCTGTGTCAAATCAGTTCAATTACCTTTCAAAATTGCCTAAAATTGTGAAATACTGGTGGTTCAAATACACGACTCTAAGATATTTCATACTAAGTGTGTATCACATCATGCAGTGGTAAATAAATTTATGCCCAAGCCTTTCTAAAAAGTAGTAGAGGTAAAGCTGAATCTTTGCTATCATGTTTATTTTACAGCAGTTTTTCCCATCATATAATTTAGGATGATGTTGATAACAATCATGGCCATTGGGTCCTCAGTTTCCTCATTTACAAAATGGTGTTAATGATAATATCTGCCTCATGTGGTTGTTGAGAAGATTAATAGAAGAAGGTTACCTGATAATAGTAGGTGCTCAATAAATGTTAACTATTATAATATTGTTATTGCCATTTTTATTATTGCTGTTATTGCTCAGATATTTTAAAAAATTGGATAATTAGGAAAATGTTCTTTATATTGGACACCTGGATCATGCTCATTTATCATGTATATTTTTAAATTTAGCCAGAGCTGTGATAAGTTATAGTCTCTCCTTCAGTGATCTTTAAGCTAGACTGCTGTAGTATTTTATTTTATTAACATCCCTGAAAAAATTCAAAAAGGCTCTTCATAGGTGCAAAATGTAATAACTTGAATGTTACTTTCCAGGAAGATGACTCAATATATTTTACCCGAGTAAAGAGACAATATTCTGGGCTCCCGGATATAAAAGGGTTTAAAAACCCTTGAGCATATGATGTTTGTATGGCTTTTGTTACCATAGCCTACCTTTATTGGGGCACCTATTTATCTATTTTCAACTGATGTGTCACATAAAAGAAAAATAAAGACAGAAATTGCAGTCAAATTCTAGAGAGAATGTTGTTTTAGTAGAGAAATGTGGTTTTAGTAGAGAGATGTGGTTTTAGTCATCGTGTCTTAATTTGAAAATATTCTCCTGCAGTAAGGAATAAACTGTGGGTTTATGACTAGAGATCAGTTGAAGGTTCTATATCTTCTGATTAGGATTCATGTTCATTTGTTGTTTTCTTTTAAGTTGTAATCAATGTCCAATGTGCTAGTTTCACTGTTCAGAAGATGAATAACTTTATGCATTTAGGGCAGTTTCTTTTACAAGCAGTTCATTCTGAACAGTGGCAAAAAAATATATAAAAAGGTGTTTTTCCTGAGTGTCTTTTAAAATTATTTCTCTTTGGAAATATCTTTAAAAATGACCAGACTGGAAGTTTTAGCCATTTGGTTATAATAACACTGATGAGTAACAGACTGAGCAGGGTTGAACAGGTACTTAAATGAAAAGTCCACTTTGGGAACAAAAAAAATCTCAGTTCTGTCTTGATTATGTACTTGTGTTGCACACCATGGCAACTCACCAACTTAGGTTGGTTCTATGTACTTGAAAAAGAGGTTTAAAACTGTTTTAAACTTCTGTGAAACACTACACAACATAATCTTGCCTTCAGCTGAGTCCCTTTAACCCCCATCAGAATCAATATTCCATTCTTTATTCAAATCAGGCCAATGAAGAAAACTACAGAATGTGTATAGAGTTAGGCAGTTTGAAGGATTCTGGCCCATTTCTTCCTTCCAGTACAATCTTTTTCTCTTCTCTCTTACCTTTCACTTTATAAAGATATTTGAGCTCTTGCCACACATAAAAAAACAAAAACGAAAACATAACCCTGTAAAATATTATTATTGGGTCCTAATCAAATTAATTTTTCCATTTGGAGGAAAGCAGTACATCCAGCCTGCAATAATATTTAAAAGAGCACCTGAATGGCATCCAAGGTCTAACTGGTGAAATGTGAAAGACCCAAAGCCCTTTGGTGTGCATAATAACATTATTAGCACACTAAATTTAATCATAAAATGTTAAATTATCAATAGAAATAAATTTTCATGCATTTATTTCAAACTAGTGGCTTACTGAAAATGGCAAACACTTAGCTGGTGTTTTAAAAACAGAGATCCTTCCTGATACCTATAAATACTTCATAAACAAGGAGTGTGAAATTTTACTTTATTTATTTTTTATTTTAGAGAGAGCACAGCAGGGGAGAAGGGGCAGAAGGAGAGAAAGAATCTCAAGTGGGCTCCACACCCAGGTCAGGGAGGGGAGGTGTGACGCCAGGCTCCGCATGGGGCTTGATCCCACTACCCTGGAATCATGACCCTGGCCAAAATCAAGATTCAGACGCTCAACCAACAAAGCCACCCAGGCACCCCAAGGAATGTGAAAGTTTAAGCAAGGTTGACAGCTATTTTTCATTGCTCATGCTGAACCACCTTTGCACGGTAGGCTCCTTGTGAAAGACGTTCATTCACAGATTCAATGATTCACTCACTCATACATGGAACAACACATTTTATGCCAGGCATGTTAGAATATATGGATGGAAGACAATGATCTGTGTCTGAGAAAAAGAGCTCAGATTATCTCCTAGCCTACTACTCAGTAGCATTCAATATCTTCAGTCCACGGTCACATCATGAGTTAAGGAGACAACAAACATCTCTTACTGCAAATGATTAAAAAACAAACAAAAAAACCACTCTGTACTGTGAAACAGTCATCATCTTTCACGTGATTACAGGTAGATGTCCTCAAAATACACACTTCATTAGAGAAATACAAGTTAGGATAAAACAAAACAACAAAAAAATCTATTACTCAGAAACCAAATATGATCCCAGCTTTCCCTTTCTCATCCAAGTGGGAATGAAATACGGCGGGTCAGTGACCTGGATAGGGAAACACTTTGGAACTCCCTACCTTTCTTTTTTTTTTTTTTAATTTTTTTTTTAACGTTTATTTATTTTTGAGACAGAGAGAGACAGAGCATGAACGGGGGAGGGGCAGAGAGAGAGGGAGACACAGAATCAGAAGCAGGCTCCAGGCTCTGAGCCATCAGCCCAGAGCTGGACGCGGGGCTCGAACTCACGGACCGCGAGATCGTGACCCGAGCTGAAGTCGGACGCTTAACCGACTGAGCCACCCAGGCGCCCCTGCCCCTGGAACTCCCTACCTTTCAACTGCCTGCATAAAAATGATTCCTCGGCTATTTATTAGGGTTATCTACAAGCAACGTTCCTTGTTCTTCGGTGCGAAGGAAGACCAGAAGCCCTGGGTTTCCACAATTTACTTGTGCTTTCCCCTGAAGGTCACCACCCTTCCTTCCCACCCAGCCAGTAAAAGTGAAAAGTTTTAATTGAGCGCACTTGAACTTCTTCCTACCTATTGAGCTGTGGGTCAACCCAGCGGGGGCGGGGCGAAGCTCTGGACTCCCAGCTGCTGCATCTGCACAGGCCCGAGTCCAAACGTCCCTATCTGAGACCACGCCAGTCTGTGCGCTCGCGGGGGGCGCGCAGGTTTGAAACGTCACGTTCCGCGCGACTCCGCCCCGCCCCTCCCCAAGGTGCCACCCGCGAGACCTGGCAGGCTTCTCCGTGACATTTCTGTACAAGGCGCGATTTTTTTTACCTTGAAAAAAAAAAAAAGTTTGTATTTTTGCTTCTGGATACTTAAGAATAATTTGTAAAATTCCAAAATGTGTACATAATGTAAAAATTACCTGTATTCTAAAGAGAAACACTAAGAACACTTATTGTGTATCATTGTGGTCTTTTTGCTAAGAATAGATAGAAATAAATAGATCGTGCCTCTTCTCGGCCTCTAACACATAAATATGCAGGTATCATATACATAAATAAACTTGATAAAGTTTTGTACATTAAAAAAATTTTTTTAATGTTTATTTATATTTGAGAGAGAGAGAGAGGGGGGGGGGGGCAGAGAGAGAGGGAAACACAATTTGAAGCAGGCTCCAGGCTCTGAGCTGTCAGCACAGACCCCAGAGCGGGACTCAAACTCGTGAGCTGTGAGATTATGACCTGAGCCAAAGTTGGTTGCTTAACTGACAGCCACCCAGGCGGCCCAGACATCTTTTTTAAAGAACACTATTTTTACTCTAAAATATACATATGTAGGAGTTCAAACCCTGATTGTATGTATTAAGGAGAACAGCCATGTATCTATCTTCTCTACATTTAGGAAGAATATTATTAACACATTTGAAAAAAACCTATGTACCTCTAAGGACTGCATCATTCTGCTAAAAACTGTTACTAATTGTATGACATCCCCTTGCTTTTCCTTATAGCTTAACAAATCATATAGGTATCACTTTTTATTGAAATATGGTACACGTACAGAAAAATGAATTAAACTGCAAGTACGTTCAATGAATTGTCATTAAGTGAACTCAGCAGGGTAAGCACGATCCAAATAAAAGAAGTAAAACATTTCTACCACATCAGAAGCCCCTTCTAATCACTACCTGTGTTTTTATTCCCCAAAGGTAATCATTGCCCTGGCTTTTTAACACAATGGTTTAGTTTTGCCTCTTTTTGAAACTTACAAAAATAGTCCAGTCATGATTTTACTGCTCTATATTGCCAATGACTATAGCTATCTTTTACAAAGTACACTCAATATAATGACTTTTAAATTGGAAGTCTACTTTGTCTTCCTCACATAACATTGGATAGCATTCATTTTACATGCCATTTAACATTCCACTAAAATATTATTTATTTTCTACATACTCTAGTGGGTGGATATACCATGATTTTATTTTATTGGGAGTATCAGTGTTTTTGTTATTGTTTTTGTTTTTTGCCAAATTTTCCCAAGCAAATACATATCCTCATGCACATCTTTTGGTGTACTTTTTGGGGTTATTTCTTTAGGATTACTCTTATAAGTGGAATTTCTAAGTCAAAGAGCATTAACTTTTTAATAGCCCAGTGTCCTGCTGTGATGTTGATTTACTAAAAAATGATGCCGATTTATAATCCTGCTAGTAGTACTCTGTGATGGTGTCTCATTTCAACTTCCCCAACAGCAGTTTTTGTCATCTTTGTTAATTTGGTAGGTGAGGAATATTTCCCTTTGATTTTCATATTTGCACTGCCTGGTTACCAGTGAAGTTGATTATACATGTCTATTATGTATATATATTTCTCTTATTATGTCTTATTTATACGTTTTTTTCCCCCCAGTCTTTCCAAGTTTTGACACTGATTTCTCCATGAGTAGGCAGCTACTCTGCTTGAGTCCCTTAAGTCAATGATTGGGCTAAATCTCAAAGCTGTCATATGAATTCCTTCAAAGTTTTAAAATATCTGTTGAATCCCACACCCCTCCCGTAGGTGGCAGGATAGCGCTGGTTGGTTTCAATTTCTTTACCGCACTGCAGTGACTGAGTGAGGTAAGTCAGGTCTTTCTACCCTCATATACAACTGAAGAAAATTACTTTTCCACAAATGACTTATGCAGTTTGCTGAATGGGAATTTGAACCTGTATCTTCCCATTTAGATCTCTACTTTTAATAATCTTGAGCTAGGGGCGCCTGGGTGGCGCAGTCGGTTAAGCGTCCGACTTCAGCCAGGTCACGATCTCGCGGTCCGTGAGTTCGAGCCCCGCGTCGGGCTCTGGGCTGATGGCTCAGAGCCTGGAGCCTGTTTCCGATTCTGTGTCTCCCTCTCTTTGCCCCTGCCCCGTTCATGCTCTGTCTCTCTCTGTCCCAAAAATAAATAAACGTTGAAAAAAAAAATTAAAAAAATAAAAAATAAAAACAAAATAATCTTGAGCTAAAAGTTTTTCCTCTGTCATCACAGGTCAAATAGTTCAGATTTTGTTAGGTATGGAAGCCTATGTATTTCAGACGTGGAAAGAGTTTGTAAAACCAGGCAAAAGAGTAAGTAATTGCTGCAGAATGCAAACTACATGAGACGGACTCTTATACTCCTTAAATAAGGAAAATAATCCCCCAAATGATGCCACCATGCATGGCCATGAAAGTTGTACATGGCACAACTCCAGAGAAGGCATCATCCACATCCATTATGAATAATATGAATGACGTCCTCTGGACTTGTGCAGTGCCACACCTGCATAATCGTATACAGCACTTTCTCAATATTTATTTTTTATAATCACAAGTGATTTCCAAGCACAGGTCAGTGTAAACTAAAAATAGAATAAGTGATTTTGGATTAGAAACCTCTTCCTGAACTTGGCTTTTAGTTGTCAAAACAATTGATACAAAAATTTGATAAGCCAAGGATCGTTGTTCCAGAAAACATCAAATAATATTAAGGACAAAAAAATTTAAGGCAACATTGTCCCCATAGAAATATGGTTAAAACACTTTCTGTTGGTGTGTATAAAGACCTTTCATGTGCCAAAAGAAAGTAGGACATTTTCTTACAAATACCAGGCAAATGCAATACAGATTCTCTAAGACCAGTTACCTGGTGAGCCAGTGAATAGGAAAGTACTCATAGGGATAAGAAAGAGACCACGCAGTTAGCAATGAACGTTTTATAGTAGAAGCCATTTTAGAAACCATCTTGTCTTGCAGTTACGAATTGTGGTTACTTGTTCAGTCACTCAGCATGAAGTTAGGAGGAATGATTACTAGAGATTGCAAATGGCCCTAAGTGAAACTATCACCTAAGGCTCTCTGAGTTGCTGAAGATAGAGGAGTCAGGATAACTCGGGCATTTTAGTGTTTTCTTTCAGTTAACCTGCTTCCCCTCACTCCACCTGAATATCACATACTTTAATATTTCGTACACCTCAGTCAATAAGTATTAGGTTATTTTTTTTCAGTGAAGCATTGTATCATAGTCCTAGAAAGAATACTGATTCAGAACTAAAAGACAGGACTTAAGCTCTTCCATTAGCAAACTGGCTGCAGTTCCTTATCTGTAGCATTTAGGCTTTGAAGTAATTGATTACTAAGATTTTTTTCTCCTCTAAAACTCTGTGTGTGTGTGTGTGTGTGTGTGTGTGTGTGTATGATTTAAGTATGTATTTTAGAAAAAGAACATCAAAAAAACTTTCACATGAGCTCAAAGTAGAAAAATCAACACACACAAAACTATAACACATACTTATTTCTTTTTTTTAAGTTTTTATTTAAATCCCAGTTAGTTAATAACATACAGTATAATACTAGTTTCAGGTGTACAGTATAGTGATTTTATACATCACCCAGTGCTCATCACGACAAGTGCACTCCTTAATCCCCATCACCTATCTAACCTATTTCCCTACCCATCTCCTCTCTGGTAACCATCAGTTTGTTCTCTGTAGTTAAGAGTCTGTTTCTTGGTTTGCTTCTCTCTCTCTCTCTCTCTCTCTCTCTCTCTCTCTCTGTTTTCCCTTTGTTCATTTGTTTTATTTTTTAAATTCCACACATTAGTGAAATCACATGGTATTTGTCTTTCTTTGACTTATTTTGCTTAGCATAATACTCTCTAGCTCCATCCATGTCGTTGCAAATGGCAAAATTTCATTCATTTCTGTGGCTGAGTGTGTGTGGGTATATATATATATATATATATATATATATATATATATATATATGGAGAGAGGGAATATATATATATATATATACACACACACACACATACATATATTGCACTGCTAGGTATTTATCCAAAGAATACAAAAATACTAATTCAAAAGGGTACATGCACTCCAACGTTTATAGCAGCATTATCTACAATAGCCAAATTATGGAAACAGCCCAAGTGTGTGATGATTGATGATTGTAGGGCAGTTCTCTTTTTAACTTTTTGAGGAAACTCCATTCTGTTTTTCAGAGTGGTTGCACCAGTTTGCATTCCCATCAACAGTTCAAGAGTGTTACCCTTTATCCACATCCTCACCAACACCTGTTGTTTCTTGTGTTGTTGATTTTAGCTATTCTGACAGATGTGAGGTATTATCTTATGGTAATTTTGATTTGCATTTCCATGATGGTAAGTGATGACGAGCACCCTTTCATGTGTCTGTTGGTCATTTGTATGTCATCTTTGGAAAAATGTCTGTTCATGTCTTCTGCCCATTTTCTTAAATTGGATTGTTTTTTGGGTGTTGAGTTTTATAAGTTCTTTATATATTTTGGATACTAACCCTTTATCAGATGTGTCTTCTCCCATTCAGTAGGTTGCCTTTTAGTTTTGTTGATTATTTCCTTCATGGTGCAGCTTTTCATCTTGATGTAGTAGCAATAGTTTCTTTTTCCTTTTGTTTCCTTTGCCTTAGGAGACGTTTCTAGAAAGAAGTTGCTATGGCTGATGTCAGAGAAGTTTATTGTTTTTAGTGCAATTATAAATGGGACTGGTTCCTTAATTTCTCTTTCCTCTTTTCATTATTGGTGTATAGAAATGCAACAGATATCTGTACATTGATTTTGTATCCTGCGACTCTTGAATTTGTTGATCAGTTCTAACAGTTTTTTAGTGCTTTAAGATTTTCTATATATGGTATCATGTCATCTGAAAATAGTGAATATTTTACTTCTTCCTTGCTGATTTAGATGCCTTTTATTTTGTTGTTGTCTGATTGCTAAGGCTAAGACTTCCAGTCCTATGTTAAATAACAGTGATGACAGCGGACATCCCTGTCTTGTTCCTGACTGGGGATGAAGAGATATCAGTTTCCCTCATTGAGGATGATAATGGTTGTGCGTTTTTTATATATGGACTTTATCTTCCTTCTGAACATACTTTGTTGAGGGTTTTTATCATGAATGGATGTTATATATTTGTTTCTGATATTATCCCTGGTCATTCTTTTACATATCCTTTATAAAATACCTATTCTATTTGTAATAGTAAATATCATAATTTCTTACAAAAGCCAAAGAGATTAATGCTCTCTTTTGCACATATAGTGTAATTTCATTATCTGAATTGTCTTCAAAATTCTTTATTATGATTGGCAAAAATTTTGGTGAGGAAAATACAAGAAATGTGTTTCCTGTTCTTTGGAATAGGCTTAGCAATTACCTTCTGCTAAAGTGCAAAAGCAATTATGTGCTTTCCCTTGCAAACACAGATTGTTTAAGTTTTGTCCTTGTCTTGAAGTTACGGGAAAAGCAAATTAATGAGTAGGCTTGATATTGTTGAGCAAATTCAGGGGCTACCCCTGAGGACGCATGCTGAAGTCTCTTTATTACATTTGGGGACTTCACAGGGTGTGGGAGCCCCGTGGAACCTCTGGAGCCAATTTTGCAAATTCCAGGTATAGCCCTGCTTGGTCAAATAGCTATTAGTTTCTGTTTGGAAATGGGTGAAGTTTAACTTTACATCCTTCTTGCCTGTTTCGGCATCTCTTGCTCTCAGCGCCAGCTGCAGATACTTCATTTGGGGCTCTCAAGGCTAAAGTTTAGAAACAATAGTCCTTAGAATAGCAAACACAGGATTTGAATTTTCTAAAAGAAAAATCTGAAAGCAAACAAAAATAAAAATGTTCATGTTTACAGAGCATTGGTTTCTACATATTACTGAAAGTTCCCATGCACTTTTCTCTGCCTCAACATAATTTGAGATAAACTTCTTAGATTTCTGTTCTGAATTAGATTTGGATAGGTAGAGCTTCTAGGTCTGGGGAAATTATGCCAGACTCTTCTTTCCAATTCTACTTCTGGTTCTGCTCCCTCTGCCCCAGTGAATATATCCTCTGGCCCCAGGCCATCTTCTTTGAAGGCATCCCGAGCCTGTTGGTCTTATACCATCCCTCTCATGTTTCCTCTGCTGGGTTTTAGGTAGTGGGCAGTGCTGTGCTTATAAACCAGCTCTCAGGAAAACAAACACACACACACACACAAACACTGATTGGCAGTGTGCCAATTTCCATATATAAATATTCTTTACAGTGGCCTCTTTTAAACCACTACCACAAGGTCACTGCACATGGCATTGGGAAGAGAGGTGTACAATTGGCTCCCAGAAGCCAGTAAAGAGCTGGCTCCAGCACACCATGTCTGTTTTTCTTTACAGACACCTTCTGAGTTTCGGTCCTAGATATCTCTAGGCTTTTTGCCCATGATCCATCTATCTTCTTTAATTTTTTATGAATTACACTTATTAGGAGACAAAATCCTTTTTTATTTTTATTTTTTTCCCTTGCTTGGCTAGTTAGTTCCAAGCCAGGTTTTCTGCATTGTCTATATTGTCACTGGGTCCCTCTAATATGCCCACTGCCTTTCTCTCATGCTGTTCTACATCACATCACTCCGGCCACCAGCACAATGTACCTGTTATTCCTTCTTGTTCCAAAGCACATGGCTGCTTGCTAAATTCCCTTTTCCTGCTTAAGGAAAGCTTTCTATTATTTTTAGGTCTCTTTCAGGACAGACAGCAGACAAGTTCTGAGTTTCATGCATGATGAAGCCTTTCTCTACTCAGAGTATTATTTCCATTGATTTCTTTGATGACTGTATCCTTCAGGAAGCTGGGGGCAAAGGAGTGTGATCTTGAGAATCATATGCATGAGATTTTTCAATATTAAAATTATATTGCACCTTAGGAAAACATAATAGATGTCATACAGAGGATGTTATATCTGTGGGGGAGTACAGTGAGAGTTCATGGGAAGAGCAGACCCAGACTTGGACCCCCACAAAGGCAACTTACTTATGTCTTGGTGCATAAGTAAGTTGAATGTGTTCAGATGTACATGTATCATTTTATGTTGATCGTTTTCCAATGTACCTTTACATTGATAAGTATTAGCTGTGCCACATATAGCCCATCATGGGGATATAAAGGCTCCTATACAGTCCTGAGGAGAAACTCTCAGGGTGTCCAGGGACTTCT
The DNA here is from genome assembly GCF_022079265.1 of Lynx rufus. Lineage (NCBI taxonomy): Eukaryota > Metazoa > Chordata > Mammalia > Carnivora > Felidae > Lynx > Lynx rufus. The sequence continues at coordinate 65,720,160 of NW_025814867.1, forward strand.
CTGCTTCCATGGACATGTAGACACCTCCAGCTTCTGCACCTCTGTCTTCTTGCTGTACCACCATACCCATATCCTTATTTCTGGCCTAGCCACTGTTTTGCTTAGCATTATATTGCATGCATTTTAGTTAAATGGATATTTATATGACTTTTAGACTTTCTGAGAGAGGATCAATAAGCATGTCCCATCCAACCAAGCTTAGCTGTATTTTATTAGTGGTATCCTGAAAATGCCTCTTTTCTTAAAAAACAAAAACAAAAACAAACACTGTCTAAGACCTTTAGAGTAGAAGGCTTGTAAACAACAACAACAAGAACAACAACAACACCAACAACAAAACCAGAACTCCTTGCAACTCTACTGTCGCGTTACTGTATATCCTGAACTCTGAGCCTTTGTTTCCTCAATGGAAAATGAGGAGGTTGGGGCTTAAACTTGGACCTGGATTGCCAAGTCCTTTCCTGCTGCATCCCTGAGTTGGTAACTTTCACAGTAACAAAAAGATGAGGTGGGGTTGGAGGGTTGTGGGATGTGGCTAGTGAGGAAATAGGTGATTTTTGAGATGGCCTCTTTCTGACTGCAGCCCTCACAGCTAAGGTTACTAGATGTATCAAAATTAGAAGATGCTCAGTTACATTTGAATTTTAGATAATCAACGAATAATTTTTAGTACCCATCCATTACAAATAAGACATAGAACATGCTTACACTAAAATTATTTGTTGTTTATCTGAAATTCGAATTTAACCTGTTTTTCTGTATTTTGTCTGGCAACTCTATCTAATGGCAGATAACAGCATAATCTGCCTCGACAAGTTGGGCTGGACAAGTAGGGCATTTTAGCAAAGAACAGAACATCAGTTTGTAAAGACAGAGGTGGGTAATCACTTGGTACCTGTGCAGCATGGGGTGGGGAAGGTGTTGCTTTTTCTTTTTTTGCCCAGGTTGTAATACCACTTCTGTGATTTAAAAAAAAAACAAAAAAAAAAAAAAACAAAAAACAAACAAAAAAAAACTGTGTGACATTTTAGTACTGACATAAGAAGTCACCAGGCTAATCCCCAAATAGACCTAAGAACTCTACATGGAGTTGTAGATAGGAAAGATCAGTTACCATAAGAAGGGAAAGATGAAAGAAAAACGATTAGACTTTTTACCTAAAGCAGAAAATATTAGCATTACATCTGGTTCAGGAATGGAATTGAATGACTTTGTAGTTTGTATTTAAAACGGAGAAAGAAAACTAATAACAGAAGAGTGGAAAAGTTTTAGTAAGTGTTAAATAAGTGTAACATTTAATCAGGGTGCTGCACCAGTATTTTCTTAATCTTCAGCCGCTTGCAAAAAACGACGGTCATGCATTTGTGCAGAAGATTATTGCATCGCTCTCTTCCATTAGTCTAATGCATATTTAGTAGGTAGAGCTTATTAACTAGATAACGGGAGCCACAACAGTATTGTGACTGCTGACATTCTATTGTCTACCCACCAGCTGACAGGCCTTATTACTGATGGCAAGCAATAGATGCCCCAGCTCCTGACCTGCCTGAGCACAACAGTTTAACCACATCCAGGTTCCGTATGTACTCTGCCTCTCATGCTGAGAGATTCTCACATGGTTTGATTTTCTGTTTTGAAGTGGATATACGTATTCATCTAAGGAGGACACAGATTTTTGCCTCCTCTTCCGTATTTCTTTGGAAATTAATCGTGTATAAGGTATAAACACTTGTACAACAAATGCCTTGCTGTGGGTGGACTTCATTTTTCATTCATGCAAAATTATTAACTTAGCACTTCCTCTGGCCTTGCCGTAATGCTTGCCAAAATAAGTGAACAGAGAATCGTGATGCAGCATACATGCTAATAAAGGGCTAAAGCACGAGATACGGAGGCACCACTGTGGGCAAAAGTAACTTCTTGCAGAAAGCACATCTGAAAGGTGTTTGGTAGGTGATAACCTCCAGATTAAGACTGAAGAAATAGGAGGAGGGATTATACAGAGGAGGAGGGCAGGCTGAGTAGGTAGATACAGGCACTCTAGACACAGGTATTGCATGTGCTAAGGTTCAAGAGGAAAGAGAGCATGACACTTTTGGAGCATTTCAAGGGATTCAGTTTGACTGGCAGAGTGAGTGAAGGAGCTTGCAGTGACAAGGGGTGAGATTCAGGGCTGAGCAGGGTCCAGACTGCAATTGTCTTGATGTCATGCTCAGCAGCTTAGAAATTCCTAGGGACTGTGGGTTGCGTTCAGAAGTATTTAAAAAGGAGATCTGTTTAATAAAATCACTGGCTACAGGGTGTAGTATGTTGGAAGGACCACACAGGAGGAAGAGAGATGAGCTAGAAGCTGTAACAGTAATCTAGAAGAGGGTTTCCTAGGTGCCCTCTCTCCCATTCTCAGATTGGCAATTTCAAACGTTCTCCCTCTCCTCATACCTCTGATCCCATCTCCTGATCTGTCACTCTCAACACAAGACCGCTCCTATTCAGAAAGAGAGAGACTGAAGAGTCTCCTTGGTGCTGAGCTCTCCCTCCACACATGCTGGCTGGTCTCCGCTGTGTTCTGGACCCCAGATGTCTGCCCTCCTCAGAGAACTTGCTCTCACACTCAGGCCCTCCCCACTTCAACACCCCCTTCTGCTTACAGCTTCTCTCTCACCAGCATTGACCCTGGCATGATGGTGGTGTGAATTAGGCAAGCAGCAGTGGACATGGAAAGAAACTGACAGATTCAGGTATATAGAGAAAGAAAAACTGTGTGGATTTTGTGTTTAATGTGAAATGATGTCAGAAAAAATTCTGTATGTATCACTCTTAATTTGTACATATGTGCGTACATCTCTGGCTCAATAAAACAGAAAAGTTTGGGAAGCCATGTACTAAAGCCAGAGAAATTTCCAGAGCGCCAGGAGAGGATTTGCAACAGGCTACATGTGAGTATCTAATGAGTTATGCTCTGACCATGGGAGTTGTAGGACTCCACTGCATGTCCCAGTGGAAATACCTAATGAGCAGTTGTTTACATGGGTCTGAGTCTCAGCAGAGAAAACTGGGGTGTAATTCTGGAAGTTTTCGGCATATGGATGGTAAATGAATCTATGGCAGTAGATTAAATCACCCAGGGGTAATATTTTAACATAAGAAGAGAAGGAGGCTGAGGGTGGAACCTCAATACCCTCCTTAAAGGGATGAGCCCCCAAAAAGGGACTGGAGACTAAAAAAGAGACTGAAGCCCCAAAAAAGAGACTGGGCAAGGAAAGTCAGGAGAGTGTAGTGTCATGGAAGATGCAAAAAAGGGAGAATTGGGGGGAAAAAAGACCAATAAAACGTGTTACACGGAGCCAAAATATCAAGTAAGCATAGGATTAGGAAGCATTTATTGGATCGGTAAAAAGAGATCATTAGCAAGGGAAGTTTTAATAGTGTGTGGGTGGGGTAAGATGCAGAAAATTGAGAAATGTGTGGGAGGAGAGTAAATGGAAGTAACTAGCATAGGAAAGGTCAGGAGAGTTTATTTTAAGGTGGGTGAGACTTGGGAGAGTGGTGCTTGGGGGAGGAAGGTGTTAGCAGAAGAAGGGTTTTGAAGACGTAGGAAGGGGAGGGCCTGAGTGTGAGAGCAAGTTCTCTGAGGAGGGCAGACATCTGGGGTCGAGGACACAGCAGAGGCCAGCCAGGCATGGGGGGAGGGAGAGGTCAGCACCAAGGAGGCTCCCAATGCTCTCTCTCTCTCTCTGAATAGGAGATTCATCGTGTTGAGAGTGACAGATCAGGAGATGGGATCAGAGGTGTGAGGAGAGGGAGAACATTTGAAATTGCCAATCTGAGACTGGGAGAGAGGGTGCCTAGGGAAACCCAGGTTTACCAGACAGGTGTGAGTACCCAGTGGATGTGGAAGCCATAAACAATATGGAGTCAATCTGAGCAGTTGTGTGATTTCCTCCATTAGCTCTCAGAAGTGGTGATGTGAAGGCTAAGAAAGGAGGCAATGAAATTGATTTAAGGCTAGGAAGTTCCAGGCAGTGTGATGAATGGCAAAAGTCTCCTGGCCAGAGAGGAAGAATTGAGGACCATGGAGATGAGGAAACTGACATCTGCAGAGGAAGAATTGATTATTGAAGGACATGGAGAATTGAAGGTTGAGGATGGAGAGACATGGAGAGCAAAATAACATCTTCAAATAAAATGCCCACATAAGAACTTTGGTTTGCAAAGATAGGTGCTTGCCAAGACTTTCTTAATGAAATTTGTAACATTAGAAATAAATTAATAAATTAATAGCTAGGGTGGAAATACAACATGACTATAGAAAAATTGTGGATTATTACATGAAAATGAAAATTAAAATTACCATAATGTCAGTGGGAATTTATAGTGCATAAATATATTTGAGGAGAATATAGATGTAGCACTTTCCCAAGGAAGGAGCATGTATTACAGACAATAGGAAATGGATTTTACAAGATAACTATTGAAAGCTAGAAAACAAATAATAATTGTTTACATGTAATTTGTAAGGTCCTTTATCATATATAAACTTCAATTATGAGCATAACTATTTACTAGGATGTATGGAGTTGGACAAATGTATGATTGCACATGGCACATAAAAATAAACACATTTATGATAATTAAAATATATAATATTAATAACAGTCCACTTCTGAACAGTTTTGCTAATATCAAGATTATGCATATTCCATATTAGAAGCAAGTGGTTTTGGAAACAATACATATCAAATAGGGAGAAATCACTGGATCCTCTAGAATCTATGTAACTACTACTATTACATTTTTTGGCATAAGAATAGTATGGAAATCTTAGTTGGAATGTGTAATTATTCTTACTAAAATGCATTCTATTTATTTATTTATTTATTTATTTATTTATTTATTAAATGTTTATTCATTTTTGAGAGATGGAGCATGAGTGGGGGACGAGCAGAGAGAGAAGGGGACAGAGGATCCAAAGGTGGGCTCCATGCTGACAGCAGTGAGCCTGATATAGGGCTCAAACTCATAAACCTGTGAGATCACAACTTGAGCTGAAGTCAATGCTCAACCGACTGAGCCAACCAGGCTGCTCTAACATGCATTTTAAATGGCAATCAGAAAAACACTAGTGACTCTACAATTGCTTAAATCTCGTAGCATCAAGTCACACAGATTATAGTGGGCTACTTTTCAATGTTTCACTTAATTTTTTGCATATTGCAGAAAAAATTGTTTTTCATATATTTGGAATGTCTCCAGAACAATCAAAGGAAAACATACTTTGACAATCATTCAACTTATGAATGTAAATCTGATTAAACTATATTTTAATTTCAAATTGTTATTTAGAGCCTCGGTGACTTAGTTGGTTAAGTGACCGCCTCTTGATTTCAGCTCAGGTCATGATCTCATAGTTTGTGAGATTGAGTCCCGCTTGGGCTCTCCACTGACAGTGTGGAGCCTGCTTGAGATTCTCTCTCCTTTTCTCTCTGCCTCTCCTCTGCTTGTGCTCTCTGTCTCTCTCTTTCAAATGAATAAACATTAAAAAACATAAAAATAAAAATAATAAAAACCGAACTGTTATCCAACACTACTTGGAGCTCCATGTTTAAAAACAGATACCATTCATATTGGGCAACTTTGTTTTATAAATACCTACTGGTTCTAGTGTTGAACACTATTAAGGTCAATTATTTCCCTACAAATAAAGCCATGTACCCAGAAATTACCTTTAAGTGGTTTAGAAAAATGAAATAGAAAGTAGATGTAGGGCTTAGGCCAATGGTTGGTGTCTTATTTTGTGTGTAGTGCTGCACAAATATTTACTCTCCCCCCAAATTCCTATTCTACTGCAACGTCTTCTGTTCACATGGTCCACGATCTGCATCACAGTAGCAAATTTTCTGGGATATGGGAAGGAGACACTGTCTTTTGGCGTCTGATAAACTGCTAGCAGGTGGAGAAGCAGATCTTATTTTCTTCCTCCAAAAGCCCTCATCCTTACATGCCTATGCAAGGGTATGTGCATACAGATATGGATAGATACCTTTTTCTCAGCTTGGTGGATGTGGAAAAGAGAGAAGGTGATAGAAGGAGGGCATTTGTATTTCCACAGTAGCAGCAGACATGGGTAAGAAATAATGAAGAGGGTGAAACATGGAAAAGAGAAGAGTGGGGACATATGATTTAGTCTGTTTTTCAGTTTTGCCTAGAGCTAACTGCTATCCTTTCGTGCATTAGAGGAAAAATGACAAAATCTTGGGGGCCAAATGTGGCTTAATATTTATATAAGCTTTAGAGTTTACAAAGGATTTTTTCTACAAAATATCTCTTTTGGGCGGAATTGTAACCCAAATTACAGATAAAGACCTTGAGGCTTGGACTACGTGATTTACCCAGGTTTCATAGGGCAGAACAGGCATTTGAACTCAGATTTTCTTTTCTTTTCTTTTTTAATTTTTTTTAATGTTTATTTATTTTTGAGAAAGTGAGAGACAGACTGTGAGTGGGGGAGGGGTATAGAGGGAGGGAGATACAGAATCCGAAGAACATGTCAGGCTCTGAACTGTCAGCACAGAGCCAGATGTGAGGCTCAAACTCACAAACTGTGAGATCATGACTTGAGCCGAAGTCAGGCACTTAACCAACTGAGCCACCCAGGTGCCCCTGAACTCAGATTTTCTGATCTTAGAATGCATGCTCTTTGCACTGTATGAGAATGTCCTCTAACATAAATGCCTATTAGAGTAGTCCAGCTATTACAAAAAATATAAAAGTTAACTTCATTTAATTCTCCCTCCTCACTTTCATTTTCCCCTTTCAGCTCTCTGTATTTAAAGTTTCTATATCCTGAGATTAATGCCATCCTATTAGCACAATATTTTTGCAAGTGCTTACCTTAAATCTAAAGAGAAAGAGAGAGGCAGAGAAGAGGAACTTTTCGGTGAAACACTTAGAAATTCGTGAGAACATTTTTTCAATTACACATAGGTTTTAAATTTTTATTTTAAATAAAAGTTTTCTAGGGTGTAAAACTCATGTTTTATTCTTAGCCTTGCCATGAGTCATTCTCTGCCCTTGGACACCTCACTTAACACGTTGTAACCTAGTAAAAATTTCCTTTTTTCAAAAGTAGCTTGTGTTTGGAATGAGAAAACTTTAGTTTCTTTCGTTGTGTTGTCGCTCTGTTTTCTTAAAGTACTTGAGATTCTGGGCGTCCTGCTGTGATTTGTTCAAGCGTAATTTGTAACAGAAATAAGATTGAAAGGTTTGTAGACTTCATATGAGGATCTCTTCAAAAGGCATCTTTAACGTTGAAGTATGGCTAACCTATTATTTCTTTTCTATGGCCTTGCGTTGGGTCATCCTATAACAGGGCAGCCTGCAGAACCTTCCACCGCGAACATCCCTGAGGCTATTAACAACCGCTTGCTTGCTATGCACATTGGGAACTTGACTACCAACGTTTTAACCTGATTTTTGCTTCATGAGTGGGAATGGGATTAAATTTTGGTTTTCATTTTTAAGGGTTTTTTTTTTTTTTTTTTTTTTTTTTTTTTAAGGGTTTTTAAAAAATAATTTAAAGCTCTCTATGGCTATTTTCCTACTCCTGTTCCATGTCCTTTATCACTGCCCCTAGCTTTTCCCCTCGTATCTTTAAGAATCTCTGCACTTGGATAATTAGGCACTCACGGTTGTGAAAACAAAGGTCACAAAGGTTGACCACTGAATTTGATTTTCCTAAAGGTTTTTTAAAATTCCATGTGAACTCTGAAACATCATCATCATTGATTTTTACTCATTATTGATTATAATTGGTGTTTTGGCTTTGACACACATTTTTCATACATTTGAGTATCCAATAAAAAATTTCATTTGTTGGAATGCAAAAGAGTCATCAATATATACAGCATGTTGGATCTCAGATGGTTGTAGGTGAAAAGTAGATTTAAAGGTATAAGTTTTGGCTTATTTTTGTATAAGTCAATGTTTCACATGGTTTATTTTTATTTTATTTTATTTTATTTTATTTTATTTTATTATTTTTAAGTTTAGTTATTTATTTTGAGAGAGAGAGTATGCAGGCGTGAGCAGGGAAGGGACAGAATGAGGGAGAGTATCCAAAGCAGATTCTGACTCAGGGATTAATCCCAGAACCTGAGCCAAAACCAAGAGTTGGATGCTTAACCGACTGAGCCACCCAGGTGCCCCTCAGAGGGTTTTTTTGGGTGACATCTATACGCTAGGCACATTTTGAATGATGTAAGTATCCTGGAAAATCAATTCCTGCTTTTGATGTACTAATAATCTAACTGAAGAAATATTACATTTACATTAAATATCAGTGGGAGTTGAAGATAATATTCACATAAGAGTTGTCACAAAATAGTATGTGATTAACTGTCAAATGAGTGATATAGGTAATAAAACATAACTCTATGAGCTGGGAGGCAGAGAATGCCTAGAAGGAAGAGATGAGACAAACTGGATCTTGAAAGATTATGAGAATATTTGTCAGGAAGCTGGATAAAGGGATAGCCATGAAGACACGCAAAATAACCTGAATAAATGCAGGGAAGTGGCAAGGAAAAGACGAGTTAAAGGAAAAAAAACTACTTCTTAGGGAGAAGAAGAAGTAAGGTTGATTAGTAGTATGATAGATCAAAGAAGCAGAGGAGAGGTTGCAAATAAAGAGCCAAAGAAAGATTTATTGAAGAGGAATTACATGATGAAAATATTGTTTGTAGAGGAAAGATCATGTTAAAGGCATACAGAATAAAATAAAAGAGATTCATGGTGGGCAATTCAGTTGAGTAACATAGCAATAAGGACTCAAGGAGAGAGACACCTATAAGAATGACACATGATTTATATAAATACCAAATTTACTCTCTTAAAATTTATGTATTTTTGTCATTGTGATAGACAGCTTATAAAATGGCCCCCAGTGACTTCTGCCTCTTAATCCTTGAGTACTTCCCTCCCCTTGAGTGTGAGCTAAACTTAATGATTCTTCTAATGAGTAGTCCAAAGTAACGGGATGCCACTTTCAAGATTAGGTTACAAAGAGATTGTGGCTTCATCTTGTCCTCACTTGATCTCTTTCTGTTTGTTCCCTCCAAACAAACCAGCTGTCACATTGCAGAAAAGTCAATGTGGCAAGGAGCTGATAACCCTGGCCAACAGCCAATGGAGACCTTAGCGAGTGAGTTTGGAAGCGTATCCTCCTTCAGTCCAGCCCTTTAAATGACTGAAGCTCCAAACAACACCTTGAGTGCAGCTTTGTGAGAGGCCTTGAGCCAGAGGTACCCAGCTAAGCCATGCTTAGAAACTATGCATGGCTTAGAAACTATGAGCTAATAAATGTTTGTTGTTTTAGGGCACTAGTAAATCTTATAGAATTTCATATTCTTCTCGATCTTCCAGTACAGGTAAGTGAATAATATGAAGGACCCTCCCACTATAATACAACAACTCAAGCTAAAATACACTTTTTAATGTGTTACTTGAATCACCAGAATCACAGAAAATAAGAGATACTTCCAAGGATGAAATAAACTAAAACCTGAGAGTGGAAACCTTATCCTAGGATAAATATTGACTTATTTCTGGGAATAGGAGACTGAAATTGGGTTTCACTGCGAGATAGGAGATCAGAAAGGATCCTTCAGTGGGGCTAACATGGTTCCGGGTCAGTAGTGTCCTGGAGAAGTATACACTATTCAGGCCTTTAGGGTAATCTCCCCAAATTATATTAAAAATTAATCACAGTTAAAATAAAACCAATAACAAACAAAAGGGAAACAAGCAAGCACAGATGGATTAATGTTGAGATACAGATTTCCAAGGACTTTAATGACTGGAATTATTGATAAAGTGTACAAGTAAAATGTTTGCAGAATTTATAAAGAAATGAAAATGGAATGTAAATAAGCAAACAATTAGGGATCATTAAAAACAATCAGTTATTCCTAAAAGAGTGAAAAAAACTTTAAAATTATAATCATTGAAATTAAAAATTAAAAAATGTTTTCTCAAAACGACAGAAGTTGTATAATGAAAAGTAAATAGATTTTTCTGCCTTTCCTACCCTAATTCCTAGAAAGAACAGCTTTATACTGTGTCTATGGATTCCCCACTATTAAAGAAGAAGAATTCAGTTCACTTGGTCTATACTTTCTCTTGTCCCTTTGTTCCATCCTTATATTTCTCCTAGTCATGCTTTTCCTTTTAAGTCTCTTGGTTTAATTTCAAGAGTCACTTAATATACTAATCCTTTATTATCTGTTAATGTTAGACAGCGTCGCTTGCATATTCACAAGGTAAACTGAGAAATTTTGTGCCCTTAAATATTCTTCCATCCTTTCTTAGCCCTTCCAATTCTTAATTACCTATTGCCACACCTTTATATTGTGGCCATCACTGTTTACCTTCTGTTCTGTTACTACATATCAGTCCTCCTTTTTATGCTTATAGGCAGCATATAAAAATAGAAACAATGGTCAACGTATATAAATTCAGAACTATGTAAATGTTCACCACAAAAGTGAATTTGAATCTTTTAAAAGAAAATGGTGTGCTCTTACTTCATAAGCCTGTGCTGCTCAGAAAGACACATAGCTAACAGGAATGAGTGGAGCTGAGGAGAAGGATGAGAGGGTACACTTACTACAATATAATTACTGTACTTTCTTTATTTGAAGATGAACTTTTTGCTCTTAACATCCGAACACCTCTAAGTTTGGGATGCATCTTATAGCTATTGCTGGCCAGGCAGTCGTGGTGCTCATGTGAAAACTTGACCACAACTACTTATAATATCATCATTTTAACTAAATGATTCACACTGTTGGTACTACATGCTTTGAATTTAATTGGTATTTAAAATATCATCAGGAAGAATACCCTATAATTCAGTAATAATACAAACAGTTAAATGCATAAAAATACAGGAAACAGAGCAGTGAATAATTGCTGAAATGTATATATAAATAAATCTAGAGGAGTTAGTGCAATGAGTATAAAGTAAAAATTCTAAATAATAAAAAGCACTGTGCTATGGTTCAATAAGAACTTTTCTTCTTAGGGGTTTTATGATAGTAGTGCACTAATAATTATTGAACTGATAGCTCTTTAAAGTCAAGGAAATATAATTTTAAAATGTGTGTATTATAATATGACTTTACTTCTCAGTAAAATCTTTTAGCCTCCTTATTTTAGAGTGAATCACATTCTTTTTTGTGCAAAACCTTCTAAAATCCTGATCGAATGTGCTTTGCAAGCCTCTATGACAGAAGCAACAGATGTTCCATTCCTTTGGTCCCTGGATATATTATCCCTTTCTAGAGTAACAGGAATTTGGGTTGGACACATATTCCATTTCCCTTGAGCTCTAACAGTGTGACTATGTTCTGCTTGTGTGATGCAAACGGAAGTGATATATGCAATTTCTATCTTGTGTATGTAGAATAAAAAGAACTTTTCCTCCACCTTTGTCCCCTTATCTTCTTTTGCTTTCCCTCTTTGCTGAGGTTGGAGGGTAAATATGGTGGAAGCCACCTTTGACGGTGAACCCAAGGAACAAAACCAGGGATTGCTTGAAACACGTTCTAACACCACTGATTCATCCTACTAGCATTGGATCATCTGTGCTTACTGATATATAAGAAAAATAAATTTTTTGTTTTGTTGAAGTCAATGTATTTTAAGAGAAAATAGAACTGCTATGTTAGCATAAGATAGGGTCACAATAGTCTGAAGGATTAACCTTAAAAAACAGATGAAATATTCTAAACTCTAACTCCACCTTTTAAATGATTTCTCTTTGAGATAGTTATTGAGGATTAATTTAAAAATCTCATTACCTGGTAAATGTTACTGAACTCTAATTTTGGATATCAGAAAAAAAATTGTACAATAATAATTATCCCACATGTGAGTATAGAAACCCAAAATTATACAGTGTATACAAAGCAGGAAGGCACCTGCATTCATTAAGGTCAATGCTAGCTACTGTAATCGATAAACCCCGAAAGACCAGAAACTTAACAAATGCTTAATTTCTTGCTAATGTCAAAACAGACTGTGTGCTGGTGGGTAAGGACTCTTCCCTTGCAAGTCTTCGCAGCCCTTTCTATTCAGCAGGAGAAGAGGAAAAGGAGTGAGGATCCTATGGGAAGTTCTACTCGCAATGACATTCATCTCTTCAGCTCATATTACCTTGATCGGAACTCAGAAATAATTGTGTTATTAGTCAGAGTCCTACCAGATAGAAACTACTTTAAGGATCTGAATGAGGAATTGGTTTCAAGAAATTTAGTACAGGAAATTACACAACTAATAAAAGAGCTGAGAACTCTTTTAAATAAGGGACAATAGACACCCCAGGAGCAGGAAGCTGTTACTTTGTCTAGTCGGAGCAGGTCGGTTACCAGATTCTAGATCATGTTACATATTGGAAGCAAAAACCATGGTGGGGCTCTCTGGTGGGGCTGTCTACAGAGTCTAGAGCTCTGCAGGGGATGTAACCACTGGTATAAATGCCTTCCTGGTCTTTGCCTTCCTCCCACCTCCTAATATTCCTCCAGTATTTCTCACTTGTGAAATCCAGCTAGAAGCCACTCATGCAAGCCTGAGATAGAAAGGCTGGCTGCAAGGGTCAACACCCTGCAATGCAGAACTGATCAGGGAAAGGGGAATTATCTCCGAGCAAACAGGTCACAAATGGACGCCTTGACATACCTAACTACAAGAAGGCTAGAGAATATAGACTGTGTGTCCAGTGGAGAATGTTGATGTTGATGAGTCAGGAATACCCAAACGAAAGGGAGAAGTTGAGGACTTCCACAGTCAGTTGGCAAATCCTTTCTAAAAGGCAACAAGTCCACCATTGATAGTTTCTAAATATATGATGTAGTCTGCCCAAATCCACAGAGTTTAATGTCTCTTGCATTTTAAATAAACTTGGCAGCTTTTTTGTATATTTTTAATAAGCTGAACAATTTTGCAGAAAATACTGGGCTATCAAAAATACAAAAGGTTTCTGTTTGAGTTGAATTGTGTTACGATTCGCTTTGTAGAGAGTGGGGCAAGAGAAGTCTAGAAATATTAATTTCTCTAATCTTAGTACATCTGTGTCTTAAATTTTAAATTCTATAGCTAAAATATCACTGCTTGTTTACTTTCAGCTAACAAAAGGATTCTGTTAATATTTGTTAGAGAAGCTAAAGAAGGAAAATTCTCTCAGTCTCTTGCCTGGATGTCATTGCAACAATTTTTTAAAGTATAAAAATGGCAGATTATCCTCTTCCTTCCTCTGACTATTGCTTTCTCTATATCATTCGCATTTAGTTTTTCCACTTTACCCAGATTACCACTGTATTTTTATTTAACAATTATTGGCATCAGTAAACTGATCTGCAACAAGGAATTGTTTCTAGCTGAGAAGACTGAAAGGCTATTATAATCTAGTAAATTTGTCACCTTAGAGATAATAGAATTAGAGATAATAGAATTTAAAATGGCAAGGAGGGGTGCCTGGGTGGCTCAGTCTGTTGAACATCCTACTCTTGATTTTAGCTCAGTTCATGATCTCACAGTCATGGGATCAACCCTGTGTCAAGCTCTGAGAGTAAAGCCTGCTTGGGATTCTCTTCTCTCCCTCTGCCCCTCTCCCTTGCTCTCTTTCTCTCTCTCAATAAAATAAAATAAAATAAAATAAAAATAAAATATAAAATAAAATGGCAAGGGATTAGACTAGAGATTAATCAGCCACACATATAACAAAAATTGTTCAAAAAGTTGAATTTTCTATATTAGCAGTACATATTCACATTGTAAATTTAGGGTGGACATAATTAAGGTCTATCTCCAAGGAAGAAATAGTGCTTAAGAAGTAGTTATTGAAAGGGGCGCCTGGGTGGCGCAGTCGGTTAAGCGTCCGACTTCAGCCAGGTCACGATCTCACGGTCCGTGAGTTCGAGCCCCGCGTCGGGCTCTGGGCTGATGGCTCAGAGCCTGGAGCCTGTTTCCGATTCTGTGTCTCCCTCTCTCTCTGCCCCTCTCCCGTTCATGCTCTGTCTCTCTCTGTCCCAAAAATAAATAAACGTTGAAAAAAAGAAATTTTTAAAAAAAGAAGTAGTTATTGAAAAACAGAATTCTTTGATATCATAAACAAGTAGATTTGTTTTTTTTTTTAATTTTTTTTTCAACGTTTATTTATTTTTGGGACAGAGAGAGACAGAGCATGAACGGTGGAGGGGCAGAGAGAGAGGGAGACACAGAATCGGAAACAGGCTCCAGGCTCTGAGCCATCAGCCCAGAGCCCGACGCGGGGCTCGAACTCACGGACCGCGAGATCGTGACCTGGCTGAAGTCGGACGCTTAACCGACTGCGCCACCCAGGCGCCCCACAAGTAGATTTGTTTTAATCTGATTCCAGATATATGAGAATCTCAGAATTATGTATCCTTTTAGAAAACTGGCATTTTTCCCCCGGTTTGCTGAAGGTGGACAAATAAATATGCTTTGAAAATAATAATGCATCACTGTTCATGTTCAGCCTATTTCACCAAATGCACTCAAAACGCCTAGCAAATAGTAAGTCATTTTAACTCACATGGTCTCTGTGTCATTTGAAGCTAGAAGAGGCTATGATGGTTTTAGTACAACACTCCTGACTCTTTGATTTAAATCATAAATATTATGCTCTTCAGTTTATAGCTATAGAATCCGGATCTAGCAAGGTCACACTGAATGGAGATTCAGAGTAAGGATGGCAAACAGTTTCATCTCACCATGATGGTAGTGACTGTTTCAGGTGCTGTGGTGAGAAAGATTCTAAAGCCGTATCTGGCTCAGCAGGATAGAATATGGTGATTAATATTGATCTCTTCCTTAAGCATAGGAAGGGAAGAGATTTGCAATTCCTGTTTTAATACTTGAGATATCTGAGTTTGTGTTCTACATGGAAAATAAGAGTAAGTTGGAGCAAATTTTCTGTGGGTAATACTATATAGATAGTTTTCAAATTAGTCAAGAAGTACTTATTGAACGTGAAGACAACAGAGTTCTTTCTATTTTTCCAGCTGTGTATAATGGCTTTTCCTTCTTTTCTTACTGCTCCACAAATGACTCTTCTAAAGATTAACTCTAGGTGAGAAAGGATAATTTTCCAGCTTCGAGGGAGTATTCTTCAATCACTACTGTGCAAGTGTCTGAATACCTGTTGATAAGGCCAATAAAAAACGTATTGGATTGCTATTTTGCGTGTTCTTTCATTTTGTTTCTTGAATTATGAGACAGAGAAATTAACAGAAACTGATACTCAAATAAGAATTTTGTTTGTATGTTTTGCAGAGTCATTAAAAATATACAATGAAAAAGGAAATGGACATAATGGGAAATATGGAAGTTAAAATTTATTGGTGGCAAAATATGGTTTTAGAACCTTCTGAGGGCTGGAATTATTTTTAACCACAGGTGTTTTAGTGTAGGGCTTATCCTTTCTTATTTTAGTGTAAATGCCCTTAATAAGCTTTTATTGAATAAATAATATGTGTCAGCCACTAGGAATGATAGAACATTAAAAAATTTTGGCTGTCTGCTGAGCATATTTTAAATTTTATTGTAGTCCTGGAGATATGAATATGAAAGCAGTTGGGGATTAAGCAAATAGCAATCAAACACAATTTTAGACTATTCTAATTGAAAGCCTTTTATTCATTGGTCGAATTACTTTCTCTTTCTTCTGCAAGAATTCCAGTTTCCTACTGATTACAATAATGTTCCTGAAAAAATTTCTTTTTATTTATTTATCTTTTTTCTATTGTGGTATAATTATTATACAATCAAATGCACATGTCTTAATTGTTCAACTTAATTACTTTGACAGTTGGGTTCATCATTGTAACCACCTTTTAAAACAAGGTATGGAACATTTTCATCACTCATAGAAATTTTCCACATGTCTTTTCTCCATCAAGTCTATTTCCCATTCGCCTTTCTTTAACAAGTCACTTTCTGATCATTACCTGTGGTTAGTTTTGCCTTTGGCTTTCTCTATAAATGCAGATAGTCAATGGGTACTCTTTTGTGTCTGGATTCTTTTGCTCAATATAATGATTTTAAGTTTCACCCATCTTTTTACATGTATCAATATTTATTATTATTATTATTACTAAGTAGTATCCCATTCTATAGATATAACAGTATTTGTTTATTTATTCTGTTGATTTGTTTCCAGTTTTTGCTTATTGTAAGCAAAGTGGTTATAATAATTCTTAGAGAAACATTTTGGTGGTCAGATATTTTTATTTCTCCTAGCTAATATTTAGGAGTAAAATATCTGGATCATGGTGTATACAAATTATAATAAGTCCAAAAAAGTTCCCCATAGTAATGGTATCATTTTACATACTCATATTAACAACAGTCATTATCTCTTCTAGTTTTGTCCCTTTCTTTCATCTTTTTTTGGGGGAAGGCCAATTATATATATGTTCTACTGTTTGATATTATTCCTCATATGTCAGATACTCTGTTCTTTTTAATTCCTATTTGTACTTTTTTTTCCCTCTTTGTGTCTGTTAGGAAACTTTTTTTTTTTGATCCGCCTTTAGTTCACTGATACTGCTCTCTGCTTTGTCCACTCCTCTGTTAAATCCATCTTTTTTAAATTGACATAAAGTTGACACACAATGTTACATTAATTTCAAGTGTACAAAACAGTGATTCAACAACTCTATAGATTATGCTATGCTCACCACAAATGTAGCTACCATCGGTCACCATACAACACTACTGTAATACCATTGATTTTATCTCCTATGTGCACACTTAATCCCTGTGACTTATTCATTACATAACTGGAAGCCTGTAAGTGTACCTCATATCAAACTTTTCACATGTAACATTTCTGTTTAGATCTTTTTTATAATTATAATTTTGTACTTCATATCTTTGCTCACACTTGCCAATTATTCATACCTGTTATCCACAATTTTTACTATATTCTTTAACTTTTTAAAAATCATGGTTATTTTAAATTCTGTTTAATAATTCCAATGTTTGAGCTATCTCTGATCTACTTCTATTGACTATTTCCTCTCTTATCCATTGTTCATATATTTTGCCTTTTGTTTGTCTTGTAATCTTTCATTGTGTGCCAGACATTTTGTATAAGGGTAGAAGAAACTGATGTAAGTTATATTTGTTTCTAGAAAGGGCACATTTTTTAATCAGGCTACCAGAGAAGGGACTGAGTCAATATGCTCTAGTTGACCTGGGTTGTTCTTTCTTTCAATGTTAGTTTTATTTTGTTTCTCATTGTCTTCAAAAGGTTTGAGGATTAAATCAGGGCTTTCCTTTCTGCTGAACTTGGGGCCAAAGTACTGCCAAGACTCCAGAGATCTACCTTTGCTTCAAAGTGGGAGCCACCAGCTTTTGAAACTATGGAATATCTTCGTAGTTTACAGCCTGGTTTCCAGGTTATTAGATGTCTGGAGATTTATCTTTTCCAGTCTTGCCCAATGGTTTCTGAATCTGTGGGTGATCTCTTTAGAGATCTTTTACCGCTGTTACCTCTCTCCTGGCCTTTAGAGCGCTGTGGCCCTATACTCCATGAAGATGTAGAATGCCTTAAAGAGATTTTTTTTCAGCTTTGGTAATTTAAAATTAAACTGTAATTGCATTGTGTGTGTGTGTGTGTGTGTGTGTGTGTGTGTGTGTTCCTCTCAGCTCTCTGATCTCTCCAACCTTTTTCAGATGATGAATTTGTCTCTGCTGTCATCCCTAGTTACCCTCCTCTGAGGGAAATGTGCACTTGAAAGAGGCCCTGAACAGCCCAATGGAGCAATCTCTTAGCTCTCATTCTTTGCCACCACTATCCCTTGCTTTTAGGGTATTACTCCTTACACTTGGTGAATACTTATGAGCAAGAATTGGTAGGTAGGTGCAGACTTGGCCTGTGGGTGGGGTTCCTCCAAATTCTAATCTGCCATGTCAGCCTACATGTTATTGCTAACAGTTCTTTAAATCTGTATCCAATTTCAACTTATTCACCCCCACCCCCACTGTATCTCACTTTCATGGTATATTTTCTTTCTCAGCAGCCATGGTCTCTTCTCTTCTATGCAGGACTCAACAGTTTCTGTATATTAGTTTGTTTGAGTTTCAGTGTGTATCCAAGTCTTCAATGAGTTTTAAGAGCTATGATTTTTGTAGTTTATCTGGCTTTTGTATTATTGATTGGGTGAGAGTAACAGTCTCATAGCTTTCTTATCTGATTGGAAAAGAAACTCCATTTATTATATTATAATTATTTTTAATTTGAAATGCCCTTGGTATGCATAGGAATCTCTGGTGTAGGTGAAAATGACACATAATACAGAGAGTCAAACAATTACAAGTCTCTGTTCCTACTAAAAACATTGCTTATAGAAAATTAGATGTTTTTATTCTTTGAGTTTAGCAAACTGGATTTTGTAGTAGTTAAAACATGAGGAAATCCTGGATCAGGGCATCTCAATGACTCATACTTTCCTTCTGGTTTCTTGATATTCAAATTTGGAAACATTTAGCAGAAATATTTTGGTGCTCTGAACTGGTGATGGTGTATATAGGTCCTTAATTGTCACTGACTCATTTCACAAAAGATCTTCCCCTGCATTCTATTTCCTAGTTCTCAATCTTCCAAGAAATATTTTTTGATAATTAAGGAAGACCTGTAATTTCATATGCTGCTCTTATTTTACTTTCTAAATTAAGACATCTTTCATAGTCATGGCCACAATTTTTTTTCCAGATAGTGCATAATGTAATTATGCCAGTAATCTTTTTATTTCTGAACTTCATATATTTACTTATTTTAGTCTTTCCCTATAAATCAGTGTCCTTAACTGTTTAATGACTTCCACTGTTTATTGAATACAATTCATATTATTTATATAAAAACTTCTGGTGGACCTATCTAAACATACCCAAATATATTTATGGTGTGTGTGTGTGTGTGTGTGTGTGTGTGTGTGTGTGTCTATAATGTGCATGTACTATATGTATCTACACATAATATATACATATATACTAATACACACATACACATTTTAACAGAATTTCTGTATCAACATAAAGTGTTTCATGTTATATTAATATCATCTAGATTCTGAAATTCTGTAACTTGTTTCTTCCATTCAATGTACATATATATTCTTATATATATTGATAGCCCATTTTTCTTTCTGTTGTGGGAATTGTCATATTTATAACTTCAATAGATCATCACAGTAATTTGATCAGGCACCTTGCCCTGATTGAATTCTGTCTGGACAAGGATTAAGTAGCAATTTGACACACATCTGTTTTCCTTTGGTGAACGTAAATCTTCCATTCTTGGAATGGAGAATGGGTGTCTTTTTTAAATTCATTTTTCTAGCACTTGTTTGCAAAATCTTCAGAGCAATTCCTATTCCTAAAATCTCTTTTATTGGTTTTGTATTTTTAAGTTTTCTTGGTATAATGGAAAACAAAATTGCATAGAAACAGTGATGAACAGCTTTCTTTTCTCTTTTTTATACTTTAAGTGTATTTTTGTCTCATTGTGCAGTGTTAGATGGGACCCAATGGACACTCTACAGATCTGACTTATTCTTCTGGGTTAGCTAAGCACAGATGAGGTTTGAAATATTACATACCATTGCCAAATAAATTGGACAAAAATAAATCATATATAGAAGCCCTGATTTAATTAAGCTTGAGACAATATGGAGGCACTTTTTCAAGCTTTTGGAATTGGCTGCTTCTTCAACAGATGCTCCTCTGATGTTGAAAATGACCTATGACCCTTAAACAGTTGACCTGCCCAAAATGGTCCCCTTCCCTGGGCTGGTAAGTTTACATATTTCTGCATAGCACAAACATACATAAAAATACAAAACAGGACAGAAAAACAAACCAAAAACAACCTCTGTTACCTGAGATCTGGCACTCACCACTGTACAACATGGATTAAAGTTCTTGTGGCCAATTGTATTCAGGCTCCAGGGGAAAGCTTCTCCATGTCTTTAGCCTCATGTCCTAGATATTGTAAGAGACAACCTCCAAATGTGGTAAAGATTTAAGGATTACGCCTTTGAACATCAGAAAATGACACTGCTTTATAGTACAGGAAGGATTTGAGAGGCAGAAGTGCTTTATCGGCAGAAAAGACACATTAATTAACTTGTCAAATGTTTTCTTCTAGACAGCTTGACTGCAATAGATTTTGAAGTATAATGAAGTATTGTTTCTCAGTAGTGATGAGATTTCCTTATTTTACTTATTTTCCTATTTTAATTCATGGTTTTGGAAGTGCTAATGAAACAGTGTGAAATTTGTAACAGTTGCACATGATGACTGAGGAAATTTTACAATAAGAAATCATTGGTATTTACTCTGAAACTTTCATATACATAGATGTAGAGGTAATTGAGGTGAATCGTGACACCAGATTTTTACGTTGGCAAAAAGAAGACAGTGAATGCAAGGATTGAGAATAGTTGTGGTTTTATGAAAAAGTAATGACTTAATTAAATTTTCAAAAAATTAAACATCAGACTTAAGCAATGGATTTACATTTTAATATTCATTGTTTTTTAAATATTCATTAATTTTACTATATTTTTATAATTGTAATACTTGACAGATTATTTTATAAGAAAAACCTTTTTAGAAGACATGAAAATAATTTTGATTTAAAAATTTGACAGCATTTGATGAAGTATATATAAATTTTGTATACTTTTGAAAATAACATTACTTTTGTTTATTTAAATTTTTCCCATCAGGAGAAAAAATTATGTTAAAAAATATGATCAGAATGATAAAAGCCAGTGTTTCTGCTAAAGTGAAATAGAGACAAATAAAATTTATGTAATAAATATCTTACTTATGGATTATGTATAACTTTTTTTTTAATTACATATCTAAACATTATTAGCTAACCAAGGAATGCCCAGGCATATGCAGCAATAATTAAATTTAGTCATCTTTTGGTATTTTTTTAAAGTTTCATCCATATAAAAACTATAATTGTGCACATATTTTTCAGGTTTTGTTATTATATAAAGGTGTATTTGTCAGGGTACAAGGGTAAATGTAATATATCTAGTAATTTATTAGTTTGATGTAAATCAAACAATCAGTGATTGGGGCATCTGGGTAACTCAGTTAGTTAAAGGTCTGACTCTTGGTTTTGGCTCACATCATGATCTTGCCTTTCATGGTCTGGCATCTGCCCTGATGGTGTGGAGCCTGCTACGGATTCTCTCTTTCTCCTTTTCTCTCTTCCCCTCCCCAACTTGTGCTGTCTCTCTCTCTCTCAAAAAAATATTAGTGGTTAAATATTTAGTATAAAATTTTAAATATTTAAATATGGCAAATGAGCCCATTTGTCCTCTGTTCCTGTTAGGACTAGAGGGAGGGGTAGAACTGCCCCTACTACCAAAAAAAAAAAATAATAATAATAATAATAAGGAAATGGACCAACTATTCTATGTTGAAAGTTATTAATTTTCTTAGGTATGACAATAGCATGCAATTAAATGTCTATATTTTGCAGACACGCTTACAGATTTATTTAACAGTTGAAATGGTAAAATGTCAGAAGTTTCCTTTAAAATATGACCAAACAAATCATTATAATATTTCTTGTTTGAAATATTCCTTCTGTTTGAAAGGAAAGGGAGTAGGTATATGCTCCATTTGTAAATTAGAATTTGGCAAAAAAAAGTCTATTCTTTTATTTGATCAAGAATTTTATTTTCATCTTTATCTCAGATATATTTTGGAGTCTTTAAAAAATCCTGTAAGCATTACAATGCCAGGGTTAAAACCATGTGTTTTAAAATGAGTTTGACTTGGGTTTTAATCCTACATTTTTACTAGATTTTTGATTGTTGGTAAGTTGTTTATCCATCCTAAATCTCAATTTTCTCATTTTAGAAATGACAGTGCTACTACTAACACTGATCTCATAGCATCAAACCGAGGATTAAACAAAATAATGTATTTTGCTTAACACAATGCTTGACACAGAACAAGCACCCAATAAGATGCTAACAACTTAATAGCATCAGCTGGCATCAGTTTTGGATTATAAGACTATTTAGATATGAAAATGGTTGTTCCTTTTAGTTTATGGAAATAGATTATTGGTAATGTTTATGAAGCATTTTCCCCCCTGGCACTCAGTTAATTGTAGCTTTAGTTAGAAGTGAATCTTTTCTTTCTTTCTAATGTAAGTTCCTGAAAGGAAAATGAGCATCTCTGATTTGGAGATGGTGAAGCTCAGAAATGCTGCAATTCTCAAATTGGATGCCTGTGGCTGAGAAGACATCATTGTCTTGTTGAACTGGAGTTGTTGGTAGTAGGAGAAAAGGGTGGTTTGGATGGGAAAAAGAAGAAAAGAGGAAGAAAAAAGAAGAAAAGAAGGATCTAAAGAACTAAAGGAAGGAATGCTAGTGCCTGTCACTTAAAAATGTTGGACTATAGGAGAAATGTTCAAGTTTTCAAAATAATTAAAGTCATCAAACATCGAACTACATAAATAATTTTTAGTATTAGAGATAGGAATATATATCCATACAGGTACACACACACACACATATATATATATATATATATATATATATATATGTATACATACATACAGAGAGAGACAGACAGAGAGATTGTAGAACCAGAACCAGAGATTGTAGATTATATAACACACACACATGCACACACACACACACACACACAAATATATATATATATATATATATATATATATATTATATTCAATAAGCCAACATACTAATTGATAAGTCAGTTGTGGTTTTTCTGTAGTATGACATAATATTAGCTAAACAAAAAACAAAAAAAATGTTCCAAATCCTCAAAAAACTACACTGGGTTAAACTGCTCATTTTTTATGTCCACTGAGTGAGACTCCTGGACTTCCTGCACAAAACACTATACCTCTCAGCTAGTATTAGGGGCTCCAGAACTTTGAGATGACTAGAAAAATTCAGAATAGTCTAACATTTTAATATTATGTGGGCTATATCCTCTTGGTCTTTCTGAGTTAAAACCTTGGAGTTACTTTCAGTACCATTCTCTCAACCTCACATTCCAATACATAGAAGACACTTGCATCATACTCATTTCTTCTTTGCAATTACTCAAGAAAACCATAACCTATTTATCTCATGCTGACAGTCTTTTCCAGTCTCAAGTTCCACACATCACCGAAGAAGCAGGAAATGCTACCCAGGTAAGAAAGCAAGGAAGCATGCGTTACTATGCAGACCAAAAGCCTGTGAGAGAGAGTGAAATCTGTTGCAAGGTTCTGTTGGATATTCTCTGTGGGTGAGGGTACTAGAGACGGGGTTAAAATCTTGCTTACAGCTAATCTACAGCAGGTTTGCAAGTTACCAAGTAGGAGAGGATGAGTCTTAAGTAAGTAAGAAGTAGCTCTTCTCTCTGGGAACAGGCGCCACAAAGAGGCAATTCGCACACAATTTATAGGGAGAAATACATCAGGGGAGCTAAAGAATTACTCCTAAGACCCATTACATTTGAGCATGATGGCATCTGTTCCAGTGATCTATAGCTTCTGTGCGATGCATGTATTTTTGCTTTGGATGATTGTTGGCTCTGTGGGCTGCAAACGCAAGTTCATGTCCATGCTGGAGGAAAAGGTGAAAGGAAATCTCTGGCAAATGTTCTTTTATTAAGAGGGTGAATTGTTGCAGACGGGTTGGAAGAAGTAAGTCGGATGGGCATAGAACAGAGGAAATCAATGAAAAGTTTGTGAATGGAAGTTTGTAACTCAGAATAAAAAATGGAAAAGAAAACAGTAACAGCAATAAAATGCACAAACGGAAAATCTGCCCACCATGGGAATTTTATCCCAGTTAAGAGGATTTTCTTATGCAGTGTGTGGGGACTGCTTGAAGAAACCGTGTGCTGTTCTCACTGATACACAGGAGAATCATAGGCTCCACCAACCGGGAAGAATCTTGTTAATAACCCAGGAGGAAAAGACTTAACATGACCACCCTCCTGTGATGGGTTAAGAAGCTGTGGGTGGCCCTGACATGGCTGTGAAGGAGGATTTTCATTTCATGTCCAGCACTGGAAAAACCAGAAGTATGTGGGACAGAGATACTCCCTCTTTGCATCAGTTCTTGTAACTGCCCCCAGCAGGCACATAAAAAGTCTGATCAGAATCAGATACCACCTGAATTCTAGCTCAGAGAATTTCTCCAGTTTTACCCTCCTCTCATAAACTTTAAATTTTCTCATTCATCAGACTGCGTTGCGTCAATTCTTGATTCAGTTGTTCCTCACATACTCAGGCTAAAATCTTGATTTCCACCATTTGACTTTATTCTGTTTGGATTAGGTCACCCTGTTTTGGAATGTCGACTGTGTACCCACATAACGTGTTGCTTCTAGTAACTGCTTCTTGGTTTTCTAGCTGCCAGCATGGGCACAAAGTCCTGAAATTCTGGGCAGAACCCTGTTCCCTGGGACACAGCTGGCTGGATCCATAGTTCCACTCAGCTTGTTGGCATCTGATTTCAAGGTGATAGAAGTAAAAACAGAAATTTATTGTAAAAAAGCAAGTGCTATTATGGAGGTACAAACTAGGTTCTGTGGGAACCCAGTGGATGGAGCAGACGACTAGGCTTATTTTTATTAAGGCCTCTGAAAAATATCCCACTACCTCCAGTGGGCAAGATGGGGGATAAAGGTAGGTGAATAAAAGTGAAATGCCCTTTTAACTAAAAACTATCCCAAAAGTAACTAATAATGTTGATCAATGGAGTGAATGATGGAGTGAAATCCTGAATCACAGCACTAATAACAAGCAGAGTGGAACAAACAAGTGGTGACATTGACAAGGACTAATACTTAGGAAAACAACAGCAGTGGCATCTACCACTCATCTGATAGTTGAGCTGTACTGGCGCTTTGCATATATTATATCAGTTAATTCTCTCAAGGATCTGTAAGCTAGGCTGTTATTAGCACTTTATAGATTCAGAAAGGCAAGGAAACTGGCCCAGCTTTGCACAGCTTTACTGTGCTTTTAACGCTTGTTGGTCCATGTGGAGGTTGCTTAACCCCTTTCCTTGTGTTAAGTCATGTCATTCTCCCAACACACAGTGAGTTAGAGTCTGTCATCATCTCCCTCTTACAAACAAGAAAATTGAGGCAAATCTGTCTCCCAAGTTTGGCTTACCATTAGAATATAGTGTGTTATAATAATAACAGATAAACATTTGCTCCAATCCAATAGTAAAAGCCTGGTTAGAAGAGAAATTAAGGCTTGAAAAAACACATGTGATTTATTATTTTGTGGGTCAGAAAAGAGAAGACCTGGGTGGTAGTTCTATTTTATCATTTATTAGCTATATGTCCTAGGGCAGGTGCATTAAACTCTCTGCACCTCAGTTTCATTATCTATAAAGTGTGGAAAATAATACCAGTCTCCATACCTCTTAAAGCTTTGGAAGAAAAAAGTGAGACAAGGGATATGAAATTGATTTGAAACCACGAGTGTTATGCAGATCTACGTTTTTGTTTTTGTTACTATTTTGAAAAGACAACTGGTAAAAAAAATACTCAATAATCTGAAAATGGTGCAGTAAAAAAGGTTATTTTATGCTTATATGAATTAAAATAATGCAGACCATGATGTTAAAGATCCAAGGAGATAGAAGTTTGTCTTTGCAATGAAAATGAAAATTAAACACACTTAAAAGCCAAACCTAATAAGATAACATATGAGCTTGAAGTAGAGCTGTGCCCTTAAAATTCTTAAGGCTTTTTATTCCTTAATTAAAGTCAAGAAAGAAAACGAAGCTTGTAAACAAGACTACCTGTGGGTAGCCAAAGCACAAAGGAATTCCACACTAGAAGAGTATACAGAGTACATTGGAATATATGCTCTGACTCTCTGAAGTGAATACAAATTTATTTGTTTATGGAATTGCAAACCCACTTACCAATGCCATTATCTAGGCACAGTATTCCTAAAAGAAATATAATTATTATCAGTGAAGTTTTGCCTTCCTCAGGATCAAGGAAAACACAATAAAAGAGAAATTAATTGAACACCAATTTTATAGATCTTCAAAATTTATAATTTGAAATAAAATTTGAATTTTAATTGTGTGGCTTTTCTTTAAAATATGAGGTCTTTCATTTATGTTTAATAATTACGTTCCCAACTTACTAGGAAGAAAAACATCAACTTTTCTTTTTGTTTACTTTAATCTTTATACCTACCACAGAGAATGAACATGGCTTAATTCTTTGAATTTGCTTGAGATAATCCTCTGGATGTTTTTGTCTTTAGAGCTTTTTAAAATTAGTCCCTTCGCTCTTATTGAGTAAAGGAATTTCCAAACTTGGATAGCAAAGGGAAGTTCTGTTGTATCCATAGTTAATACCAAGGAATGAGAAATCGGTATAAATTGACTGCATGTGTCATCCTTTGAAGCTGTGACCTATATGAGTCAATCTAAGAGTAATCTCTCTTTTAGAGATGTATAGTCTAAACAAGAATTTCATTGCTTCTTCATTTCTCTAGGAGAATATAAAGAAGGAGTTGTGTTTCACAGAAAAGCTTATGAAAATTCCAGATTGTCTCCTATTCTCTAAAACCCTATACCTCTAAGTTACTTACCTCCTACTATTCCTATTAAGAGGAATAATGTGTGTTGAACTTGTTCATGGTAAGCACCCAATAAGCATTAGCAATTTTCAGTGTTAACTTAGAAGACTATTTTGTTCTTCATGACTTTCTTATCCCTTCCATGTCTTTCCTTCTCTGCTCCTAAATACACACTTCCCCTCCCAACCTAATTCCTCTTGAGCCAGCTTGTCATCTTCTTCCTTCAGCATCACAGCCCGCTGCAGAGCATGGTTGCTCTTTTACTTTCACTGTATTTCTCTCTACAATCTACCAGCACAGTTGTAGCTTTTACACGTTTTGAACTTTTTTGCCAATTCTGCAATGCTGAAATAAAAAAAAAAAAAACTAACATGGCAACAAAAGAAACTTCCCTTAGATGGCTGGAGAAGATCCTGAACTGAGCAGGTGAAGCCAGGACCCTCCAGCAAACAGAGAGAGAGAAGACTGAGAACACTCCCTCTTCAACATACACAGGAACAGGAAGTCGAAATGAAGTTTTTCCTAGCCAAGGGGGATAAGGCAGAAGGCTGACATTTGAGAAATGCATTCTGAATAGCAGCTATTTAATCCTCCTACTGCAATGTGAGGCCAGTATTATTGCCATCATCCTACGTTACAGATAAGAGATTCATATGGCCTTAAGTCATGAATCTGGGTTATAGCTAGGAACCTTGGTTTTATTTATTTATTTTTTTTAATTTTTTTTTTCAACGTTTATTTATTTTTGGGACAGAGAGAGACAGAGCATGAACGGGGGAGGCGCAGAGAGAGAGGGAGACACAGAATCGGAAGCAGGCTCCAGGCTCTGAGCCATAAGCCCAGAGCCCGACGCGGGGCTCGAACTCACGGACCGCGAGATCGTGACCTGGCTGAAGTCGGACGCTTAACCGACTGCGCCACCCAGGCGCCCCAGGAACCTTGGTTTTAAAGACCCTACTATCACCCATTAAATGTGCTGGTTCCCTGAGCTAAGGATGAAGATTACCTGCAAAGCATTGGTAAAGGAAGTTGAAGTTCAATTTGTGAGTTTTCTTTCTACTGACACGCATTCAAAATTTTTTATTGAGTGACAACTATGTATCAAATATTATTCTAGATACTGGAGTGCTTTATGAGACATTGGCAAATTTCTATCCTAATAGTAAAGGAGAGAAGGAAGAAAGGAAAGCAGGAAGGGAGGAAGGGATTAGCTCTATGATAGATTCAGTTGGACTACTATAGGTTGGGTGGTTAGAAAACCACCTTGATAAGGAGACATTTAGATTTCATTCCAAATGTGATGGAACTTTCTTCCTTTCCCAAAGACACTTAGCTTCTCAACATAACTAGGTGACCATACTTCTTTCAACATTGGCAGTACACTAGAGATTTATGTTCCAGATGGGTTGGAAGAGAGAGAGTCTGGGATTTTTGACATTAGGCCAGATGAGTATTTTGGTACTGTACTGAAAATGAAAGAATTCAATAAAATTCTATTTAGTAAAAGAAAATGCAACTTTCCAACTGCCATCCCCCCAGTGGCCATTCATGTGTATATGCTCATTCTATTCCCTAGTTTGTCCACCCATAAGAGATTGGGAGACTTTCCTTGGATAAAAAAAAAAAAAAATAGAAAAGTGATAATACTATAGATGCTAATTATAGTGATAACCCCATTAGATGTCTGAGTTTACGCCATTACCTTAGAGTGAAGCACGCCATTCCCCAAGCCTGCACCACAGAGAGTTCTCATCTATCACAGTAGTCAGTAGATAGTACCTAAAACAAATGAGCAAAAAGAAATTACAGTTTAATCAGGTTTCTTAAAAATGAGGTAAACACCTGAAGAGATACTTAAAATGAATTGAAAATAGTTGCTTCTGGGAGATGGAAGTAAAGAATGAAAAGGGTTGGGGTAGAAGGGCTTTAAAATGTTATAGAAATATTTGACTTTTATAATTATGCATGTATATCATCTTAATACACATAAAAGTTAAATTTAAAGAATGAACCATTATTAAAACATGCCCAGGGGTTCCTGGGTGGCTCAGTATGTTAAGCATCTGACGTAGGCCCAGGTCATGATTTCATGGTCCCTGAGTTTGAGCCCCATGTTGGACTCTCTGCTGACAGTTCAGAGCCTGGAGCCTGCTTTGGATTCTGGATATCTCTGCCCCTCCCCCACTTGTGCTCTCTCTCTCTCAAAAAAATAAGTAAACATTAAAAAAAATTAAAACAGACTAGGAAGATGGCGGCGTAGGAGGACGCTGGGCTCACCGCGCGTCCTGCTGATCACTTAGATTCCACCTACACCTGCCTAAATAACCCAGAAAACCGCCAGAGGATTAGCAGAACAGAGTCACCGGACCCAAGTGCAGACGAGAGGCCCACGGAAGAGGGTAGGAAGGGCGGCGAGGCGGTGCGCGCTCCACGGACTGGCGGGAGGGAGCCGGGGCGGAGGGGCGGCTCGCCGGCCAAGCAGAGCCCCCGAGTCCGGCTTGCAAAAGCGGAGGGGCCTGACGGACTGTGTTCCGACAGCAAGCGCGACTTAGCGTCTGGGAGGTCATAAGTTAACAGCTCTGCTCAGAAAGCGGGAAGGCTGGAGGACAAAGGGAGGGTGAGCTGCGGAGCCCCCGGACGACAGAGCTCAGTTTGGCGGGGAACAAAGGCGCTCTCCAGCGCCATCTCCCCCGCCCATCCCCCAGCCAAAATCCCAAAGGGAACCGGCTCCGGCCAGGGAAATTGCTCGCTCCGCGCGAACACCCAACTCTGTGCTTCTGCGGAGCCAAACCTCCGGCAGCGATCTGACTCCCTCCGGCTGCACAGGGCCCCTCCTGAAGTGGATCACCTAAGGAGAAGCGAGCTAAGCCTGCCCCCCCTGCCGCCGTGCACCTTGCCTTCCCACCCCAGCTAATACGCCAGATCCCCAGCATCACAAGCCTGGCAGTGTGCAAGTAGCCCAGACGGGCCACGCCACCCCACAGTGAATCCCGCCCCTAGGAGAGGGGAAGAGAAGGCACACACCAGTCTGACTGTGGCCCCAGCGGTGGGCTGGGGGCAGACATCAGGTCGGACTGCGGCCCCGCCCACCAACTCCAGTTATACACCACAGCACAGGGGAAGTGCCCTGCAGGCCCTCACCACACCAGGGACTATCCAAAATGACCAAGCGGAAGAATTCCCCCCAGAAGAATCTCCAGGACATAACAACAGCTAATGAGCTGATCAAAAAGGATTTAAATAATATAACAGAAAGTGAATTTAGAATAATAGTCATAAAATTAATCGCTGGGCTGGAAAACAGCATACAGGACAGCAGAGAATCTCTTGCTACAGACATCAGGGGACTAATGAACAGGCACGAGGAGCTGAAAAACGCTTTAAAGGAAATGGAAAACAAAATGCAAACCACCACAGCTCGGATGGAAGAGGCAGAGGAGAGAATAGGTGAACTAGAAGATAAAGTTATGGAAAAAGAGGAAGCTGAGAAAAAGAGAGATAAAAAAATCCAGGAGTATGAGGGGAAAATTAGAGAACTAAGTGATACACTAAAAAGAAATAATTTACGCATAATTGGTATCCCAGAGGAGGAAGAGAGAGGGAAAGGTGCTGAAGGGGTACTTGAAGAAATCATAGCTGAGAACTTCCCTGAACTGGGGAAGGAAAAAGGCATTGAAATCCAAGAGGCACAGAGAACTCCCTTCAGACGTAACTTGAATCGATCTTCTGCACGACATATCATAGTGAAACTGGCAAAATACAAGGATAAAGAGAAAATTCTGAAAGCAGCAAGGGGTAAACGTGCCCTCACATATAAAGGGAGACCTATAAGACTCGTGACGGATCTCTCTTTTGAAACTTGGCAGGCCAGAAAGAATTGGCACGAGATTTTCAGGGTGCTAGACAGCAAAAATATGCAGCCAAGAATCCTTTATCCAGCAAGTCTGTCATTTAGAATAGAAGGAGAGATAAAGGTCTTCCCAAACAAACAAAAACTGAAGGAATTTGTCACCACTAAACCAGCCCTACAAGAGATCCTAAGGGGGACCCTGTGAGACAAAGTACCAGAGACATCACTACAAGCATAAAACAGACAGACATCACAATGACTCTAAACCCGTATCTTTCTATAATAACACTGAATGTAAATGGATTAAATGCGCCAACCAAAAGACATAGGGTATCAGAATGGATAAAAAAACAAGACCCATCTATTTGCTGTCTACAAGAGACTCATTTTAGACCTGAGGACACCTTTAGATTGAGAGTGAGGGGATGGAGAACTATTTATCATGCTACTGGAAGCCAGAAGAAAGCTGGAGTAGCCATACTTATATCAGACAAACTAGACTTTAAATTAAAGGCTGTAACAAGAGATGAAGAAGGACATTATATAATAGTTACAGGGTCTATCCATCAGGAAGAGCTAACAATTATAAATGTCTATGCGCCGAATACCGGAGCCCCCAAATATATAAAACAATTACTCATAAACATAAGCAACCTTATTGATAAGAATGTGGTAATTACTGGGGACTTTAACACCCCACTTACAGAAATGGATAGATCATCTAGACACACGGTCAATAAAGAAACAAGGGCCCTGAATGAGACACTGGATCAGATGGACTTGACAGATATATTTAGAACTCTGCATCCCAAAGCAACAGAATATACTTTCTTCTCGAGTGCACATGGAACATTCTCCAAGATAGATCATATACTGGGTCACAAATCAGCCCTTCATAAGTTTACAAGAATTGAAATTATACCATGCATACTTTCAGACCACAATGCTATGAAGCTTGAAGTCAACCACAGGAAAAAGTCTGGAAAACCTCCAAAAGCATGGAGGTTAAAGAACACCCTACTCACGAATGAGTGGGTCAACCAGGCAATTAGAGAAGAAATCAAAAAATATATGGAAACAAACGAAAATGAAAATACAACAATCCAAACGCTTTGGGACGCAGCGAAGGCAGTCCTGAGAGGAAAATACATCGCAATCCAGGCCTATCTCAAGAAACAAGAAAAATCCCAAATACAAAATCTAACAGCACACCTAAAGGAAATAGAAGCAGAACAGCAAAGGCAGCCTAAACCCAGCAGAAGAAGAGAAATAATAAAGATCAGAGCAGAAATAAACAATATAGAATCTAAAAAAACTGTAGAGCAGATCAACGAAACCAAGAGTTGGTTTTTTGAAAAAATAAACAAAATTGACAAACCTCTAGCCAGGCTTCTCAAAAAGAAAAGGGAGATGACCCAAATAGATAAAATCATGAATGAAAATGGAATGATTACAACCAATCCCTCAGAGATACAAACAATTATCAGGGAATACTATGAAAAATTATATGCCAACAAATTGGACAACCTGGAAGAAATGGACAAATTCCTGAACACCCACACTCTTCCAAAACTCAATCAGGAGGAAATAGAAAGCTTGAACAGACCCATAACCAGCGAAGAAATTGAATCGGTTATCAAAAATCTCCCAACAAATAAGAGTCCAGGACCAGATGGCTTCCCAGGGGAGTTCTACCAGACGTTTAAAGCAGAGATAATACCTATCCTTCTCAAGCTATTCCAAGAAATAGAAAGGGAAGGAAAACTTCCAGACTCATTCTATGAAGCCAGTATTACTTTGATTCCTAAACCAGACAGAGACCCAGTAAAAAAAGAGAACTACAGGCCAATATCCCTGATGAATATGGATGCCAAAATTCTCAATAAGATACTAGCAAATCGAATTCAACAGCATATAAAAAGAATTATTCACCATGATCAAGTGGGATTCATTCCTGGGATGCAGGGCTGGTTCAACATTCGCAAATCAATCAACGTGATACATCACATTAACAAAAAAAAAGAGAAGAACCATATGATCTTGTCAATCGATGCAGAAAAGGCCTTTGATAAAATCCAGCACCCTTTCTTAATAAAAACCCTTGAGAAAGTCGGGATAGAAGGAACATACTTAAAGATCATAAAAGCCATTTATGAAAAGCCCACAGCTAACATCATCCTCAACGGGGAAAAACTGAGAGCTTTTTCCCTGAGATCAGGAACACGACAGGGATGCCCACTCTCACCGTTGTTATTTAACATAGTGCTGGAAGTTCTAGCATCAGCAATCAGACAACAAAAGGAAATCAAAGGCATCAAAATTGGCAAAGATGAAGTCAAGCTTTCGCTTTTTGCAGATGACATGATATTATACATGGAAAATCCGATAGACTCCACCAAAAGTCTGCTAGAACTGATACATGAATTCAGCAAAGTTGCAGGATACAAAATCAATGTACAAAAATCAGTTGCATTCTTATACACTAACAATGAAGCAACAGAAAGACAAATAAAGAAACTGATCCCATTCACAATTGCACCAAAAAGCATAAAATACCTAGGAATAAATCTAACCAAAGATGTAAAGGATCTGTATGCTGAAAACTATAGAAAGCTTATGAAGGTAATTGAAGAAGATTTAAAGAAATGGAAAGACATTCCCTGCTCATGGATTGGAAAAATAAATATTGTCAAAATGTCAATACTACCCAAAGCTATCTACACATTCAATGCAATCCCAATCAAAATTGCACCAGCATTCTTCTCGAAACTAGAACAAGCAATCCTAAAATTCATATGGAACCACAAAAGGCCCCGAATAGCCAAAGGAATTTTGAAGAAGAAGACCAAAGCAGGAGGCATCACAATCCCAGACTTCAGCCTCTACTACAAAGCTGTCATCATCAAGACAGCATGGTATTGGCACAAAAACAGACACACAGACCAATGGAATAGAATAGAAACCCCAGAACTAGACCCACAAACATATGGCCAACTCATCTTTGACAAAGCAGGAAAGAACATCCAATGGAAAAAAGACAGCCTCTTTAACAAATGGTGCTGGGAGAACTGGACAGCAACATGCAGAAGGTTGAAACTAGACCACTTTCTCACACCATTTACAAAAATAAACTCAAAATGGATAAAGGACCTAAATGTGAGACAGGAAACCATCAGAACCTTAGAGGAGAAAGCAGGAAAAGACCTCTCTGACCTCAGCCGTAGCAATCTCTTACTCGACACATCCCCAAAGGCAAGGGAATTAAAAGCAAAAGTGAATTACTGGGACCTTATGAAGATAAAAAGCTTCTGCACAGCAAAGGAAACAACCAACAAAACTAAAAGGCAACCAACGGAATGGGAAAAGATATTTGCAAATGACATATCGGACAAAGGGCTAGTATCTAAAATCTATAAAGAGCTCACCAAACTCCACACCCGAAAAACAAATAACCCAGTGAAGAAATGGGCAGAAAACATGAATAGACACTTCTCTAAAGAAGACATCCAGATGGCCAACAGGCACATGAAAAGATGTTCAGCGTCGGTCCTTATCAGGGAAATACAAATCAAAACCACACTCAGGTATCACCTCACGCCAGTCAGAGTGGCCAAAATGAACAAATCAGGAGACTATAGATGCTGGAGAGGATGTGGAGAAACGGGAACCCTCTTGCACTGTTGGTGGGAATGCAAATTGGTGCAGCCGCTCTGGAAAACAGTGTGGAGGTTCCTCAGAAAATTAAAAATAGACCTACCCTATGACCCAGCAATAGCACTGCTAGGAATCTACCCAAGGGATACAGGAGTACTGATGCATAGGGGCACTTGTACCCCAATGTTCATAGCAGCACTCTCAACAATAGCCAAATTATGGAAAGAGCCTAAATGTCCATCAACTGATGAATGGATAAAGAAATTGTGGTTTATATACACAATGGAATACTACGTGGCAATGAGAAAAAACGAAATATGGCCTTTTGTAGCAACGTGGATGGAACTGGAGAGTGTGATGCTAAGTGAAATAAGCCATACAGAGAAAGACAGATACCATATGGTTTCACTCTTATGTGGATCCTGAGAAACTCAACAGGAACCCATAGGGGAGGGGAAGGGAGAAAAAAAAAAAGACGTTAGAGTGGGAGAGAGCCAAAGCATAAGAGACTGTTAAAAACTGAGAACAAACTGAGGGTTGATAGGGGGTGGGAGGGAGGGGCGGGTGGGTGATGGGTAGTGAGGAGGGCACCTTTTGGGATGAGCACTGGGTGTTGTATGGAAACCAATTTGTCAATAAACTTCATAAAAAAAAAAAAAAAAAAAAAGAAAAAAAAAAAATTAAAACATGCCCAGATTCACACAGGAGTAGACACTACTGATAAAACAACTTTTAAAATCTAAACAAAAGTTCCTTGAAAGGAATGCTGAGAATTGTAACAGGAGAAACATGATTCACTGGGTTGATGAAGGCAAGTTTATGTGGCTCTAAAGAGTGTCAAGTTTACATAGTCTAATAGATCTTTCTCTGTATTTGGAAAAATAGCTTTGGATATAGACATAGGAACATTTCAAACTTATATGCGCACACAAAATATACCATAACATTACTTTGTTCCTTCACAAGAGAAGCAGCAGTGCATAATGGTTAAGAGCCCAGAGGAGCCAAAATCCTGGGTGTGAATACTTTCTTTGCCACAAACTAGCTATGCCTGATTTCCCATCTGTAAAGTGGATATGACAGTAATACCTCGTTCATGGCATTGTAATAAGGATTACATGAATTAATACCTGTAAAGTTAGAATAGTGTCTGCCCCATAGTAAGCACTACATAAGATTTTCCTAATTAAATAAAAAATCATATTTTGTTTGCTACAAACTTTATCAATGTTATAGGCCCATTACAAGTTTAAGTTTAAAGCTAAGTATTCCAAATATTAGAAACTCTTTTAAAATAGTTCTTATACTAAAATTTACTGTGACTTACTAAAAGTACCTAGTTATCTATTTTACCCAACCATATAAAATTAAATACACATGTATGTAAATCACACATATATCTGCATGTACATTTAAATGATAGCTTCAGTGGAATAAAGTTATGAACTAGGTAAAGTAGATAAGCAGTAGACACATGGAATATATTTAAGATAGAAAGCTTTGCACTGAAAAGCAGCATTGATAACTTTGCCGTGTCAATTTATGGGTTTGTTTTACCCTGTTTCCTAATGGTTAAAGTTAAATAGCATTATGGAGACAATGTAACTGAGAATGGACACCGGAAGAGGAAGTTGCTATGGGATTAAAATTTAATGAAAGGTAGATTTAAATTGGATCTTTAATGCAACTTTTAAAAGCATTGTTAATCTGTCAGCATGTGGGTTGTATCTCTAGTATTTGAATGCACCTTCACAGTGTCCCAGCTCCATCTTTTCCATTAAGTAAAAAAAAAAAAAACAAAAAAAACCCCCAAAAAACCCTCTTCTTCCATTAGACAAACAAGAGAAAACTCTTTGGCTTCAATCAACAAATATAAGCAAGCAAAAGGTGTAAGGCATAAAAAGAAAATTATGCTTTGTCCCTGTCCTTCTTAGGGAGGTAAGGCATAAACAGAAGTTAAGCAATTCAGGAAAAGTTCACCCAATGTCATAAAACCATAGGAGTCCTAACTGAAAATAAAGACTGATATAAAAAATAAAAAAGTACCCGAAAGTAAAGGAAGAAGGGATAACTGGTGCAGCTGAAGGGATGTGGAATTCAGTCCCTGATGGAGAAAGTGGAATTCAGCAGGTTTCTTGGAATGTGGATATAATGTGTGGATTCACAGAAGAAAGGAGAGTGTATGCCATTCATGGAGGGTAAAATGGGGCAAGATCTGTTCAAGAAACTAATTTGGTAGAGGAATAGAGAAGTAGAAAGGACTAGAAATAGGGCTTCTCAATCTCTTTTTCTCAGCCAAAAAAAAAAAAAAAAAAAGTGTCCAGGTACACTGACTTGAGCTAGGATTTCTCAGAGTTGAGATCTGAAGGAGGTGCAGGTATGATCTATGACTTTGAAGCCTAGAATCAATAGGTTCCTGAAAAAAAAAACACCAAGGACAAAAACAAATGAAAATCAAGGTGGTCAGTTCAGAAAACCATGAAGTATAGTGAATGCCTTTTGGAAAGGAGGGTGAAAGGAACAAATTTCAATGGGCACACAATAGACCAATGTTGAGGAGCTCTCCACAATGCTCTGACATGGAGGGATGCACTCACAGAGACTTGTGGTCTCACCTATGTTTGGCAATGGAGATGTGAAGAACACCATGCAGGTTCCAGCACAAAGTTGGAATGCTAGGTTGAGACTAAATTATCAGAAATTACAAATTTTAGGGCAGGCATGAATTTTATCCTGGAAGCAATGATGATCTGGAGATTTGCATAGAACTAACTACTGTAAGAAAATAATAAATTTAGGAAGACCACTGAAGTCATTCATGTGTTCCAAAGTAAATGGTGATAGTATGTAAACCAGAAAATTAGAAATGACAAGGATGATAAATATATAAGAGGTACTGAGAAACAAGCAGTATTAAGTTTCAGCGATTATTTGGCTTCCAAGAGTAAGATCAAGAAAAAGAAATAAATCAAACTTAATTCTAAGCACTTGAGGGTAGGTGACCAGGAGAAACTTCTGGAGGAACTGACAGAGGAGAGGGAAGGTGAAGATTACATTGCTTTCAGTTGGCAGGTGTTGAAAATAAAGTGTAAAGATAAAGTTATTTACTGAATTTAATCAATGAAGCATTTGTAGCCAACTAAATTTCTTAGGCTTTGCTATTTTAAATCATTTTAAAAATCCATATCTATTAGCAACTGTAGATTCATAATTTTGATCAGCCTAGGGGTGTCATGTTATTTTTCTTGCAAGCTGATAGATAATATCTGGTATTTTCGAGTCAGCATGAATTAGTCAAGCTGGACTGTAGTGATCTTGATCTGGTTTTTTTTGGGGGGGCATGGGGAACAGGTGTTATTTCACTTTCTCCAGTATTCTTGGAGCTAGCTATAAGGATGGAAATACTCTCATTGAAGCTCAAGTTCGGTCCACCACTGAAATTTCTTCAGGTTACGGGCCAGCTGTGGTTCATTACAGCCTTGAAAGTGGCAGTGGCCAATAAGGTATGTGATAGAAGAGCCAATACAAGATTTGAGAACCGTGTTTCTGAAGCTTTAATGTACATACAAATCACCTGAGGGATTTTGT
The DNA here is from genome assembly GCF_022079265.1 of Lynx rufus. Classification (NCBI taxonomy): domain Eukaryota; kingdom Metazoa; phylum Chordata; class Mammalia; order Carnivora; family Felidae; genus Lynx; species Lynx rufus. The sequence continues at coordinate 65,757,947 of NW_025814867.1, forward strand.
TAAAATGCAGACTTTGATTCAGTAGGTCTGTGGAGAAGCTCGATACTCTGCATTTCTAACACGCCCCAGAAGATGCTGAAGTCACTGACCCCTGGACCACCTTTTGAGCAGCAAGGCACTAGAAATCAAAAGAGAGGATTTTAAAACTAAAGAAGGTCTCTGTGCTCCACACTTACACTTTGCCTTTTCAGATCCATCTTCCACCCTTCTTCACCTGGAGCTGTGCCTGAAGAGGCTGACCTTTATGGAGCACATCAGTGAGGTTTCTTTTTGCTGGGGTTTCCTGTTAGTTTTGGACAGTAAGAGAAATTGACTGAAACTGGAAAGAGAGAAGTGAGTGAAATCTGGGTATTTACAGTTATTTTGCTAAAACAGAACATTTGATGTCTTAAAAAATCACCACAATGTACAAAATCATGCGATTAAAACCACAAGGCTTTGGGGTAAATGGGATCAGGGACAGGGCATTCAAAATCTCGGTCAGTCACACACATACACACACACACACACACACACACACACACACAGAGAGAGAGAGAGAGAGAGAGAGAGAAAGATTGAGAGAGAGAGAGAGAGAGATGGGAACCTAATAAAAACTATAGTACAATTTTGCACATAAATGGTTAAAAAAATACACATCTTCTAATAAATATGGCATTTTACCTTGAAAAAGCCCTGACGTTTGCTTGCAGAAGGGGGCATTAGAAAAGTTGCAGAACGTGAGTTATCATCAAGTGGTGGAAGGAGGATTATCTGAAATTGGAAGGAAAGCTGTACTACCAGATGTGGATGGACGAGGTTCATAACACACAGAGAACTGAAGTAGCTGGTAGATATTTGAGGTGTGTGCATGTGTACGTTTTGGGTTTTCCTACTCAGCACAGTTCAGCTATGCGGTCTTCTGTGTTTACCTGGTATTTCTCATGGATGAAATTGTGCATAAGCAAACATCAAATTCAGTTATGCTCAAATTGTTCCCTAATATATTAATCACATTGGAACAGACACGTGTTCTCAAAACAAGAGTTTTGCTGCCGTTTGCTGCAGATTGTCTGCATTTCTGCTTAGAGATGTGGCTTTTGTAGGTATCCTCTCACACAGCTACAGAAATCACTTCTGGGTTCAGGTAGCCGCCATTCACCTTTCCCCTTCTGAGCTAAGGGTGGTAACAATTCCCTGCTATTTCTAACTCTGGGTGATTTCACCACCAACTGTTCGTTTCACTTACTCTTGCCCACAACTCTGTGAATAGTCCCTTTAATGCATGGCCATCAATTACCTATGCTGGTTGAGTTTGTTATATGTGTCCTTCCAGTCCTGGACAATATTCAAATGTGATGAGTGATGTGAAGAGATAAAGGAGAATGACAGCGTGGTGGAGAACTTTGGATTTAATTTGTACTGATGTCCATTAACAGATATTTTAATGAGCTGCTTCTGCATGCAACAGCTGGAGACACCCTTTAAAAAGTCATAGCAAGTCATTCCTTTTCTCAAAACCTTACACTGGCTTTACTGTACTCTGAGAATAAAAACAATGGTCCTTCCAATAGCTCACAAGCCTGGTTTCCTGTTGCATCTCTGAATTGGTTACTCTCCAGTATCAACTCACCATTTTGATCCCTTTGTTCCGGAGACATTGGTCCACTTGTGGTCCTGGGACACAGTAGGTGGGCTTTTCAATAATGCAGACAGATGTTTGTGGAGGCATCTTAGCTGAAGACATTCGAAGGCCATTTTCTGAATTTGGAGTACAATTTGTAACAGGGAACACAATTTCTAAGTATGAAACCTCCTCAGACCATTCATCTGAAAAACTAAGTGATATTGTTCAAATTCACATGCTTTCAAACTATGGAAATACATGTCTAATGAAAGGGAGAGCAACCAAAGTACCACAGGCTCTGGGAAATCATCCAAGAAGTCCATTGCCTGACCAGATAGGGGTCATCATCCCTGCAGGTGGCCATCCAGTCATGGCCTGGAAATATGTCAGGTTTTGTTTTACATTTTATTAGGATTCAATTATAAATCATTTTTTTGAGTGACAAATACATGTGAGTCTTTCTGCCCAGTAGTTCCTACCAGGCACTATGATGATAAGATACTATAATTTGTTTCATTATAATCAAGACTTCCTTGTGTGTTTAAGGTTCATTTCTAAAAGTTGTTTCTAAAAAGTTCTAAAACTCCTCACAAAGCCTCTTCCAGCTTTGCCTGTAGCCAGAGCACACCCAGAATCCTGTCCCATATTCAAGGTTTGTTTATATTTTGCTGGAAAATGCTCTGTTTTACATTCTTGTAGCCATCACCAGCATCATAAGCTCTTAAATGATTCAAGGCAGACAAATGAGGGGACCTCTATCAATGACACAAACAAATTATATTTAATGGTTGGAAAGTTTAAAGAATGTGGTTTCTTTTTCCTTCCAACATTCTTAGCTTTGGTCAGGATAGACGAATTCTCCTGGGTTGTAGTTTCCATGTTTACACATAAGAAAATCAAGGCATCTATTTCCTTACATTTTTATCTGGGAATAATTGTTGAACTTTCAGGACTAGTGTAAGACTAGTTTTATTAAATTGAAGTCACTGAATTGGCTAGAAGAGAAGGCTACCTTTTGATTATGATGCATCTGATTATATGAAATATTTAAATTAGAGAGCTATTTTGCTGTTTTTAATTGAATGGCTCAAAAGAAAAATGAAAGTAAAACTAGTATATTTAAAGCAGTTTTTGTAAGTAGCAGTTGTATACATTCTTATGGAGGATTAGTAGAATAATGATATCTAAATCATAACAATATTCATTCAACCAGTTTTCATTCAATTTTTATAGAGCATTGATTATGTGGAAATATTGTACTAAAGTAGCAAAAGAATGGCATTTACACTACATTTCACTTTTTTTTTCTTTTTAAAGTTTATTTTGAGAGGGAGAGAGAGAGAGAGAGAGAGAGAGACAGAGAGAGAGAGAGAGAGAGAGAGAGAGAGAGAGAGAGAGAGAGAGAGACTAAGCACAAGCAGGGCAGAGAAAGAGAGAGAGAAATAATCCCAAGCAGGCTCTACCTTTTCAGCACTGGGCTCAAACCCATGAACAGTGCGATCATGACCAGAACCAAAATCAAGAGTCAGACGCTTACCTGACAGAGTCACCCAGGTGTCCCACGTTTCACATTTTTTATATTGAAGGACACATCAGCCTTGAAACTGGTAGATGATAGACCCTTTGGGCAACTAAATTACAGTGTTTGCTTCTTTATAATAAAAATATTTCGTATTTAGAGTATGTTCAAAGATAAAGGCTATTCTCCAGTTGTTTACAGTATATTCATTTACATCTCAGTGACTAGAAGCCAGATACTTGAAGAACAGGAATCTTGAAGTTCTGTGTTCCTCAACTGCCTAATAGAAATGTAAGGCAAGGAGTGGAAAATGAATAATTATGTGTTGAGTGATGTAAAATAATTCATGTAATCATGTGGATGTTTAGTGACTTGAACTGATGAAACATCTGCAAAGTTGAATTTATGTTTATGTAGATGTTTAGTTACTCTTTGTTACTGACTCTTAAAGTGAAACAAGCTTTTATTATAATCATATAAATTCTAAGCATAGCGACTTGAAATTTTTTTTACATTTATTTATTTACTTATTTTGAGAGACATAGAGACAGCACAAGTTGGGGAGGAGCAGAGAGAGAAGGAGACACAGAATCTGAAGCAGGCTCTCAGGCTCCGAGCTGTCAGCACAGAACCTGACACAGGGCTCAAACTCACAAACCGCAAGATCATGACCTGAGCTGAAGTCAGATGCTTAACCGACTGAGCTACCCAGGTGCCCCTAAGCATAGTGACTTATAAAGACTATTATCAAATTTTTGCAAAAGTTTGGTGTAGGGAAATCTTAATCAGAAATTATTTCTCTTCAGATACTGTGTTTTGTCTTTCAGAAAAGTCAGATGCCCAGGAAAGATACTAGAGGAAAATACTACAAAATATAGAATACAAAAAAATGTTTAAAAAAGCCAGTGACAATATTTGTAGACAGTCACACTGAAAAAAGAAACAGAACAGCCATTGTACTGTTTGACCAGATAGGAGATGGGTCTGAAAGTGACATGGAATGAAGTAATTTATATCTTCACGACAGGTGGCTTACAGTGAGGTTGATAGGAGGGAAGGTGCACTCTGAGCAAGGCATTGATAGTACTGGGAGCAAGTAAAGATCAACAGAGACTCACTTTCTCAGCCAACTTTCTATTCTTGTGTAGAAACAGAAAACACACAGTGATGGGTGCAACATCTGTTGAATTGTTTTTAATGTGCCAAGCTAGAACGGGCTTTTCAGTTTGAGAAACAGCATTTAAAAAAAGAAATAAGGAGAAAAATACGGCACAAAATTAGAAAATATTTATGTAAAGAAATCTTCACAAGATACACTGTAAGTTCCTGACTGAAAATAGGTTGACAGGCAGCTCGATGGCATAGCTGAGGGAGACAGACGAGAGATTCTGGGTTTCAGTTTTTTCATACAGTGACAATTAAATGCAACAGCAGTTTGGTACAGTTGGGCTTTAGGGAAGACGTAATTTTTGTCACATATGTTCCTTCTGCTTGCTGATTTATGGGAAGACAATGGCATTGAAGAAAAGAAGGGTAACTGCTATCTGTCTAGGATGAGGATGTCCCTTATAACACGGCAATTGTAGGAGGTAGCAGGGAGCTGACAAAAGGTGGTTACTTCTCATTCTCAAAAGTCAGGTAGGATTTAACATCAAACATAAGCCTCACTGTAAAGAAATAAGAACACAGAACATGAATGATGTGATTATAAGAAGCCTAGTGATGATGCCAACTGACATAATTTCTGGGCCAAGCTATTTATGCGTGTGTGTGTGTGTGTGTGTGTGTGTGTGTGTGTGTGTATTCATCTAGGAAATTAGATTTATTGAATACAGATTATTACCAAATATTATTACCAAATATTTCTTTGCCTTTCCGTCTAATTCTATTGGTTCAGATTGACACATAATTATTTGGCCATATATTCTAGTTAAGTGCTAATCAACTAAGGCCCTTTTACACAGTCAAACACTATTGTTGACTAAATCTAATCCTGTTTCAGGGATGGTCACTGAGGAGAACTAGGGTGAATATGAAGAATAACCAACTTATTAAAAGAATTATCTATATTTCTAAGATGTATGGGTAGGAAAATAATAACTTCTTTAGTTCTTGGCCTTTAGAATTATTCTTTCCTTTTGGAATCCAAGACATTAGTTATAGGCCCTTTAAAAAATCAATTATTGGACAATTGTAAAATAATGATTTCTCTATAATCTGAATCTTGATTTTGCATTTGTCAGGAATTCAGAAGTTTTGAAAGGAAATTTGTCTTATTTCCATGAATACTACAGTTGCAGTAGTCACATTAATTCCATGTTATGAATGAAATTGTCTCTGGGAAAATAATTTCAAAAAACATTTTAGGAAGGAAAATACAACAGTTAAAAAACCTGCTAGAAATACACAGTGAAATAGAAACTCAGTAGTAATGAGACACTTTATTTAACATGTTACTGTCCACATACAAGCTAAAAAACATAATGATAAGGTATATGTAAAAATCTGTACCTTGAAAACACTACTTTTTCACATGCATATGGATTATTTATAAAAATTACAAAACTAATCCAAGTAAAGTTCTGTAACCCAAGCAGACTAGTTGCTATGGTAAAAACAAGGAACTTTTAGAAAGCAAATAATGCACATCTACCCACCCCTTAGAGCCCCAGTTCTCAAGACTATGTAGTGTTAAAATGATATTCTATTAAATCTTTAAAATTAATATATTCAAAGAGAAAAGTAATGTGATTATCTCCATAAAGTCTGAAAAATATTAGGTAACATTTAGTATCTAAAATAAGAATCAATGCATACTTGTACGATGTAATAATATGTGAATAAACATCTTCACACTATGATAAACCAGTGACACACATTTCCATAATATTTTAAAATTGGAATAGATGACACTTTCATAGTTGTGATGTAATGTGTTAGCCAAAAGCTGGCACCATGCTTTAGCACTAGCAGCAGGAACAAGATAAGGATATCTGCAGTCATCTTTGTTATTTAACATTGTTATAGAGCTATTACCCAATGCAATTAGACAAGAGAACAAAAGCAAAAGGTACAAAAGTAGAATGTAGAAAGGATCGTTGCTATCACAGAAAAGTGACTGTTTACTTAGAAAACCTAAAAGAATCACTTGGAAAACTATGACAAGTAAAAATTTAGTAGATTGCTAAGTACAAATTTAATATATATACAGAAATCAATAAAGTTTAATTATAGAACTAAAATTATAGAACTAACTAAATTAGAAAATCTAATAAAATAAATATTCCTTTTACAAAAGAAGCACAATGATTATAAACATAGAATTACATTAATTGAAAAAAAAATATTTAATGGACAGAAGTAGGAACATAAATGGATAGATTCCTAATCTTAATGGTGGATTTTGACACATTTCTTTCTGACGATGAATGATCAAGCAGACAAAGCAATTATTGGGAACATTAGAAATTGAAAAGCATAATCAATAAGCTAATATGATGAATATATAACGAACTTGCATCCATGGAAAATACTCACTCATTTCCAGCATACATAGAACATTTACCAAAACTGGGCAAACTCTCAGTAGAACCCAAAATAAGTATCTGCAAAATCATAATCATGCATTCCTTATTTTATAATCTCAAAGAAATGAATATAGAAATTGGAAGAAAAAATCTGCAATTTCTATATTATTAGAATCTAAATCAAGCAAAAAAACACCTTTTCTAAGAAATTCATCGTCCAAAAAAAGAAATTACAATGTGAATTATGAAATAATTACAATTAAATGACAAGGAAAGTAAAAACTTGTAATATAAAGAACAAACATTTTTACACTTAAATTCATATGTTAAGAAAGAGAAGAGGCTCCGGGGTGGCTCAGTCGGTTGAGCGTCTGACTTCAGCTCAGGTCATGATCTTGCTGTTTGTTAGTTTGAGCCATGCATCTGGCTCTGTGCTAATAGCTCAGAGCCTGGAGCCTGCTTCTGATTCTGTCTCCCTCTCTCTCTCTGCCCCTCCCCCGCTCATGCTCTGTCTCTGTCTCTCTCTCAAAAAATAAATAAACATTAAAAAAAGACAAATAAGAATAATACTCAACTCACAAACTTAGAAAATGAAAAATCATGAGGATCAAAATAGGTAGAGGAAAAAGAAAATAGTTAATAAAGTAGACAAAGGAAAATAGAGGTTTTATAAAACCAAACAAAAAGGTTTAAAATAGGCAAAGAATCTGATAAAATTGATCAAGAAAAAAAAGAGCAGAATTGAACAAAATTAGGAAAAAAGACATAACCACAGATTAAAAAAATCTTTACAGTGGCAAAACAAATTTATGAAATGAATAATTTTCAAGATAAATTTAAATTAGCAAAATAGACTCAAAAAAGAAAGAGAAAACCTAGTAATGTGTATCCATGAAAGAAACCGAATTAGTAGTTTAACATGGTCACTTCTCATTATTCACAATAGATATGTCTGTTCTATAAGTGACTGTGAACACTGAGGAAATATGAACCATTACTCCTAGAGGAAAATACAAGGTTAGATTCCTGCCAGCCTCTGGCCACAGCATTTTCACCAACCAATGAATACATAGTCTTGTTTTATGTGTGTTTTCTTAAAGATGCCATTTGTAATATAATGTATAATGTCTATTAATTAGCATTGAACTCACAGCCCACGATATTATAACTGCCTGAACAAAGTTTATCTAACCCAGACATTTTCTTTCTCAGCCACATCACAGCCTTCTGTTACTTAGGAACATTAAAACAGCACTTCAGCACTACATCTGGGGGCCATTTTAAACAGTACAATCATCAACTAAAAGTACAAAAATGTGAAAAACATGGCACCGAACAGACCACAAAAAAGACGCCGTGTTCAATGTGGTATCTGGAACAAGAAGGCAGAATGTCACCTTGTTTGACTTTAGGTAGGAAGATTCCCTTTGGGCGACCAAGATTTTTTAAAGTTCCATGCAAATCTGTGATGACTACAAAAACACTGTGAATACTCATTTGGGGGTTACAAGTAAATTTTAGCGATTAGGCGGTTTCAAAAATACAGCATTCTCTCACACTAGAGATTAACTGTATATCCAAAAAATTACAAAATCCCATTTTTCTTCAGAGGAAGGTTATACCAAAATTCCAACAAATGGATAATCTTTGTCTTATACAAGCTATTCTAGGGAAAGGAAAAAATGAAATCTTCTTACCTTATTTCTAGGCGTGATAACAAAACTAGATAAGGAAGAAAGATTATCAGATGATTCACTTAATGACATAGAGGAAATATTCAAATAAAATATTATTGGCAAACCAAATTAGAAAACTATTCGAATAACCAAGTAGATATGAAAGGATAGTTTAATAGTAGTAAACAATAAAATAGTTCAGATTGTTAACAGATTAAAGGAGACTAACCTTATGATCATCTCAATAAATGCAGAAATAAACAAAAGGATTGCATAAAATAACACTTTTTTTGTCATTACAAAGCAACACATAACAAAGCAAAACTCTACCTTTTATTGCCATAGATTAGTGGCTGTCAAACTGCAGCATAAGATTCAAATTACCTAGAGGGCTTGTTAAAATACTGATTTCTCGGCCGCATCCCTAGCATTTCTGATTTAGTAGATCTAGTGTGGGGTCAGAGAATCTTCATTTCTAACAAGTTCACAGGTGATGCTGATACTGCTGGTCCAGACAACACTTTGGAAACCACTGCCAACCCGGGACTTAGGCCCAGTATAATCACTATTCTGATTTTTCAAGAACAATCAGAATTATGAACTATTATACAAAATAACCAATTTTGTAAAATGCTGGGCAGTCCAAATCAATTATGTTTTACAGCAATATGTAATGTGTGTATATTCCTTGCAGATTTAGAGATGGATGTTCTGTGGTTTAGAATTTTCCTGCCACTTATGTCTGCCTCAGTTTATATTACTATTGGAGTCCTCCAGAAGTATTCCACCCTTCATACTTAATCATCAGGTGCTTTACAATTATAAATTTGTTATATGTGTAATTGGTCCTGTGTCAATGATTCAGTAGGTTTACAACACATCAGTTGAACCATACAGTTTTCACATAGTTTGCCTCTCCTTCCTTTAAAACAGAACAAAACAATGGTGGTGAACAGAAAAAAGAAAGATTCGTGTGATACAGATTTTTGCTCGGTGGAATTAATGCTTCATTTTTATTTGGAGAAGAAAATAGTACACGTCAGAAGTGGAATATAATTCCTAACTAGTATTTTCAGTAATTTATGTAGAAAATCATGAGCAAGAATAGAAACATGTTGAAATGAGGAAGCTTGGTCAGGGCATTAATAATCTTTTTTTTTTAAGTCCAATATACATAGATTTTATTGTACGTTTGTTATTTACCTACGTCCTTTCCATTTTATATTGGTTATTCCTGGTATTCAAAAGTAGCATTTAGCGTATATTTAAATAGGATAACCAGAGAGAATACATCAAAGTTTTTTGTTCTTTGGCAACATGCTGGTTGATTTTTATATAATTACTCTGTCCTGAAGATATTCATCATCAATGTTACATTTGAAAACTTATTTTATAAAGCTGGAATTAATATTTAAAAGGAAACAGTGGTATTTATAAATTTACATCATCAAAAATTTTCACAAGTGAAAAATAAGTATTTTCCTTTCAGTTTAGTATTTCATTCTCTTTTAAAAGGAGTGGGTACATTTTACTGTACTAGTAAGTGGTCTGTGAAGGGCAGAGAGTATCCTAGTCTTAGTTCAGCATGGGAATGCGGTCCATTGTGCAGCTGCACAGAGGGCCAGGGAAACACCAGACTGGCTCCAAAACAAGCCCTATGTTGATGAAAACTATTCCTAAAAAATCTTAAGGAATATGATAAAATATATACTTTCATCATGTATTTTTGTTTCCTGTCTACATGAATAAATCATGAATTCTCAAATAAAATTTTGGTGGGCTCAAGAAAAAAGATGGTCTTTGGTCTAAGTTGGGGGTAATTCTTTTCACGGCTAGGTGCTGGAAAACCAGTATTTTGAAGAAAATTGAAAGCACCGAAGGGAAAAAATTGAGTGACACAGGGTATATGAAAAAATTTCATTCATTTCCCTTAGCTTTTTTAAAAAGTTTATTTATTTATTTTGAGAGAGATACAGAGCATGTGTGGACAAGTGGGGAGGGGCAGAGAGAGAGAGAGAGAGAGAGAGAGAGAGACATGGAGAGAGAGAATCCCAAGCAGGCTACCCACTGTCAGCACAGAGCCCTACACAGGGCTCTATCTCAGGAACTGTGAGATCATGACCTGAGCCGAAATCAAGAGTTGGATACTAGACTAACTGAGCCACCCAGGTACCCCTCTTCAGCTTTTTTAAAGGATGAATTTTCAAAATGCAAAGCAAAAGGTGATTTTGCATTTGCATCCTCAGGAGATTTATTTTCCTGTAAATTGCATTGATTCCATGGATTACTGTAAATTCTCAACTGTCATTTAGATATCTTGTACTAGGGTAGAGTTCTTTATTCATGGAATGCTGTTTAAGTAACTTATATCCATGAATTTAAATCTTTTTTCCTCAGTTCTAAGTTCAATATTTTATTTTATTCTTCTTTCACCACCACAGAAATCTATGCTTTAGTTTTATGATCTTTTCATATTCCCACATTTCTAGCTTTACTTGGAGTACTTTCTGGTATCTTTTGAATTTCTGCATCACATCAGTTTCATTCTGACAGATGCAGCCTCTAAAATAAGCTGTGTGATGCACTCAAACCTAAAATAAATCATTATTTGAGTGTTAGGTGCGTCATACCTGCAAATAACCTCATTTATCTAGAGAAATGTATTTAATGCTTATTGTATAAATACCAGTGTTTCAGTGTGCTTTATAATACCATCTGTCACTTCTTTTCATACAATACATAATTCAATGTATCCCTTATTACATTTTTTGAGATGCGGAGCTCTTGCATGTATCTGTACATACTGTGACAAGAATCCAGGTGTATTATAAAAACTTATATCAAATATTATCCAGTATAAAATTTTAATGCATGTTGAATCAAATACTTTCTCTGTGGCTAAGATATGCATCAAGGTAAGCTTATATCATTGGCATCTTTCACCAACTTCATTTACAGTAGATTTTAAATACAATGTTCTGGAAAGTAGAAAAGTAACTACTGTTTCTATTAAGGAATGTCAGTTTGTGTCTGGTTATGCCATAGGGGTTCCTCTGCTAGAGAAGCAGAAGAAAAGAAAATGGTAACATAAAATGGTAACATGTTGCTAGGAAATGATCACATTTTTTAGTTGAAACATTTTCTTTTTCCAGGTAAAATAAGATATTAATTAGATTTATATTCATGGGCATTTAGATCCACAGTAGATATCATTAAAAGGTTAGATTTGTTAGATTAACAAACATTTGTTGGGTAAATCCTAAGTGCCAGACATGAGGCTAAGTTGAGGTGCCTGAATTAATCAGATCCCAGGTGCTCATGCTCTACGCTCTACGCTCTATGAGGGAGATGGACACACGTGGATTGTTAGGAATACTGATGTTACTGGCGCAATAGAGGGGGCCCGGGGACAATGGAGCTGCTGAAAGGGGTGCCTAATTCAGCCTCTGGAAAGAATGAGGTGCCAGGAAGAGCTTTCCCAGGGAGGTTCTACCTAAGCTTCATTTTGAAGAATGAGTAGGAGTTAATTGTTTAGGTTGTTTTTAGATCATGTATCATCTAAGCAGTTTTAGGAAGTAGAAATTCTGAAATTATCTTGTCATGCACAGTTCTGCAGGTTGGATCAAGGTAGACAGTTCATATATCTTTTATTTTCCGCCTTCTTATATACACACATACACACAGATTTTTTTACGTGTCGCTTCACTATCAGATATACTGCTTTATAATTAGAACTATATGATATATATTTATGTGTGAGAATAGGTGAAAAGGATTATATATTAGATCATCACCTTAATGTAGCTAAAATTTATCTTCTGAAGCATAATTGCATATTTCTCATCAAAATGACTTTCTCTCTAAACACAAAGAAGATATATTCTTAAAACATGACAAAGTCTCTTCAACAAACTGTGTTGGAAAAACCAGACAGCTACATGTAAAAGAATGAAACACACCATTTTCTTATACCATACACAAAAATAAACCCAAAATGGATCAAAGACCTAAATGTGAGACCTGAAAACATAAAAATCCTCTAAGAGAGCACAGGCAGTAATCTCTCTGACATCGGCCAGATATGTCTCCTGAGGCAAGGGAAATAAAAGCAAAAGTAAACTATTGGGACTATCTCAAAATAAAATTTTCTGCACATCAAAGGAAAAAATCAACAAAGCTAAAAGGCAACTGATGGAGTGGGAGAAGATATTTGCAAAAAACCTCTCCAATAAAGGGTTATTATCAAAAATTATATATAAAGAATTGAAACAACTCAATGCCCCCAAAACAAGTAATCCAATTAAAAATGGGCAGAAGACATGAACAGACATTTCTCCAAAGAAATATAGATGGCTAACAAACACATGAAAATATGCTCAACATCACTGATCATCAGGGAAATGCAAATCAAAACCACAATGACATATTACCTCGCACCTGTCAGAATGGCTAAAATCGAAAACGTAAGAAAGAACAGATGTAGGCGAGGATGAGGAGAAAGGGGAAGCCTCTTGTACTATTGGTGAGAATGCAAACTGGTGCAGCCACTGTAGAAAACAGTATGGAGGTTACTCAAAAAATAAAAAATAGAACTACCCTACAATCCAGGAATCACACTATTGGGTGTAGTGCCAAATACAAAACACTAATTCATAGAGATATACGCACCTCTATGTTTATTGCAGCATTATTTACAATAGCCAATTTATGAAAACAGCCCAAGTGTCTATCAATAGATGAATGGATAAAGAAGAGGTGGTTTACAAATACAATGGAATATTAGCCACAAAAAAGAATGAAATCTTGCCATTTGCAACACGGATAGAGCTAGAGACGTAATGCTAAGTGAAATAAGTCAGTCAGAGAAAGACAAATACCATATGATTTCATTTATATGTGGAACTTAAGAAATAAAACAAATGAGCAAAGGAAAAAGAGAGAGAGAGAGAGGGAGAGAGAGAGAGAGGGAAACCAAGAAACAGACTCTCAACCATAGAGAACAAACTGATGGTTATCAAAGGCGAGGTAGGTGGGGGGATGGGTAAAGAAGGTGAGGCACTAAAGAGTCCACATGTCCTGATAAAACTAATAATATTAATAAATAATAATAATAGAAGAATCAGAGTGAAATATATATATTGAAAAACAACAAAATCATGACACAGAAATAGGCAATTCTATTGGCTATGCTCTGCATTTCTTTTGCACACATTACTTTATTACTGTAGCAGATTCTTCTTTATTGCAAAAGTCCCAAAAGTGGAATTAAGGGAGTGAATACATGCTTGCTCCACGGGGTACCTTCCAGAGGAGGAATAACCTAATATTCGAGTTTCAACACTTTCCTTTTTTAAAAATTGGTTTTAAATGTTTATTTATTTTTGAGAGACAGAGAGAGTGTGAGTGGAAGAGAGGGGCAAAGAGAGAGGGGACCCAGAATCTAAGGCAGGCTCCAGGCTCTGAGCTGTTAGCACAGAGCCCAACGCAGGGCTCGAACTCACCAACCGTGAGACCATGATCTGAGTCCAAGTCACTTAATCGACTTGAGCCGCCCAGCTGCCTCTCCACGCTTTTCTATTTTACAACTTTGGAGAGAGGATAGTCAATATCTTAACACGCATATCTTTTTTTTTTTTTCAACGTTTATTTATTTTTGGGACAGAGAGAGACAGAGCATGAACGGGGGAGGGGCAGAGAGAGAGGGAGACACAGAATCGGAAACAGGCTCCAGGCTCTGAGCCGTCAGCCCAGAGCCCGACGCGGGGCTCGAACTCACGGACCGCGAGATCGTGACCTGGCTGAAGTCGGACGCTTAACCGACTGCGCCACCCAGGCGCCCCTACGCATATCTTTTTTGTCTGATAATGAGATACACATTTTATAAATATGCATGTTGCTATAAACCAGGCTGGTCTTACATATGGGACAGGTGTTGCTTTAGCTATAAATTTAGTTTTATCACGGATGAAAAAAATATTTTAAGAGATTATTTTAATCAATATGGTATAGAAACCTAGAGAAAAATACTCCTTTGATAAGCTGTTTGGCTATCTTCTTCAGAGAGAGCCTCTGGCAGGTTAATAAGAACAGCTGAAGATTCATGAATAGTGAATAACATTTTCCCCTATTTATTCTTGAAAGACTTTTTATTGATTCTTCTAAGATCTATCATTCTAAGTTCTAACTAAGCCAGCATAATCACTTTAGGCCATAACGTTCAATACATTTTTTCCTTATCTAACTGGATAGTTTCATGGTGTTTTATTTATTTTGCTTACTCATCTATATTATCATATACTTCGACCTCAAAAAAATATATATAAAAATAACACACTATACTCCCTTGTATCTACTATGCAACCTAACAAAGAAAGCATTAAAATATAGATGAAGCTCTTTTTTGTGGCCCCATGATTTCATTGCATAAGATCAAGCCTATGAGTAATTACTATCCTAAAGTGTCATTTATTCTTCTATATGGTTTCATATTTTTACCAATTAAGAGTGTGTTGTTTAATATAAAACATCATTTTGCATATTTTGACATTATATTCTCTCTATATATTCTGGCCATTTACTTTTTTTTTACACAACATTATGTTTTTGAGGATTTTTCCCATATGTGACTCGTGTTCATTCATTTTCACTGCTCTGTAATATAGCATTATGTGACTTCACCACAATTATTTTTCCATTCTCATGTTGATGATTGTTTTCAAGTGTTTGCTCTTGCAAACAAAGCTACTATGAATATTTTTGTATTTATCTCCTTGGGCACGTGTGACCTTTTCTAGGTCATATTATATAGCAGCAAAATTGCTAGTTTAGAAACTATATGGCTTTAAAAGTATAAAATATTGGCAAATTGACCTCCAAACTCTCTTGAACCAATTTGTTCTTCCACCAACAGTTGGCAAAAATTCTGGAAATGAAGACAAACTTATCTCTTTCCTTCCATGATTCATGCCTTTTTATTCACTGTTGAATAAAGTGGTGAAAGCTGATACCCTTTTCTTGTTTCTGAGTTTGAGGGAAGCACTGGTTTTCAATCTGAAGTAGATGCTTGTTGAGGAATTTTGTGATGCCTGTTATCAAGTTGGTGAAATTACTTTCTAATCTTAGTTTCTGAGAATTCATGCACCTGATTGTTTTGCTCATGGGTCATGACTTCCTGCTTCATGACTTTTGTTTGGGTTGGTTGCTGGGCATTATGATTTTATATTATTGAGGGTTTAGATTTTATAATCCTCCTTTAAAGATTGTTGTGCTTTTTCTGGAAGACAGTTTAATTATTATGGATCAATTTGACCCTTTTTAGACTTGTTTTTAAAGTTTGATAGAGTAGATATTGACTGATATTTACTCTAGGGATAAATTAGTCTACACTGACTGTCCTGGTGATCATCAGGGAATGACTTTCTTTCCTGTGTGAGCTCTGATAATTCTGCAACTTATAGCACCCTGGCCATTATTATCTGACCTCATGGAGTTTTATAGTATGCATGCACAATTTGATATTTAGCAATAGACTCAAAGGGATTTTTCTACAGATTCCTGGAGTTGTTGTAGTTGTTGTTGTTGTTGTTGTGACTAGTTTCCCTCTGGAATTCTGCCTTTCAACTTCTAGATGCCTAAACCCACCAAACTGAAATATTTTGCTCTTCAATAAGTGAGACCTGCCATGACTGTGATTTTCTTCATTCTACTATATATAGTCCAGATGGTTTCTCCAGGAGAAGAGACATGGTGCTTGTGACGTTCCTTTCATTTCCCTTTTTTTCAGAGATAACAGTTTTATCCTGTGTATTTTCCAGAACTGAACATGGGTTTTTGCTGTATTTTGTCCAGTTTGTTAAGTGCAGATTAAGTCCTGTTACTCCATCATGGCTGGACGCACCAGGCTTATTGCTGTGTTTTTAAAAATGGACTCTTTTTTGAACAGTTTTAGGTTCAAATTTAGTAGAAGGCACTGGGATTCCCCATCTACCTCCTGGCCCCACACATGCTTAACCTCCCTCATCATCAATATTCCCCACCAGCGTGATACATTAGCTACAACTGATGAACCTACATTGACATATCCTTATCACTCAAAGTTCATAGTTTACATTAGGATTCACTCTTGATGTTGAACAGACTGTGAGTATCATGACATGTATCCACCATTATAGTATCAGACAGGGTAGTTTCACTGCCCTAAAAATCCTTTATGTTCCACTTACTTATCCCTCCCTCCCCCAGAAACCTCTGGCAACAACTGATCCTTTTACTGTCCATAGTTTTGCCTTTTCCAGAATGTCAAATATTTGGAATAATACAGTATGTAGCCTTTTTAGGCTGGCCTCTTTCACTTAGTAATATGCATTTATTTTATGCATGTCTTTTCATGGCTTGATAGCTCATTTCCTTGTAGGGCTAAATAAGACTACATTGTCTAGATGCATCACAATTTATTTGTCAATTCATCATTCAGATCTACTGAATGAAGGGCACTTTGTTTGCTTCCAAGTTTTGGCAATTGTAGATAAAGTTGCTAGCAACATCCATGTGCAGACTTTTATGTGGACATACATTTTAAGCTCCTTTTGATAAATACTAAGGAATATGATCATTGGAAATATGGTATGAGCATGTTTAGTTTTGTAAGAAATTATCAAATTGTCTCCCAAAGTGACTATACCATTTTTGCATTTCTACCAGCAAACAGCAATGAATGTGAGTTCTTCTTTTTAATTTTTTTAATGTTTTTATTTATTCTTTAGAGCACGCGTGTGCACGAGAGAGAGAGAGAGAGAGAGAGAGAGAGAGAGAGCAAGCAGGGGAGGGGTAGAGAGAGAGGGAAATACAGAATCCTAAGCAGGCTCCAGGCTCTGAGCTATCAGCACAGAACCTGATGCAGGGCTCAAACCCACGAACCGTGAGATTATGACCTGAGCCGAAGTCGAAAGCTTAACTGACTGACCCACCCAGGCACCCCTGAATGTGAGTTCTTGTTGCTTCACAAATTCATGAGGATTTGGTCTCACTGTTTTGCTTGTTGGCCATTCTGTAAGATGTATAGTGGTATCTCATTGTTTTCATTTGTATTTCCCTGATGACATAGGAGCTGAAGGCCTTTTTTCCCCCCGTGTTTATTTTGAATGTGTATATAGTATTTGGTGAGATGTCTTTTCAGATCTTTGGCCCATTTTTAAATAAGGTTGTTTGTTTTCGTATTGTTAAATTTTAAGCGTTCTTTGTATGTTCTGGATAACAGACCTTTAGAAGATGTCTTTTGCAAATATTTTTTTTCCCAGTCTATGGCTTGTCTTCTCATTCTCTTGACATTGTCTTTAGCACAGGAGAAATTTGTTATTTTAATAAAGTCCAGCTTATCAATTATTTCCCTCATGGATCATGACTTTGGTGTTGTATGTCCTCACCATGCCCAATGTCCCTTAGTTTTTCTCTTTTATGTTATCTTCTAGGAGTTTTATAGTTTTTTTTGTTTTACATTTAGGTCTGATCCATGTTGAGTTGATTTTTATGAAGGATGTATGGTCTGTGTCTAAATTATTTTTGTTTTTGTTTTTTTTTTCCATATAGATGTCCAATTGCTCCAGTAACATTTATTGAAAATACTTTTTACCTTTTCTCCTTTGTCAAAGACCAGCTGACTATATGGATCTTTTTCTTGGCTCTCTATTCTGTTTCACTAATTTATTTGTCTTTTTTTTTTTTTTTTTTTTTTTTTTTTTTTTTTATCAATACCACACTGTTCTGGTTACAATGGTTTTGTAGTAAGTTTTGAAGTCAGGTAATGTCAGGTCTCCAACATCATTCTTCTTCAATGTTGTGTTGGGTCTTATGGGTCTTTGCCTTTCCACATAAGCTTCAAAATCAGTTTGTCAATATCCACAAAATAACCAATGGGATTTGATTGGGATTGCATTGACTCTGTAGATCAAGTTCAGAAGAACTGACATCTTTTCAATATTGAGTCTTCCTATCCATGAACATGCAATATCTCTCCACCTATTTAGTTCTTTGATATCTTTTTTACACAGCCTTGTAGTTTTCCTCATATATGTAAATTTTGTTAGATTTATACCTAAGTATTTCAGTTTGGGGGTGATAATGTACATGGTATCTTGTTCTAAATTTCAAGTTGACTTGTTCATTGCTGGTATGTTGGCAAGTGATTGACTTTTATAAATTCACCTCGTGTCCTACAGCTTTGCTATAATCACTCATTAATTCCCGGAGTGTGTTGATTCTTTTGAGTTTTCTACATAAACAATCATGTCATCTACCAAGACAGGTTTATTTCTCTCTTTTCAATCTGTACCTTTTGTTTCTCTTATTGCATTAGCTAGGTCTTTCATTATAATTTCAAATGTGTTGTGAGAGGAGACATACTTGCTTTATTCCTGATCTTAATGGGAGAGTTTCAAATTCCTCACCATTTAGTATGATGTTAGCCATGTGGTTTTTTTTTGCAGGTATACTTTATCAAGTTTAGGAAGTTTCCCTCTATTCCTAGGTTACTGTTACTTTGAAAGTTACTGTTACTTTGAAAAACCACATTTTACTGTTGCTGAATTAACAGAATTCAATTGAGTTTTGTGTATTAATCTTCTATCCAGTATTCTTGCTTAACTCTTCCAATTAATTGTCATAATTTGTCTGTATATCCCATCAGTGTTTTTCTGTGATAATTACAGTTTTAATTTTTTTTCCTCCCAAATCACATAGATTCTAGCTCTTGTTCTTGTCATCCCGGACTGACAAGAACAGTCAGTATGCTGCTAATAGAAGCAGTAATGGCAGGCATCTTTGTCTTAATTTTAATTTTTAAAGGCAATGTTTCTAGAATTTCAACATTAATTATGGAAATCTCTGTAGGTTTTTGTCAGATAATCTGGATCTCTCATGAATGTGTTCATTTGTAAGGTGACAGAAAATGTGACAAGAATCTAGTATCTCAAACACATAGAAGTTATCTTTTCTCATGTAAAAATAGGCCTAGATGTAGACCTTTTCCTCATCCTCTCAAAATGCCTGCTGCAAGTTCATCCACCTAGGCCAAAACTCTTGCAAGGCAGATTCACTCTCTGGGAAAGTGAGTGTTAAGCTTTCCAGTTTGTATCATGAAAGGCAGCATTGGACAAGGAATTGAAATTGTGTATTAGATGAACTAAACCATAGTGTTTGCACAGTTCATTTTGTTTGACTTAAGGAAGTTCTCCTCTGTTTCTGGTTTGATAAGGTTTTTAAAAAATCTTAAATTGGAGTTGATTTAAAAGAATGTGGCTGTTTTTGCATGGACAAAAAAAATGTTCTTGGTCCTTTATTAATGTATTGTATTACATTATGAGAGCTTTTAATATTGCATCATCCCTACACTTCTAAGATATACCCATCTTGATCATGATTTATTTTTTTAAATATATTGCAGATTTCAAGGCGCAGATACATATTTTTTAGGAATTTTGTGCATGTTTTTAATAGGCTATGGTCGAGCCTCTTTTGGATCCAATAATTCAATAAAAATACAATGCATTGATGACACAAAATTGTATCACTGTCATGTAAAAAGAAATTGCTTTATAATATAGTAAGTAGATAGACTCTTGAATGATGATATGATCTTTCTCTTTTTTTTTTTAATGCATAAATGGAAGGGAGCTAGTGACTTGAGCTTTTTTGATGTGGTGGGTTTCTTATCCTGCCCTTTCTTCATTGAAAACAAAATTTAGGAAGCACCTTGATAAGAAACCAGCCAAGAACTAGGAAACTGTATTCACTTTCTCACTTGTGTCTTTATCTCATATATTTGTGTTTCACTTGTTTACTGGTTCAACAGGAAACTGAAATGAAGGTCACAGTGTATTAGATTTCAGTCATCATTCTTTGCGGTCTTTAGGCTGAAATCAAACCTTTTTGTTCTAGCCTCACTCTATATCAAAAGTGAAATTGGCTTATAATTGTTTCTTATGCTGTCCTTTTCTTATTTTAGATCAAACTTACTTTATAAAATTACTTGAATGGTTTTCTCCTTCTCTTTCTTTCTTTCTTTCTTTCTTTCTTTCTTTCTTTCTTTCTTCTTTCTTTCATGAGTTTGGTATACACTGCCGATAGAATTACTTGTCTTTGCCCTTTTCATATTGTTTTTTTGGGTTTGTGTGGGTTGGAAGGTAGACTTGTATCTACTGATTCAATTTCTTTAATGATCATTGGTGTTTTTGGATTTTTTTCCTTTTTTCTTAAGTTAGTTTTGGCAAGTTATATCTTCCTAGGAGATAGGTTTTTTCCCTAAGTTTTCAAATTTATTGGCTTAAATTTAGTTATAGTGTTATTTTTGTATGCTTCTACTGTAATCCTATCTACATATTCCTTATTAATCCTAACTTTTTATGAGCCTTCACAATTTTTTCCTTGATCAATCCTGAGTTTTGCCTCTTTTATTTGTCATTTCAAGAGTCTGTTCTTTTTGGTTTATTGATTCTTTCATTGAATTCTTTATTTCTTTAAATATCTTTTTTTAGATTCACAAGATGAATGATATGGTGGTCATTCATTTATTGCCTTTCAGTTCTAAATTCATGCTTTTTTGAAAAGGAGCTTGGCCTTATAAATATTTCTCCTTTCCAGAGCGGCTGCACCAATTTGCATTCCCGCACATTTTGGGATGAGCACTGGGTGTTGTATGGAAACCAATTTGTCAATAAATTTCATATATATAAAAAAAATATTTCTCCTTTGCCTACCAGAAAAATCATAAGGGGCATTCCTGCTTCCAAAGGGGCTTGCTCACCAGATTCCTGGAGGATGTACTTCTCCCCCCCCCCCCCCAGGTTCTTGGTTTGCACAGAATCCCTAGTGCTAGATACTTAGAGGAATCAGCTTCCTTCAGCATTTGGCTGCTGTGTGCTTTCTGTAACTTTTAATTTGGGCAGCAAAAACGTAACTAGCACCCCTGACAGTATGGACTAGGATGCCCTGACAGTATGGTGCCTCAGCCACCATCCTGGCTCCCTGTACCCTCCCCTCAGTCCTACTGGTACTGTGCTGGGGGACTCAATGGGCTTGCCATTTAGTGGAACTACTGCCCAACCTTCATCCCCAGCAGCTGGCCCAGAATCACTCAGGTCAAGCTGCATGCAAGAGGAGCACGAAATTCCCACAGAAGGAGGCTTACCCAGCTCCTGGTTCCAGTAGCATAAGCAGTCCTCACTTCCCACCTGTACCCTTCCCACTCTCTACCAATCTCCAACTGCCTACCTGTCAGCCCAGCTTACATGTGTTTTTGAGGTTTATTTCCTGTACCTCTCCTGATGTGAGCACGGCACTCTATTTCTTAAATCCACAGTGATATCCCAAAGCCACCTGTCACCTGCTCATCCTCAGCCTCAATTTGTCTGTGCTCCAAAGGGGTGCTCTTGCTTTTCTGGTGTGTGTGGACCAGCTTTGGCTCGGCAATCTGCCAAACTTCTTTGTTATCTAATTGGCTACAACCACACCTCCTTTAACAAGGTTGGAACCACCCTTTCAGATGTGTCCTTCCTTGGACACTTTCCCTCAGGAATGGGATTGATCCTCTTTAGGATTCTCTATCTTTACAGTAACTCTCCTATCATAATTAATAATTCTTTAAATCAAAATAATACAAAATTTTCTCTAATTTCTTTGTCCTGATTGGACCTAGCTTATATAGATACTAACTTAATATCAGTATGTTTTGTAATAAGAAGAGCTAAGGCTATTAATTCCCCTCTAATAATGAAGTTTTATATATGGTAAGACTCTTCTGCTACAACAAGGGTTTATTTTCTTTTTTTTAATTACTTTTTTAATGTTTATTTTTGAAAGACAGAGCACAAGTGGGGGAAGGGCAGAGAGAGGGAGACACAGACTCCAAAGCAGCCTCCAGCCCTGCTTAACTGACTGAGCAATCCAGGTGCCCCAGTAACAAGGGTTTCTGTAAGAAGAATTAGTTCATGTGTGATTTGTAAATAAGAGAATGATGACAGCAGAAAGCATACATTCCTTTGATTCCTGCATTTTTAAAATGTCAACGTGTTAATATTTTATGTTACAAAAAGTAATAGCAGTAAAACAGAAAGTACACTAAAATAGAAAGTGCACAAATGCTGCTGAAATGCTGCCAGCTGTGAGTGAGCATGGTACTGTACATGCTACCTGTTCCCTTCATGTTCCTCCCCTTGGCTTACTTCAGTCACATGCTTCCTCTTAGAATGACTTACTCTGTGATTTTTTTCTCATTTTTGTACATTTCTCCTTTGCTTTAATTTAGCTCAATGCTTCCTTATATCTTATGTTTGCCTATTTAAAAAAAAATAATAAGGTGGGGTGCCTGGGTGGCTCAGTCAGTTAAGGGTCTGACTCTTGATTTCCACTCAGGTCATGATCTCAGGGTCTCGACATCAAGCCCCGTTCTCTCCCTCTCAAAAAAAAAAAAGGGCGGGGGAGTTCATATTTGCTATAGTATTTAAAAATAAACATATCTTTTTAACTATGTAAATTATTATTTCATTAGGATTATTATTTTACAAAATACATAAATTTTAGGTGTTTTATTACTGGATCTATCTTTCCTCTGATACACTGTTAATTTTAGAGGGCGATTTTGCAGAAATCAAAGTTTCAGAGGCATTATCTATATCATATTGCACACAAAAACCTGTTTTAATTCTCTTTCAAGTTCAAAGTGTTCCTAATTTCCTTTGTAATTAATATTTTGACCCATGAGTAATTTTTTTAATTTTTTTAATTTATTTATTTATTTATTTTTTTTGAGAGAGAGAGAGAGAGAGACAGTGCAAGCAGGGAAGGGGCAGAAAGAAAGGGAGACACAAAATCTGAAGCAGGCTCCAGGCTCTGAATTGTCAGCACAGAACACAAAGCGGGGCTCAAACTCATCGACCGCGATATCATGACCTAAGCTGAAGTTGGACGTTTAACCAACTGAGCCACCCAGGTGCCCTATGACCCATGAGTAATTTAAAAATTTAAAAATTTAAAAATTTAAAAATTATTTATTTGAAAAAGTATAGAAATTTTTATTTTAGTTTTCTTTTTATTATTTATTTCTAACTTAATTATACCTTGGTTAGAGAATGTGGTATGAATAATATAGATTTGTTAAATTTATTGAGCATTGTTTAATGGCCTAATGTATTGGACATTTTTTATAACTGTTTTCTGTGTTCTTGTGCATTTTTTAATTGCTAGAATCAAGGTTCTACATATCAAGTGCTGTAGGCTGACTTTTGTCCTTCCCAAATTCCTATGTTGAAGCCTTAACTGCCTAATGTTACTATATTTGGAGATAGGGGTCTTAGGTAATTAAAGTTATATGAAATTATAAGGGTGGGGCCTAATCCCAGAGAACTACTGGCCTTATAAGAGACACTTCTCTCCCTTACTCTCTCTCTCTCTCTCTCTCTCTCTCCACCTGTGCACAAAGAAGAGGTCATGTGAGCACATAGTGAGATGGTGGCCAACTACAAGTCATGAGAAAAGGTCTCAGAATGAAGCATATCACGGGACACTTTGGTCTTGGACTTGCCAGTCTCTGGAACTGGGAGAAATAAATTTCTGTTGTTTAAACCACTCAGACTATGATATTTTGTTATGGTAACCTGAGCAGACTAATGAGTCAAGCTTTGTAATTGTTCAAATCTCTCTCTCTCTCTTTTTTTTTGCTTGAGTTCTTAGTTACCAAAAGAGGTGTATCAAAACTTCACACATGATTGTTGATTTGTTTTCTGTAAAATTCTGTCATTTTGTTTTAATAGCTTTGAGAATTACTATTAATTGCATACATATTTAGAATTCTAAAAGATTCCTGACAAGATTCATTTTTAAAATTATGAAGTAAATCTCTGTACTCATTGAAATTCTTTTGATCTCAGAATCTGTTTAGCATCTATAAAGCCATACTAGCTTAAACAAAAGCTTATTTTTTTTCACAAAAACTTACTTTTGACTAGGCATTTTCTTATATACTTTTTTATATATTTTCAACATTTTAATTGCAGCCTATTTGCCATTTTTACATGTACATTTTGTAGGCAACTTTTAAAAAAATATGTTCTTGCAGTTTCTGCCATTTACTGTCAATCCTGATATTGTGGGTTTTCCATTTATCCTTCTTTTTCTGTGAGTTGTTTTTCTTTCTTGTCTATATTTTGATATATCAGTTTGTTTTGTTTTTGTTCCATTTCCTTCCCTGGAGAGGATTTAAAATTTATATACTCTCTTTACAGTCCTTTAGTTACTACCCTTGAAATTTTAAATGATGTTTAACAAACTCAGAGTCAGTTAACCAGTTAATCTCTGCTTCTAAAACCATGTGGAGATCTTACAACTAACTACTCTTTTGTAATTTCAGCCCTTGATTCAGTTCCTTTCTTTCTTAAGTATGTTGTTTAGATATTAAATTATTAAGGGTCTATTGTGGCTAAAGTTTTCCAACATTTTTATCTACTTGGAAATGTCTTTATTTTACAACTGTTTGCAAAGACAATTTCATCAGATACAAAATTCTAGGTTGATAATTATTTTCACTCAATACTTTCAAGATACCATTCAGCTGTCTTCTGTTGTTTTGTTTTGTTTTGTTTTGGCTTTCGATCTACCTGTCATTCCTTTATATGTTATCTGTTTTTTAACTACAGCTACTAGGATCTTCTCTTTCTCTTTGGTAACCTGAAGTTTGTCATTATATGTCTAGGTTTGTATTTATTTTTATCTACACCCAGTAATGTATTTTATGAATAGATCATTCATAACTATTGTTTTGACAAATTCTAACTCATTATTTCTTCTAATTTTGCCTTTTACCCATTCTATTCTTTTTCTAATATCATTTAGATGAATGTTGAGCCTTGTTATTTTATTTTCCAGATCTCTTACTTTGTTCATCTTTTCTATCTCTTTATTTTTTCGATTACTTTCTGGTTAGCCTCTTTAGAGCTATCTGCTGATTAATATATCTCTATTTACCTATGTCTGTTCTTCTGTTTAACCTGCTCACTGAGTTTTTATGTTCAATGTAATATTTTTCATTTCTGAAATTTCTATTTTGTTTTCTTCAAATTTGCTACATATTATTTTTAAGGGTATCATGCTCTTTTGTAATCTTTTCATAACATTTTAAACACTTTGTATATATTTTTTTAAGTTTATTGATTTATTTTGAAAGAGAGGGAAGGGGGATGAGGAGAGAGAGAGGGAGAGAGAGAATCTGAGGCAGGCTTTGCACTGTCAGCACAGAGCCCAATGTGGGGCTTGAACTCATGTACTGTGAGATCACGACCTGAGCCAAAACCAAGAGTTGGACGCTTAACCAACTGAGCCACCCTGGTGCCCCCAAATATTTTATGCATTTTAAACAAACCTACCGTATATTTTAAATCTGAAAATTCTATGATTTAATATTCCTAGAGGCTTGTTTTAGCTGTTTTTTCAGTTCTATGGATTCTCATTAAGAATGATTTGTTTCCTCATAAGTTATGCAATTTTGAAGGCAAGTTCACATTTAGTGAGACATTATCCATGACAATCCTCTAGGCTTGTTCTAAGTGTCTTAAAAAGAAAACATGTATTGTTGTTGCGTTTCGGGTGTAATTGATTTCTACCAACATGGAACTTTTCTGTACTATGAAGTTACCTGGATCTCATAAGTAGTTAAATTCAGACCTATGTAAGAGGAAACAATATTTTTCAACTTATGCATATCTTAGGTAAAGATAGAGAAGTTTTGTTTTGTTTTTTTCCTTTCTTTTCTCTTCTGTTCTGTTTTTCTGTCTTTGTGTGTGTGTGTGTGTGTGTGTGTGTGTGTATACCTTTTTTGACAGGTGAATTTTTGTTTTTTTACTCACTTTTTATGAGGATATGGCCTTTGAGGATTAACTTATTTTTTTTTAATTTTTTTTAATGTTTATTTATTTTTGAGACAGAGAGACAGAGCATGAACAGGGGAGGGGCAGAGAGAGAGGGAGACACAGAATCTGAAATGGGCTCCAGGCTCTGAGCTGTCAGCACAGAGCCCGACGCGGGGCTCGAACTCACAGACCGTGAGATCATGACCTGAGCTGAAGTCAGATGCTTAACCGACTGAGCCACCCAGGCGCCCCGAGGATTAACTTATACATGAGGGCTTTAGTTCCAATCACCCAACTTGTGTGGACCCTCTGTCATATTTCCTGTCTCTGTGAGGTCTCTCAGTTATTGAAATCAACTAATGTAGTTTATCATTCTGGTTTTCCATCCCATAACCTCCCCAAACTCCAGTTTTTTTGGCTCTGTGAATTCCATTGCTTTCTTGTTTGCTCAGTTATGAATTTATGTTTGTTACATTAAATCCAACATTTCTAGACATTTTGTATTAGAAGTTCTTTCAGTTTATTTACTCCACTACATTGTTTAAGTCAAAGTCCACCAGTACTTTTTAAAGGCTTCTGTAAGAAATTTTTAGAAATATAAATTATTTTATCACACCTGGTTGGAAAGAGAGAGAAAGAACTAATATTTATAGGATGGCTAAATGTGACAGAGAAGTGGATGTTTCAAATGATATTTTCCTAAGTTTAAGTAATTGACATATACCTTTAGGAACTAACTACAGCCAGTAAATAAACACACACACATGCGTGCACACACACACACACACACTCACACTCACACACACACACTCACACACACACACACACACAAGAGGAACTATAAATCAGGGGGAGTTTCTAGATTGTTCCAGAGACCTGTAAAATAAGTAGTGAGAGGAAACAATACTGAAGACAGTATTAATTTAGTGCCCAATTGGTTTTAAGATAACTTTATTTTTCACTAGGACTCAGTTCTTTCCATTTCTTCATAGAGCTTAGCTCTGTTTTTGTACTTTTTGTTGATTTAATTCTCTGCCATGATCTTTCCTCATTGCCACAAAATGGCTGCTATACTGCCATTTGTTATATTTATTCATAATTTCAGGCCCAGTGGAAAAGAGTGCAAGTCTCTTTCAATAGCTTTTATTCTGAGATTCATTCTGGTAGGCTTCACTTAGGTCACATTCTCACCAAATCATAAGGATTAAGCAGATGTGATCCCCTGATTAAATTAGGACTGATCTATGTGTTCCAATCAGTGGGTAGGGGCAGACTTATCTCCAGCAGGAGAACATGGGCTGATAGTGACAGAGATTAAAATATAGAAAGGTTTTTGGTATCTAAAAATGACATATTTCCACTACTATCTGACTAATTGACTATTCCATGTTTACTATACATATCCATCTGTCTTAATCTATGTGCTCAAAATGTTCATATCTATACTGAATGTTCTCATCCGGTCCAAAAAAGCAGACAACTGAAATCTTATCTAAGCTAAATTAAAAATATCTGAATAATATGTTAGTCTTCCAAGTTAATTCTAATTTTGGAACCTTATGGTTTCCTACATGTAGATAACTGGTAAATGTATTTATTCTCCAATATTCAATATAAAATGATGGAAAATTAGTGTGATTACTACAATAAAAGTGTGAATGGGAAACAAAACACAAGGGTCATCTTAGATTTATGTAATAGATAATATCTTTCTAGAAAGGCATAACAAAGAACCACTGCCCTGGAAAAGGATTGGGTCAATTAGTTTGATCTATTCTTTTTTTCTTTAAGATTTTATTTTTAAGTGATCTGTATATCCAGTGTGAGGCTCTAATTTATAATCCCAACATCAAGAGTAGCACATTCTGCTGACTGAGCCAGCCAGGTATCCCTGGTCTATTCTTGAAAGGACCTTTCCCATCGATGGTCTTCTATGGCTACATTTGGAGCAATCATTGGAGACCATGCTCCAAGTGGAGAGAAAGCATAAAACAGAACTTTAAGAACCATCTTATATAGTTACTGATTCTTCATAGCAGTTTACATGGTCCTTTCCCTCTATTAGACTCTAAATTCTTTGAGGGCAAAGACATGTTTTATTTGCCTCTTTATTGCAACATGAAGCACTGTGATGGGTATAAAATAAGCGCTTAATAAATGTTTGCTGAAAAAATGAATGACTGAATGGACTAATAAAATGATTAAATAACAGAGCTAGATGGGCTTCTAGGAGATGATACGATTCTTCTGTATTTTAAGGAAAATAAATATCTTAATAAGGATAATAGAGGGAAAATTTAATATTTATTTTATGCAATACAAAGTTTGACATGTTTTGTTTCACATAAAATTACATTTTCTTCTGGGATAACTGTGTTTAATAAACAGTAAGATATTGCAGAAGAATCCAAAATCGGATTTCTCATGTCATAATCTTGAGATTTTGAAGTACTTTGAGGAAATGCATTTACTTTCTACTTCCAAGTCAATCAAATATCTAATATCAGAAAAGATTTAATCATCCATACCTTCATAAGTCTATTATATTTAGTTGGTGTTTTTGAATTTTTTTTCCTTGATTGTAAAGAAAGATCGGCAAAGCAATTGCCCATTTATAAATCGTATATATTGTGTTGCTTATTTATACCTTATTCTTTTCACAAAAATAATAGAAAATTGAATAAGATTGTCATCTTCTTCATCATTTTAATAACTCTTACATGAGAGAGAAGGCTAGATATTGACTTGAATGGCTTTGGACAATTGCCACTTTAATTTGATCCTCACTGGGCTTGTTAACAATTATAAGACCTGCTGTCAGAAATGCTCTGAAAACTTTCTAGTCTTTTTGTAGATAATTTCATAACTTTTTATTACTTTTGGAGTCATTCCTCATCTTTGAAACAAACTTTACTCTAAAGCAGTGTTTTCCCAACTTCAGTAATTTATGAACTACCTTTACAATTTTTGCACAATTTTGGAAACCACTATATCTTTACTATTTCTTTTCTTAAAATTAATTCACATTTTAATTTCAATACTGGATTTAAGGAGTCTTTATCCTCTTACTAATATGAAAAAGCAATATTTCTTTTCATACATAGCTTATGGTAACAGAAGCAAGCAAAAATCATTAAATTCCGGCTAGGTATCACTGTCTGCTAAAGTATGGGAGCTTGAGATCTGAGTTTTTAAATGGAAAGTAAAGGTTAATTCATGTCAGAGAGATGTTAAGTAATTTTAACCTTAAATTGAGTTTTCCTCTTTTACATTGTTATATTGAAAGGAAAGGAAATGATGTTCTTGCCATTTGAATGAATATTATTTTTTACTATGTTCTATCATCAAATGCCACCTCCAATGTTACCTAAAGCCATGTCTCTACCGCCAATATAGTTCTTGTTCACCAACTTTGGTAAAACTATTCTAAAGAAATATCTTCAGATATGTGGTATACTGTTTTAAATTGTACATGCACATACACATGCATATATGTGAAATGTGTGTGTACATAGGGATGTAAGATATTAAAAGCTTATAACGTGTGTGTGTGTGTGTGTGTGTGTGTGTGTAAAAATACCCTTGAGAGCTAGAGCAACACTCCCAAATAAAGTTTTATGTATACTATATTTTGTTTAGAACTTTTCTTCAACTTTCAGCCCTGATTGGTTTTCATTTAAATAGCTATTTAGTCCCATAGCAGGAGAAATGAAGATTTGCCCATTTTAAATACAGAAAACAAAATTAAAGTTCATTTTGATTTTTATTTAATTAATTTCTGTTCTTGGGCCTCTATTCTTGCCTCCTCCTCTCCTGCCCAGACCCTAATATATTCTCTCCTTAACAGCCACAGTGCTCTCTTATAAAATCAGATGAAGATCTTGTCTCTGTTTTAAAACCATCTGTGGTCTCCCTCATGCAGTTTAAAATAAATTTCAAGTGCATGCCTCAACCTGAAAACCTTCCATGATTCGGCCCATGCTCATCTCCTGCGGCAACTCTCTCCTTTAGTTCACCAAGTGGAGTTCACTCTGGCTTCATTCTGTTTTTATATAAGCCAGGTTTTCCTGCCTTAGATCTTTTTCACTTGCTTTTGTGTGTGTGTGTGTGTGTGTGTGTGTGTGTGTGTGTGAAGTGTTTTGTTGTTGTTGTTGTTATCGTTGTTGTTTTTCTTCCCTGGATTCTCTTCCCCTGGGGCTTTCTTTTACTCAAGTCTTAAGTTAAATGCCTTAAGTTCCCTGGCTGGTACTTTCTTTTCCTTAAATCTCAAGATAAATGTCTTTCAAACTGTCCCTGTATACCCTTTATAAGTGGATATTCCCTACATGTAGTATTCTCTGCCTGTTTCCTTCTCATGCTTACTCTTTTGGATTATACATTTATCTCTTTCCTTGTTCAATGTCTACTTCCTTACGAGACTCTATGCTCTGTGAGGGCAGGGCTTATGACTATTGGTTTCAGGTGCCATGGCATATGCTGTGCCAACAGCATTTTTAAATTTTATTTATTTATTTATTTATTTATTTTTTTTTTTCCCAACACCATTTTTGGCACATGGAAACATTACATACATATTGAGTAAAATAATGCTCTTCAAAGAGTTGTTTTATTTGTTTGGTAGGCTTCCTGGATGATACCCTCACTTCTAAATAGTTTATTGAGAAAGGAATGTGTGCTGTGTTCAGTATTCAGAAAGAGTAAACAAATGAATGAACAGCTTCCCTTAGTTTGTAATAGTGCTTAAAACTAATTGTAGTGACTGAGCATAAGGGGCAGCATAAGCATCAAAGATGTATGGTTTTGCAGCATCAAAGGCAAGGCAGCAATATGTTTTAAATCTTCTTCTAATGATCTCCTTATAATTATGAATCCCTAAGAAGAAATTCAACTGCTTTCTGTGTTTGAAAATCTGCTTAACTATGCTTAATTCTTTTGCTTTGGCTCATCTCCAGACTCTGAAACTTTCTTTGCCTAGCTAGAATTGCATTTGGACTTTGGGAGGAAACCATTATTGTTCTACGTTTGTAGGTGTGAACACCAGCTGCTTGTGGAAATTTGAATTCATTATACATGTGAGTTCATAAAAAAAAAAAAAACCAAAAAACAAAAAACCCAAAGAAAACTGAATCAGTGGCTTTAACCCAAAGCCCTGAACCTGAATTTTACTACTGATTTACTGTAGAAAATTTAAGCAATTGCTCAAATTTTTGATGTCTGTTACTTCATTAATACAATAAATATATTTATTCATTCTAATCCAATTTACACAGGGGTCTTACTTAATATTTCCGGAAAATATCTGCAAATACCCATAATGAAAATTTTGGTAGGATACCCCCACAGATGCATACATTTTTTTTCATATTTTGTGTTTGGTTGTAAAATATTGCTAGCTGACTACTGTAGATTTGTTCATCCCTGCCATAGAGTGCATTTGTAGCTGCCCCTTAGGGGTCTCCATGCCACAGGCACTTTCCCTTGTATCCCTGTGACCAATGGAATGTGTGCACCTCCAGGCTGAGGTAGGTAAGTGTGGGACATGTGATCCCCAGTGTACTCTTCCCTTAGAACTGCTGGCTGGATGACACTGAGGTGTCTTTGAATGGCGGTCCCAGACAATGCAAACTGGGGTTTGTGAATCACAGCTTGCAGGTGGGCTGCCCCAGTGAACCACCCACAAGGAGTATCAGCTTTGGGCTTTATGGGAGTGAGAAATAAATTTTCAGTGTGCTATGCCACTGAGCCTCAAGGTTTGTCTATTACAATATTTACCCTGATAAACACAATATAAATTTATCCTATATATTCTATAAATGCATACATGTATATCATGTATACATACACTATTACGGAATTAGCCTAATGCCCGTTTTACATATGAGGAAGCTGAGGAAAAGGAGACCTTGACGGGGATTAAGTAAACTTATTCAGGTTATAGACTACATTAGTTAACAGCTGAACTAAACCCAGTGTTTTATTCATTGTAGCAAGAGTCAATAAACTATGGCTCTCAAGTCAAATCAGGCCTGCAGCCTGTTTTTGTAAATAAAGTTTTATTAGAACACAGTCACACCCATTCATTTTCATAACGTCTAAGGCTTCTTTCTTGCTACAATAGCAGAGTTGAGTAGTTGTGACAGGGGCCATATGACCTGTAAACCTTAAAATACTTAGTATGTGACTCTTTCTAGAAAAAGCTGGCTGATCTGTGCATTGTACTATGCTTCCACCGACTCCTCAAGGTAACTCTGAATATGGGACATGATAAAAAGGTAGGCTTTAAATTTTACATCCCTCCCATATTTATGGGAACATAATAAATCTTTTAACTTTACTTCGTATTTCTGCTCTTTGTGTTCTTTCTCCTTTTCTGTATTTACCCGAACCAACTTCACTCTTAACTTCACTCTTAACACTCTTAACTCTCATGGGAAAGGGATGCATCCAACTTCTCCTCTTGCTTCTGATATGATTGAAGATAAACTTCAAGGAGGCAGGATTTCAGAGTGAAGTGGTGAAAGAGTAAAACATGCTTTGCCATTTCTCCTCTATCCCTACTGCAACGCTGAGCCTGGGCACATGCCACTTAATGTATTACCTCAGACTTTACCTTAAGATACCTTGTCAAATGCCCGAGAAAGCATGAGTATTTATATTAAACTCAGAATATGTTTTTCTTAGTTCTTTCTGTCCACAAAGATTTCATATTTTTGACAGAGATGTTCCTTAACATTTTTTGCCCGTTGTCACTCAGGTCATATGACTCATGTTTGCACTGATAAGTAGAATATAGATACTGTTCAGTTCCCAATTTATATATACGCAATCCTGTCATGTTCTTTTCCACTTTACAAAAACACACCAGAATGTAAGGAAAAGACATTTATTAGAAAGCTAACCTTAAATTTATTATAATTTATTTTAAAGTTATATAAAAACATTGGTAATTAAATTGTCATTAATCAGAAATATTTGCCCCCCATCACTCAGATTTTGATAAACAAGCTTGCTGTAACACTGTGTGTAAAGACAACTGAGTCTACATGAAAAAGAAAAATCCAAGAGGCTCATAATAGGAAATTCTGTTTGTTTCTGCATTGTAAGTTACAGTAAGAATTGATTTAAGTAGACAAAACTCAAAAGAAACAAAACACCTGGGAAATCCTTTTTTTTATTTTTTACTTTATTTTAGAGGGAGAGAGAGTGTGCATGAGCAGGGAGGGGCAGAGGGGGAGAGAGAGAGACTCTCAAGGAGGTTCCACACTCAGTGCGGAGCCTGACAAAGGGCTCAATCCCAGGACACTAGAGTCATAACCTGAGCCAAAATAAAGAGTCAGACGTTAAACTGACTGAGCCACCCAGGCACCTCCAGAAAGTCCTTTGGAGTCTATCTTAGGAAAAGTCAAATAGGAGGAAAGATGCAAAACCGTGTTGCTCTAAGCTGACTTGAAAGAAGACAAATCCCAGTGAGAATCCAAAGGTAATGTTATCATAAGTCTTACAACCTGACCCATCTTTATGGCTGACCAGAAAAAACAAAGAAGATGTGTGCCAAATGGCAATAGAAGTGTTTCCAAGACATGGTAACATCAACGGGCTTCAGTTCCAACTTTTCCTCAACTCTGGCTGCCAAAATTCCTGCACTAGCTTGAAGTTGATATAGTGTTCATTCTAACTGCCATGTAAGTCAGGGTGGAGCTGGAAGGAAAGCTTCCTATCCCACTAGAGCAAACATGGGGTGTGTTCCAGGCATTTCCTGAAAAATCAGTAACTGTAGTTTCTACAGAATTCTTGTTATATATACGTCCTATAATTTGTTCTATATTCTTGTATATAGTCTGAGTTAAATTTATTTCTCTAGTTAACCTGAGAATATATCACCATGGAAATTACTGTGAATCTGACAAGAGGCATTCAAATAGTCATCTAAAAATGTGTTTTAAAATACAACTGAATGGCAAGTTAGAGATAGTCCGTACATTTTGCTTTCATAATGAAAATGTTTGGTTTACAGAGTGGTAAAGATTTAATTATGATGTGTCTTGCTATGATTTTATTTGCATTTATCCTGCTTGTGCTCAGCTTGACTCTTAATTTGGCATTTTTCATCAAATCTCCTTTTGTTCTGCTGATGGTATTTGACAAGAGTGAATCATAGCAATGGGAAGAATGGCTCATTCTTCCCAACTCAACATTAGAGAAGTGTCTTTCTTCCTCTTTCCCCAAGAAACTCTGCTTACAGAGAGGATAAGAAAGAAGAAGCTTTTTGTAAGGACATGGGTGACTTTGGTAACTTAATCTGAACCTAAGTGGGAAGAAGGGAGAACAGTAGAGCAAACTTAAGTTTGAATCCAAGGAGACTCCATATTTTTCCTGATTCTTCATAGGTTTTTCTACAGAAGCTGGGCCCTCCATGGAGGAATTTCTTATCTAAATGGCCCAGAGTCTCTGCTCTTGTGGCAGGGTTTTGTTGGAGAGAATCACTGTAGACTACATTTGCATCCCTCCAAAGAGGTTGCCCTCAGCACCCGCCCTATGGACAGCTTTGAATTCACCCACACTTTATAATAAATAGAACATTTGCCCACAGATTTCATTTTGCTCTAGTGTCTTAATGATCTTCCCCCGTGCCTCTGATAGACTTAAACATAATAGAAACCAATTTTGACTCTAATTCAATGTTCTCTGTAGGAGAGGATGACTGAAGTTTAATTACAATTCTTTTATACTAAATGTGTGTGCATTCTCTAGCATTTGATGTGATTCCTCAAAAATTTTCATCTCAAAATCAGCCCATCAGTAGAGTAGTCATATGCAGCCCAGTTAATTATAATGGAATGTGGTGGTTTGGGGCTGTATTCCAAACAAAACCATGACATCTACAAAAACAAGCTTCTAAAAAAACTAATAAACTGAGGGCCTTTGTGTTATTTCGAATGTTTGTTTTATTTTGTTTTTGCCCCTTATCTAAATATATTGAAGAGGGACAGTCTTTTTTCATCTTTGCAGTCCATTTCATTGCCCCAATCTTCTGTTTTCTGTATATAGCTACAGATAAAACTTATGGTTCCTTTTGAGACCCAGAAATTCAAAACATATTCTAGAACATGGTGGATTTAAAGCACATCCACTGTTACTTTTAAAGAATAAATTTCCCCAATATAATTTACCTTTGGAAGAATACATATGGTGGACTGTACATTGAAGGCAATAACCAGGTTTTATGTTTATTCTGTGTCTTCTAAATCACAGACCTGAACGAGAGATACTAAACGGTAAATTATATTTCATAGATTAAATTGGTATTTACAATGTATGTTTCACATACATGTATGTGGAATGCAATGGTTTGGGGTTGTATTCTGCAAACAACACAACACAGAGAAGGCAGAGGAGGTACTGATATGATAGGAAAGGTAGGATAGAATAGGCAGAGAGGGAAAGGATAGGACCTGAGGTCCCTGGCTGGGGAAAAAAAACACCTTTTTGGAACAATGCTGGGAGTGTCTGACCACAACAAATTCCCTCGAGTGTAAAGTTCCTCTTAAGACTGTAATAGAACTCAACTTCTTCCCCTCAGGTTTCCCTCAGGAATTTGACAAAAGACCACAGGCCATAGACAAAGCTTCATACAATGGAAATGAGCCAATCAGGAATGGACAACCCAGCACTTAGAGCTATCAAGCCAATAAGGAACAAGGGGGAAAGGAAGGGTGAGGGCTGACAGGAATCTTATAAAGCAAGGACACTTGGCTATTGTCCCAGGCATTCACTTTTGAATGTCCCCTCTCTATAAAGAGAGATTTCCTACCATTCTTCCTTTATAATCTTATATTCTAATAAGATTTAATCTTATAATCGAATAAGATTTCTAATAAGATTCTAACTTTTGCCTGTTGCTCATTTTGTGTTCACCTCTTCATTCCTTGAAGTGGCAAGACAATGAATCCCGAGTATTGTGATAAAAAAAAAATCCTGCAACACTGAAATGAATGGATACTATCAAATGCTCCTGAGCAACTTCAAGAAGTATTAGAAGTATGGAAACCACTTTTATGGAAATCTTATGAAATGGGCAAAATTCTGTTTATTGGGACTGGTCTGGTACAGGGAGAATGCAAACATATGAAAATATTTTGATGAGCTAGTTGGCACTGAAGGTGAGAATAAAGCTCTGTGCTTGAGTTACAATAGATAATAAACTGCCTCTGGGGAAGATGAGTCCAGTTAACCAAAAAGGTTTTAATTTGCTGAATGATGGTGTGAGAATTTTTCACCAAAGCTAAATTTTTCTGGTAAATAGAATTACTAAGCACTAGGAAGGTGCTCTTTCTTCTCCATTCTTTTCTCTGGTGATATTTTATCTCTGAATAAATGTCAATGAATATTTAAAGCATCCCAGTTTGATAGAGTACCATACTATGCCCCTGCCTGAGAGGCTCACATGAGCCAGTATGCCTAACCCAGTGGACGAAACAGTTTAGCCTGATTAAGGACTGAGGTTCTAGTTGCAGAAGTGGATACAGAAGAAAATTATTTTTCCTTTAAATGAATGTGTTAATATAAAAAGATCCAGAATCATGGGTGATGATAAATTCCAAAAAAGTATTAATGCCTCTTCCTTCAACAGCATGATCAAAAAAGAAAGGACAAAGTCCCTAGGTTGAAAGTGTTACCAGTGGGAGAGTCTGTATTGTGTGAATGGAGGTCTCCGTTCTTGGATTCCCCATGAAAAGATATACATGAGGATCCATGCTCCAATAAAGACAGCCAGAAGGAAAGTAGCAAGCACAAAGCAGTTTATTAAAGCAAAAAGTACACTCAAGGTGGGAGAGTGGGCAGGTTCTGCAAGGTGGAAATGGCCCCTTGGTTGTCTTGGAACTGGATATTATTGGGTCTCTTTGGGCTGGGAGGAGCTGCGAGCCACAGTGGGGTGGTCTCTAATGGAAACTGCTTCCAAGCATTTGGGAAACTCCCCCCACAAGTTGGAAGGGGGAATTTTTGCCTCTACAAGGTTTGTACCCAACAGTCATGGAGGGGGGATGGCTGTAACTGCAATTCAATGCATAATAATGAATCTAGGGGTTACCCTGGGGCAGAGGTGCAGAGATGGAAGAGGAAATAGCATGCTCCACCTCTGTGGCTCTTAATCTGTCAGTCCCAAGGTCTTGGAAGTCACAAGGTCAAGATGTTGTGCCCTGGGGTTTTTAATGTGTAGCTTGTTTATTATTGTTCTTACCTCCAGCTCCCATCTCAATCATTCCCCTTCAAGGAATCAGGGTGTTCCTTTCACTGCTCCTGTCTAGCTTCTACCTAACAAAAGTATCAGCTAAAGATACCACTCCAAGTGTAATTCAGTGAAAAGAAGTGTATATTATATATATATATTATAGATATAGACTCATTTATTACATGGAATTTAAAATTATATGAACATGTGATTTTTAAAAATGCAATACAGTCTTATATTCATATATAAATACACACACACACACATATATATATATACATATATATATATATATACATGTGTATATAGATGTGTATACATATAATTTGGTTCTAGTTTTACAAGGTACTATAATTTTTTTTTTAGTAAAAACACCATAATTGAATTTAATCATCAAATCACTCTATAGGAAAATTATATAATTTATTTACATTAAACAGAATTTGTTGATTATATGAATGTTATTATGATAAATGTAGATAGAAACATGTAGATACACTCTTTTATACTTTAAATACTCTTTCAAAATGTTCACACTTAGTTTACAATTCAAACCATTGCAGTTATAGTTAATGAAGTAATAAAAATTATATGCAAATTGTTTCACCTTTTCCCCTACTTATAGGAAAGTAAAATTGCTTGAGTAATAACTTTTAGAAAGAATATCAAGAAACAGCTTACGTAACTAGTATCAGCTTTGGGTATTTCCTTATTTGTCTCCTTTACTTCATTCCCATGTGAGCCAAATGAAAGGATTTCCCTGAAAAAGCATGTAGACAAGAGAGCATGGAGGGCTTATAAGGCTAAACCAGGTCCTCAAATGCTTTACCCCTTGACCTGTCATTTCCATCATTAGAGATTTATTCCTTTGGGTCTTGAGGATTTAACCTACAAGAGAACTTACTGAAATGCAAATATTCCTAGGAGAAATAACATGTTAAAATGTAGTCTGCTGATGTTTGTTTAGCAATTAGTTGACTATAAGGTGAGAGAAGTGAGACACAGGATAGACTTTAGAGGTGGAAGGGGAGAACAAAAGTTTGGAAAAAGGAGGTTGGAGGTATCAAAGATAAAATATTATATCCAGATTTTATTTAAGGCTAACCATCTTGTTTTAAAACTTTCCTAAGTATATGGAAATTACAAATTATAGAAGCTAATAAATAATTGTGTATAAGTCCACAACTTGGGGTTCTGATTATGACCCTTTTGCTATGCAAGTGAATAGTAAAAAGTCAGTTTTAGAATCTATGAAGAGAGATTGATTATCTTATTCAGAAAATTTGTATACACTAAAAACATATTAATTTCTCGGAAATTTATTTCTTTTGATAGCTCCAGTCTTTCATATGTTTGTATTCTGGCTCAATACCTCCCCAGCCTGAAATACCCTTTTCCATTTCTCTACCTCTTCACCCATAGCCCAAACTGACCCTTTACTATAAATCTTTAGTCTCCAAATATTCCCCAGCGGGAAGTGATCATACATTCCAAAATTTTAGGGATTCACAGAACAACAAAAAAGAGAGAATCTGGACCCTGGATGACATGGAGACAAGATGCTTACATGCCCTGTAGAGAAATTAGAGAAATAAATGTCTAACTTGTATGTGAGCCACTGTATTCATTTCTATGAATTTTAATACGTCTATAGCTTTGTGAATTTTAACATATGTATAGATTTGTGATAATCGGAACACAAACAGATTCACCAGTGAAACTGGCTGGGCATGGAGATTTCTTTTTTGGAAGACATTTAACTGTTAATCTAATTGTTTTAACAGGTATAGGATATTTTGTGTTATTAATTTCATCTTAGGTGACTTTAGAGTTTTGGGTTTTCAAGAAATTGATCCACTTTATCTAAGTGTTTAAATTTACATGCATGAAATTATTTGTTAAGTCCCTTTAGTGTGCTGGGAGTAACTAGTGATTTCCCTTTTCATTCATGATATTGGTAATTTATGTTTTTTCTTTTTTTTTAATCCTTTGAGAGTCTTGACCAACTTTTACTAGTTTTATTGACTTTTTCAAAAGTCTACCTTTTAATCGATCTTGTATATTTTTTTCTGATTTAAATGTCATTGGTTTATAGTCTATTTTTTGTTAACTTTCAGTTTGTTTTGTTCTTCATCTTTTTTAAAATTTTTGGTTTTACAGTGTGGAATTCTGTCTACATTATTGATTTGAGATCATTTTAATTTTTTAATATAAATATTTAATCCTATAAATTTCCCTCTAAACACTGATTTAGCTGCATCCAACAAATTTTTATATGTAGTTTTTTCATTTCCACTTATTTCAGAATTTATTATTGCAACTTTTAGGTATTTTCATTACAGAAGAAGTTTCTTTCCCTCCACTCTTATTTTCCCTGTCTTGCAGTGAATGGGCATCATGGAGGTGATCCATTTTTAACAATGTATGTAGACAGAGATAACATACCAGGGAATAGAGGAACAATCAGCAAGAAGAAACCTCAGTTCCTAGGTGATCTCATGAGCAGGTAGTTACTTTTTTTTTGGTTGTTTGCCATCCTCTGGACTTAAGGAATAACTTCTATTTCACTTCCCATTGGTCAAAATATAACACAGTCACACCTAACTCGGAAGAAGCTAGCACATGTATTCTCCAGTGCTAGCACTGGAAAATTCTAGCACTGAAAGGAAGAAAAACAGTATATATTAAGAGACAGAAGTCTCTGTCACAGTCATCTTCTGATTCCTGCGTTGTTCTCTACTTGATTAGAGTAGGAAAGGGAGTATAAAATTCAGAAAGAAATGAATACACCTATATAGACAGAATGCCAGGCCTGAGGGTTTTCAGGCAGAAGTTCCAGTACCCCAAGCAAGGAAACAGCAGACCCAGAGAACATCAATGAACTATATATATCCTGCCTTGGACCATGAGTAATTAACAGCAAATAGTGGAGTGGAGTGTGGAGGGCTTTGAGTATAAGACCCTGACACCCTGTCATGATCAAATTGGGGGTAAATGCCTCAGAGGGACTGATAATGAACCCCAGCTGGGGTGATATAATCAAGTTTAGGTTGATACAAAGAAAAAAAACAATTACAAGTTTTCCTTCAATTTCCAGACTTTTCCTTGCAACCCAGTTGCAAATAAATAGCTACTACAATGGTCCAGGTTTTCTCTGGGAGGCTAATATATGCCTGCATTTGAACATGATGTTCTTGTTGAACATGCTGTATCCTTTGCAGATGAATGTGGCTGAAGAGTTGACTTTCTGGCTAACTTTTCTTTGATGTCTAAAAGAAAAAAAAAGTTATGTAAAAAGAAAAGAAGTGTCCTTTTTTGACTGCTAAAATTTCTGCTCTCAGTTGTGAAAAGTTTGGCAAAAAGAAATTCATTTTGTAATAAATCATGCTGACATTTTACTGCCTAAAATATGTGGACCCTAATAAATGTTTGCTGACTACATAATGGTAACTACATCTGTATATATAAGGTTGATTGACAGTTATTTTATCTTCCTGACTTTAATGATAAGCGCTAACTAAGGGCTTACTGGCACAAGGCCTCATTCCATCAGTAAGTATTTTACATGCTTTAACTTATTTAACACTCAAAACAATCAAATGAAATGGGTGTTACTATTTTTCCCATTGTCCTGATGAAACAGAAAGAGATTATGTAATTAACCTCAGGTCACAAGGGGCAGAGCTAGAATTCAAGCCAGTCTGGCTTCACAGCCCAGACATTTAACCATGACATGCACATAAGGAATTCTAGAAACCGAAAATCTATACTCTTTTAAGAAAGAAAGAAAATTATATTATGATATTGTCTAGAGCATTGTCCCATGTCAGTCAAATATTTTAAGATGTATTCTATAGAATGGCATTAGTTAAATAACTAGTCTCACCATAGACTATTAAATGTATACATTTCTATTAAGGGACATTTGAGAAACTGACCTCTGTAGAGAAACTTTAATCCTTTTGGAAAATCCTTTGTTAAGACATCTCTATTTAGTGATTGATTTTGTAATTTGCATAACACAAATTTGCAAAACAAATTGGTTTAATTTTCAGGTGTGAAAATGCTCTGGGAATTAGTGGCTTTTTCTTGATGTCACAGATATCTTGATCACAGAGACTAACATTTCAAATAACATCTCTGCTTTCACAATTAGGGAGCTTTATTTTATAAAGCCAGTAAGATGTAATTACATCAGAGGTGTTATTGAAAGAAAAAAAAAAAAACAACAAAATGAATTTATGTTGCAGAAGGCTATGGAGAATTTCACATTCATATGTATCAACACACAGAACTTGAAACAGGAATAAGAAACACTTCTAAAAGCTGGACACAACTGAAACCTGGCAGTATGATGATAAGCAATAGTTTCATCACATATTTTAAGAAACCAACAAAGAAAACATTCTAATTTTGACTTGATTATACAGCCCTTGCAGCTTATTTCTAGATATTTTATTGGCCCTTAGGAAGGCATTGAAAATCCTGCATGGGGACGCCTGGGTGGTTCCGTCAGTTAAGCATCTGACTTCAGCTCAGGTGGTGATCTCACAGTTTGTGGATTTGAGCCTTGCATCGGGCTTTGAGCTGGCAGCTTAGAGCCTGAAGCCTGCTTTGAATTCTGTGTCTCCATCTCTCTGCCCCTTCCCCACTCATGCTCTGTCTCAAAAATAAATAAACATTAAAAAAAATTAAAAAAAAATAAAATCCTGCATTACCTTCCTACTGCTGCTGTAACAAATTGCCACAAACTTGGTGGCAACAACACAAATTTATTATCTTATAGTTTCACAGGTCAGAAGTCCAAAATCAGTCTCACTGGACTGAAGTCAAAGTATTGGCAGCACGGGTTCTACTGCAGTTTCTGGGAGGGAAT
This sequence comes from Lynx rufus, assembly GCF_022079265.1. Taxonomy (NCBI): domain Eukaryota; kingdom Metazoa; phylum Chordata; class Mammalia; order Carnivora; family Felidae; genus Lynx; species Lynx rufus. The sequence continues at coordinate 65,800,272 of NW_025814867.1, forward strand.
CCACCTTTTGCTTCTTCTAGCTTCTAGAAACTACTAGCATTCTTTGACTCATAGCTGCTTCACTCCAACCTAGACCTTGATCTAGCTGTCTTCTTTTGACTTTGAGCCTCTTACCTACCTCTAAAAGAATCTTGTGGTTACACTTGACACACCAGGATAATCCAGAATAATCTCATCTCAGACTCTTTAGCCTAATCACATCTGCATAATCTGCCATGTAAGGTAACATATTTACAGGTTCAGGCATTGGAATGTAGACATATTTGTCATGCCATTATTTAACCTTCCACAAATCCTAACCTATTCTTTTTATTTTATTCTACTCCATTCTAATTTTTCCCGTCCTTGATTTTCACCTATTGAATAGTGTTATTGTAACCAATATTTAAAAATTGTTTTTGGAAGTGTAAATTAATTAACCAGTTAAATCAGTTCATCCACTTGTGTACGAATATTATGGCCCAATAGGTGTAACAGGCTTCTTCCCCTTACTATCTTGTCCTCCTTGTAACTATTTCCTTGTAACTTGCCCTCCTTGTTAAGTATCTTCTATTGGATGATATTCATCCAATTCTTTTAAAAATTTTAATAGTATAAATACTTGTGTAATTGTTTGACATCTATCTCTCTTTCTAAAGACCTCATGTTTATACATTTACTTAATTTTAACAAGCTTCCCTAGTTAAAAGATTTTGAATGTATATAAGAAAGTAGTATCTTTAAAAGATGCTCAAGAGAAAGTATAACAGAGTTTCAGGGCTGAATAAAAAGTAAATAAGAAAAAACAGTTCAATTCATATACAACTGAATGGTGGGAGGTCATGGGATAATTGTGAGCTAGGAGAGCTTACCCAGAACAAGAGACAGGGGTACGGTGAGCTACTCGTAGCATGAGTGAGTGTGGCTCTAAGCTCACATCATCTCCATGTCCATTCATAAAACCTAAAGACCACTTAAAAAAATTTTTTTTAATGTTTATTTATTTTAGAGACAGAGAGAGACAGAGGACAAGTGGAGGAGGTGCAGATGGAGGCAGTGACAGAATCTGAAACAGGCTGCAGGCTCTGAGCTGTCAGCACAGAGCCGGACTCGGGGCTCCAACCCACAAACCGTGAGATCATGACCTGAGCAGAGGTCAGTTGCTCAGCCAACTGAACCACCCAGGTGCCCCATCCGCTTCTCTTTTTTTTGCTGCAAAAATATATAGGAAAAGAACAAGTAGTTTTGTTTATTCATAGAGGAACATCCTGTGACAATGAGTAATGCTTTACAAAGGGACATGGGGTACAGAGGGAGAAGAATACCTGTTTTTTACATTGCCAGGAAAGAAATTATTACAAAAATAAAGGAGTTGGATGGTTTTACATAATCTTTAGGGACTAAAGTTGTTTTGATTTGTTTTTGGAAGCAGTGACGGTATTGTGAATTCTAAGGGATCTTTCTGTGCCTATAATTACCAAAGAAATGGGAGAAAAAAGATGCTTGGTATATTAGTGAGTCTGTTGAATCCTACTTTATATCCATTGGTCTGAAAAATAAATACCTGGGAGAAAGGTTTGGAAAGGGTAAGATTTTAGTGATATTCAGCAGATGTTGAGATGAGGTCAGAAATCATTGAATAATGTATACAGTTATGATGTGTGTAACTGATGTACAAACACATAACAATAGACACTTTGAATGAAAAGTCTGGGTTTTGATTCAATGAATAACATTTTAGTGCCCTCTATTTGTTTTCTTCTTATATTTTTAAAAATTCACTCAAAACGCATTTATTGAATGCTTATCATGTGCCAGGAACTCTGCCATGGCTAAGTCATCTAAAAAAAAGACCTGCTTTTCTGGGGCTTATGGTCCACTAGAAAAGGACAGTCGTATAAATAAGTGCTGCTCTGTGTTAAGATGATAGGTTGAAATTGTATCACAGAATCTCTCCCCTTCTCCAACACCTCACAATATGAGAAAATGAAAACTGCAACAACAAAATAATCAACAGTAACCAAATAAGGAAATGAGCATAGACTCATGCAATAAAATTGGTCCTCATGGAAAGAAATAAGATTCTGGAATGGAGCAGGGCATTAGTAAGGCCCTGAGCAATATAGGTAGACCAACAAAGTACTGAATTATGGATACCCCCAAAGTTGGGAGAAACAAATGTGTGTCCATATCTTTTGATTATTGTTATTGGGGGGTAATTAAAACAGCATTTGGGAAAAAACAAGTAGAACTGAGACACTAGACTGGGGCTGGATGCTTCTAAAGAAGCAATAAATAAAGCAAAAAAATAAAGACTCCACAGCTATACATCCACTTGGAGGAATAATGCAAAGGACAGGGAACTCTGATGCTGGCAGACAGAGTGAACTGTGTGTAGTATATGTAACAAGACTCAGAGAACGTGAAGCCCAAGTAGTCCAACAAAGACTACACCTCAGCTGAACTCTATCCCCCACTCCTGTCAGTCTACAAAGATGAGAACTTCTCATCCCTGAAAGCTACCTAGGTGATACCAATGTGCGGCCAGGTTTGAAAACCATCAGTCTGAAGGGAAGAAAATGTAACCCCCCAAGTCCCAAAGTAGTCAAGGTGTTATCTCACAGGTAAAGGAACTCAGGAAATCCAGCCATTCCTGAACAACAACAACAACAACAACAACAACAACAACAAAAATGAAGAAGCCAAGAAGGCAAAGCTTTGGAAAATCTTGTGTGTAATCCATTAACATACAGAACCATTGTAGGACAGGCTGCAGAATAAATGGCCTGTAAGCTTCAAAAAGATTATGATTATGAAAGACAAAGACAGAGGGTCTGTTAAAGATTAAAGGAGAGTAAAATGACATAACAACTAAAGGCAATAAATGATCCTGGATTGATCCTAGATCAGTACAAGGACATTAGTGGAATAACTGGTAACATCTGAACCAAGCCTGGACTTAGATAATACTACTATAACTATGTTAATTTCTTGATTTTGATAATTGCACCTCATTTATATAGGAGAGTCTCCCTGCTGTTAGAAACTGCACACCAAAGAATTTAGAGGTAGAAAGAAATGATGTCTAACTTTCTCTCAAACATTTCATTAAAAAACCCTCTAGATATATACAATGATAAGGTAAGTGTGGTAAAATGTAATATTTGGGGAATCTAGGTAGAAGGTAAACAAGAATTCCTTGTACTGCTTTTGCTTCTTTTGTGTATGGTTGAAGTTACACCAGAATAAAAGATTTTTTAAAATATCATGTAAATATTAAAACCTGGACAATATGAAATTTTAATATAATTAATGAATAGGAAGGTAGGAAGAAAAGATAGATAGAATTATAAAGGCATTAGAGTTTTCATGTTCCATAGCAGGAAGTTAATGAATACTGTCTGACACTTAATGTGTTTGGGGAAAGAAAATCACTCTGAGTCCAGAATTTTAATGCTTTTCATAAACTTTGCAAACTTAGAAGAGTCTTTTAAATATCTGTTACTGTGAAGACTGATTTTCTTGGTTAAATAGTTCCTTCAGATGTTCTTTAGTTTCTTTTTCTCTTGTTAAAATCACATAATTAATATCTACAGTATGGTTCCTTTTAATAAAGTCTCAGCCAAACTGGCTTCCTCAACGTATCTGTACATATGCTTTGTATGATGACTTGAATAATAATTATGAAGTTTATTTCTGGGTGATCAAATTCTGAGTTTTGTTAAACTTTCATCTTCCTGATTTTCAGCACTCTCTGAATTATTTACAATAAGCACAGTTCACTTTTAAGCAAAGGTGACTTTCTCTAAAAATACAAAAACCAAGAAGATTAAAATAAATAAATAACATTTTAAGTGTAAATTGTGGATGGAAGGAATGTAAATGCTTGTTATTCTCTTCTTTTTGCCTTTCTGTATTTTTAAAGTTCACCATATTTAAAAGACGCTGATTGATAATAAAGGTAATATAACTTTATAGACAATGTCTCAGAAGTGTATATAGTGTGCACTGGGATAAGATACTAGGAAGTGGTCAGTTCTGAGGGGACTGCAAATGTTTCCAATGGATGGTGATCCCTAAGCTGTCCTTAAAAGATGAGATGCTATGGGTGGGTGGAAACAGGAAGGGGTAACAAGACTCTTGTTATGAATGTTGAAGGAATAATGTGAGCAACAATCATTTTCTTAAAGTAACCTGGTACAAAACCAGTAGGCAGGTTCCGAGAGTGCACAGAGCAGGGGATTTAGGGAAGGGAGTGGAGGAAGGGGTAATTTGGTGGATGGGAGGGTGTTGCAAAGTAAGAGATCAGAATGAAAATATTAGGAACAGGACTCTGGAATGCTTTAGCATGCTGTATTAAAGGGCACAGACTTTATTTTATAGGCTAGTGGATTTAAAATCATGCTCTTTAACATAAAGCAGGAGCTGGAGAGGCTTTCAGTAGGGGGAGGGCAAAGAATGTTGCGTTGGGGTCAGGGACAGATAGAGGAGAAAGCAGAGTTCCAATGATCAAACTAGCCTCAACAGGAGCGACTCCAAATTTATCTGTTTGGCATATTGAACTTTTATTTTAAGAAAGATTTTATGTTAACATATTCCAGAATCCATGCTTCCATGGCCTCTAGTCTCTTGGGGCAATTAAGACAGATAGATTTGGCTTGAATGCATTATTGGACAGATTATATTCCTTATGCCATGTTGTCATGGGGGCTATGTCTGACAGAGAGAGAGGTTTTCACAAACACATTGGAAAGGATACCATTATCATATTACAGTATTCCATGGTAATTCCATTTCTCTCTTTTCATACCATTTCAACCACTCATATCAACAAGAAGGGAAGGGATGCCAACTGGGTAATAGAGAGAATCTCACAAGGATAGGATGGTGGGAATATTCTGCTGAAAGTTTTGGTATCTAACATATACTCCCACCAGATTCCTCATTTTCCCCTGGTAAACATTTAGAAAACCCCTATAAACGTATACCAGATAGTAGAAAACATACTTATTATCTTTTCTAAGTTAGTCAGGAGGAAAGGAAAAAAGAAGGCATCAATTATTAGTGTTATCTGGCCATTCAAAGCTATTCTGAAATGGGGCTCTGATACAGTGTGGAAGAAAGGGGAGCGGATTTGACATGTTCTGTCTGCTTTATATCAATTCTACTTTAGGATTAGATGCTTAAAAGATTATTATTACTTTAATCAGCTCCTAACACCTCCTTCACTCATCCCCAGTATGTGAACACCATGTCTCAGGGCCATGAAAAGCCAAGGGAGATATTTTGTGGAGAAGTTATAGGACCAGATTTACATCTTAGAATCATTGCTCTTGGCAAAATTATAAAACTTCTATGTTTTAGCAAGATGATATTAGGGGCACAAAACAGGAGATTCATCAAGAAGATGAAGGCCTGAAATGGAGATGCTGCTTCGGAAATATTTGCTAAATTAATGTGTGAGTATGTGGATGAATAGAAGCCTGAACCGAGGCAAAGGGAAAGGAGCATACTGAGATGCAAGGCTGCGAGCTGTATCATGGGGCATGCAACAGGGGCACACACACTAGATAGTGAGAAACAGACAAAGAAGAGAATCTGAGTAATGCCTAGGTTTCTGGCCCAGTCACAGAGCATCATGATGATATCTTTTCTCTTTTCTTTTTTTTCTTTTCTTTTCCTTCCCTTCTTTCTTTCCCTTCCCCTCCCCTCCCCTTCCCTCCCCTCCTCTTCCTTTCTCTTCCCTTCTCTTCCCTCTCTTGCTTTCCCTTCCCTTTCTTCCCTTCCCTTCCTTCTTTTCCTTTTTCTTTTTTTTTGCTTTTCTTTTCTTTGCTTTTCTTTTCCTTTTCCCTCCCCTCTCCTCCCCTCCCCTTCCCTTCTCTTTCCATTTGCTTTTCTTTTCTGATGGATACATAGAGAAAGAAGAGAAGGAAAACTGATGCATTTGGTTCCAGATAGGTTGCTTTTGAGACAAGCCTGGGATATCTGAGTAGAGATGTTCAGTAGGCTCTGTGAGGAGAATTGAAGGAGCTATCTAGAGTGAAAAGAAATATCTGGGACTCACTGGCATGGGGGCTAATTGAAGCCAATTATAGGGCAGAATTTGCTCAGTGATAATGCATAACGAGATGAGGAGGAAAGAACACCAAGGAACACCCATTTTAAGAAGACATGAGAAGATGATGGAGGAGCCAAGAACAGAGACTGAGAAATAAGAGGCAGTATATTCTACTCCAGCTTCACCACAGTGTTTATTTGTCACATATGTCACATATGTCTGTCACTTTTGGGGGACTAAGTCCTTTAAGGGGGGGAACCATTTCATATCTTACCAAAAACCTAAAATAAGACAAATAATAGATGATAAATAAATATTGCCTAAGTCAGTACATCTCTTTATTATAATATATATTTTTGAAAACTTTATACAAGTTATTTCTGCATGTATTTGGTAGATGTTCATAACTTAGTAAAGTTACCCATTCTTGTGTGGCACTTCATTAATTGTAATTATTACCCTTACATAATTGTGGCTAGAGGAACATTAGCCTACCATGGCTGAATTTTGGGAACATTGGAGCGAACAGTAGGGGCACATAACTAGAGACAGCATGCACACGATACCAATAACGCTCACAGATTTTTCCTGCTTTTATAAATCACCAGGAAGCCAAGGTATCTCAGCAACAACAACTTGACTACAGATATAAAATATTCCCGCAGACAGTAGGAAAAAAATAACTTTTATTCCGTAAAGTTATTTAACATTCTGCACCACTCTTCCAAATTAATTTGCAGTTGAAATAATAGCATTTCTACATATTTTGCATTAATGCGAATCTAGATCTAATATTCAGGAACATCATTTTACATTGTTAATATTATTTCTAGCTATAGACTGTCTGGCTGACATGAGGTGCCTACAGGGGTGATTTCAGAAGCGCTTGAAGAGCCCTCTGGCCCTTCAAATATAGTCCTCATCTGCTCTCTGACTCTTCTGATTTCTTTATCTTGTGAGATGGCTATTAGATTGAAAGACTACAATCCAACACCCATTAAAGAGACTTCATTCTTCAATAATGAGTTATGAGCAAATGTGAAATTTGGAGAATAGAACAACCATACATTTGAGCATTGTTTTTGGAGGAAATTGTCAGGTCTCACAGTGAAATTAACTCTTGTCAATTATAGGAAAATATATTCATTTGATCAGTTTTTAGTAGCCTTTTGCTACTGATTCTCTTAATCTCAAAAAAGGCAGTCCTGGCCATTAAATTGTAAGCTTTTTGAGGGTAGAGGCTGCCTCTTAATCACCTTTATACCCTTCCCTTGTCCCTAGCAGCTAACAGGGCCATGCACAGAGAGGAGAGAGAGGGAGAGGAATAAATATATCACTACCGTGAAGGGTATATTCTAAAGTAGGAAATGGGTAAAGACAAGGCAGTGGGGGAAAACCAAAAATCAATGACCCACAAAAATATATGATACCATGAAATAATATGGAGAAGGAAAAAAAAAAGGAAGTTTCCTTCCTTTGAGAGACTGTCCAGGATTCTTCTTTGGATGGAGGCTTTGTCAGAGCAAGAATGTTTTCTCCATAAGACACAGGAAAGTCAAAGACAATGGAGGAGAAGCCTCCAGGAACTCTAAACCTGATGCTAAATTTATGCATGCTGTTTTCAGGCCAAACTAACATCTCTTTAGAGTCCCAGCTTTAGAGGAAATTCACGGACCTAAAAGAACATGTGACATGTTCATTACTCAAGCAAATTAATCCATTATGGAAATCAGTGTATTCTTTTGCAAACTAAAGTCTAAATACCAACTGAAGGAAGTTATAAAAACAAGTGGTTTGGGGAAGCATTGTGAGGTTGCCTTTCACAAAGAAAACAGTACATTTGATTTAATAGGAATAAATATTTTAGCTTTAATTTTATTTTATTATAAATAAAAGTAAATACTTTCCAAAAAGTAGAAAGAAAATGTTTGAACAAGGCCAGGGGTTTATCTCATCAACAAATGACTACATACACTCAAGTTCTGCTAAAACTTTCAGAACCAATGTCATTTTTAGCTCAGCAGGAATGGATAACAGAAAAGTGTACTTTCCAAATGAAACTAGTCATCTCAATAAATATAAGCCATTTATGTAGAATAATATTTCAAATACATAAAGTAGAATTAAATATGCAAAGTAGCATTTCATTTAAAGAAAAACTTCACAGGACTAACATTAAAATGTGAATGTGATTTTATATGTCAACATATATGAGTTATAAAGTAATACTTGTTTACAATATTTATCTTTTTGATGATTCACATGTCATTTGCACCTACAGGTGGAGTTATCAGTAGGTGGCAATATATTTATTATGTCCAGAAATGAGTTGAAGGGGCAGATGGTAATATTGAATACAAATATGCAGTAGACATATAAAAGAGTTTTCTTATACTAATTCAACTTTTTATAAGCAAAATATTAGGATACAGCTATGTAAATTTTAAATTTGCATATTGGAAACAAATAGCAAATAGAGCATTTTTCCACTAGCAGAAGGTTATGCTTAAAACATTAACATTTAAATTGCATGAATTTTAATAATGTCTCTAAACAATGTGCTTTCTGGCATTTATTCAAGAACTGAGTAACACACTAAACTTGTTCTGGTCAAAAGTTTTCTGGGAACTCTCTCTTGCTGACATACTGATGTCTTCTGAAAACCATGGAATAAAGGATCAAAGAATATGCTAAAATCAAACACTGATGATTAGCCCACCTTAATTTCTCTTCTTTTTTTAATGTTTATTTATTTTGAGGGAGAGAGAGCACGCGTGCAAGCAGGAGAGGGGCAGAGAGAGAGGTGGAGAGAGAGAGAATCCCAAGCAGGCTCTATGCTCAGTGCAGAGTCAACATGGAGCTCAATCCCATGACCAGGAGATCATGACCTAAGCCAAAATCAAGAGTTGGGCACTTAGCCAACTGAGCCAGCCAGGTGCCCCAGCTCACCTTAAGTTTTTAATGTTTATTAAATGTAATACACATACAGAATTGTACATATATAAGTATAGAGCTAATCAATTTTCTCAAACCACAAATCTATGCAACTGTACACAGATCAAACAATAAGAAATTACCAGCCCCATAAAAACCTCTCCTTACTTCCATCTAGTCACAAGGCACCCCCTTCCTACTACTACATCCCAAGAATAACCACTATCCTGATATCTAACAGCATAGTTTAGTTTCTTTTGTTTTTATACTTTATACAGAGTCACATAGTGTGTATTCTTTTGTGTTCATCTTATTTTGCTTAACACTGTTTGTGAGTCATCCATATTATTACTTCTAATCATATGCCATTCATTCTTATTGTTAAATAATATTCCTTTGTGCAAATATAGCACAATTTAACTATTCAACTGTTGATGATCTTTTGTGTAGTTTCCAGTGTGCAGCTGTTATGAATAGTGCTGCTATGAGTATTCTAGTACACATCTTTTGTTGAACAGGTATATGTATTTGTTCAGTATAGACCTAGGAGTGAAATTGCTGGGTCATAGATTATGTCTTTAGCTTTAGCATAATGGAGACTGCTAAAACACTTTCCAGAGTTCTTATACCTTGATTTTTTTTAAATATTTATTTATTTTTGAGAGAGAGAGTGTGAGCAGGGGAGGGGCAGAGAAAGAGGGAGACAGAGGATCTGAAGCAGTCTCTCTGCTGAGAGCAGAGAGCCCAATGTAGGGCTTGAACTCATGAACCATGAGATCATGACCTCAGCCAAGGTCAGATGTGTAACCAACTGAGCCATCCAGGAACCCCAACTTGGACCTTGATTTTTAAACCACTAAGGTATGTTATCTACCTGGTATACTACATTTCTGATTTAGTCTGAAATTATAGACAAATTCCCAGTTATTTTAGATGAAATTCTTTGAGGTCAATTATTTTAGGCTAAAATAAAGTCTTACAGAATAAAGAACTTATCTAATCTACTTGTACTCCCAAATAAATGATTCTTGTATCTTTATTTTTGTGATGTTTCTTGTCCAAACAAATGGAAAGGGTATAATATGTCTAGAGAAATGGCAATTGCGGCTACCACTACTCTAGTGTATGTTATACTTTCTCAATACTTTTCACAGGGATCTCAGGTGTTATTATCCTCATTGTGTATGTAGGAAAACTGACTCTCAGAGAGGTTAAGTGACTGTGCAAAGTGAGAGGCAACGCAGGGATCCAGCTTAAATCTTTCCTGATTCTAAAGCTCAGACCTTCCACTCTGCCAAGTGCCTCTCACAGCATTATGCCACTTGGTGACTCCTTTTCGTGCTGCCTGACTTAATACTAGGCCTTCCTGCATAAAGAGGGAGTTAAATGTGAACCTCATTGTGGGTTGATTCTGGTATGTTAATTAAGACTGGTTGCTTTCCGATAGTTTTCCACTACCTTTCATAATGAAAACATACGCAACATGAAAAATAATTTGAAATGTTACACAATCTGCTCCACATTATTAATATATAAGGATATAGTATTCTAGACACAGCCAGACATAGACACAGAAAAATTCTGTTTTGTTTTATTCTTTGTGTTTTTAGTAATGGTCATAATTACATATTTCAAATATAAGTACAAATGTTAATCATGTGTCTTCAAGATCTCCTCCTGTTCTGTGAAGATATAAGCAAAGACAGTGGTGTCTGTGACCATGACTCAAAAGGCTGAGGCTGCATATTGGTTTACAACTAGAGTCACTAGTTACAGACATCTTTGCAGATTGACATTCTTTCTCTCCCCTTATGGTTTCATCATTTTGCTCAACATGTACCATTTCACTTGTACTTGCCATATTCCAAGTTGCCTGTGTGTTTTAAATGTTTCTACTGCACATTGACCCCACTTCATTTCATCACACAGCTACTGACTGAATGTCCATCTTTTGTACCCATCAAACTTGTGGAGTTTGATGAAGCAAATAATGTTAGTAGACTCCAATGTCAATACTCTGGCTTTATTCCATGACCTCCAACTTGGTGATCCTCTCTTGCTATTTAGTGCTAATTATGACTTTAAATGATGTAGGTGAGATGTTCAAAGAATTAAATGTGATTAATATAAAAGATCCAAATCTCTCATGGACATAAAGTAGATTACACAGTATCTTCATTCTATGTGCCTTTACTTTCGTCTGAAATAATTTCCTTTACATTTTCATTTTTATCATAATTAAGATATTATGCTGAATGGCCACATTTGCTCTAAGCATGAATAGAATTAAATCACTGTACTGTCAATTCTCCCTAAAGAACAAATCTTTGCCCTTGAAAAGGTATCCATTGAGTATCATATCATTTTGTCCTTGGCCCTGTACAATTCACTATTGTCAGCAATATTTGAATGAAAGGAGAGGGAACTTCCTATAAACGAGAAAGGATGGTAAATTCAGTAATTCAGGACTATGATTTAAAATTATCCCAGGAGGCTGGAATACGTTACCAAAACAAATGGAATATAATTAAAAATAGAAACAGTGCTATGAATTTAAATACAAAAGATTAATTACATATGTAGAAGATGTGAATGCCTAACTGAAAGAAATTCCTATAAAGATTTGGTGGATTTAGTTCACCTGGAATGAAATATTAACCAATACTATGATGCCAGTACAATCCTTCTCCATTTTGTTTACTGTTATCAAGCATTACTATGTATCTGGCATTTTACTAGGAAATTTTACATGTTACCTGCAGAAGATAAATAAAAACACCTCAAGTGTTAAATCTTTACATCTAGCTTAAAATGAAAAGCATATCACATAGAAGCAATTAACTGAAGGTATTTCTTTAGGGAGTTAAACTAATGCATTCCAAGGACATTCCTTTCTGGGCATCTAATGAATTTAAAAATATAATAAAGAACTATGTGTTCACTAATTCTTTCTTTGACTATACCCTCTTAACTTCCATTTGTTCCAGCCATAGTTTTTGCAGTCTTTGCTATTTTATGTAAGCATTTTCTGACATATCTGATCTGCCAATGGTTTATATTGTTGAAGAAACATTTCTAATTCCAACTATACTGTTGAAGAAATATTCCTAACAACCTATATCTGTAAGTTGCTCCAGATATAATCATGGAACATTTTCCCTCAGAAAAAGTTTTCTTTTTAAATACACAAGTTCCTTGTCAAGTGTTTGATGGAAATTGTGGGGCTATGCATCAAAAAGAATAAAAGAGATGATTTCAACCCGGAAATGCTGATAGCTATTAGTCCCAGGCTCCCTCATCTACAAATGAAGCTTATTGTTATCTTTGTCAAACTTTACAGTTGTGAGTAGAGTTGCACCATATGAGTATGTCAGCATAGTTTGCTTCAGAATATACCTCCTAAGGTAGGTAAATACATGTATCTATGGCACATTGGACAAACTCATTCAACCTTAGCTGGGACCACCCTTGGTCTGGAATGCTGTAGAAGTGACTCTTATCTTGGATCTCAGATTATACATGGTGAACTCTTCAGTCTCAGAAAGGACAAGATTAAATGATCCCATGTTTCTGGGCCATTTCTTGATATGATTAAATGTTAACTACTTAAGTTCCATATATCAATATTAATAATGTTCTGGTTTCCATTCTCATGCATTGATCCAACAAAACATAAATTGAGTCCATTTATAGATCCAGTGGCATATTTGAGCACTTGAGTGAAATGGTGTTTGATTACATGTGGAAAAAAAAAGAATTCTAAGCATAAAAAACTTAATATTCAAATCTTCTAAGGCATGTCTTGTACTCTTATTTAAGGGAGTGGGATTTTTGTATGCATCTTATGAACAGTATGAGGATGGCCCTTAGGGTCCAGTGAATTTGAACCATTTTTGGATAATTTCTAAGAAGCTTTCACAAAGCTCCAAAATTATTCAAAATTGATTTTCTTCAGTGTAACATGGATATCTATGAGAAGTAAGACTGGAAATAAATTTTCATTGAGTTATATCCCTTTGGAATATTTTAAAGTTGCATGTAGCAACTGTATTCTCCTTCTGGAATATATAGATAAGAAAGATTGCAATTCCCATTTCTTTGGAATCTAAAATGGGTTGCGATAAAGGAATAGTGAGTGAAAGTTCGAGACCATGTAGTCTGAGAGGCTGCAGGTCAGAAATTAAATCCATCCTAGTTCAGGAGACCAGGGCAAACAATAGCTAGATACTGAAGGAGGTGTGTTTGAAAATATACTGAGGCAGTTTGAGTAGGGAAACCATGAGAACAGAAACAGTTTATGAACTCCTAGGAACACATAGATGTAGGATATTTTAAAAGACTCAGAGAATAGCATTTTCCAGTGAACATTCTGCTTTCCCTTAAAAAAAAAAAAAAGTTGTACATTTCTTTTTCTCTTTGTACAAACCTGCACATTGAAAACAAAAATCTTTATATTTCTTGGAAATACTACATTGTGCCCACTTAAAATTTTGTTCATTTGCTGTTTTTTTTTCTTATTTCAATTTCAAATTTTTGAATCCTTTGTAAATAAATCTCAGGTAGGAAAACAAGGACATGTTTACTTAGGCAAGTTTATACCTATCTTTTAGACCTCTTTCACTCTGGAAAAAATTTGCCTACAAAATTTATGGAGTTATGTGTTGGATAGATTCTTTTTCACGGGTACTCACATATACTCTTCATTATAAAGACAAATAGTTTTTAGTTTCTCTTAGCTAATTGTACATTTGAACTTCTTGGAATCAAGTCATCTTAGGCTTGGAAAGAACATTAAACATTATATAGCTCATTTACTCTTATATCAGTGAGTCTACAGCTTTTCTGCTAAATATCTGTGTGACCTGAATCAATACTTCAGTGAATGGGAACATATTACCTTTGGAGGTGATCTATTCTTTCTTTGAAGAGTCTGATCTATTAAAAAGTTCTTATTATTAAACAAAATCTCTCTCTGAAAAAAAAACTTCTCTTCAAGTGTTTGCATGTTGCCATCGACCGCTATCCTTCCTCTGTTGAGTCTTCTCGTGTCTTTCTTGAAACTACAGGTCTTTCAACTGCATATTGTTTTGAACTTTTTCACCACCCTTTTCTCTCTTCTTTGGTCACTGCTATTGATGTACATTACGTCAAGTGTGACATTTATACCTGATCACAATTGTCCAGAACAAAGTAGAAAGAATTTCCATTTTGCTGGGTTTCTTAGAATAGCCTAAAATACTATGAGACTTTTTAGTGACCATATTTATTGCTTCCATGCATGGTGCTTACTGCTTACTAAAACCTTGCACCTTCATATTACCTGTTATTCTTAAGGTACACAGCTCTTATCCTTTACATGTTAGGTGCTCAAGCAAAAATCTGCCAGAAATTGCTATTCAACAGGCAATTTGTGTCTATCAAGTAATCTTTCCTACTTTCATATATTCACTTTTACCAGCTATTGTGCCCAAATTTAAGGTTGGAGTCACAGAAAAAAAAAATTCACTTTGCATTTGTAGTTTTTTCAACTTTTCTCCTCTGTGGTGGGTTAGAACATTTTAAAGAAAAGCGAAAATAAGGTCACTGCAATACAAATAAAAAGTGCTACACATTTGAAAGAGTACCTGTAGCTAAGTATATATGCCTAGTTTGGACTAAAATTATAGCTTCTTTGACATTTTTATCAGGTGAAAATTTTGAGGAAACTTCATTTCTTTTACTTTCTGTGCTTTCCTTTAAGACTCATATAAAGCCAGCCGTGAAAATAGTATTAGGAAGGGAAATACAACTTTTAAAGTTTTAGTGGTAGCTCTTTCTCATTCTGAATTCTACTTGGATCAAAGTATGTGATTTTTTTGTTTGTTTGTTTGTTTTTGCTCTTTTTTTTTTTAATGAAGAGCTCTTATTCAAATCGTATATACTTTCTCTTTTGTTTGTGCTGTTAATTTTGTAAATCCCAACTAAGAATAGTTATATCAATGTTTATGCCAATTCGGTCTTTATATGTAAAACCAAAGTGAAATAAATACTGTTTTTTTAAGTTTTATTTATTTTGAGAGAGACAGAGACAGCGTGAGTGGGGGAGGGGTAGAGAGAGGGAGAGAGAGAATACCAAGCAGGCACCGCATTGTCAGTGGAGAGCCTAATGCGGGGCTCAAACCCATGAAACTATGAAGCCATGACCTGAGCTGAAACTGAGAGTCAGACACTTAACCGACTGAACCACCCAGGCACCCCAAAAATGAATATTTTGAAAGTCAGTGGAATAATCAAGTGAAAGGAATCACTTTTGGTAATGGTGGTCCTTCCAGGATTTGTCAGTTAATTTTAGCAATGAAAGTTATCTGAAACAATGTCTACATTGACTCACAAATACAAGAGCCATCAAACATAAAGGACAATTCAAATTATGTATTTTGCTCTGACCCACTGGAATCAATAACAGCTGGCAAAAGAAAAGGACATACTAGTCATTAGTATGAAGGCCAGATCTGAGAAAAGAGTTGGTAAAGAAGATGTATTTACAGAGACAAGGTTGAAAATTAGAAATAATAGCTAAATGCAAGAGGAGTTTTCTATAACATGTATTAAACATGTAATATCACTTCTTAAAGTCACATATAAGTAATGAAGAGCACCATTAACAATTTTAAAGTACTTATCTATATCCCTGTGTATAATACACCTAGAAGCCACCTCTGAGATATTCGATTATGTGCTATACTGATGCAGTTTCTCTTAAACCAGGGATTTACTCATTTAACCAGTGAGAATTGTTCCAGTCCTAAATAAGTACTTTTGGCAACTCAAAGCACATTTAAATTAGTCTGTAAAACAAAAGACTAAATATTATCATAACATTATCAGCATTCTAACCCTAGTGTATATTATTCTAATCACTTAATAACAACTAATGGCAGCACCTATCATTTGAATAAACAAAATATTGCTTTCTTTTGACAACAGAGGTACAAATATATCATAGTTGCATTAAATTTAATCAAAATCAACTATACTGACTCAGAGAAGAAGAGTGAGAGATTTATTTAGTGGGAGATACAGAGAGAGAATGAATCCTAAGCAGGCTCCATGCCTGACAACACTGAGATCATGACCTGAGACGAAATCAAGAGTCAGATGTTTAACTGACTGAATCACTGCCCTGAGTGAGAGATTTTTAAATAGTGTCAGGACCTGATATTTCACTTAATAAGTATAAGTTCCAAGATTTGACTCCATTGTAGTTCAAAGGTAGTTCATATTTAAGTAATACGGCATATAAATATATAATTCTCAAGATTCTATTAATGCATTTTATTGTTGTTATAGGAAAAACTAAGGCACTTTTATTATTTTATCTGTAATAATATCTCATGCTAACAAAGCACTAATTGCTAAATATTATTTTATTTATATATATATATAAAATATGATAGTATACACAAAATTAGTTATCTGAAAATATGGTGAATTTTCAAGATGAAAAACCTGAGGTACAGAGGGCTAAGTATTTTACTGAAAGTCACAATGTTCATGTAAAAGTTGACCACAAGCAACTTGACTTCAAAATCATCCTCTCAACTACTATATTTACATAGTACATAAATAAGTTTTCATGTACAGATTCACTATACAAGTTATTTCATGCCTACTGGTTGTTTGACTTTCTGAAATTTATGTACTCTAGAGGAATTATATGGTCATCATAGCCTAGGCTGCCATAAAAAAATACCATAGACTGGTTGTCTTCAACAACAGAAATTTATCTTCTCATAGTTCTGGAAGCTGTGAATCAAGATGAAGGCATGAGCATGATTGGTTTCTGGTAAGAGCCTTCTTCCTGGCTTGTAAATGACCAGCTTCTCCATGTTTTCAGATGGCAGGGAGAGAGAAAGCAAGCTGTTGGGTATCTCTTCTTATAAAAATACTAATTCTGGAGTGCCTGGGTGGCTCAGTGGGTTAAGTGTCTGTCTCTTGGTTTCAGCTCAGGTCAAGATTTCCTGGTTCCTGGGACTGAGCCCTGCCTCAGCCTGGCACTGACAGTGTATAGCCTGGCTGAGATTCTCTTCTCTCTGCCTGGCCCCCCTCCCTACCCTGCTCACAATCACAAATTCTCTCTCTCTCAATAAAATAAACTTTAAAAAATAAAAAAATAAAAATACTAATCTCATCATTAGAGGTTCACTTCATGAAAGTGTCTAAACCTAATTATTTCCCAAAGATCCCCTCTCTAAACACTGTTTCATTGACTTCAACATATCAATTTTGTGGTACACAATTCCATCCAAAACACTAGTAGGTTGTAAATGTCTGAAGCCATGGACCATGTTTTTTGATCTTTATATCTTCATAACTCCTGCAATAGAGCTTTGCATATTTGGTCCCAATAAAGTTATGAATTGCTTATTAAAAACTGATGATAATAATCACCATTATTTTTAATCTCATTTTTCCTGACTCCAAACCTAGGAAATATATCTTAAGATTACCATGTAGTTTATTGACTTAACTGAAATATTTAAAAAAAATGTTTTTTAACATTTATTTTTGAGACAGAGAGACACAGAGTGCAAGCAGGGGAGGGGCAGAGAGAGAGGGAGACACAGAATCTGAAGCAGGCTCCAGGCTCTGAGCTGTCAGCACAGAGCCCATCATGGGGCTCGAACCCATGAACAGTAAGATCATGACCTGAGCCAAAGTCAGATGTTTAACCGACTGAGCCACCCAGGCGTCCCTTAACTGAAATATTTTTGAGACAACACACACTATTAAGAATCACATTAAGACAACGAGGGGAAACTAAGACTGTTCCTGGCCAACCAGGTGGAAGGCCTGCCTATGTATATGTGAGTAGAAAACTGAGGCTCAGAGTTTTATTCAAATAAAAACATTTGGACAGGTTCTCTATCTTCAAAGAATGCTTTTGCAATTTTATAACATGAAATGGAAGAATCATAGCATTCAGCACTAAAGAAGACTTTAGAAAACTGTATCATTCCCTATCAGTGTAATAAACTACTCAAAACTTAATGGTTTCACAACATTCATTTATTTAACTCAGAATTCTGTTGGACTCATTTGGGCTCACCCTTGTGCTTGCAGTTAGTTAGCAAGTTAGTCTGAGACCATGTGGATGGCTGCTGACATGTCTCTTGAACAAGCTGGGCTTGTTCACATGTTCACATGTTCAGGGTTCTAAGCCCAGTAAGAGGGGACAAGCCCAAATGGGCAAGCGCTGTTCAAATCTACTTGTATCACAATTGCTATTGTCCCACCGGCCAAAGCAAAGTACATGGTTATACTCAGAGTCAATGTGGGAAAAGCTACCCAAGGACATGGATACTGGGGGCTGAAACAAATTGGAGGCTATTTCTGCACTGATCCTCTACAGTAACCCTTTGGTAGTACCTCACTGTTTTCACATTTGAGGAAATTAAGATTGTGGGTGGTCAAGTGATTTCAGCAAGGACACAAACTAATTGGTTTGTTGTCCTGATCCAAAAATAATATGATATTTTAGGTCCATTTATGTAATAAGTCAATTTGAACACTGTTCCCTTTATGTATTAAAATTTATTTTGGATAATTTTTATTCTCTTCTGCTGGTTGAAATTGAATATAATTAAACTGATCATCTAAACCCATAAAATCATTACAAATCAAGGTTGTTATCTTTGTCTAACATGGTTCTGTGAATATACAAAATTTTTAAATGATAAAAAAGGATAAGTTTCATACTTAAAGTATTGAACCTCATGTCTCTCTTGTGATATTTTGTTACCTTAAATGATTCTAAATAATTTTTTCTTTAAATACCCTGAGCTATGAAAACACTCAAGACAAATGTAAACAGATTAGAAAATACAACTACAAAACAATATCTTAATGTTAGCTGTACTTTTAGTATATTAGTTAATGAGTTTGCCATCCTTGTTGACAGTAAAGTTTTCTCTGTATGGTTTGTGCTAACATTTGTGGTATTAATGTGAATGCTTATACTTTTTCTGGATATTCATGATAATTGCTAATAAACTTGTTGATTGTAGTCAAGGGCTTGGAATCTGTCACAAAAAATACAAAAACTACACAGGTGTTGATTATTACTAATATAATGGAAGATTTGGGGAAAGTCAAAGAGACATCAGACATAGACAAAAGCAGTTCAACTATTTTGAGGACCATCTACAGGCAGGAGTTAGCTTAAATAAACCTAGAATTAGGGCCAATGCACATAGTGGGTGCTCATTAATAACATTCATTTTATCGCTTTTTTGACCATATTGTAAGATTGCATTAGTCACCTAGGGCCGCCATGACAAATATCACAAACTGAGTGGCTTATAAGAGAAATTTATTTTCTCACAATACAAGAAGGCTCAGATCAAGGTGTTGGCAGTTTTGGAGTCTCAGAAGGTCTGTCTCCTTGGATTTCTCCTCTCTCTGCCTTCCCACTAGCCTTTTCTCTCTGCAATCATTTCTCTCTTTTTTATCTACATATATTTAATTAGGAAGCATTAGACACATTTTTGCCTATCTCTATGTTATGGCTGTTTATGTGTTTGTATTATTTTGAGATGGCAATATTCTCATGCTTACTCACTCTGTGGGTTCTTGAAGTATGTGTGGTCTTCTCCAAAACCATGCTCCTATAGCAGCACTCTGAGTTTCTTTGCAGGCTAGCGCCTGCCGTGCATAATGGCCAGAAGCACCCAGCCGCCAGCTGCTTCCTGAGGCACAGCACACTCACAGGTGGTTTTGCAGCAGATTACCTTCAATTCCTGGGTATTTAGGGGGGCAAGTAAGAGAATGCAGCAGATGGCTCCTAGGATTCATGCATATAGACCAATATGAGGAAATTTCATGTTTATAGACACATTGTAAATTATAAAATAGCAGTTTTTGTCCTTGAATATCACAAAAGTTATTACTTTCAAAATAAGAGGCTGATTAGAATTTACCAAGCACTTTAAAACAATACTTGAAGAAATAACAATCTTATTTAGAAAGAAACTCTTCAATTTGTCTAATATCTTTTAATGTTTTATTTATTTTTGAGAGAGAGAGAGTGCAAGCGGGCCACGGACAGAGAGAGGGGTACAGAAGATCTGAAGCAGGCTATACACTGAGAGTAGCAAGCCTGATACAGGGCTCGAATTCATGAACTGCGAGAAAATGACCTGAGCTGAAGTTCGACGCTCAAATGACACAGCCACCCAGGCGCCCCGTCATTTGTTTAATTTAAGAAATGAACTTCCAATTCTTGTTTTATGTTTCCAGAATTCTAGGTAGGATCTATGTGAGAGTGGTTGAGACCTTTTTTTTCTTTTTCTTTTTCTTTTTTTTTGAGATTTTAACATCACTTAGTCCCCCAGAGACCATGCAAGTTGAAAATGGAGAGAGAGAAAAATGTTCTTTAAATTAGGAATAAATAAAAAAAAAACAGAATTTAGTTCACATATTCATCCAAGGTCATCTTACTAAAAGTACTGACAATCTCTTCTCTAAAACCATTTGACTCTGAGTAGGTCATACAAGCAACATAGGGAATCTAAGATGAGTCACTCAACATTTTAATATGTACACTGTCTGATGTAACTGAGTTTTATAGAAACTAGTAACACTTTGACAGCATGTATTTTTAAAAACATCTTTTTACAAAAGTCTTAAAGCATTTGAAACATTGAAAGCTCAAAAGAAAAAGTTAGAAATCTCAAGCAGTGGGAAGCATAGATCAATTTGGGAATAATTACTTCAATTATTTCTAATAAAATCATTTTGTATTAAGTGAAAATAGTCTTAAGTTTTAAACATTCATTGAGGATTAAGAGTGGCAGACTCAAGCCTTTATATTTCCATAAAAAAAACGAGCCCTATTATCCATAGTGAGTTAATAGACTTTTGTAGTTTTTTTTTCTTTCCTTTTAGATAAAGGAAAGTATATAATTGCTTAGACTAATCAAGAAGGACAGCGAAATTCATTTTTCTTAAATCCACTCACATTGCAATAATAAAAAAACTAAAAATATAGGTAACAAATTCTTTCCATTGGTCATAAATTTTGTAATGTATTCTAACCCAACATTTTTACCCCCATTGTAATACTGTCTACTTTCATTTACTTGGGAATGATCTTTAGAATTATAATGGTCATGAACACAGATTATGGAGCCAGTTTCAAATCTCAACTCATAAACTGTTAAGCTACGTGACCTTGGGTAATTCACTTAAACTTTCTGTGTTTCGGTTTGCATCTCCACTTAACAGGAATAATAATAGTACCCATCTTATAGTGTTGTTATCAGGATCAAATAAATCAATATATTTGAAGTATATAGAACAGTGTCTGTCACATAATTAGTGTTATTTAAATTTAGCTGTTGTTGTTAGGTTCCTTGCAGCTCTAAGGTTTTATGATTCTACGATCTTCTCTATTGCCCTCTTTATATGGAAATGTAAGCTATTGATGGATGCTTTGTGTTTTACCGCATTTTATAAGCATTGACATCATGGTGCAAATAATGTAACAGCTTATGATTTATAAAATGTGTCTTAATAGAGCACCTTCTGGAAAGGGTGCTGTTTAACTGAAAATTCTATCTTGGGCTTGTAACAGTCAGGTAAGAGCCACAAGTCCAAGTATCAAAATAGGTCATTTTTCTCTAACTTTACACACACACACACACATACATATATATACACACATAGATATATATTTATATGTACATAAACATACATATATAATAAACGTGTATATATACGTTATATATAATAAACATATACCTCTGTAATGTGTAATTGGTAATAAATATGTGTAATATGTAATAAACGTGTAATAAACATGTAATAAAAAATGTGTAATATATAATAAACGTATACCTCTGTAATGTGTAATTGGTGAAAATCTTTAGCCAAAGGAGGAAAACTCTCTCTTCTGGAACAGCCCAAGTGTATTTATCTGTTAGAGATCTCTTTTCTTTGTGAGCAGTTTAGGTTTTAGCAATAATTTTTAATTTTTTCCTAAGGCATTCTTATGCAGGTATCAGCTGGATATCTGTGTATTTGTGCACAAAAAATTTTAGTCACTCAGTCTGACATTGTTCAAAGTTCAAAATTTAAGGCAGAGATTTCATTAATTTTGTTTTTGTTTTTCTGGATACTTCTATATGTAAGAAGTTTCAATTTTTCCTAATATGACTTCTAAATTATTGGGTAAAAGCTATTTTTCCTTGGTTAGAATATCTGATTACAAAATATAGTAGTAATTCTCATTTTTTATTTTGAACCATGTAAATGTGTCACTTATTCAAATATTTTAATCAATAATTTAAAAATGCAAAAGAAACAAAAAGATACTTCCTAAATTAAAATTAAAGAATTTGTCTTAATGTGTAAGGCAGTTTTAATAAAATATAAATATTAAATGAAGTTTTAATAAAAGTCTCTCCAGTCGAGTTTTAACTATTTTGTTTTCACATTCTTGTAGTCCACATGACACAAATTAAAAATTTTTAAATTACATTGTGTATCATAAATTTTTCTTCACTTTCATAAAAACGTTATAAATCAACTGGATGCTTAGGCTACAGAGTAGAAGCATAACTCGATCTTCCATTCAGTGATAGTAAAACCTGAAGGATGCCAAATTCCCTCACAATCAAAAAAGGATTCCCAAGAAGCTGACACAATGTCTGAAAATCTTACAATTAGCATTGTCCCTTGAGGGCTTTGTGGAGACAACCATTTCAATTAGGTTAAGGCATTATATTTCCTGGGTAAATCATTTGCTACCCAAACACAATAGCATGAATTTTTCCGTCTTATTAAAACTCATTAACACACAGCAGAACCCTGAGGAAATGACGTGAGATAGAAAACAAGCATACGTCTCAGAGAAATGAAGAGGTACAGAAAGGTCAGATTCATAAGAATTGCCAGGTCCCGATGGGCATTTCTAAACCAAAAGGGAACATCATGAGGTTTCAGGAATCTCTTGTGGTTTCTCCTAAATTCTTCATTTTATTAATAGTCTTTGGTTAAGACTTTTTTTTGTTATTTTCCATTTTTGTTTTTATTTTTTTGGTTTTAATAACTGGTTCTTTAAAACAAGAACCACCCTTGGGGCACCTGGGTGGCTCAGTTAGTGTCCAACTTCGCCTCAGGTCATGATCTCACAATTCCTGAGGGCTGAGTGGGGGAGCTATTTCTGGCCACCTCAGAGCCTGGATCCTGCTTCAGATTTCTGTCTCTGCCCTTCCCCACTCGCGCTCTGTCTCTCTCAAAAGTAAACATTGAAAAAAATTAAAAAAAAAATAATGAAACAAGACCCACCCACATTTGATTTGACCTTGTATTATCTCTGTGCTGGTTAGCCATGATCATGCATTGTCGTTCTATCTTTGCATTGCTATAAGAATTTACTTTGCCATACATATCTGCAAGTTTCCATTGACTATTTATTTTAAAAAATAGTAAACAAAAACAACAAAAAAAAAGAAAATAGTAGGCAAGACAGTAATGACACACCAGTGCATGGAACCCCGAACATGAATAATAAATAAATCAGGTTTATTGTTTTTTTTAATGAAAATGAAAGTGATATAGACTCTTATTTTTGGTTCTGTATAGCTATTAAATATCCTGAAAGTTTCCCAGTTAAAACAAATAACATAAAATAAAACCAAATAAAATAAAACCATCAACAATCTAAGAATTCAAGAAATTAAAGAATGAACAAAATATTTTTAAAAACCCAAAATAGCTGAAATCCAGAGGAATAAATCGATCTTAAAGCTGCAAAACTCCTGGGGCAATTTTGTAGCTTCTAAAATAAGAGATCTGCATTTTGTTAACTATGCACAAACAGGAGACAAGTCCTTTATCCGTATAATGTGAGAATTAGAACTGAATCTTTAATTTAAAGTGAAATTTTCAGGGGCGCCTGGGTGGCTCAGTTGGTTAAGCATCCGACTTCGGCTCAGGTCAAGATGTCGTGGTCCATGAGTTCGAGCCCTGTGTCGGGCTCTGTGCTGACAGCTCATAGCCTGGAGCCTGCTTTGGATTCTGTGTCTCCCCCTTCCCCTCGGTCCCTCCCCCACTAATTCTCTGTCCTGTCTCTCAAAAAGATAAATGTTAAAAAAAATAAAAGAAAAATAAAGTGAAATTTTCAATAAGTTTTGTCCTTAGTGAAAGAATAGACTAACGAAATCTAACTCACCAACAAAGTAAGAAGACAGGTGAATTCTCTATCTTGGCTTAGGGTCTAAGCGAAAACAAAATCAAAACCAAAAACATTTATTTTAAAAAATGGTAACTGAAGGCCAACTTGTATGCAGGTTTGTTGTTCAACATTATACTCTTTACCTAATATTTGTACATATTCTGGCACAGGCAATGCTATCCTGCAAAATTAACATTAAAAGATGCCATACTATGGCATTCTGGGTCACTGGTTAAAATAAAGCACAAATTCTCTCTCAAAGAATCACATCAGGTAAAAAACAAAACAAAACAAAAAACAGAATCACACCAAGCTGAATGGTTTTTTACCTTGTGAATGTAAGGATGGCTTTCAATGGAAAATCAATCAAGATAATGTACTATATTGAGAAATTACATGATCATATCAACTGATGGAGAAAAATTATTTAACAAAATCAACTCTTTATGACTGACACTTTTAGAAAACTAGGAATGGAAATACACTTGAGAAATTTCATAAAAGCCATGTCCAAAAAAGCTAAAGCTAACAAAATACTTAATGGTGAAACACTGAATGCTCTTCTTTTACGATCTCTTAATGCTCCTTCCCTTAAAGAATAAGTTGAGGATATCCACTCTTAGCACTTTTGCTTAGCATTATAGAAGAAGTCTCAGCCAGTGCAACAAGGAAAGAAAAACAAATAAATAGTATATGGATTGGAAAAGAAGAAATAAGTCTCCCTATTCACAAATAACATGCTTGTCTGTCTATAGAATCCCAAGAGTGGGAAAACGAAACAAAACACAATTCTTAGAAGTAATAAATGAGTTTCTAATGACACAAATACAAAGTCAACATGAAAAAATCAATAATACTATTTCCTAGCAATGAACAAAAGGAAACCAATCTTAAAAACACTCTTTACACTATTCCCCCAAAATGATATACTTAGGTATATATGTAACAAAATATCTAGAAAGACCTGTATGCTGAAAATTACAAAATTTTGATTAAAGTAATCAAAAACCTAGGTAGAAAAATATATAGTATTCATAAATTAGAAGGTTCAGCATAGTAAAGATGGCAATTTTATTAGAAGTAATTAGAAGCAAATTAGATGTTGCAGAAGATATCAGTGAACTTGAAGATACAATAATAGGATCAATCCAAAATGAAGCAGAAGAAAATAAGGACTGCAAAAGAAGTGATCAGAACCTCAGTGACTCATGGGGGAAACATCAACACATATTTAATTAAAATCCCAGAAGAAAGAGAGGTGTGATGAAGGAAAAAATATTTGAGGAAATTATATCTGAAAGAAGGTGAAAAAAAAAAAAAAGCAAAGTGAAAACTATAAACTGAGTTTCCAAGATATTCTTTGAACACACACACAAATTTCATGCCAGAACAGATAATCAAATTGATAACCACTAACAGTAAAGAAAATAACACAACACCCAGGTAAACAAAAGGTATATCAAATGTATAAGACCAAAGATGAGAATTACTGCACTTTTCTTCAGAAACTGCGCAAAGCAGAAAACAAAGAACTAACATTGTTAAAGTGCTGAAGCAGTGTGTGTTTGTGGGTGGGTGGGGGGGCACCTAGAATTTTATATCCAGAGAAAACATATTTCAAAACCAAAGTTAAGAAATTTTTTCAGGAAAACACAGTATCAGGAGAATTATTGCCAACATACTTACACTACAAGAAATGTCAAAGGAAAGTCTTTGTAATACAAGAAGAAAACTGGGATGTACACAGGGAATAAAAAATATTTTATTTTCTGTTTTTAATATTGGTATTGACTATTCAAAGCAAAAGTACAAGTAATTTATCTTCATCTTCAAAATATAGATAAAGCTAAAATGTATGAAAACAACAGCACAAAGGGCAGGAGAGGGAAATGGTAATATATTGTTGTAAGCCTCTTATATGTGAAATATTATATTACTTGAAGGTAAATTGTGCTAAGCCTATAAATCTTCAAGAAAACCCTCAGAAAAATAATAAAAAGGAGTCTTAGTCAAATAGCCATTATTAGAGATAAAATGAGATACTGAAAAAAAATACTCTGTTGACTGAAAGCCTTACCTATAACATACAATTGATTAACACACATTTTTCATGTTATATGTATTATATATTGTATTTTTAAAATAAAGAAAAGAAAAAGGCGTTAAGAAGTCATAAGGAAGGGAAAATACATTTATAGTACTGTACTGTATTGATAAAAAAAAACCCATGTGTAAGTGGACTCACATATTTCAAACCCATGTTGTTTCAGGGTCAACTATATTATCTCATTGGATTCCAAAAAAAAAGAAAGAAAAAAAAAGAAAAAAAAACCCAAACCCCAAAACCCAGGGTCCCTGTTTTACAAATGAGAAAACCAGGACTCTAAAAAGTTAGATAATTTCCCCTGTCAGAAAAGTTAATTTTAAAGAAATATCAGGCAAATGGCAGATGATAGTACAGATGAAAAGAACTCATGTAGAAAAGTCATTGTGAGTTAGCAGTTATCTGCCATCGAAATAACCAAAATAGTTCCCTAAAGGAAGGGCAGAGATGAGAACTGAAGCTGGGTTGATTACCCATTCTCTGCATATGAAACTTTAAGAGTCATGTGGAGTTTAACTCAGTGTCAAATCAAAAAAGGCCAGATGTATTGAATGGCTTCAGAAGCCTGTTTTCACCACTGCATCCTGGCACTCAGGAAGTACATGTTACATAAATATTTATATAATATGTAAATGGATAATAGCATGAAAAAATGAATTAATGATTTCCCAAGGATATTATGTTTTTGAAGTCTTATTATATGCATCTTCCTGGTCACTTTTGAAATCACATTAAAAATTTTTGGCAATATATGAAGATTTGATTTTGGTTTAATTTTTGCTAATACCCTTCATTGATGAGTTTGTCCTTCAATTAATAATTATATACCAAAACTGTTCAAAACTGCTGTGTATCATTTTAATAAACCTTTATCAAAATCATTATGTTAGATATTATTTTTGCAGATGAGGAAAATAAAGGCTCAGAGAGATTAAGCATCTTGTCCAAGGTTGCACAGCTGTGAATATCTAGAATTTTGCCCTACTTTCCCGAGCCCATGACTTTTATAATTTTGTAAACCAAGAGTGGAGCCATATTTACTCCTTTTTACCTGTTTGAGAAATGCTTACTACAAAAGCTTCAAATTATCCTGAAGTTTAAAGTAAAAATCCCTTTTGCTTAGGGAGATATATGTATATATGGGTGAGAGAGAAAGACACACCAAGGCCAAGGAAAAGAGCAAGAGATTTCTTTTTGTCCTTTTTCCTCTTAAGTGGCAACCAACTAGCACAATTCAGAGACTTCATGAAGTGAGCCACCTATTTTAGTGGAGTGGGGGAAAGAGTAAATCACACAGCCCAACAAAAAGGTATTGCTGTGCATATTCATGTTCACCCAACCCTAATCAGATTCTATATTTCTCTATTCTGCTCACTACTCTATTCTCAGAAGTGTCTATCATATATTTTTTGGTTTTTAGTGTGTTTAATCTCTGCCTAGGTACCAACCATTACTGCTGCCAGATAAGCTCATATTCTATAGAGGATATAGAAGTGGTCAGATGGGTGATCTCTGCTATCCCCATCACTGAATCAGTCCACCAACCTGGATTTGCTTACACACTAGTTTTATTGGGGTTCAATGGAGGAAGAGCAGAACATTATGGCTTTCTGACTTTAGAATTAAGGAAAACATTTTGGGGGGGCCCTAAAACCATTTATGAGCTCCTAAAACTGTTCCTAATGTACTAAGGAGTAAGTAGGTTCTCTGGAAGAGTCTTTCTCACCATCAATTACTAATCCTTCTGGGTGCACTGGATTGTATCTCCTCCTACCTGCTCAACGAATTTGGTTTTGGTTCCCTCTTCTCACTATATTAGCTACCTTTTTAATACTAGAATTTTACCAGTAGAATGAAAACAAGTTACCAGGTCTGTTAGTTTCAAAACAAACAAACAAAAAGAACAAACCACAGAACTTTATTCGTTTTCTTCCACCTGTTGCTAGTCACTGTCTCTCCACTTCCATTCAGTGGTAAGCTTTCCTCGGTTCTGCCTTTTTTTGAGATTCATAAATATTTTTAATGATAATTATTTCCTCTACTATATAGTATTGCAGTATTCTTTTGACTGTTATCCAGAGGAATTTCACTGCCTGTGCCCTCTAGTATAAAGTTGAATACAAGTGGCGAGGGGAAAAATCCTTGCCTTTTTCAGAACCTTTAATTTCTCTCAGGAGTCTCTTGCATGTATCTTGTTAAATAGAGTCCTCAGTATTTCATAAGTTTGTATAATATTATGATATTAAAAATGACGGTCTTTAAATTTCAAGTTCCAGGGCGCTGCTTAAGACTCTTTCTCTTGGGGGAGGAGCCAAGATGGCAGAACAGCATGGAAGTTTTTTGTGTGTCTCGCGTCCATGAAATACAGCCAGACCAACACTAAACCATCCTGCACATCTAGAAAACTGATTGGAGGATTAACACAACAATCTGCACAACCTAAACCACAAAATTCAGCAGGTATGCGGCGCAGAGAGGTGAACTTGGGGAGCAAAAAGCCACGGGAAGGGAGGTGTTTTGCAGGCAGAAAGAGGACGGAGACGGTGGGGGGGGTGGAGAATACAGGAAAAGCACCCCTCCCCAAAAGCAGCTGGAGAGAAAGTGGAAAATTGGAAACAGCCACAGGGACTAAAATAAAAAGGGAGAAAGGAGAAAGAAGAAAGGAGAGGGTTTAAATTCCATTAAGACTGTAAACAAGGGGAACACAAAGTCTGCAACTCCGCAGCTCGATACCTGGTGGTGCTCTGATGTGAAAGGTGAATCCCCAGGAGCAGAGTGGGGTCCAGGAGGTTCTCAGGCCACATGGGGAAAAGCGGTTCCGCTGCTGGGAGGACATTTGGTAGAGACTGTTGAGGCCACCAGGTCCGAGCACACCCCAGAGAACGGCCACATTCGCTGGAGCTGGAACAAGGTCATTAAGGGTGAAGGCTGGTGTCAGATGTGTGTTGTGATTTTCCATTATCCCCAAAATGATGCTGCTACACTATCTTGCGAACTTTTTCTGGGGCGGGGTGGCACCTTGCCGCAGTCTCAGGGCACCAGCAGCAGCAGGGTCCAGCGAGCGTTCCTGGGTGCAGCCGACATTCAGCCATTGCTTATTCGGCCATTTCTCGGTGAGACCCTCCCACAGAGGGGCGGAACGGGTCAAAGCCACAGTCCTTCAGAAGTAAGGGGCCGGGGAAAACAGCCGCATCTGGACAAAACTCGGGAGAGAGGTACTGCCTGGGGCCTGGTCACGGACAGTGAAAAAGCCGGGAGTGGACGAGAGCTGAAGACAGAGGAGGGGTGCTCAATTGCTGATGTGGGAGAACAGATTGGGTAGCTGGGTGATGTCATTTTCACCACTCCCGCGCATGCGCATACTCACCTATGAACGCCAGACACTCCATCCCAGTAGGCTAGCAGCGCCATCTAGTGGAGAGCAGAGCCGTTACACGGAGCCCCGCCCAACTGGGCCAACCTCGCTCTTCAAGAACACAAGTCTCACCGCCAGTTTAGTTTATGGTCTATAAAGCGCTTCACAGTCTAACTTCTATGGGAAAACGAAGTAATTCTAGTCCTATTTCAATCTGTTAGCAGGTCCATCTATTCAATTTTCTTTTTTTTCTCTTTTTCACTTCTTTTCTTTTTCTTGAATACAGAAAGAGAAAAAATTCATATTTATTTTTAATTTTATTAAAAATATTTTTCTTTAACTTTTTTACTATATTTTTTACTTTTGTGTAAATTTTTTCAAATTCTATTTTACTTCCATCATTTTGTTTTAGTCTACTACAGTGTATTCACTTTTTCAAATTCTCAAACGATTTCCTTTTTTTTTCTCCCCCCCCGTTTTTTCTCTAATCTGTCAAACCACTTTTAACACCCAGACCAAAACACACCTAGGATCTAGCATCATTTATTCAATTTTTTTGTGTGTATGTGATGTTAATTTTTTAATTTTGATATTTTTTAAATTTTAATTTTTTTACTTTTAATTTTATTACCTCATTAATTCCTTTTCTCCCTTCAAAATGACAAAACGAAGGAATTCACCCCAAAAGAAAGAGCATGAAGAAACGACAGCCAGGTATTTAACCAACACAGATACAAGCAAGATGTCTGAACCAGAATTTAGAATCACGATAATAAGAATACTAGCTGGAGTCAAAAATAGATTAGAATCCCTTTCTGCAGAGATAAGACAGGTAAAAACTCGTCAGAATGAAATTAAAAATGCTATAACTGAGCTGCAATCACAGATGGATGCCATGGCAGCAAGAATGGATGAGGCAGAACAGAGAATCAGTGATATAGAGGACAAACTTATAGAGAATAATGAAGCAGGAAAAAAGAGGGAGATGAAGGCAAAAGAGCACGATTTCAGAATTGGAGAAATCAGTGATTCATTAAAAAAGAACGACATCAAAATCATAGGGGTCCCAGAAGAGGAAGAGAGAAATAGGGGTAGAAGGTTATGTGGGCAAATCATAGTGGAAAACTTTCCTAACCTGGGGAAGGACACAGACGTCAAAATCCAGGAAGCACAGATGACCCCTGTTAGATTCAACAAAGACCGACCATCAACAAGGTATGTCATAGTCAAATTCACAAAATACTCAGGCAAGGAGAGAATCATGAAAGCAGCAAGGGAAAAATAATCCCTAACCTACAAGGGAAGACAGATCAGGCTTACAGAATACCTATCCACAGAAACTTGGCAGGCCAGAAAGGAGTGGCAGGATATATTCAATGTGCTGAATCAGAAAAATATGCAGCCAAGAATTCTTTATCCAGCAAAGCTGTCATTCAAAATAGGAGAGACAAAAAGTTTCCCAGACAAACAAAAATTAAAGGAGTTTGTGACCACGAAACCAGCCTTGCAAGAAATTTTAAGGGGGACTCTCTGAGGGAAGAAAAGATGAAAAAAATACATATATATATATATGTATATATATATATATATATATATATATATATATATACACCAAAAGCAACAAAGATTAGAAAGGACCAGAGAACACCACCAGAAACTCCAACTCTACAAGCATCATAATGGCAATAAATTCATATCTTTCAGTACTCAATCTAAACGTCAATGGACTCAATGCTCCAATCAAAAGACATAGGGTATTAGATAGACATAGGATAAGAAAACAAGATCCATCTATATGCTGTTTACAAGAGACCCACTTTAGACCTAAAGACGCCTTCAGAATGAAAGTAAGGGGATGGAGAACCATCTATCATGCTAATGGTCAACAAAAGAAAGGCTGAGTAGCCATACTTATATCAGACAATCTAGACTTGAAAATAAAGACTGTATCAAGGGATGCAGAAGGGCATTATATATTAATCAAGTTGTCTATCCACCAAGAAGACCTAACAATTGTAAATATTTATGCACCAAATGTGGCAGCACCCAAATATATAAATCAATTAATCACAAACTAAACTCATAGATAGTAATACCATAATAGTAAGAGACTTCAACACCCCACTCACAGCAATGGACAGATCATCTAATGAAAAAATCAACAAGGAAACAATGGTTTTGAATGACACACTGGACCAGATGGACTTAACAGATATATTCAGAACGTTTCATCCTAAAGCAGCAGAATATACATTCTTCTCCAGTGCACATGGAACGTTCTCCAGAATAGACCATATACTGGGACACAAATCAGCGCTAAGTAAGTACAAAAAGATTGAGATTATACTGTGCCTATTTTCAGACCACAACGCTATGAAACTCAAAATCAACCACAAGAAAAAATTTGGAAAGGTAACAAATACTTGGAGACTGAAGAACATCCTACTAAAGAATGAATGGGCTAACCAAGAAGTTAAAGAGGAAATTAAAAAGTATATGGAAGTCAATGAAAATGGTAACACCACAACCCAAAACCTCTGGGATGCAGCAAAGGCGGTCATAAGAGGAAAGTATATAGCAATCCAGGCCTTCCTAAAGAAGGAAGAAAGATGTCAGATAAACAACCTAATCTTATGCCTTAAGGAGCTGGAAAAAGAACAACAAATAAAACCCAAAACCAGAAGAAGAGAGGAAATAATAAAGATTAGAGCAGAAATTAATGCTATCGAGACTGAACAAACAGTAGAACAGATCAATGAAACAGGAACGTGGTTCTTTGAAAGAATTAACAAAATTGATAAACCACTAGCCAGTTTGATCAAAAAGAAAAAGGAAAGGACCCAAATAAATAAAATCAAGAATGAAAGAGGAGAGATCACAATGAACACAGAAGAAATAAAAACAATAGTAAGAGAATATTATGAGCAATTATATGTCAATAAAATGGGCAATCTGGAAGAAATGGACAAATTCCTAGAAACATATACACTACCAAAACTGAAACAGGAAGAAATAGAAAATTTGAATGGACCCATAACCAGTAAGGAAATTGAATTAGTAATCAAAAATATGCCAAAAAACAAGAGTCCAGGGCCAGATGGCTTTCCAGGGGAATTCTACCAAACATTTAAGGAAGACTTAACACCTAATCCCTTTTTAAAAAATTTTTTTAAATGTTTTTATTTATTTTTGAAAGAGAGAGACAGAGCATGAGTCAGGGAGGAGCAGAGAGAGAGGGAGACACAGAATTCGAAGCAGGCTCCAGGCTCTGAGCTGTCAGCACAGAGCCCGATGCAGGGCTCGAACCCACAAACTGTGAGATCATGACCTGAGCTGAAGCCGGATACTCAACCGACTGAGCCACCCAGGCGCCCCTTAACACCTAATCTCTTGAAGCTGTTCCAAAAAATAGAAATGGAAGGAAAACTTCCATACTCTTTCTATGAAGCCAGCATTACCTTGATTCCAAAACCAGACAGAGACCCCACGAAAAAGGAGAACTATAGACCAATTTCCCTGAAGAACATGGATGCAAAAATCCTCAACAAGGTATTAGCCAACTGGACCCAACAATACATTAAAAAAATTATTCACCACAACCGAGTGGGATTTATACCTGGGATGCAGGGCTTGTTTAATATCTGCAAAACGATCAGTGTGATTCATCACATCAATAAAAGAAAGGACAAGAACCATATGACCCTCTCAATAGATGCAGAGAAAGCATTTGACAAAATACACCATCCTTTCTTGATAAAAACCCTCAAGAAACTAGGGATGGAAGGATCATACCTCGAGACCATAAAAGGCATATATGAACGACCCAACGCTAATATCATCCTCAATGGGGAAAAACTGAGAGCTTTCCCCCTAAGGTCAGGAACAAGACAGGGATGTCCACTCTTGCCACTGTTACTCAACATAGTATTGGGAGTATTAGCCTCAGCAATCAGACAACACAAAGAAATAAAAGGCATCCAAATCGGCCAGAAGGAGGTCAAACTTTCACTCTTTGCAGATGACATGATAGTCTGTATGGAAAACACAAAAGATTCCACCCAAAACTGCTGGAATTGATTCATGAATTCAGCAAAATTGCAGGATATAAAATCAACACACAGGAATTGGTTGCATTCCTATACACCAACAATGAATCAACAGAAAGATAAATGAAGGAATCAATCCCATTTACAATTGCACCAAAACCATAAAATACCTAGGAATAAACCTAACCAAAGGGTGAAAAATCTATACACTGAAAACTATAGAAAGCTTATGAAAGAAATTGAAGAAGACACAAAAAAATGGAAAAAGATTCCATGCTCCTGGATAGGAAGAACGAATATTATTAAAATGTCGATACTACCCAAAGCAATCTACATATTCAATGCAATCCCTATCAAAATAACACCAGCATTCTTCACAGAACTAGAACAAATAATCCTAATACTTGTATGGAACCAGAAAAGATCCTGAATAGCCAAAGCAATCTTGAAAAAGAAAACCAAAGCAGGGGGCATCGCAATCCTGGACATCAAGCTATACTACAAACTGTAATCATCAAGACAGTATGGTACTGGCACAAGAACAGACATTCAGATCAATGGAACAGAATAGACTACCCAGAAATGGACCCACAAATGTATGGGCCAACTAATCTTTGACAAAGCAGGAAAGAATACCCAATGGAATAAAGACAGTCTCTTCAGCAAGTGGTGCTGGGAAAACTGGACAGCGACATGCACAAGAATGAACCTGGACCACTTTCTTACACCATACACAAAAATAAACTCAAAATGGATGAAAGACCTAAATGTAAGACAGGAAGCCATCAAAATCTTCGAGGTGAAAGCAGGCAAAAGCATGTTTGATCTTGGCCACAGCAACTTCTTACTCAACACGTCTCCAGAGGCAAGGGAAACAAAAGCAAAAATGAACTACTGGGACCTCATCAAAATAAAAAGGTTCTGCACAGCAAAGGAAACAATCAGCAAAACTAAGAGGCAACGGGCAGAATGGGATAAGATATTTGCAAATGACATATCAGATAAAGGGTTAGTATCCAAAATGTATAAAGAACTTACCAAACTCAACACCCAAAAAACAAATAATCCAGTGAAGAAATGGGCAAAAGACGTGAATAGACACTTCTCCAAAGAAGACATCCAGATGGCCCACAGACACATGACAAAATACTCAACATCACTCATCATCAGGGAAATACAAATCAAAACCACAATGAGATACCACCTTACACCTGTCAGAATAGCTCACATTAACAACTCAGGCAACAACAGATGTTGGAGAGGATGTGGAGAAAGAGGATCTCTTTTGCATTGTTGGTGGGAATGCAAGCTGGTGCATCCACTTTGGAAAACAGTATGGAGGTCTCTGAAAAAACTAAAAATAGAACTACCCTATGACCCAGCAATTACACTACTAGGTATTTATCCAAGGGATACAGGTGTGCTGTTTTGAAGGGACACATGCTTATAGCAGCACTATCAACAATAGCCAAAGTATGGAAAGAGCCCAAACGTCCATCGATGGATGAATGGATAAAGAAAATGTGGTATATATATACAACGGAGTATTACTCGGCAATCATAAAAAATGAAATCTTGCCATTTGCAACTGGGTGGATGGAACTAGAGGGTGGGTATTATGCTAAGTGAAGTTAGTCAGAGAAAGACAAAACATATGACTTCATTCATATGAATGATAAGATACAAAAAAGATGTATATAAGGGAAGGGAAACAAAAATAATATAAAAACAGGGAGGGGGACAAAACAGAAGAGACTCATAAATATGGAGAACAAACTGAGGGTTACTGGAGGGGTTGTGGGAGGGGGGATGGGCTAAATGGGTAAGGTGCACTAAGGAGTACACTCCTGAAATCATTGTTGCACTATATGCTAACTAATTTGGATGTAAATTTTAAAAAATTAAAATTAAAATTAAAAAAAATAAAAAGATTGAAGTTAAAAAAAAGACTCTCTTTCTCTTCTTCTACCTCTCTTCCCTACTCATGTATGCTCGCTCTCTCTAAAATAATAAATAAATAAATAAATAAATAAATAAATAAATAAATAAATAAATAAATTTCAAGTTCCAATTCTTTGCCATAGAAGATAAGAAAATTGGTATTTGTATATCAACTTTTTATCTTGTAACTTTGTTAAAATCACTTATAATTTTGAGTTGTTTTCAAAAAAGATTCCTTAGGATTTGCTACATACACCATCCTGTCATCTAGAAATAAAGATGAATTAATCTCTTCCTATCCAAAATGAAAGTCTTTTCATTCTTTGTTAAATAAAGTGGTGAGAATCTGTCTCCTTTTCTTATTCCTGAGCTTGAGGGATGTATTCAGTTTTTCAACCTGAAGTAGATATTAGTTGTAGAATATGATAGATGTCCACTACCAGGTTGATGAAATTATTTTGTAATCTTAGTTGCTGAGAATTTATGGGACTGACTGTTTTGTTATGTGTCACAGTTTACTTCTTGGCCTTTCTAATTATTTTTGATTAGCTGCTGGGTATTCTGTTTTATGTTGTTGAGTGCTTAGATTTTGTGATCTTTCCTTAAAGATTGTTGTACTTTTTCTGGAAGATAGTTTAATTATTATGGATCAGTTCAATCTCTTTGAGGCTTATTTTAAGATTTGACTAGTCTTTAGGAATAAGTTAGTTCTCCTACTCAGGTATGGCTCTCTGGGATCTCTACTGACTGCCCTAGGGATTATCAAGGACAGTCCACTTTAGTTGGTTAATCTGAATGTCTCCCTTCCCTATATGAGCTCTTGGAATAGTTTACAGCACATTGGTCATTTTTTTTCACCTGGTGTCATGGAGTTTTGCTATATTCATGTACAGTTTAGTTTTAGCAATAGACTCAAAGGGATTACTATGAAGATTTCTGAAGTTCTCTTTTTGAAAAAATTTTTTTTTCATCTAGACTTTTGCCGTTCAACTTCTGGTCAACTTATACTCTCTGAACTGCTATTTTTTTTTCTTTTTTCAGTGAGATCATCATGCCTTGCTTGTGATTGTCCTCATTCTAGTAGAGTCCTGATTGTGCCTCCAGAAGGAGAACCACATGCTTATAGGGCTCATTTCTATCATTTTCCTTTTTTTTTTTTCAGGGATCACAGTTTTACACTGTGTATTTTCCAGTATCTGAAAACAGGTGTTTGATGTATTTTGTCCAGTTTTCTAGTTGTTTCCAGTAGGAAGTTCAGTACAGACCCTCCTACTTCACTATGGTTGGAAGCAGAAATATTGTTACATTTTTAAAAATAGATTTTATTTTTTAAGAGCCATTTTAGGTTCACAGCAAAATTGAGTGAAACTGGGAGATGTCTCATATACTCCTTGCTTCTGCACATGCATAATCTCCTCCATTATCAACATCCCCCACCTGAGTGGTGTATTTATTATCATTGATGAACCTACATTAACAAATCATTATCACCCAGGTCAATGGTTTATATTAGGATTCACATTTCATGTTGTACATTTTCTGAGTTTAGAAAAATATATAATGACATGTTTGGTGTTAGTGATCCAGATTTAGGTCATTTTAATAGGTGTGTAGTATTATAAAACTGTTATTTTAATTTGTATTTCCCTGATTGCATACGGTATAGGCCATCTTTTCAGAGGCTTATTTGTCATCTTTATATCTTCTTGGTGAGGTGTCTGTTAAACTCTTTAGTCCATTTTTTTTAAGTTTATTTATTTATTTTGAAAGGGAGAAAGCATGAGCATGTGAGTGGGTGAGGGGCAAAGAGAGAGGGAGAGAGAAAGAATCCTAAGCAGACTCCCTGCTCTGAATGCAGAGCCTGACATGGGGCTCAATCTCATGAACTCAACCATGAGGTTATGACCCGAGCTGAAACCAAGAGTCTGACACTTAACTGACTGAGCCACCCAGGCGACCCCCCTCCTTTTTTTAAGTGCTCTTTAACCCATTTTTTAAATTGAGTTATTTTCTTATTTTTGAGTTTTAAGAATTCTTCATATATTTCAGATAATAGTCCTTTATCATATGTACCTTTTGCATGTATTTTCTCCCTGTGAATTGTCTGTGAATTGTCTTCTTATTCTCATGGCATTGTCTGGAGCAAAGTGAAAGTTTTTGATTTCAATGAAGTCCAGCTTATCAAGTCCATGGAAAGAGAGATAGATAGAGAGAGAGAGAGAGAGAGAGAGAGAGAGAGAGAATGAATATGTGTGTTGATTCCTCTTCAAGTGACTTTAACATATAGGGCTTGTATGAATGTATGTGGAATCACCATTAAGCAGCATATTTATTAACATGGACATATGTTTTCAAGTGAAAAGAATAATAGGGTATGAGGCTATCTATGTACACAAAAAGTCACATGCCAGTCTTTCTTTTAGTTCTGTAGCACGGAGCAAGTTTTTCAACCTCTCTCTTTGGTTCCCATATCTATAAATTAGGAATAATAATAATAACAACATCCTAGAATTGTTGAGAGATTGAAATGAATTGTTATGTGTAAAGACATTTAAAATAGAGCTAGACAGGTCTGCAAATGGTTGCATAAATATTAGTTACTATTTTCCTCTCTGTCTTAGCTGTACTCTGATTTCTGATGCTTCTACAATATGTACAACTTTGTTGTAATATGCACAACTTGTGTGATACAAAAATTATAAAAAATTAAATGTGAAAATACATATGAATATATGTACAACAGGTACAAATACTTCCTAAAAAATGTAAAAGTTCCTGCATTTTTACTAAACTTTAAATATTAAGTTTATAAAATGTTGCAGCTAACATGACATTTTTACAAGAGGCTGAAAATTGGGGTTGTGTGCAGGACTTTGCTAAGAGATTGATTGCTTTGGATTAGCAATCTAATTTTCTGTCTGAGCTTTGCATGGTTTTAGGGGTTCTGATGAAGTGCCTTGGGGGTTAGGCAGGAAATGAAGGGAGAATGAATATGAGTAGGGTACAAGACTCTCCTCCTCCTTTTTTTTTCTTTTGACTTGGGCAACTTCATTTTTATCAGTTTTATATAGTACACTTCTGAAAAAAAAACTGGAAAACAACTGTAATGGATCAAACAGAACATATCCTACAAATATTTGAAGCACATCAAGCCTATGATGACTCATTTGAACAATGAGAAAGATATGTGCAATGAGCAGAAGAGACTTTTCATGGAATAAACACTACTTGTCAATTTCATGAGCATGACTAATGAGAACATTTTTTAATAAGACTGAATACCATGATGACCCAAGATCTATTAATTATTGTAGAAAACTTCTGAATTTTACAGTGACTATTATCAATTTTCTTAGTCTATAGACAAAAATTATTATCAGATTGGCTCTTATGTTCTTAGAATTTTGAAATTTAAGGAACCCTGAAGCATGTCAGTGCCAGTTTTCACAAAGCATCTCAATTTTAAAAGAACCTGTGGAAGTCGTTGTCCCAAAAGGAGAGACTTTTCCAGACACGACTCACTGGAACTCATTTGCCAGCTCAAGTTGGAGTCTCAGAGCCTCTTTGTAATGCTAAGATTATAAACCAGATGCCTCCAATCAAGATCAATTCCAGGAAATGCTGGCCCAGCTTATACTCAAAAAAAAATGCTCAGAACTTTTTGGACTACACTCATCTATTCATGATGAGTTAGAATTAGAAGGAAAAGGATCTTTCTTTAGAAATCTTTCAGTGTTTCTCAAAAATCTTTTGACATCATATGTTTATTTACCCAGGAAGTATGAATTAAAAGTGGATTTATAGAGGTGGTGATTTTGCAGGGTCTTTGATTCAGCTGGAATCCTTGATAAGTGGCAGGTGCTTTATCATGAAGGCTAATGGGCATGTTGCAGAAAGAGTGTGTTTTCTCCCTTGTACCAAGTAAGTACCTCTCTGAAGATACAGCCTGGAAGCTTCTCTCTTCAAACCAGAATGATGGGATTTTCTACGTGGCAGATAAATAGCTCTTTCTATCTTTCAAATAATCGAAGCAAAAGCAACCATAGAGAGAAAAGGTCAGATGGCAGTTTTAGGGCCTATGCACAGAAACACACCAAGAACAGTATGGGTAAGCAGTAAAGCAACAGTAGTATGAACAGAAGGTTCAGAGGAATTAGAAAAGAGTATAACAGTCTAATAGCACATAAAGCAAAAAGGAAGAAAAATGGAAAAAGAAAGAAATCTAATAAGAAGCAATAT
This sequence comes from Lynx rufus, assembly GCF_022079265.1. Classification (NCBI taxonomy): domain Eukaryota; kingdom Metazoa; phylum Chordata; class Mammalia; order Carnivora; family Felidae; genus Lynx; species Lynx rufus. Next base: position 65,840,145 of record NW_025814867.1, read on the forward strand.
ACACGAGAAATTTTTGTCTATCTAAAGATTAATTTACTTGCAGAGGGATAGCACAGTTTGTTGCAAAATAAATAAATAAATAAAAAGCTGTAAGAAGAGAAGTGCAATTTAGTTAGCAAGACCAGGGACTAAGAAGTGAAGGGATGGACTGAGACAAAGAGCTAGTCTCCATACTAGAAAACTGTTTCCATTTCTCTAGGGTAGAAGGACTGATGGTTAAAATGGAGTTTAAATTGTACACTGTCTTATCTATACTTGTAATGAAATTGAGTACATTTGATTTAACTGCTTCTTTTGATAATAATTTATCCATACTTCAGTGACTGAGAAATTCTGAAATCATTCATTTTTATCTAAGTCCTTATTTAAAAGAACTAAAATAGCTATTTGTTTTTAAGGATGCTGTCATGTTGCTGCTAATAACATTTCTCTTTGTAATAGAAACAAATGAATACAGTTAGGCCCACAGTTTTCCTGTGGTCTAGAATATTGACCATTTACTTTTTCTAGAAGTAACTTCTGCCACATTCTATTGAAGTAACTAGGATATTTTCTGTAGCGACTTTTTAATTGGTGCCTACTAGACAATAAATGTTTGTTGATAGAAAGATTGGTTCATTTCCCAACCACCTGCAATATTTCTATACTACATATTAAACACTGGTACATAAGAGATCTCCAAAAGATTACTAAATTTAAATTAAAATAGTCCTTGTGTTTTCCTTCCTAGATTGGGTTTTCTAGTCCAGAAATTTAAGCTGGTTTACTTGTATATGAATTTAATAAACTAAAAAAAGGAAGTTATTCTTACATTTTCATAATTTCAACCAATTTCCAAAATTCACTTTGTTTGGGTTGCCTAGCCAAAAACAAATCAATGCCTGGTCCAAGTTAACATGCTATGCTTGATTAAAAAAAAAAAGGAGTCAAAATAGCACAACTGATTGTAACTGTAGGCATGGTTGATAGCTGTGGTGTTTAAAGTCTAATCTTAAATTTGTAAATGGCTCAAAAACAAAAGTGGAAAAGCCATTAGTTATTAAAAAGTAGTATAATTCAAGGTTTGTTGTTTCACCTATCAGTTCAGACAACTAAGGAATGGTGATCCCCTCATTGTGTTAGCTGTCCGGATAACTTCTCCTGGTAAATATAACTTTCTGTGGTCTGCAAGCAGTATAACAATGTGATGTAATCATCTCAAAATGTCAATAATATGATATTCCTTAAAGGTAAAGCTAATGAGGGAATCATGCATGTCATTCAGCTACACCCACAGAAGATCATTTGCCATCAAGATCCTACTGCTTCTTCATCACCAGCACAGTGCTCTTACCTTTGTCCTCCCATATTATTCCATTCTGAAATAACCTGCATTTGTTGGCTTCTCTACTCCTGGGCAAAGAAGTTCCACCAGAGCGTGCATTATCTCCTAAGAACAGATGTCAGTCAGCAGCCATATTGTCAAACTGCCCCCCCCACACCATTCCAGTTCTCAGTCATGACAGTATGACTCACCCTCCTGAAATATCATTATCATATGGTTTGAAATGTCTCTACTTTGAGTGAAGCCTGGGCCTGGCACTGGTGCCTTTTTTAATGAATTTCCCAGCTTTCATCACTCATAGCTATTTTAATTAGGGGCACAAATTTAGGTGCAAAAAGCTAAATGCAGAATCTACACTATTTGCCAATATTGCATTTCCTTCCACCTAGTGCATCCTCTGCCTGTCTCTAAACTGATCTTGAGGTCTTTCATATACCAACATATTGGTATTTTATCACTACCTAACATATTGGTATTTTATAATGGTGCTAATTCAAAGATAATTAAAATCACATTGTTGCATTTAACTATGTCCAGAGGCTCATGAACAGACTCATAATTTTGTTTTAAATAATGAATTAATTCCAGCAAATACTGTAAATGTTCTAGGTTATGCAAGTGACATTGTGTTCACAATATTCAGTAAATTGTCAGTACCAATTTGCTGTCATTTTAATCAAAGAGTTATGAATCATTCCACTGATAGATTTTGGTGTTCAGTATGCGATCAGTATTATGGAAAATAAAAAAGATGATCAATATATGGACTCTATCCTCAAAGAACATAGAATCTAGTAAGTAGATGCATCAAGTAAACTGACAAAATGCAAACACCAAACAATGAGACCAAAAGATAGGCATAAAAAGAAAAATTATATCTGGTTCAGGTGACTCAGAGAATTGAGTGTTAACAAAACACACATGACAAAAGAATGAACTGATTTGTTGGGAGGAGCGAGGATGAGATGAGTTTGGCATCCAACATGTTTGCATTGTGTTTTGATATAATGGTTATCAAAGATTTTGGTCTTGGAACTCCTTTGCTCTCTTAAAAATTATTGAAATCTCCAAAGAGGACCTTTCTTTATAGGAGTTTTATCTATGAACATTTACAAGGTTAGAAACTGAGAAATTTTAGAAATTAGTATTTAATAATTTAAAACAATCAAGTCTTGTGTATCAACATAATTAATATATTTTATAAAAAAACATTTCTGAAAAATATTATCAAGTAGAGTGGTATATATTATTTTAAATTTTTGAAAATATCTTTAATCTATGGCTTAATAATAGTTGGATTCTCATATCTGTTTCTGCAATGTCATTTATGATACAGATTCTGGAAAACTCCACTGTAAACTCATGAGAAAATGAGAGTGAAAAAAAAAGGACAAATAGTGCCTAAGTTTTATTATGAAAATAGTTTGATTTTGGTCAGAGAACATGCTTTATATGACTCAAGTCCTTCATATGTGTTGATACCTGTTTTATTGCTCAGAATATGATATATTTTTGTAAAATTTCCATTTGAAAAGAATGCGTATTCTTTTGTATTTATGTGGTACTTTCTATAAATGTCAATAGGTCAAGATGTACTAGTATTGTTCAAATCTATATTCTTACTGATTTTCTGTATAATAATTTTATTATTAATTCTATTAATTATTATAAGAGGGTTTCTGTATAATTATTTGTTAATTCTATTAATTATGGTGAGAGGTTAATTGAAGTGTCTGATTATAATTGTGGATATGTCTATTTTTTCTTGCAGTTCTATCAGTTCTTGCCTTATGTGTTTGGAAGCTCTGTTATTATATGTTTAAGTATTCAGGATTGTTAAATCCTCTTAAAGAATGTAATCTTTTTTCATTATGAAATGACCTTATTTATCCTTGCTATTTCTTGCTTTGAAATATAATTTGGTATTAATGTAACCACTTTAGGATTTTTTTTTAAATTAGTATTAGCATGGAATATGTCTTTTCCATCTTTTAAATTGTCACCTAATTTTATTATATTTAAAGAGTGTTTCTTGTTAGCAACATTTAGTGGTGAGTTGTTTTCTATTCAGTATAATAATCTCTCTTTTTTATTTGGAATATTTAGACCACTTGCTTTAAATGCTTTTTGGTTGATGCTGTTAGGTTTAAATCTATCATTTGCTATTTGTTTTCTATTTGTGTCATGTGCCCTTTGTTCCCTTCATTTTCATTTTCTGTCCTATTGTAGATTAATTTCCTGCTCTTATGATTCTATCTCCTTTATTGAAATACTAACTATAATTCTTTGTTTTTTTTATGTTAGTTGTTGTTTTAAGGTTTATAATATACAGATTTAACCTATCACAGTGTATCCTTGAATGATATTATACCAATACATAGTGTTATGTTATATACTAATACATAGTGTTAACACCTTACAATACTATATCCATTCTTTCATCTTGAACTTTATTGTGTTATCATGTAATTTAGTTTCACATATGTTGTAAACCACTCACTGTAATATTTGTGTTTAAATAATTTTATTTTAAAGAGATTTGCACAGAATTAAAAGGTATTTATAAATGTATCCATGTAGTTATCACTTTCAGTGCTTCTCATTTATTTGTGTAGGTTCAGATTTCCATCTAGTATCATTTTCCTTTTATCTGAAGACTGTCACTAATACCTGTAGAATAAGTCACTGGTGATGGAAACCTTCAGTTTTTGTACATCTGAAAAAGTTTTATTGTTCCTTCATTTTTGAAAGGTATTTTCATTGGTTATAGAATTCTAGATTAAAAGATTAGTATCTAGATTATTTGTTTTAGTAATTTAAAATTATTTCTCTCTTGTTTTCTAGTTTATGTTATTTCCAACAAGAAGTCTGCCTCCTTACTTATCTTTGTTCCTCCACACATAATGTGTTATCTTTTCTCTGACAACTTAGAAAAAATTCTTTTTTATCACTGGTTATGATTTTTATATACTTTGGTATATAGAAGTATATACCATATTGCTTCTGTTACCACTTATTGAGATTCCTGTATATGTAAGTTTTTAATTTTTATTTAAACTTGGAAAATATTTGGTCATTATTTCTTCAAATATTTATTTTGTACCTCTCCCCCTACCTTCCTCAGGGACTGTAATTACACATTTAATAGGTGGTTTGGAGTTGTTCTGCAATTCACTAATTCTTCATTAATTTAATTAATGCACTCTTTTTGTTTTGTTTGCAATAATTTTAATTACTTTGTTTTCAAGTTCACTTAGTTTTTCTTCTGCGATGTCTAATCTGCAATTAATGCTATACTGTGTATTTTTAACTTTAGCCATTGTAGTTTTCATTTTTAGAAGTTCAATTTAAATCCCTTTTATTTCTTCCATGTCTCTGCTTAACATGTTCAATCCTTCTTTTTTTCCTCTCATGTCCAGTTTTTCCAATAGGTTTTTGAACATAGGGAATAAAGCTGTAACAACTGTTTAAATATCAAGATATTTAATTGTTATAACTCTGCCAGATGTAATTTGGTGTTGATCAATTCTTTTTCTTACTATAGGCTATATTTTTCTGCTATTTTTCCTGGCTGATAATTTTTTATTGGAAATTGGACACAATTAATTTTTTAATAGGATGTCAGACACAGTGTAGTTTACCATATTGGTTCCTGGATATTTTTGTATTACTCTGAATAGTCTTTTTTTCCCATTTACTGAGATCTAATTGACATATAACACTGTATAAATCCAAGGTATACAATGTGATGATTTCATACATGTATATATTGTGAAATACATAATTATCACACTGCAATTAGTCAACACATCCTTCACCTCATGTAATTACCATTTTGTTGTTGGAACGGTAAGAATATAAAAGCTTTACTCTCATAGCCACTTTCAAATATACAATACAGTACTGTTAACTGTAGTCAACAGGCTATACATTAGATTCTCAGAATTTATTCATCTTATAACTGAAAGTCTGTACCCTTTTACCAATATCTTCCCATTTATCCACCCCATCCCCTGGCAACCACCATTCTACCCTGTTTCTATTTTAATCAACTTTTTTTTCCTTTAGATTCCATGTATAAGTGATACCATGAAGGATTTATCTTTCTCTGCGTGACTTTTTTCACTTAGCATAATGCCATCCAAGTCTATTCATGTAATATATCTGTCACATTTTCTCTAACAATCCATTGGTGGGCACTTAGGTAGTTTTCATGTCTTGGCTATGGTAAATAATGCTGCTATGAATGAGGGAGTATAGATATCACTCCAAGATAGTGATTTTATTTCCTTTAGGTATACACCTAGAAGTGAGATTGATGAATCATATGGTAGTTCTATTTTTACTTTTTTGAGGAACCTCCATACTGTTTTCCAGAGTGGCTGTACCAACTTACATTCCCATCAACAGTGCACCAGGGTTTCTTTTTTTCCACATCCTTGCCAGTATTTGTGATCTCTTGTCTTTTTGATAATATCCATTCTAACAGGTGTAAAGTGGTATTTTGTTGTAATGATTAAGGATGGCAAGGGATACAGAGCTGATGAATTAGGGATGTTGAGCATCTTTTGATGTACTTGTTGACCATTTGTATGTCTTCTTTGAAAAAAATGTGTATTCAAGTCATCTGCCCACTTTTAAATTGGATTGTGTATTTTGTTTTTGTTTTGTTCTGTTTTGCTATTGAGTTGTATGAGGTCCTTAATATATTTTAGATATTAACTCCTTATCAGATATATGACTTGCAAATATTTTCTTCCATTTCATAAATTGCCTTTGATTTTGTTGATGGTTTCTTTTGCTGTGCAGAAGCTTTTAAGTTTGATGCGGTTCCACTTGTTGACTTTTGCTTTTGTTGCTTGTGCTTTTGATGTCATGTCCAAAAAGTGATTGCCAAGACCAAGGTCAAGAAGGTTTTATTTATGCTGTCTTCTAGGAATTTTAGAGTTTCAAGTCTTACATTTAAGTCCTTAATCTATTTAAGTTATTTTTTGCATATGGTATATGATATGTGTCCAATTTCATTCAATATCCAGTTTTCCCAAAACAATTTATTGAAGAGATTATCTTTCACTATTGAGAATTCTTGGCTTTCTTGTCAAAAATAATTGACCATGTATGTGGGGTGTTATTTCTGGGCTTTTGGTTCCATTCCATTGGTTTATATATCTGCTTTTATACTACTACCACGCTGTTTTGATTAAAATAGCTTTTGATAGAATTTGAAATCAGGAAGTGTGATGTTTTTGGTTTTGTTCTTTTTCAAGATTGCTTTGGCTATTTGGGGTATTTTGTAGTTCCATACACATTTTAGGATTGTTTTTTCTATTTCTGTGAAAAATGCCATTGGATTTTTTTTTTATGGGAATTGCATTGAATCTCTATATGGCTTTGGGTAGTATAGATATTTTAACAATATTAATTCTTCTGATCATGAGTATGCAATATCTTTCCATTCGTTTGTGTCTCCTTCAATTTATAAATATGTTGATTTTTGGGGGGATACACAATTAGGTTATTTGGAAAGAGTTTGATCTCTTTGGGTCTTGCTTTTGAGGTTTGTTAGACAGGGCTCTGATTGTTCTCAGTCCAGAGATAACTATTTTCTATTATTAAGGCAAGGGTGTTCTGAATACTCCATGCAATATCCTGTGAATGATGAGGTTTTCCAATCTGGCTGTTAGAACAAGCACTATTTCCAGCCCCATATGACTGTTGGGCGCTATTAATTTTTAATCTTTTGGTTGTACCTTCCTCAGTCACTGATAGTTTCCTCATTCATGTTCTGATTAGCACTCAGCAGAATACTTGATGGGGATTCTCTGAAGATCTCTGGAATTCTCTATTTGTGTTGCTCTATTCTCTCTGGTAGTCTTCCCTGGTAACACAAGCTCTCCCTAGGCTCTCATCTTTATCTCCTCAATTCAGGGAGTTCAACAGGCATTGACTCAGTTCTTTTTCCCAAGGAAATAGCCTGGAAATGTCTTCATAACAGTAAGGTGGAGCAATTGTAGAGCACACCTCATTTTTTCCTACTTTGTCAGGGATTGTCCTTCATTGCCTGATAGCCAGTAGTTTTCAGCATTATTGTTTCATCTAATTTTCCATTTTTTGTGGTCCTCCGTTCCCCTTTTTAACTGAAGGTGGCCACTGACATAGGAACAATTTTGGTAGGAAAGCAGTACCCTTAATCTCATTTTTGCTAAGCAATACTGCAAAATTTCTGTGGCAAGACACCCATCTTGTCTCTTGTTATTGTGCCTCCTTTCAATTGCTGTTGCTGCTTCTGGAACAAATTATCATATTGGTTAAAAACCATGAGCTGCAATGGACACTATTCTTGTTTATTTATGGGAAAAAATGATTTATCACCAGGTGGTTATCAATATAATTGAGAGTGCTAGAGAAACAGACTCCAGTGAACTTCTAGCAGCAATTCTTAGGCCATAGTATAACATCATTTTTTATTTGAATAGGAAAGCAACTGCTACTACTGCAGAGAAATATCAAATCTGGAAGTGCTAACTACAGAACCAAACTGTCTTCACCATAATCTACAGCAGGAAAATGGATTCCTCATATTTTGTGTCTCCTTTCCTTATTTTGAATCCAATTGATGAGGTAGCATATTTAATTGAAACATGTTTTGACATAGTGATTAAGAACGTCGAACTTAAAGTCAAACTTTCTGGGTTTAAATTCCAGTTCACTACAATGCACCTCTCTGTGCTTCAGTTCCATTGTCTACAAAATAGAGAAAATATTATGACTATCACATCACATGTTTGTGAGGATTAAATGTTAAATGCTTAGAACAGTTTCCAGCACGCACAAAATGTTAAATAAGGATTAGGGATTGTTTTATTATTGTTGGTAGCAGCAGCATCAAGGATGTCCAGCTTTACAGTGTTTTCACCATAAAAAGACCCACCAATAGGACGTCAGAATATCTATGTCATCCATAGTATTGGGCCCATTGTTCTATATACAAGAATAGTTGCAGTTATGTATGTAAATGTAGATTTCACATAGATATAGATATCAGTTTGGGTGCATTTAATTTATAAAACCCAATAAATGTTAGCTAGTAGTAATAAAATGGAGTATGGCTGAGAAGAATAGGGAGATGAAAAGAACTATAACCCTGAGTACAAAAAACAAATTTAGAATGAATGGGAAAATGGGAAAAAAGGAAAAAAGTCTAAATGGTTTTTAGAAAATGCATTTTTGTACATTAAATAGTTCTAGCTGTTGAGAATTTAACAGTGGAAACTAATACATAATTAATTATAACAGTGTGATGATTATCATTGTATTATACAAGATGCAATGGAAGCAGAGAAGAAATGTATTTCATCTTCCCGAGAACATCAGCACCAAATCTACACAAAAGCAACTCTTAGGAAAGATAGTCATTGGTTTTGAAGAGATTAAGGATCTGCAGGGTTAAGGTATTAGAAAATATACCATTATTAATACTGAATTTGTTGAAGAGACTATCAGTTAAAAGAAAATAATATTTTAAGCAGGAAAAATAAATACAGGGATCAAAGAATTTAATTTTAAGGGGTAATGCAAGAAATGTCACAGGCAGTACAAAAATAATTGCTAATGCATATAGTTATGTAGTTCAAAGAGTACATTTGTGTAAATGTTATAAATGTTTTTGACTTATGTTGAGTCATCATAGTAATACAGTGACAGGCAAGGTGGAATCTAAATAATTAAAAGAAAAACCAAACCAAAACAATGAATACAGTTTCAGTGTGGAAAAATCTTTTACTTAAAATACTTTTTTTTATATACCTGGCAATTGACCCATGCACACATTATGACAATAACATAAAGCTGTCCTCCTTACTTGCTGTGGAAGATCTTTTTTTGCTCTTTTTTTACATACAAGAGGTCAGGGCAGCAGAACTGCTAGAAAATAATACCAAGATGAAAAATAAGTTTAAAGATTGCTATTAAATCAGACAAGGTGTGTTTAATCAAATGTAAAAATGTTTTCCACTTTCTGGGAAGAGTATCATAAATGATGCAAATGAGTAAATTAACATATCCATTCTAGCATAAACAACCGTATAGTGACTTTATTGTGTTGAGGGATTGGCAGGAAAAAGGCAAAATATTTTTTCTTAAAATAATTAGAAGTACTAAAAAATGTATTTGAGTATTCACAACATGAAAAATGTAAAATTAAGGAAAAGTATTCCCTCTCTCTTTCTCTATGTCAGAATTGAAAGATTCTTCTCTCAGCACAGATTTCAAAGCTAGAGTAGTGTTAACTTTGGAGCTAGAATGGGTCAGAAAAGTGGCGACTGGGAACTTCATTATGCCTGTATAGACATTATGCCTCTGTATATGAACTTTCTCATAATGCCCCTGTTTCAGATTTCAAAATCTCCAAGTTATAGCCTATTCATTACTTGCCATTTACTTTATTTTGCTAATTCTATTTTTTTTGTACCTAACGACAATATTTCATCATCTTTCCAGTTTTTCTTTTTAATCTGGTGGGTACTTTTAATCATACTGATGGTTTATCTTATGTTCTCAGTTCTTCCTTTCTCCATGCGTCTTCCTTCCCTTAACACAGATGTGAGACTGTCCATCATTTCCTTCTTTCAAGTCTCTTCTATCTCCTTTATTTCCAGCACTATGTTGATTTTTTCAAGTTAACCCAAGTCTTCAACAAGTTGTCACTTTTGAGGCATGATGTGTGTATAATATTGTGTCCAGATTAATGAGTTTTAATAATTGTATAAACCTGTGTGGCTACAACTCCAGGAAAGACAGAGATAATTTCACCCCAGAAACCTCAGGCCAGTTTAATACGTTTGAGAGGTAATCAAGAAGTTTTCTAAAACTATACATTACTGATGTTTGTTCTTAGCTTTCATAAAAATGAAATCGAATAGTATCCACTTTTTTGTGTCTGGATGCTTTCACTAAGTACGTTTTTGAGATTTATTCCTGTTGTTGAAATTATCAGTACTTTGTTCATATTTATTCCTGAGGAATGTGCTGTATTGTGAATATATCATAATTTGTTATCTTTTTACCTCTTGATGGATATTTGAGTTTTTGTAGTTTTAGCTATTATAACTAAAGCTGCTATCAATATTCTTATGTAAGTCTTTGTATAACACATGTGCTCATTTATCTTAGGTAAATATTTAGTAGTAGAATTGCTGGATCATAGGGTAGACTTATGTTCAACTTCATGAGAAAATTCCAAACAGTTCTCAAAAGCAGTTGTGTCGTTTTATACTCACACCATTGAAGAATGAAAGATCTAATTGCTCCACAAATTTGCCAACGTTTATATTAAAATTTTTTAAATCTTAGTTACACTACAAAGCATAAAATGATGTTTTATTGTGATTTTAATTTGTGTTTTCCTGAAGATTAATGGTGTAAACACCTTTTCTGTGTGTTTATTGACCATTTGTATCTTCTTTTGTAAAATAAAAATTAAAATCTTTTGTTTTTTTTTAACTCCAGTTAACTAACATACAGTGTTATATTAGTTTCAGGTATACAGTATAGTAATTTAAAACTTCCATGGGACGCCTGGGTGGCTCAGTCAACCGACTTTGGCTCAGGTCATGATCTCACGGTTTGTGAGTTCCAGCTCCGCCTCGGTCTCTGTGCTGACAGCTCAGAGCTTGGAGCCTGCTTTAGATTCTGTGTCTCCCTCTCTCTCTGCCCCTCCCCCACTCATGCTTTTTCTCTCTGTGTCTCAGAAATAAATAAACATTAAAAAAAAAAAAACTTCCAGAGTCACCCTGTGCTCATTACAAGTTCACTCCTTAATCCCCATCACCTATTATTTAACCCATCTTTCCACACCGCTCCCCTCTGGTAACTACCAGTTTGTTCTATTAAGAATCTCTTTCTTGTTTTGCCTCTCTCTCTCTCTCTTTCTCTCTCTCTCTCTCTCTTTCCCTTTGCTGGCTTGTTTTGTTTCTTAAATTCCACATATGAGTGAAATCATATGGTATTTGTCTTTCTGTGACTGATTTATTTTGCTTAGCATAATACTCTCTAGTTCCATCTATGTGGTCACAAATGGCAAGATTTCATTGTTTTTTATGGCTAATATTCCATTGTGTGTGTGTGTGTGTATCTATCTATCGATCTATCTATCATCTATATATATATAACCTTTTCTTTATCCATTCATCAGTTAATGGACACGAGATGTTTCCATAAGCTGGCTATTGTAGATAATGCTGCTATAAACATTGGGGTGCATGTATCCCTTTGAATCAGTGTTCTTGTATTCTTTGGGTAAATACCTAGTAGTGAAATTGCTGGATCATAGGATGATTTTATTTTTAACTTTTTGGGAAACCACCATACTATTTTCTAGAGTGGCTGTACTAGTTCGCATTCCCTTTGACTATATTTAGTAAATTATATTTTTATTATATTGACATAATTTTCTATATTTTTGGATATGAGTTATTTTTCTGACATGTGTTTTGTAAATAGATTTTCCTCATCTGTAGACTGACTTTTGAAAAAAAAATTTTTTTGATGTTTATTGATTTTTGAAAGAAACAGAGCATGAGCTCCTCTAACTCAGTAGCAAAAAAAAAAGATGATTTGAATAGACATTTTCCCAAAGATATAAATGGCCAATAGGTATATAAAAAAGTGTTCAACATCCCTAATCATCAAGGATATGAAAATCAAATCACAATAAAACATCACCTCACACCTGTTAGGATGTCTATTAGCAAAGATGATAGATGATGAATGTTTGTGAGGACCCTTGTACATTGTGGGTGGGAATGTAAATTGAAAGCTGTAATAAACAGTGTGATGGCAAATATAACATATGGAAAACAGTATAGAAGTCCTTCAAAAAAATGGAACTACCATATGATCCAGCAGTGCTCGCTTCATCAATATGTATACTAAAATGATCCAGCAATCCCACATCTGGGTTTGTATCTAAAGGAAATAAAATTACTATTTCAAATAGATATCTTACTCTTATGTTAATTGCAGCATTATTTACGATAACCAAGATATTGAAAATACCTAAGTGTCCACTGATGGGTGAATGGTTAAAGAAAATGTGGTGCCTGCACACACACACACACACACACACACACACACATGAATAGTTTTCAGCCATACAAAAGAAAGAACCCCTGCCATTTGTAATCACATGGATTGAACTTGGAGGATAATATGTTAAGTAAAATAAATAAGAACAGAAAGACAAATACCATATGATCTAACTTATATATGGAATTGAGAAAACTCAAATTCATAGAGAGAGTAGAATGGTAGTTGCCAATGGTTGGGGTGTGGTATGGCGGAATTGGAAACTGGTCAAAGAACTTTCAGTTATGAGATGAATAAGTTCTGGGGATCTAATGTACAGTCTGATGACTATAGTTAGTAATACTATATTACATATATGAAATATGCTAGAAGGTAGATCTTAAGTGTTCTCCCCCCTCCCAAAAAAGAAGGTAACTATGTGAGGTGATGGTTGTCTCAGTTAACTCAACTGTGGTAGTTATTTCACAATGTGTACGTACATCGAATCATTGTACATCTTAAACATATATAGTTTTTATCAATTATACCTCAATAAAGCTGGATAACAAAGAATATATAAGAATTCTTGTATTTATGAGCCCAAACCTTCAGCAGTACTATAAATAGCTGGTACCTCTATGAAACAAGTTATGTGTTTTATGCATGTCCACCAAAATATTAAATCAAAGTATACATTTTATGGATTTCTATAAAATATGATGAATGAAGATAACAAAATTGTCATATTATGTGCATATAATGAGAATTTTAACAACAAAACAGTTAATGAATGCTAACATTTTAAAGAATATTTAAGATTAGTTGTTGAACAAGAAAATTTGAAATGTTCTGAAGTCTTACAGGTCTTAAATAAAGCTGAGTGAGATTTTTTTCCCCAACTTAAAAGGAATCCTATAAATTTATGGGATATTACAAATAACAATTTGTGAAGCTGAAAGAAATTTTCAGAAAAGTCAAAAAGTGAAATGTTTTTCATCAACCATAAGAGAGGAAAGTCTAAATTTTCTTTGAGTTTTCTTTATAGAAAATATTGCAAAACTGTCTTTTAAGAAGTCAATCACACTGTTTGCAACTACAAAACATTTAGGAAAAAGTGTTGTATAAATATGCCAAGAAGACAATTAATGATGGGTCTATACAATGTTAGTTTCCTGAAATTTTTGATGCTTACTAGTAGTCTTTGTTGGTATTTTAAAATTTATTATCTATTTTTATTTCTATTTTCATTCTGAATACATATATCCATTCACACTTAAAAAAGGAAATTTTTGCCTACCACAAGTTCATAAGGCTATTATCCTATAATCTCTAGTAGAAATTTTATGATTCTAGCTTTTACAGGAGGTGTATGATTCATCTAAAATAATTTTTGCAGAGTGAAATAAGGTACATTTGTTTTTCATAGAAATCTCCAACTGTTCAAGCACCATTAGTTAAAACAAACAAACAAACAAACAAATAACAAAAAAACCCCAAAAAACTCTTCTTTTCTAATTGAAGTAATTTCATACATTGGCAAAATTCATATATGTCTGTAGATTTTACACATATTTTCTGGACTCTCTAACCTATTAAGTTGATCTTGAGTCTGTCTCTATACTAATTCTACATTGTCATGATTATGGTAGCTTTATAAAATGTTTTGATATCAAGATTTGTAAATCTTCCAAATTTTAAATTATTTACATGATCATTTTTTCCTGCTTCTTTTTGATCTCCTGCTGGTGCTTCCCATTTGCTGAACTGTAGCCAAAGTCAGTGAACAAGAGAAACAGTTAATACTGACAATCAATATTATCTCATGGGTTATAGATCAGGGTGGGGAATGTCAAAACGAAGATGTGATGGGGCAAATAGAGGATGTCCGGCATAAATTATCCATGTGATTTTTGTCTTAGTCACTTAAAAAAAGTTATGCTCATAAATAAGTTGTATTGTTCTTTGGCCTCATCCTCTGCTCTAAGCATCCAAAGACTGCAACATGTAGTAAACTCAACCATCCTACAACTTCTTAGTTCCAAAAATACACAAGTGTCTGCATTTACACATGTTTTTATTCCCATACATAATTTTGAATATATAGTCATTTTGGCTATTTATTCATTCATATTATTTAAAATAGAGGGGAAGCTTTATAAAGTCAAACAATAAGAGTTCAATCTCTCAATTTTATTTAGTGGTTCCTCAATATATACACTCAAATTCAATATATGTGTTCAATATATTCAAATAACAATAATAGATACATTTTATTAAGAAACGCCTTTGCACAAGGTACATTGTAAAGCATTTATAAGTAATTTCTTTGTACAATTCTCATAATACCATTATAAAATAATTATTTTCATAACTAATTTCTTGATGAGAAAACTTAAATTAAACTGATTAAGTATATTCACAAGGATCATATAACAAATAGTGGTCCTTGGATTCAAGTGCTGGGTTTTCTGACTCGAAAGCCTGCTCTCTTGTTGCCTTTTTCTGCCTTGATAAAAGAACAAGAAACAACACAAGTTTAAAGACTGTCTTCATTGTTAGAATCCAGGAAAAAAATGAAGAGAAAATGATTCACATTTTCAATTCCTATATGAAGGTCAACTTAAGTGTCCCTTTAGGCAAGTTGCCCAGACTCTACTGTTTTTCCTCTGTAACCAGTTCTTTCACTCATTTGGCACCTCTCTCATATTGAACGATGAGTCCACTTCTAACATTTTTCTGTTAGTGAAAGAGAGAGTGAAAGAGAGAGTACTGAGTTTCAAGCCTTTTATTTAGTTATAGTTATTGAAATATTTTCAGGAATAAAGCCTCCAAATCTGTACTCAAAAATGGGTTGCTTGGCATTTCAAAATGGTACCATCTATGTAAAGATTAGAGGATGCTATTTACAAACCTTTCTTAAGACAAATGCATATGCTGTTTCAAGGATTTTTGTCATCTTAAGACCAAAATGCCTATACCTGTTTTCTATCTACTACTGCATTAGAAGTGAAAAAAAATTAAAGATCATGAATTTAGCTCTGACTGCCTATGCATTGTTACGTACAGATGAAGCTAGCTCCTTCCATATTAGCTTTATATGACCTTACTGACCTATTTACTGGTGCACAATATTTTCTATTTGTTGGGAAGAATGTGTGTGTGTGTGTGTGTGTGTGTATGAGAGAGAGAGAGAGAGAGAGAGAGAGAGAGAGAGAGAGAAAATCAGAAATAAAAGGATAATAATAGGGTAGATAATGAATTGGAGAAAAAAGAGAAAATAGCCCCCTTTTTCTGGATCTGTAATCACAGAGCAAGGAGAAGGCCTTTCATTATCTTTAAAGTAAAATCTCTAACAGTTATCATCATCTTTAAACTGACATCAAAATAAATGTCTCAGACAACTCATAGGATTTGATGCCAGCAAATAGGTACGTAGATGTCATATATTAGTGAATTCTCTGTCATGGGAAATGTTCTAAAATTAAGACCACTTTGAAATATATTCATCAGATTGTGCCAAAGTAGAGTTTTAATGGAATGTAGTCAGAGATCCCTTACAACTATTATTTTATGATCTTACAACTGTAAGGGTTAAAAGTAATTCCATCTATATAACTATGAATTTATGATGTTGAGAGAAATTTCTGATTGTCACTAAGACAACAGTGTAAACACATTGCTTATTTCTGGTCTTTTCATTGCAATCATAAAGGAAACAAAAAAATGAGAATTGTGATATTTAAAAATCATTATATTCAACAATCCATCTTACAGATGAGAAAACAGAGATTCAGAGAAGTGAAATGACTTATTAAAGGGCCCATAGCTACCCAGTCACAGACGTGGTAATTACACTATGGGGATTTAAGCCAGTGATCTATCTTCTACATGCTAAAAGTTATAGCATGTAGTTGTAGTTATAATGTGCAAGAAAGGTCTATGAAGTTTACTACTTCTTAGAATATCATAGGGTTACATTTGCTATTAATATTTTATTCATTTCATTGCTCCAGCAGTATAGTGAATAAACTAATATCTTCTTCCCAGAAGTCATATAAATGTTGCTTCATATTTGTAATTTTCAAACGATCATGTGGAAAGAAATCCTTATATTTCTAATATTTTACACTTTTAGGTGTCAAGAAAGAGATAAAATAGATAATTTTCAAAAACAAAACATAGGCTCACAGGAAACTTGAAGTTTATCTGGATATTTAATAGGTTGTGCTACTACCAGTAAAGCATGAAGAATACACATTCTCATAATTCAGTTGCATTAATAGCTGGTTGTCTCTAAACACTCCACATCAATAGGTGGTTTCAAACATTCTTAACCATAGACTTGGTTACCTGAAACAAGACTTCCCGATAATTCATGATAATCCTGCAACCAACAGTATCAGCTGAGAAGCACTCTCCTCCTTGGAGTTCTATATACTGTCTACAAGACCTCAACTCAACTCCATGACTTATGCAAATCCAAAACTCTCCCAAGATTTCTTCAGACTTGCAAGGAATTTGCATTTTCATGATCTCTTCTATCACCTGACCCCCTATTTCCACCTGCCACTGTCTTACAAAATGCAGCTCCCCTTGCCAATTTCCACCTGCAACTACAACTATCTACAACATCCACACCTCACAAAATATCCACAAATATGGCACAACTAAGTTATTTCCTGATGTGTTACAGAACCTGAGTCATGTGAAAGGGTGGAGTGGTCTCTGCTTTTCATGCAGCCAACACTATAAGATTGAAATCTCTTTTCCATAGGTCTGTGGGTATCTCTCCTGGCTACCTCCCCATGCAGCAGTTAGTTACTTCTTCCTCTCTGCACTCTCCCCTATTTCCCTCTCATACTCCTTTTCCCTTACTTCTCTGGAGGAAAAAAATAAAGTCTTTGCCTGTCCTAAACAGAGAAGTTCCACCCTTTGCTGTGAGATCTTTGAATACCCTCAAGATTTATACCAAACAGTTACAGTATTTCTTTTCTAATCTAAACAAAGGCAGTACTCCCTAGCAATTCTGGGACATATTTTTAGATGATCATATATTTTCCAGTTTTCCAGTTCTAAAGTAAACTTAAGGAGGCTACAAAGGGATGAGATATCTAGAATCAGCTTATGATAGACCAGAAACAACTAGAAGGCTTTGCTGGAGCAAATTACAAGCCTTTAGATCTAGGTGAGAAGAGATAAAGTAGGGTTTGCAAATTTCCATTACCTCCTTGAATCTTATTCAAGCTATAATTTTATCAAGGTTCTTGTGTTAAAAAAATTTTAAATTAACCCTAATAATGAAAACTTTTACCCTTGTAAGAAGCTACAGCACTTCAGAATTGCTTAGTCATTTTATAAACACCATTTCTGTTGAGCTCCATGGAAACCTTGACAAATAGGCTAGGAAATATCATTAGTTCGGTTTTGTGCATGCCAAGAGAATGAATGATTTTAAAAATGGGATTTCAACTCGACTCCCAAGTTGCTTACTCAACTTTACCTACTTTTCTGTTTCCTAAGTGGTGATCTCCATTTTGTTTTGAATTTCTCCAGTTGAATCCTACTTTTGCAACCAAAGGGGTATTTCTAAAGTCCAAATCTCCTCACTTTGTATCCTTTATTAAATTGCTTATTCAATTAATGCCTTCCCATTTCCTGCAAGATTAAACCCAACATGGCTTCCAAGGTCTGTCTCTAAGTCTGTCCCATTCTCCTCCCCAGTGTTCTCAGCCTTCTAGGGCATGCACAGTCATGTGATTCCTCAATTTTATCAACTCTCTCTCTTTTTTGGAACTTTGTGCACATTGTTCTCTCTCCTCAGAAGTTGTTCGCTTCTAATCTCCTACTTCCTCTGCTAATCATTTTATCACAAATTACCTCACCTTTGACGTTTAGAATGGGTATGACAGACCATACAACATCATGGCACCAGACACACTGTGGTACAATTCTTTCTTATTCATCTGTTTCAACTAGTTTCATGAGGGTGGTGACCTCATCACTTAAGAACAGTTGCTGAATGAATTAATTCAGGTGTCAGCAAATGACACCTGTGGGCCAGATCTAGCTCACAAGCTAAGAAGTTTTTAAAGTTTAAAGCGTTTTAGCAAGAGAGAAAGAAGAGAAAAGGAAGAGGGGGAATAACAAGGGGAGGAGGATGTAAATGGAACTCAAAGCTAAAAAAATAATTTATTATCTGTCCCTTTACAGAAAATACTTGTCTTCTGAAATATAAATAAAATAATTAATATATACATATATTAAAGATATATATATAAAGATATATAAAGATATAAATATATATATTAAAGTATTTATTTTAAGGGAGAGAGAGAGAGAAAGAGAGAGAGAAAGCAGGGGAGGGGCAGAGGGGGGGGGAGAGAGAGAATCTCAAGCAGGCTCCTTGCTGACAGCATGACATAGGGCTTGAACCCATGAATCATAAGACCATGACCAGAGCTGAAATCAAGAGTCAGATGAGCCACCTAGGTGCCCCAAATGCATCATGTTTTTGTTTGTTTGTTTAGTGAAGGGGGGGAGGGGAGGAAGGAGAGAGTCCACAAGCAAGGGGAGAGGCAGAGGGTGAGAGAGAGAATCTTAAGCAGGCTTCATGCTCAGTGCAGAGCCCCACTGGGGCTCCATCTCACAACAACCATGAGATCATAACCTGAGCTGAAATCAAAAGTCCAACGCTTAACTGACTGAGCCGCCACCCAGGCACTTTTAAGATATTTTGATTCCAAGTCTTTGGCTGTTTTAATAAATCATCTTCCAAATGTCTTTAAAATCTATTGATTACAGGGAGAAAGTCACCAGGCCTGTTATATGCACATTCTAAATGTCAGTTCACCTCATTGATTAATAGCAATAATAAAAACGTCTGATGTGTATTGCCAGGTAACAGCGGCTGCTAGTAGCATTAACCAGCTTCATGAAACTGATTCAAAAGAGGTGCCTTACATCTGCCAAAAGTATGATGAGCTTGGCAGACTACACAAAAAGTGAAAGGAAACTGTTTTCGAGAGCAAAATCAACCTGGTAATTTTGACTCTCTTCTGCTTTGTTTCCCAAAATATTTTATACATCAATTGAGAGCCCATATGCAAAAGAGAAGAAACAAAGCTTTCATTTCAGTTGGTGGCATATCCTCTACTGTTTTTACAAGAAAAGTGTGGTCTAGGTAGCTGTCAAGGGAGGAAACAGTTTTTTATTTCTGCTACCTTTTAATATGTTTTCAAAGTTGTTATTTAAATAGCTGGCATTGTTAAGGTCTATTAGGCATTCAACCATGTGCAGTTTTATGTATTTTGCCTGTAGCAATCACGGTTTTCTTTCTTGTCTGTATCAGAATGAAGGTACTTACGCAAAGGTTTTCACTTTCCAATCTCTCTCCCTACTTAGCAAGTTTGTTGCATGCTTGCTGATTCTCGAAAGCATCAATTTACAGATAGGTGATTAAATAAAATAGACTCGAATCGGTAACTTATAATTCTGTTTTGAAAACTTCTGGTTCCAGGGCTTTTTGCAAAATCATGTAAAGATAAATTAATGTACATAGCCCTTTCGTGATGAAGTGTTTTAATAGGCATTGGACAATAAATTATGACAGATTTTTTTGTTAATTTTCTTTGTAATATGTATAAATTTGCTTACATGAGTAATGTCATTGGAAACAATAACCCAATAATTTTACAGAGCAATTTCTGAAAATGTATTTTTTGTTCACTGGGTTGCCTGCCTATTGGAAGTCTATCAGCTTTAGGGTATGATTTATTATCCACTAAGCAACAGTATGGCCATTCAAAATGATGGACAGCAATACAATCAAATCTGGTCTGTTAGAATTGGTGGGGAGTTAGGGGCGCCTGGGTGGCTCAGTCGGTTAAGTGCCCGACTTTGGCTCAGGTCATGATCTCACGGTCCTTGAGTTTGAGCCCCGCGTCCGGGCTGTGCTGACAGCTCAGAGCCTGGAGCCCATTTCAGATTCTGTGTCTCCCTCTCTCTGCCCCTCCCGTGTTCATACTCTGTCTCTCTCTGTCTCAAAAATAAATAAACGTTAAAAAAAATTTAGAATTGGTGGGGAGTGAAGGAGCAAGTTATTTGAGAAGAGGGATGAGATAGACTTCCAAAAATCCCATTAATTTCCTTTTTATAGGGGTGATGATTAAAATATCGATTGCCTGTAGTCTTATCATACAGTCAGCTAATCAGATAAATAAAATCAGAATTCCTGATTCTCAGTTAATTTCTAGATACTACTTGCAGTAAGTGGTATGTTAGTTTAGCTCTGGGCCATTGGTCGGTTGCCCTGATATACCTTTTATTGGAAAAGTATTAGAAAATGCAAAATCTATTACTGGTTAGTTTAGAGAACTTAAATCATAGATTCACCATTGGAAAATTAGGTGCGGATACGACTCCAAATACAGTAACTGACTTTTTTCTAATTCTCATTCATTCACTCAATCACATAACATTTTGGAGCACTAAATACATACAAGATATTTCAAGATAAATAAGACAGCGTCTTCTATCAAGGAACAGTTTAATTGGGGAGAGTAACCTATAAATACTATCATTGCAAACAGTATTAGAATAAATTATGAAAAATGGCCATAAAAATGCAGACTGGGAAGAAATAAGTCTATCTAGTGGATTCCCTTATGAGGTTCATATTGGCAAATCACCAAATAACTGATTAAAGAATAGAAAGAAAACATGTTTGAACTTTGAAAAAAAACACCTCCTGATTTTCCAAAGATAAGAGCATTCACTCACTCTAAATATTCTTTTTTGTTGTTGTTGTTTTGCACCTGGACAGGTAATTAGTTTAAAGGCAAGAAAGATCTGGCAGAGCTTAGTATAAAATTTAGTTTATAACTTAAGTTCCTAAGATAAAATGTACTGTAGACATGTTCGTTTAGCAAATTTATTATTGGAATATAGTAAATAGTTGTTAGTGATGTAGCCCTCTTCATGAAATAGTTAATAAAAATACTAATATTATCTACTTTTAATGGAGCTTTATTTAAACTCCCTGCTGAGTTTTTAAATCTATGTTTTCCATTAAATTCTTCAACAACATGTTAAGCTGGATACTATTATTATCACTATAGCCATGAAACTAAAACACAGAGATGTTAAGTAATTTCAAGGGCAGATGAGCAAGGTATTGGTCAAAGTTGATTGACTCAGGATATACTTTTAATCACTGTATTAAAGCAAAATAAAGCTCAACATGCTTATATCTGAAAATCCTATAACAAAAGACATAGGCCCAGGTTTATATACTATAATGTGGGCATACTCACTCATACATGTTTCTTTGAAAATAAAATTCAAGATTTTTTGTCTTGTTTTCCCTGAGATATTTGACCTGATGGATCCCAACTCTACAATTTTGCTCTATTTGTGTACTTATTTAAACTTGTGTAAAATCAGGAAGGGATAACTTTAGGATGAAGTGGGAATTCATTGTTTGAGACAAACCAAGATGGAGATTGATGAGCAATAATCAAATTGTAGATACAAAATGTTTATGGGTTAGACTATATGATACAAGGCAAAGAATACTAGCTGATAGTCATTTTTTCCCTTGTTTCTCAGAAAAATTTATATATTACTGTTGCCAAGAGTCAGAAACCTGGGTGAATTTTTTAAAATTATTTTTTAATGTTTATTTATTTTTGAGAGAGAGAGAGAGACAGAGAGAGAGTGTGAGAGGGGGAGGGGCAGAGAGAGGGGGAGACACAGAATCTGAAGCAAGAAGCAGGATCTAGACTCCAAGCTGTCAGCACAGAGCCCTACAATGTGTGTGTGGGGGGGTTCAAACTCACGGACCAGGAGATCACGACCGGAGCTGAAGTCAGACACACTTAACTGACTGAGCCACCCAGGCACCCCAGAAACCTGGATGAATTTTGAAGTTAAGCATTCCCTTGTCTTTCCTCACACGTGCCTCTTGAACTACTTTTAGGGCAATGTGTCCTTAGCACCTTCCTTAGTCCCTTGTGAACTTTTATTTTAGTGTTGCCTTGTGTAGTACATCATACCAGTGTGATCATTTCAGTATTCCTATTTTGCCTGGACTGCCTGGGCCTCTCAGGACCCAGAAACCTAGTTTTACATTTTCACCAAAAACCAAATTTTAATTTTAGTATCTGTGTTAATTTCCTATTGCTGCTATAACAAAGTACCACAAATTTCGTGGCTTAAAGTAAGACAAATTTATTGTCTTAAACTTCTGGAGGTCAGAAATCTGAAATGGGTCTTTTGTGGCTAATATCAAGGTGTCAGAAAAGCTGTTGTTGTTGTTGTTGTTGTTGTTGTTGTTGAGGCTCTAGGGGAGAATCTGTTATTGCTTTTTCTAGCTTCTTACAGGCTGCCTGCATTCCTTGGGTCATGGCTGCATCACTTTGACCTCAGCTTCTCTGACTCTGACTCTTCTCTCTCTAGGACCTAGTAATTACACTGGGTCCATCTGGATAATCCAGGATAATCTTTCCATTTTAAGATCCTTAACTTAATCATATCTGTGTTGCCTCTTTTTCCATGTACAGTAACAGGTTCTGGGATGAGGATGTGGATATCTTTGGAGGAATCATTATTCTGTCTCTCACAGTATCCCTTATTTGGGGAAATGTGTCCCCAAAAAGTACATGGCAAAGTTTGCAAGAAAAGCCATGCTTGCAATTTGCAAAACATGAACAACATTCTTTCCAGTTATAATAGGCCCCAAATAATCATGTTAATTCTGTCTGATTCTTTCTCTTCTTTCTTTGTTTCAAATGTTAGGAAGAAAGTTATTGAATATGAGAATACAAGTCAAGCAATTTTACATAGCAAATTATTTTAATCTTTCTTTTCTTCAGTGCTTTTTCATTCACCAATGAAAATTGCTTCAGCACTATTATAGACTAAAGGAGGATGAACCGTAGCATGGGTCCCAATTGTATGTCTGTAGTACATGCGTTTTAGGAATTGCTTGAACATCACAGTCCTGTGAAGGGCATGCAGGAAGTGAAGATTGAAGTGTGGTCTTGTTTTCTTCATACCTTTCAAAACCTACTCAAGGTTTGAGGAAGGAGTCCATCTGTTCTTAAGCATGACTCTTGAATGGTCATTTTGGTTCTTCCAAATGTCCATCCCAGAAATTTGTATTGAAGCTGGTGTTCACTGAGATTCTTGGATCTGCTCAGTTCTTGACCTGAGGTGACTTTAGTCCTTCACCAGATGGTATATAAAAAATAGATTAGTAAGTTTCATACCCTTGATGACATTACTAAATTTTGCATCATAAAATGGAACTTGAGCTGGAAGATTTTGAGGGTGGGAGTAATCAGAGTAATAAAATCTATGGTGTGGAACAGCGTTCAATTTAAGAAATGAATTGTCCTTTCTCCCTATACTTCTGGTCTATACAAAAATACATTTCTTCATAGAAAACATGAAACAAGGAAAGCTTGCTTTGGGTTGGTAGGTGCTCCAACATTTGCTTCACTTAAAGTTTGTAAAATATCACTTCATTAATCCTTATTTTCATTTTCTTAGGCAACCACTGACTTGTAAAGGCCATTTTATTATTATAGAAACAAGTGAGAAACTTTGTTCATAAAAAAGATTACAAGGGGGTGCCTGGGTGGCTCAGTCAGTTAAGCATCTGATTTCAGCTTAGGTCATGATCTCATGGTTCTTGGGTTTGAGCCCCGTGTTGGGCTCTGTGCTGAAAGCTCAGGGCCTGGAACCTGCTTCGGATTCCGTCTCCGTCTCTCTCTGTCCCTCCCCCACCTCGTGCTCCGTGTCTCTTTCAAAAATAAACATTAAAAAAATTTTTTAAAGGTTACAAAAGCATATTTTATTTCTATCTTTTTAATTTTTTAAATAAGATAATGGACATCTGTGAATAATGGCTTTCATTTTTATTGAAAAAGAAAAAGATTAATTTAATTTCTTTCTGTGAGCGATTGTGCCAATGAGCCCTTATCAAATGAACAATATGAGACCCTGATACACCTTGGAATGTATCTAGATTTCATAAAAGAACGTCAACATTTATTTAGTTAGGTTCAGCCAACATCCATTTACTGCCTGCTGTGAACTAGGCATTACACCACAAACAAGCACTGCAAATATAAATAATAAACCCTACCGGCAAGATGTTTATATTTGAGAACAACATTCAAATTCTACTGAAATACAAGAAGAGTACTCCTGCCCAAAGGTGACACCAACATAAGTAAGTTTGGTTCTTGTCCTGGGGAACTCAGAATCTAATGTGGAAGGCAGACAAGTGAATAAAAATGTGTATTAAATGGAAGAGCTCTATCCTGAAAATAATCAGTAGGTAAGTGACCTTACAGGATTGGATGGTATGGGCCAACTTACTATAATTCAAAGTATATTTGTCACCCTTTTAGGTCAAGAAACTTGACATTATTAATGTAATAAGGAGAGATAATCAACCTCTCAAACAAGGAAATAATGGTTAAAATCTGGACACTAATCGATACATCACTAAAGATATTCTTTTGCCATGGTCAGAATGCTCATATTCCCTTTCTAAGACACTCTTCTTTCTAATTATCAGGAATGATATCAAAGACATATAGAGCTTACTCTGGGGTACATATTTACTTCTTTAATCCTCAGCACAACCTTATAAAGCAGGAAATAATATCTTCATTTTACAGCTAGGGATAATGAGACATAGAGAGGTTAAGTAATTTGCTTAATTTATGGCCAGGAATTGAAAGAACCAGGATTTGAAACCCATTTTTTTTTTCTAAAATTGACACTTGTAACTTCTATATTGCTTAGAGAGTCTTTGGAAGAAATTGATTTAAAAAAATGCTTTCTTTATATGGGTTACTATTACTGATTAAACTATAACTAGCTATTTCAAAGAGACATGTCTCCCCAATTATATGTTATTTAAGTAGTCTCAGCTTACACAGGGAAATCTTATTTCCCTGGGTCTTATTTCTTCTACCACCAGGTATGCCTCGAATAGTAAAGATGTGAACCAAGCATTCTAGAAACAAAATAGAGGGATGTAAATGTTTTAAAGTCATATCAATGGACACATGTGAATTAATGAATATCTCATCTCTGTCATTCCAATATGGCTTATAGTAAAATTCCTCCAAGTGATGGAGATGATAACATATATCAATAAGAACATATTTCATTTCTCTCATCTCAGGATTTATCTGAAAGATCTCAGTGTCATCCAGCTCTAGAAATGGTTATGATTCCATAAAGAACCCTTCCATTTCCTTGTGTATATAAAGTTTTTGTCCTAATTGCAGAGTTAATGTTATTTCCCGTTGTAGCTATTAGCGTTAATCTCTATGTACAATTTGCTTATTACAGTAAAGCTTGGCTATCTGGAGACCAGGCATCCTAAAACCTCAGGCTTTGGTCCAAATCTCAAGACAACTGGAGAAAACATGCACACACAGCACCACCTCTGCCCATTTCCTTTTTATCATGGAGACTTGTTTCCTGTAGACACTACTGAAATAAACAAATGAACAAGCCTTGATAAAATGAAGACTCAAAGATTACAGTCCCATATTGTAATTGATTAGTTCTTCAACAGGAAAAAAGGAAGATTAAAGTCTAGATAAAATGAGACTTTTGTGTGTGTGAGAAAGGGTAGCATATATTATGTAAAAGGAAATAATGAGATAAAAAAGGAGAAAAGAAGAAAGAAGGAAGAGAGCAATGGAAATTAACAGCATCTTTTCTCTTACTGATGTTGGGGAAAATAAGGATGAGGGGAGGAGGGGTCTGTAATTGATTCAGGGAATCCTAATTAGAAATAATGTAGGAAGGCCAGAGGGGCAAACTAACCCAGAAGATCTTCAGTAGAAAAGGTTAGATGCTGAAGATGAGTGGAGGATTAGGAAAAATGCTCAATCTCTAAGTATTAGAGGCCAAGATCAAAACCAGTATGGACACCAGGATTGAAACCAGCCAGCAAGGTGAAATGCAAGTAAACTGAGATCTCACATAAAGGAGAGAAGAGTTCTGTGTGATAGTTTATAACTCAGCAGCATTTGGGATTTCCTTTGGGGTCATCAGGAAGTTTTTGCAATGATGGGTAAATAACCGGCAGTCATGATTACGTATAAATAAAATAATTGAAGGCTATGGACAGCAGATACTCAGTGCTGAGCAGAGGTAAAATAAAAAGGCAATATGATGAGATAATTCCTAAATCTCAAATTTCCATTTTCTAACAGTGTATAGTATATTACTGTGTGTGTGTGTGTGTGTGTGCATTAATAGCATCTGCACATCAACACTACAGACTTCCTGACACCACTGACACTTCAATGCAAGTTGCTTTGAGAATGCTATGTTTCCATTAAACTGTTGAAACCACCTACCACATGAACCATGGATGCAATGAAGGGTGAGATCACATGTTCAGTAACTATGGCTTAAAACCATTGCCGTATTAACTGTGAGGTGCCACAAGGTCTGTCTGACTTCCCACCAGCTGTGTCATTACCCATATTAAATCCTGTGGTCAGTCATCATACTACTTCCTTGTATACATGCTTGATTCCATTGGATTCTCTCCCTTCATCATGGCAAAACTACAATCCTAGTTAAAACTCTTTGCCAGCCTCATGCCTGTCTCTGTATCAGTGAATGTGATTGAAGAAAACACATAATCACACTGTGTTAAATTCATGACTACAACCTCGACTGAGCCCTTAATACCATGTCACAATAATATTATATTTCTGTAATATAATTACCTTCTTACTCTTCAAAATGGGAGTCATCTAAATCCTTGCTACTCAGAGCACGAGCCGTATGGGCCTATAGAATCTTCATTACCTGGGGGCATATTAGAAATGCAGAATCTCATTCCTCATGCCAGACATTTCTTACGCACATTGAAGTTTGAGAAGCACCGATCTTCTGACATCTCTCTTACTCACTCTGCTCTAACCACACTGGCCTCCAGCTATTCCTAAAACATAACCAGGCACACTTCTGCTTTAGTGTCTTTGCACTGACTGTTCTCTCTGCTTAGAATACTCGTGGGGCGCCTGGGTGGCGCAGTCGGTTAAGCGTCCGACTTCAGCCAGGTCACGATCTCGCGGTCCGAGAGTTCGAGCCCCGCGTCAGGCTCTGGGCTGATGGCTCAGAGCCTGGAGCCTGTTTCCGATTCTGTGTCTCCCTCTCTCTCTGACCCTCCCCGGTTCATGCTCTGTCTCTCTCTGTCCCAAAAATAAATAAACGTTGAAAAAAAAAATTAGAATACTCGTCTCTCAGGTATCTATGTGCTAATACCATCATCTCCTTAAGCTTTCTTCAAATATTACTATCTTAGTGAGTCCTAACCTGATTATCCTGTTATTCTAACTTACTCTTTTTATCACACTAACCACCCCTTATATGCCTTACATTTTTCATTCCCATTGCACTCATTACTTTCTAACATGTTATGCTATGTTATTTGTTATGTATAGCTACTTATCATTTGTTTATT
The DNA here is from genome assembly GCF_022079265.1 of Lynx rufus. Lineage (NCBI taxonomy): Eukaryota > Metazoa > Chordata > Mammalia > Carnivora > Felidae > Lynx > Lynx rufus. The sequence continues at coordinate 65,868,044 of NW_025814867.1, forward strand.
TTCTGCTTTACCTCTCTTGAGCAAGCCTAACAAATAGACATTATTATTCCTGTGTTACAAACAAAGGAGTCAGGGCTCTGCAAAATTAAGTCACGTGTACACATACACATGGTGAAAGAATGGTGGTATAGGTGGTACACAGAACCATTTGCTTCTTAATATTTTATTCTGAAGGCCCTCAGTCTATCATCCATGGTTGTGCGGAAATAAGAGACATACCTCCTTCCTTGAGAAGCTGATTGTCTGGTAGAACAGTCTAACTATATCATTATAATAATATAACAGGTAAGACGCAGTTAAAGAAAGTTTGTTAGATGTACACATATTTGGAGCATCTTGCCTGATGTACTGGACTAAAAGTAATAGTCAAAAGGATTCTGTTGCAGGTGAAGACTACTTCTCCGGTGACCAGCTTAGCCATTAACTTTATTTATTTATTAAAATGTTTTTAATCTTTTATTTATTTTTGACAGAGAGAGAGGCAATGTGAGTGGGGGAGGAACACAGAGAGAGGGAGACACAGAATCTGAAGCAGGCCCCAGGCTCCGCACCAGGGTCGAACCCAAGAACCTTGAGATCATGACCTGAGCTGAAGTCGGACGCTTAACTAACTGAGCTACACAGGCACCCCAAGCTTTAGCCCTGAAACTTTATAGTAAGACTCCCTCTCTCATAAAATGTTCTGTGCACAAGCAGCATACAAGTTAGGTGTCTCAGAGAATTAATTCTACATCAACAATTACAAAGAAAAACTAAAGAGCCAAAACATAAAAAGATTATGCTAATTTTGAAACTAAAAAGAAGAAAAGCAAACCAAGGAAAGAAAATCTGTACTAACATTTAAAATGGTAGCTGTAAAAAACCTGATAGCAAGAGGCCCTGTGTGATAGTGAAGCGCCGCCAGCCCTTACCATCAGGCAGAACTGGTTCCAATCCCCTTCCTACAATGTTGTGTGAATTCTTTAGCATCTCTCAGTTTTATGTTGAAAAGCAACAACGATGACAACTGCTTAATCGCAATACCAAACTCAGAGGGTCATCGTGAGGATTAAATGATTTGTTAACGTGTACTCTGCTTAGCAAGTATTTAATAAATGAAAGCGGTTATTCTTAACCAACAAAATGTGTATTTGCCTACTGCAGATGCTCTTTAGCTCTCTGTCAGAAGCTTTTGGAAGCTTTAGCTGTGAAGGTCCTGAGTCAATGCAGGTCTAGGGTAAGGGACAGGCATTTGTATTTTTAAAAAGCTCTGCAGATGAAGCTGATGCATCACCAACGTAGAGCTACTAATGCAGCCTCCATGTGCACACTGATTTTCAACTTTATGCCTAAGGACCACTAATTAGCACCTTGGGAATGCGGATACCCAGGCCCCACTCCACAGCAGGCGTGCTCAGTGGATCTGGACTGGGGCCCAGGAATGATATATGGAAGCAGGACCCAGACCGTACTTTGAAATACACTGGTCCCAGCCATACTTATTATTGATGGTTCTCTGTGAACAAATTTGAAGATCTGGCTTAAACTCACTAGAAGGGCAAAATATTTTTAAGAACACATGTTAACTAAACCATGTGACTTTTGAAAGGATATTTTAGTGATTCAAACAGATACATAACTCAGAAAGTCAGATTTTGCTCTTTTAAATCATCTGGAAAAGCACGACGCTAAGATTTTGTGGTATTTTTTCCCCCCACGAAGTCATTTCTGCCTGCAGTCTACAGAAAGCACAAACAGCTAAACAGTACAAACAGCTAAACCTGGGTATCTGAGGCTGGAAGCAATATCAGGTGTCGCAATCAAGTAATCAGGACTCCATGTTTTCTGTGCAGAGAAGGAACCTTTGTGAGGCAGGACTCAAATGGGGAGCCCCAGTAACATTTTGTTGAAAAGAAATGGACCAAACATCCCTCTTCCTGCCAGAAAGCTTAATAAGCTAGCCTCTTACTTCCATAGCACAGTTCAGAGGGGCCCAGAGAGAGTCAAAAGGCACAGAGAAGAGAGCACGCAGAGCAGAAAGGCCATTCCCAGGCAATAAGTGGCTGTGGCTGGCATTTTTCAGAGCTTTTGGAAGAAGAGCAAATCTTCTTAAGTCCAAGAATTGTGCAGACAATGGAGTAGCTACAGGTTATAGAAATACCACTGATAAAGCCTCCAAAGAGTGAATGTAAGGCAGCTCTCTCCAGGGAGTTTGAGAATTTTCTGCTATTAAAATTAATAACCTTGGTTCTGATCTAATATGGGACATAAAAAGTGTGACATGCTGAAGAGATCAGCAGATGGCAGCACTAGATGATGAGGAAGACAATCCAAATTGCTTGAGAGAGAACTATTTCCCTTACCCTCCTTGGCAAAAGGGGAGCACACATGCACAAGGTGGTCATTTATAGTTTTTGGTATACAACCCTACGTTGGTAGTTTTTTGAACACAGTTTATGGATCTTCCTAAAATCCACATGTTCTGTTAGCTTATACTAACCCTTTTGTTTCTTCACATATTTCCATATAGATGGTTACCTTAAAAAAGTTCATTCCTGGGTAAGTGTGCTGCACTTAGCAGAAGCACAGTCCAAATGAGGAGAGTTTTAGGAAGCTGACTAAAGTAGTCTGTCTGGATATAGTTAAAGAGAAAAAGTAATCGCCTCTCTTTGTATGTAATTTTTGCTTCCAAGTGCCATACTCTATGGTAATTGTGAGCAAATATCATTCATTATTCTAGAACTTTCTATTATGGTAAGTAATTTTAAGAATCTTGGAGGTTGTTCATGCAAAAATTGAAGTTTTCTATGATGATGGCCAGGGTTGGAACGGTAAGGAAAATCACAAGTCATTTCATGAAATGTTCAACAAACAGGGAAATAACCAGAAGGTCAATGGGTGACAGACAGTAGCAAAAAAGAGTAGTTCCAAATATTACACATTAAATGAAGACATATTTTGCACTCAAGAGAAAAAGTAAGATATCTAGAGGCAGCAATGGTGAGTTAAGAGATTGCCAAAGTGTCTTTTGCTCTTAGAAGTAACATAGAACCAAGGCGTATGACTATGATTAGGCAGTACTTGACAGGTCTTCAGGGGAAGCTATAGGGGAAGCTATGCCCTGACTTGGTTTTGGTTAGTGTAGAAAGTTTAAGGAAGCACTGAGTGAAAAAGATGTAAATAAATAGGATTACCACAGAACTAGAATTCTAAAGAGTACAAGGATGGATTGAAAAGAAAATCAACTATACTCAAAAGAGAATAAAGCACTGAGTTGTATGTGGACAACGGGACTGACAAAGTAGTTTCCTATGGTGTCTTGGTGTTTGTCCAGTGGCCAAAGATAAAAGTGAGAAGGGACATACTTATAATGATAGTTTTTGAGGCTGCCATTTTAGAAAGGTGTGGCTAGTAGATTCATGCAGATAGCATATTCTTGAATTCTTCTGCAGTTTTGGTTAGGCATGGTTTGGTTTAGGGTTTTGGATTTGTTTTGTTTTGTTTTGTTTTGTGGTGAATTCTCCCCATAGTCCATAGCAGGAAAATATTTGGCTCCTGAGATTCTTAAGTTTCAAGTGTAATCCCAGTTGCTCAATACTTTGAAGAAACTATTGAAGGCATTGAACTTGGATAAAAATGGTCTTTAAATACAATTTTTTGTGGGTGGTTTAGGGTATTAGTTCAATCTTTGAATTCTTACCTCATTTCATTTAACCCCTAAACAATCCAGCAATTTATATATCATGACCCATTTGAATGATAAGGCTATAAAAGAACAGTTTAAGCAGGAGACAAGTACAGGCACTCGGAACCTCTTAGAAGGAGTAGGGCATGGGGAGGTAATCACCAATGCCTGGGGTTCTCCTCAAAGTTGGATTTAGGGAGAGTCTGAAGAAAAGTGTGGCCTGCTGTCATGTCAGCAGTAGTACAACATCTTCACAGAGTGACAAAGGTTTTATGTTTCAAGAATATACTTTGCTGAAAACATTCTAGCAAATTTTTGAAACAATAAGGAAAATTTTATTGTCATACCCATCACAGAACACATAAATTTGGATAAGTATGCAGGCTGATAATGAGGTGTATGGTCATTGTGTCATTGACATTAAAATTACTGATAATTTTTTAAAATAGTGGCGGTAAAAGCCCAAGGGGTTATACAGCAACTGCGAAGAAGGTGATTGTCTAAAGAGTAAGAACAACATCACTTGGCAAGATATGGCCCTTTATTTGATAGCTAAACTTAAATTACATTGCCCAGGAAGTCATTCAGCTTTATGCATTATTAAATCTTTACTTTAGGGGCGCCTGGGTGGCGCAGTCGGTTAAGCGTCCGACTTCAGCCAGGTCACGATCTCGCGGTCCGGGAGTTCGAGCCCCGCGTCGGGCTCTGGGCTGATGGCTCAGAGCCTGGAGCCTGTTTCCGATTCTGTGTCTCCCTCTCTCTCTGCCCCTCCCCCGTTCATGCTCTGTCTCTCTCTGTCCCAAAAATAAATAAACGTTGAAAAAAAAAATAAATCTTTACTTTAAAAAAGAGCAAAAGATCTACAATATGACATTAGAGGGGGAGAAATGCCAGTATGCTGTCAGACTTATATCTGGCATCATCTGCAATGTAGAGGTTTTTGTTGTTTTTTGGTTTTAGTTTTGCTATTCATCTCCAGCTGCGATGGGTCTCCTTCAGCAGTACTTTGGGGGTGATAGTTTGCTGCCTTTCCTTAAGTGACTGATGGTTTTTGTTCCATAGAATCTAGAGTCTAGGTGGGGCCTCTAGCTTTTCATGCAAGAAAGACCTCTTCCCTCCTCCAGGCCTGCACCACTAAGTGAAGCTTTCTCCAGTCACCAACCCTGCCAGCGATCTTTCTCACTGGCTTTTGTTGGAAACCGTGGAGAAGATACATGTAAGTGGGTGCAAATTCCCCCTGTGTCTATGACTCCCAGAGAGTCTATTCTCTTACAAACTGCCTTTAGCAATTTGTGAACATGATAACTGAATTCTTCTCACCCACTGTGTGCACCTGGTATCCATTTCTTTCTCTCCTCCTCATACTTTCTATCACAGGTAAAGCATGTTCATGTCCTGTCTCTACTTGGAGATTTCCTTTGAGTTCATGCTACTTTGTGCCCTGAGAGCTTACCTGCCTGTTGGTTCAACAGAAGTTATGATTTTGCGATTTATTAGGCTTTTTCTTGTTTTCGGGGTAGGAACAAAACTCTCCATATTTCTATGTTCTAGGCAGAAGCATCAGGCTCTGATATTTCTCAGTACTTAATATTTGCTTACTTGCTCTTTCCCTTCTATGTTTTGGGTGAGGTCTTCAATACTATTTCTGAATTTATCCAGTCTGGAGGGGCTTTTTTTAAAGTTTTTACTTATTTATAGTAATTATAATTTTCTTCCAGACTACTTATTTTCCATATTTTTCTGTTCTTCATTCATCTGATTGTTTTCGATTCCTAGTCTTTATTATTTATGAATGGCATTTCTTCCTTTATCTTACTGACAATATTAAATATACTTAGATTAAAGTGATTTTTAGATTGCTGGTATTTTTAATTTACTCTTAGTCAATTTATTTCTTGGATTATAGTTTTTATTTGAGTATCTCAACAATAGTTCAATTGTTTTTTTTGGAATACTAATTTACAGCCTTTTTTGAGTAGTTGATTTTTCTGTATGTGTGTGTGCATGTGTGTGCATGTGCCCATTGCCTCTCTCAAGTGGTTTTATTGGTCTCTCTATCCCTGGGTCCTAAGTCCAGTTCTAATTCCTAATTCCTAATGTCACAACACAACCTGGCTCTGGCCCTTGATTGTATGTGGAATGCTTTTAGTCCCTTTTGTTTGTAGGAATTGACTTCCTCATGGCTTCCTAAGTTCTTCCAGACCTAGAAGCCAGCAGCCTGTGGTCTTAACCCTTCGTACCACAGTGTTTCTCTTCTATTTTGAGCTAGTGGAGATATTTACCATGTCATTGAGTATTACTACTGTATTAGTGTTCTCCAGAGAAACAGAACCAATAGAACAGAAACATTCTATTGGTTCTGTTTCTCTATATATGTATGTATATAGACATATTATAGGGAGTCAACTCACATGATTTTGAGGGCCGAGGATTCCCAAGATTTGCTGGAGACCCCAGAGATCCAATGGTATGGTTTCAGTCTGAGTTTGAAGGCCTAAGAAGTAAGAAGGTTAATATACACATTCCACTCCAAGTCAGAATCTGAAGAAAGGAGAAGATTGATGTACCAGCTCAAAGACAGCCAGGTAAAGAAAGAATTCTCTGTTACTCTGCCCTTTTGTTCTATTCAGGCCTTCAGTGGATTTGATGAGGCCCACTTACATTGGGGAGGGCAATCTGTTTTATGATTCAAATGCTAATTTCTTACAGAAACATTCTCATAGATACACCTAGAAATATGTTTAACCAAATATCTGGACATTCCATGGCACAGTCAAGCTAACACATAAAATTAATTTCTCTGCTTCATCTCATTTAAAAAATGTATTTTACTTGTTACTGGCATAAATATGATGTAGGGAGAAGCACTTAAAAATTGAACCCACGGTGACATTTTAAAAAATTATTTTCATTAATTTTAATGTTTATTTATTTATTTATTTTGAGAGAGAGATGGAGAGAGACTGTAAACAGGGGAGGGGCAGAGAGAGGGAGAGAATCCCACGCAGGCTCTGTGCTGTCGGCACAGGGCCCAGTGCAGGGCTCCATATCAGTCTCATGAAATTTGAGATCATGAGCTGAGCTGTTATCAAGAGTCAGATGCTTACCTGACTGAGCCACTAGGCACCCCACCACAGTGCCATTTTGACCAGAAATCTAGATGAGATCAATTTTACTTCCATTTAATGTATGGTTACCAACATAAATAAATATTTGGGCCAGTAATACAACTTGGATAATTGTGTATAGGAAATAATTCAGGGGATTTTACCACAAAGATATTGAGCATATATTCACAAATAGAGACAGATACAGATCCCAATCCCAGCAGTTACTAAGTCTATGGGAGTTCATGACTTCTGAAATTTTTTCAGGTTCTTTTTTTTTTTTTTTTTTTTTAATTTTTTTTTTCAACGTTTATTTATTTTTGGGACAGAGAGAGACAGAGCATGAACGGGGGAGGGGCAGAGAGAGAGGGAGACACAGAATCAGAAACAGGCTCCAGGCTCCGAGCCATCCGCCCAGAGCCTGACGTGGGGCTCGAACTCACGGACCGCGAGATCGTGACCTGGCTGAAGTCGGACGCTTAACCGACTGCGCCACCCAGGCGCCCCTCTTTCAGGTTCTTTAAACTCAGTGCCTCACTCTCCTCAGATATAGTGGAGATAGTAAATAGTACCTATTTCATAGGATTATTGTGAAGATCATACAAAAAGCCTTGGACTTTTTGCCCTGTATTTTAATTTCTTTATCCCAGCTGTCTTGATTGCAAACATTGTGCATTAGGTTTTTTACCTGCTAGCCTTACAAACCTAGATCCATAAAATGGACAAGTCCATTCACACACACACACACACACACACACACACACACACACACACAGAGGAAATTTTAAATACACCTGTTAATGACATATTGTTACATTTTTAGTTTTAATGACCATTAAATATATTTATGCTATTTAAAATATTGATTGTTTGGTCCTTTCAAACCTTCAATACCACTCTACAATACACACTTACACACACTGTTTATACATGTCATTGAATCTTAAGTCACTGAACAAATAAAACCATCAGGCAGAAGCTTCTCGACTTCCCAGGAAATCTGTAAGTTTACCTGTATCTGCACTTATCTCCCTGTTAGAAGGGTGGTATCTTTCCTCTTAGCTTTATTTTCCAGGCCCTTCTGCCTTCTTAGGAACCTTATCAATCTTCCTCTTCTCTGTTATGAACCTGGCCTTCTATACTAGCTTCTTTCCATCAACATTTCAAAATAATCTCTCCAATAATAAAAACTAAAAGCAAAAAACAAAAGCCCCTCCTTTGACCAAATTTCCCTCTTCTGCTGGGAATCTATCTTTATCCTCCTTTTTACAGTCAAACTTCTTGAATGAATTTTCCATAATTGCTGTTTTCATTTTCTCTCCTCTAACTATTAAACACACTTCAGTCTGGTTTCTGCTCTGAATATTCCACAATAAATGTTTCCACTGAAGATACCATGGTCTAAGTTGGACCCTGTCTCGTTTTCATTCTGATCTCTCTCATTAGGATCCGATGCTTGTCACCTCTCTGTCCCTTAGACACTCACTACTAGGTCTCCAGAATCCTTTTTCACCTGAATTTAAAATGCTGTTGTTCTCTGATTCTAGCCCCTTCTCTTTCCTGTTTACAAAGTCTCCTTAGTGATCTCTCCCGGTCACTGATACAGCTTCAATGACCATGCATGTGCGCAGGCTATTCCAAAATAGATATCCACACTCCTCTCCTGATTTCAGATCCATCATCAGTCCCTAGTTGTTGTTTTTTTCCACTCGGATTTCACATGCACTTAAAACTTGAGATATCCAAATAAAAGGAATTATTTTTCTCCCCCTGATACTGCTATTTCTTCAGAATTCTCTATCTTGGTAAATGGTACAATCAGCTGCTCATTGCTTCAAGCAGGAAATCAGAAAATAATATCGAATTCTCCTTCTCCCTCACTTTCCTCTCCATGCCCTATTTCCCGAATGCCTTTCACAATTTTCCACTTATATCCATTTCTACTTGCCACCACCCTAGTGTATATACTCCCATCATTCTGCTTTGAAAGGTGTGACCACTGAATGACCGCAATAACTTTTTAACTGCTCTTATTTCTACCACATTTATTTTCCACTTATTTATTAATTATATTATTTGTTATTCATTTTCACATATTTATGTATCCCAAAATGCTCATGAAGCATTTATTTGTGCAAGAAACCTATGTGCCAGGCACTCTAACAAATTTTCTAAAAAGAAAAAAAAATCTGCAAAGCACTTTTCCAATAGGGTAGATGAGAAATGCATAAAAATCACAATGAATCAATTAGTGATATCTGCAAGGAGGGCATTATATCATGAGGCGGGAAGGGAGGAGGTTTCATGGAAGAGGGGATATTTGAGCTGTACTTCACATTTTTTGTATTGAGAGTTTTGAGTTGCAAATGATAAAGGGAAGGAAGTGCATGGAAGGGGAATGCTCCAGGAGGAGAAAAGAGAATGAAGTTAATCCTGTGGGGGGCAAGTATGCAAATCACTGAATCTAGCTGGCTACTAGGCAGGGTGTTTGAAGATGTTTAGAAGAGCTCAGAAATAAATGCTTAACATGATTCATGGGAGTGCATTGTGTCCACATTCCCTCCTCTGTACACTCTATTTTATTAGGAACATACAGAGATAGAGAGGGCCACATTTGAAATTGTTAGCAAATTGAAGGAGGGAAGAGATCCCTCTGGCCTCTGCAAAAATGAGGTGTGACCCAGAATAACGAAATGACCCTTCAGTGCATGTTACTCATCAAGTCTAACAACTTCAGAATTACATTTTACCTGGTTCTTCCCCATACATGCAATCTTTACAAGGGAAAATTTCTACTAGGGAATTCTTGTAGGCTTTACATTACCTCCCTGTACTTGTAGGAGCAAATATCTAGCACCTTCTAGTGATCAAAATGTTTTAGTTAGCTCTAAGTGGCTGTTACATAAATAAACAGAAATCTTGGCATATACGAATATGGTAAGGTAGAACCTAAAAGATTTCTTTTCATAATTACATCACAGATATCGAGTTTTACTGTATTTTCCATTGTGAGAGCACTAGAATAAATGAGAACTTGCTACTTCAGGCTTGCAATCTGTTTCATGAATTTAAAAATTGTAATTATTATTTTAGGTTTCAAATATAGCACTTTTATTTCTCTGAAACAGAGAAAACGAGAAAGAAATGTGAGAGGGCAATTATCTCCAACTTGAATCCCAAGATGCTTAAATCATCTCTTCTTTCCTTTACATTAAATATTTATATTGATTTCCTAATACTGTAAGGGACACTTAACACCTCTATTTATATATAAATGACTGGAAGAACACTTTTAAACTATCGGCTGAGGTAGATTATTAAGAAATAAGCACTAGATATTGTATGAGGAAGTATTTTCTTGCTTTAATGTAGTCCATAAGTTACAACTGAACAGATTTAAAACAAAACACAGTAATCCATTATAAACAGGAAAATCCACTGTGAACTAATTTTTGCTATTTTAAAGTTAAGCCTATCATTTAAAGAAAGGTATTTTCCTATAACTTCTCTTGTTTGGTTTTGGTTTCCTATATCTATTTAAGATTATTTTTTTCTTAAAAGATTTGGCTTTAAAACTCCATTTATTTTCTGTATCTCATTCGCAACTTTCCTAGGCCAAAATCTTACACCTAACAAATTTTTTTCTTAATGAATTTAAAATATCCCACTTCATATTTTTCTGCTTGAAACATGTTCAATTCCCTACTAAATTAGGAAAAGAAAGAAAGAAAGAAAGAGAAAGAAACTTATCTTTTCTTGACTCTACTACCTTTTAGAATTAAAAGCCTAATATTTCTTTATAGATGATCGAAAATTTAAAATTTTATTTTTTCAACGTTTATTTTTGGGACAGAGAGAGACAGAGCATGAACGGGGGAGGGGCAGAGAGAGAGGGAGACACAGAATCGGAAACAGGCTCCAGGCTCTGAGCCATCAGCCCAGAGCCTGACGCGGGGCTCGAACTCACGGACCGCGAGATCGTGACCTGGCTGAAGTCGGACGCTTAACCGACTGCGCCACCCAGGCGCCCCGATGATCGAAAATTTAAATGCTTTATCTGTTTGTTCATTTACATCAACTCATTCATTTGTTCATCTATTCAATTCAAAACAAATATGCACTGAATTTCAATCACTTTTAAGAGCTAAATCAAATACTTTCATTTAAGCAAAGCTTATTCTGGAATCCATATCTCCCTCCTCTCAGATGTGCTTCATCCTTTTCTTTGAATTTCCTTTACTCTTTGTATTCAGTGCATTGTTTTGTTTCATACTTTGGATATTTGTGTATGTGTTTTCTATAACCTTCTAATCAAAAGCTCTTTGAGGTTAGTGACTCTACCCTGTGTGTCTTCTTGTCTCCTGAATGTCTAATGAATTGCTTAGACAATTCCCCACAATGAACATTCATTAAGCACCTAATATATGCAATGCATTAGTTTCTAGAATTTATATTTAATCAGGCAGATTTAGGGGAGGAACTCAAAGTAGCATAAATAAACTGAACAAAGACTCAGCGATGGGGAAGCATGAGATGTGGTTTTGCAACACCTAATAATCCATTTTTGCTAGATAAAAGAACTGAAAAGGAGCTCACAGGAGAAAAACTAAGAGCAGTATGTAGTGTACGACCATTATGACCTTAGTGTAGGTTTGCCCAGAAAAGTTTTTCACTTTTCTTCTTTTGGTAACCAACCTAGGGCTTTTCTTACATCAGCCTCCACTGTCTGTGTAAATCTTGGTGGCTTCTCTTACCTGGTGTAGAGGTAAATCATGTGTCTTGGGCTTGATAAAGCAAATTAACTCCATTGCCAGTCACAGGAAGGAACATGTCATCCAAGCAAAACCACTTGGAGTCTTCATAAGATTTCTTTCTAGAGTTAACAAAGTAATTTTCCCTGAGGACACCAGGTTGAAAGGGCAATCTGGAGTTGCACCTTGCCCCAGGGGTGAAGAGAAGCTGCCAGAAAGTAATGCTGAGTCAAACTGAAGAATGACAAAACAAAAGAGAAAAACTTAAGGACCACAGTTAAGCTTCTAAATAGTCATGGTGAGAACTCTGTAAAGTCTAAAGTTCTCAGTCTAAACTGTGTTTTTGCTTTTCAGGAATTTGTTTGTTTTACTTATTGGGCTTGAGTTGAGTTTCTGTCAGTTGCCTTAAAAAGAGAGTGGATTATATTGGAAGGTAGTCAGTGTTTTTACTATAAAGATGGAAGAACACTGAAGGTCTGATAAAAGTATTAGATAATTACAGTTATATCAGCTTTCTACTTATGTGTTCTCTGATTGGTTTTCTTAACTCCAGAGGTCTTCCCCTTTTTTCTACTCAAACTGATTCCTGAAAAATTGTTGCTAGATTCAAAGGTCCTTTCTCAGTTTGCTTTTTTTCTTGACTTCATTACAGTGTGTGATGACAGTGATAATTTATTCTCTCAGTAGAGTGTAAGGCTGAAAAAGATAGGCTTTGTGCCAGACTTTCATTTGAATCTGGCTTCACTGAACAATTCACTTAAACATGGGCTTCGGTTTCCTCATCTATAAAATGGGGTTGGTAAACCTACCTCATAATTTAGTTGTGAGGATTAAGAAAGATAATAAATGGAGAGTGACCGAAAAATGTTTAATGTGGGGTAGCTATATAGTATGGAAAATAAAACATGTAATTTCTCACTCTGTCCCAACAGGTAAATGCTGATAATGTATTTTAGGTAAATGCTTTCATATCTTATTTTTACATTCATGTACAGCACTTTTAATTTTTTCTTTTATTTAGGGAATAGTATCCCAAAAATCAGTATATTCCTTTGAAATATTTCAGATACATCCTTGATTTTCATTCCAATTGCTACCATATAAGGTTTGACCTGATGACCCAGACAGATTTCTTAGCCCATATCGTTTCCCCTTCTAGTCTATCATGTATTCTGCTATTAGGTTAATATTTCTAAAGCATGATAATGCTTTAAGATTCGTATTTTAAGATAAACACGAAGATTACATTTTTTAAAAAAGTTTGTTGGTTTATTTATTTATTTTGAGAGAGAGTGAGCATGCGCAGGTGCAAGCACAATTAGAGGAGGGGCAGACAGAGAAAGGGAGAGAGAGGGAGAGAGAGAGAGAGAGAGAGAGAGAGAGAGAGAGAGAGAGAGAGAGAAACCCAAGCAGGCTCCACACAGAGAGAGCCTGACTCTGGGGCTCAGTCTCTGGAACCATGAGATCGTGACCTGAGCCAAAATCAAGAGTCTGAAGCTTAACTGACTGGGTGTCCCAGGTGCCCCTCAACCAATGAATTTTTTATGTCATACATAGTACTTTTCAGTTCTCGATTGTCCTTTTATTTCTTTTTATCATGTATATTTCTGTTTAAATTTCCTATTTTTTTAATTTACTGCAAGTATATATGCTTTTGCTTCATAAACGGTAGTTACAATGGCTGTTATAAAATCCTGATTGGCTCATTCTAACATTTATATAACCTAGTGTTTAGTCTCAGCTGATTTTCTTTTTTCTTGAGAACACATTCTATTTTCCTGAATTTTTGTCTGTCAGATAATTTTGGATTACATTTTGAGTGTTGTGAATATTAAGTTATGGGAACTCTGAGTTCTACTGTTTTTCCTCCAAAGAGTATTATTTCTTTTACTTTAGTGGGAAACCTAGCTACAAACTGGGCAATGATTCCAATACTTACTTAAATTTTCTTTAACTGAGCTACTATGATGTTGTGCTCATGGATGTGGTTCAGGGGTCAACCAAAGATGTAAGCAGACAGAATCTGAGTATCTCCTGTACATCTATTTTATCTTCCCCAAGATTTTCACTATTTTTCATTTTCCCCTGGCTTCAGACTTCTGATTCCCCCAAAGCAAGGTATCACTGGTTTTCCTACCACGCTGACTCATGGCCCCGGGCTAACATCTGAAAAATGAGAACTCACTTTGCACAATTCCTTCTCTGTATGTTGATTCACTAAAAGAATCTGCATGCTTCTGTTTGCTATAAAGTGCTTTTCTGTAGCTCTTTTTTTGTGTTATGCCCAAAGTTTATGGAAATTTTTGACTTCAGGAAGGCTAGTCTAAGATGTTATTCAGCCATTACCAGAAACAAGTCCTTCATATTAAAAAAAAATACTACTGTTTATCTAGAAGGTGAATTTATTCAGGCTGTTAGCTCTGTATGCTTCTTCCACGTAATTAAGTCAGATTGATCCTATAAGACTAACTAGAAATTCGGTCCTCAACTGAGCTTTTCCACCCCTCCCCTTCTTCTCTCTTCCCTCTCTCCTGTATGCTTACTGAAGTTTTACACAGTTCTTGGCATCGAACATATTAACTTCTTTTTAATTAACAATACAGAATACCTAAATTTCAGACATTTACCAGGAATCTCTAGCTTCAACAGTTTCTTCCTGAACTCATATTAAATACAAACTTGAATATTTGAAAGCCATATTCTCATACCTGTTCATTCCTATTAAGTTCAGGAGGATAGTGTGACATAGTGGTAAGTTAATTGGTTTTGGAGTCAGAAGACACAGTTTCAAGTTTAAAGTGTTTTGACTTGGATCTAGTAATTTTACCACTGAGGTTGAGGTTTTCCATCTTGAAATAAGTGTACTAAAAATCACTATTTCATCAAGCTGATGTAATTGACATTACCATTTACTTTGTTGCTCCAGCTCAAAAATAAAAAATCATTTTACACTTTCTCTCATGTTCCACAGCCAATCAGTTTCTAAGCTTTTTAATGCACTACTTTTTATTTCTTGTTGTAGTCTTTGCTATGTAGTTCAGACACCTGCATCTCTCCTGGGTACTATTGCAATAATTTCATAACTGGCTTCCCTGACTCTGGTTTTACCTCTGCTTCCCAACCCACTACCCATCCTACTTTGGACAGACTTTTCTAAAAGGCAAATGTGATCACCCTGCCACCACTGGCCCTGCCTGAGGGTCAGATCCAAACTTCATTGTCTAAAATGCAAGTCCCCTCATTATCTGACCCTACTTACACACAAGCTCATTTTTGCTATTCCCTTATATATCTCCTATGCTCCAGCTAACCTGAGCTGCTTGCCTTTAATAATACATTTTGCACTCAAGTGAGCTCATGCCTTTGCATATGTTGTTTCTCTGCTTGGAATGTCCTTCTCTGGAAACTCTTTTTGTATAGTGCACAAAGTCATCATATTGTTTAGATATAATCTCACCTCAGAGATACTGTATAGGTAGAGAGGGACCATGTCTTTTGTTCTTTTGATCCTTCAATGATGAGGTAATGGGTACAGGTAGGCACTCAAAGGATGGGTGAGTGAGAATTCATTTACTTAATAACAAAGCAATCTTGACCTATTTAAGAACTAAATTCATAGTATACTATAAATGTCACTTTGGGTTTATATAACTGCTCTTATAAATTTTTTAAATTTTTAAATAATTACAAAAAAGAATTTTAGAACCTTTGATAAAGAACATTACCTGGATACACAGTTTAAAGTCATTAAAATCTGGGAAATGAGCAAATGCAGAATCTAAGTCATACATAATAAAGTAGCATTGGCTCTCAAAAGAATAGCATATTTTTGGTAGTACAGTATAGTATCATTGCTTTATGAACACATTTGGGGCTAATATATACCCATTCTAAACATTATTTTTAAAAAGTGGGCTTATGTTCTGTAATTATGGCTTTAATGTATTTTAAGTAAGACATATATTTTTAAGAAATGTCTTTCAAGAACATCTGAGCAAATTCTTATGCCTTTATGTTCAATTATTGGCTGAAGTTAGAGATAGTAATCATGCCTCCAAAATTGCTATTAGTGAATCAAATTGACCACATTCATTCATTCGTTCATTTGTTTCACTATGTATAGAGCACTATAATGCAGGAGGCATACTTCTAGGTGTTTGGTACAGAACAGTGAACAAAACAGACTGAGTATCTGATTTCATGGAATTTACCTTCTGGTGAGGAGAAGCAAACAACAGACAATAAATATAATCAGGTTATAATAAGAACACTGAAGCAAATATAAGTTAAGGAGACAGGGTGAATGAGGAGGAGAATGCTGTTTTAGATATTCCGTGAAGACATCTTTTGAAAGTGACATCTGAGAAGAGTTCTATATGAAAGAGTGAGTCATATAGCCATCAGAAAGAGAGAGTACAGGGAAGAAGGATTGGAAAGTGCAAAGGTCCTGGAGTGAGAAATTGTTTAGTATTCTGTAAATAAGTTAGGAGACACAAAAGATCTAGAAATAATGGTAACACAAGATAGGATAAACCGCACAATTGCATTATGGGAAGTACACATCAGTTGTATTTAGAGCTAGAGAAAATAATTTCTGGCTGAGGGAATCTTTGAGGTAGTATTTTTGAGTTTTCAGTAGGTAGGGATGGTGATTTGGTAGCCCAAGAGAAGAAATTTTGAGAATTGTCCTTGGAGACCAATAAGTTATATCTTTTAGGGAAAAAACAGAGATGCGGTAGAAAAGTAATGGGAGAGAAAGCCGACTAAAGATGTATGGAGCTGAGAGTATGTTGGCTTTGGATCCTGGGATAAGAAGTGTGCATTTCACGTGATGGGAATTACAGATTCATTAAGGATTTTCAAAAATGGTTTGACTCAGGGGGCATCTGGGTGGCTCAATCTGTTAAGCATCCTGACTCCTGATTTGGGCTCAGGTCATGATCCCACAGTTGGTGAGGTCCAGGGGCTCTGTGCTGAGAGCACAGACCCTGCTGGGCATCCTGTCTCTCTCCTACTCTCCCTCTCTCCCTGCCCATTCCCTACTTGCATGCTCTCTCTCAAAATAAATAAATGGTTTGACTTGGTAAAGGCTAGATTAAAAACAGATCAATTGGCCATGCTGTACAAAGTGCATGGGATGGAGAGGAGGTTTGTGGACAGACTGGAGTTGAAGACCAGGTGGATTGTGGCCAAAGAGATACTATATACAACTAGACTATGCTGGTACTCCGAGAAGTTAGGTCTGTCTTTTCTGTATGAATAACATGTATGTCTTTTGTCTAGGTTATAACAAAATACTGCCAGGAAGCTATGCTTACCTGCATACACTTGGCAAATGCCATAACTTGACAGATTATTCAGCTCTGTTTTTTCTTTCTTTCAGAGCTGAAATATGAACTTTTCACTGCCCCTATGAAATCGTTCTCAGTATATTATTTATATTTAACCCATTTTAAGTAATATACATATGATTTATGAGGAATGTTGCAGTAAAATTTCATCTAAGCATGATATGATGTTAATACTTTTCCTTCTGAAGCCCCTTGGAAAAGAAAAAAAAGCAGAGGGGGGTATTAATCTCCTGCTGTGAGTCTTTGGGATTTTCCAAAGAATGAGTAGTACTCGTGCTTTCTTTTTTTACATGCCATTTAATTATATATATGTAATTACCGAGGGGAAAAGATCTTCCCACTTAATAACTTTCTGGACTGAAAGCAAACTGAGTCTATATACCACTGTACTGAGTATTTGAAAATACACTATAATATTTACCTTCAAGCCTAATTTCCTTTGCCAATATTTTCTTTTTTATTTCTGGGAAGGGAAATTTTACCATCACAACAATTAGGGAATAAACGTATACTTACAAAGTTGATTTCACTATTCCTTTAGTGATATTTTCTGCCATTCTCACTCAAGAGAGATTGGCTCTTCTGAGCCAATATTTTCAGAAAATGCTAATACTTTACATATGTGTCATATTAAGATCTCCTTCCCAATCTACAGATGAGCAGATGCATTTGGGCAAATTTCACAAGGTTTTTATTTGCATTTGACCTTACAGAGAGTTCCAGAATTCATTCCAAACAGTGTCTGACCTGGTTTAAGGCAGCAAACTTGAGCACAGTTAATGTCACAATCTAGAAGATCACATGATTGGCAATGTGAATTAAATTCAACTTCCTACGTTTTATTGATGCCTTCATCACCTATTCATGTGTTTAATGTTTTCTTTTCTATCTCATTTAACACATTTAGTATGATCCCTTACACTGAAATTAGTTAATAGAAGACAAATATTGTACCATAAGAAAAAGAGAAGGCAGGAAGGGTCTAGCAATTACTCTCTAATCACTAATGGCTTCCATGCAACCAAATGTCATGATCAGTTTTTAACCCTAACCCCAAATGTCACTACATATACTGGTGTTTGAACCCGAAGAGGAAAGATATAGCATAGACACCAAAAATAAAGTGAACGCTGAAAAATTACTTACTCATGTGCCAAGCGCTTTACATGCATTATTTTGGATAATCCTCACAACATTCATACAAAGTAGGTACTGTTATTATCTCCATTTTGCAGAGGTGGAATTTGAGGTTTAGGGAGATTAAGTAACATGAACCAGGCAATAACAAATTAAGTGCAGATCCAGGATTCAAACTCAGGCAATTTGTTACCAGAGTCTCAACTCTTAACTACATACCAACAAAAGAAGAAAAACATAAGAGAAACAAAACTTCTTGCTTTCATTCTTTTTTTTTTTTCTTTCATCAAATGATATAGGATAGGTTTATTTTCCTCAGGGAGTTTGATGGGGAAAGTGGGAAAAATGGGCAAGAAGAGTGTGGCTCATTTGCCTGTATTTACAGATTGTGATAAATGCTGTTTGTAAGGTAATTCTATTTTGTTAAAATTCTTGGGCTTTTTGTAAGACTAACTAATAAAAATGAGATAGTAGTGCCCAGTTGATAAAGTACAGCTGTGAAAAGAATAATGAAAAAACACAATAGAACCTATTTCAAATTAATCTCATACTATAAATACCAAATATTAGAAATAAAAAAACATTCAGTCATTATTACCATTAGGGTTCTAATATTAACATCATCTGATGCATTTAGGAAGTGGTCCCAGAGCCTTGGGTTAAAAGAAAGTATACAAAACTTCTTCTCTGTAAAGTACAATAGATAGCTTTATCACATTATCCTTATTTCTCTTTTAAAAGTTTGATTTTGCAGTTTTGATAACGATGTCCTCTATCAGCCTACCTCAATTGTGTAGTCTCGTGAAAGCTGAAAGGATTCACTTATGTACTTTTCCTGGTATTGGAATAGATCGTTATTTCTAATTTTTCCTAGAAAATTCCAGTGAATTTTAGAAATTTCAGAGAATTTTCACAGGATTTAGAATTTAGACAAACTTGGGCAAGGCAGATCTTTCACCAAGAAAATCAGATGCATGTTTTAGTTGAATGAAATTTCACTTTCATGGGAGCAATACCGAGATCTACTATTTGTCAACACATCACCTAAAAGTTACTTTAAAAGAAAAAAAGAAAAAAATGACAAGATAGACTAAATTCTAAAACTGTCAGAAAAATGTGAAACCAAATTCCTTCTAAGAAGAAGGAAGGATATATTTAAGATGATTTTTTAAAAGATCACATATTCTAGAAACTTAGGTTTCTTAATTAGTGTTATTAATTAATTAATGAGTAATACTTCTGGACAACTGCAATCTAAATGTTGGTTATTTTAAAGTTCCTTTCTTTACTTGGCCGCGAGAAAGAATGAAATCATGCCATTTGCAGTGGATGGAACTAGAAGGTATTATGCTGAGTGAAATAAATCAGTCAGAGAAAGACAGATACTGTATGTTTCCACTCATGCGTGGATCTTGAGAAACTTAACAGAAGACCATGGGGGAAGGGAAGGGGAAACAATAGTTACAGAGAGGAGAGGGGCAAACCATAAGAGACTCTTAAACACAGAGAACAAACTGAGGGCGAATGAGGGGTGGGGGAGAGGGGAAATTGGGTGATGGGCATTGAGGAGGGCACCTGTTGGGAGGAGCAATGGGTGTTGTATGTAGGCGATGAACCACGGGAACCTACCCCCAAACCAAGAGCACACTTTACACACTGTATGTTAGTCAATTTGACAATAAATTATATTTACAAACTAAAAAAAGTTCCTTTCTTTTATCTAAATTTTACAGATGAAAACATACTCATTAAATCTCATTAAAACACGAGTTTGAGAAATTTGAGGCAAGCACTTAATAAGACAAAAACACCACTTTTCTACACTGTCACAATTTCTTCTAGCGATTTCCCACTGGTGGATTTATTTGTTTGAATTATGACACATTGCAATTGATTAATTTAATGCTTCTGTTGTCAGGGCCCTGTCCCACAATTCACTTTCATTCAAAAATTCACACAGAGAAGCTGATCAGAGGTGGGTAAACGATGTGGTATAGTGAGTCACACCCGTCACAAAAGCCAACACGGGTTAGCTATGATGAATTTTTAAATATCACCTATCCAGTGGCAGAAGATGTGGGAGCAGCCGGGGGGGGGGGGGTGGGGGGGTGGGGGGAGAGGCCCAAGGCAGTGGCATTTATCTACACTATTCCCACAAATGGGGCTACAACAGACGCTACAATTCGGAGCTTACTCTGCCTCTGGCTGGTGGAAACAAAATGAGGGGGAATTTGGTAGCAAGAGCTCTACCACAGGGACGAAAACTGAAGAGGCACGCTAGGAGGCTCTTGCCTCTAACTCTGCGCGTTCAGTTACCAAGACGAAAACGCCTGGAAGGGAGCACAATGACGCCGAGAACACAGAAACTCCTCGAGTCCGAGGCCTCGCGGCTCGGCGGCCGGGCCCGTACACTCACACGCTCCTCCGAGTGGTTCGGTGAACGTCACACGTGACGCCCGGAGTCCTTAACCCCTCCTGCCGCCTTCCGCGCTGCGGGCGGACGAGGCTCGGTCTCTGCGGGAGGAGGAAGGGGGGAGGGCGGAACTTGTAAAGGGAGGGACCACCACTAGCATAACGTTAGCTACCGCCGGACCCGCACCCCCGAAAGCCCACCCCACTGCGATCGCTGCTCGGGCCCGGGGGGAGGGAGGGGACGCGTAGGGGAGGGGATGCTGAGCAATACACCGGGAGAAGAAGGGGTGGCGGAGGGGGTGGGGGAGTCCTGGTTCTGAGGGGGCAGGACGGGGTCTGAAAGATGGGTCTAGCTTAATTCAGACTCCTGCACCCGGCAACGCCACAGGGTGGGGGGGTGGGAGAAGAAGCGGGGGGGGGGGGGGTTGTGCTGTGTGTGTGTGTGTGCGCGCGTGTGTGTGCGTGTGTGTGCGCGTGTCTACAGGTAGCAGCGGCGGCGGCGGCGGCGGGGACCGGAGCAGGGGACGATCTGCAGCCACCTCCCCGCCTGTGATTTTCGGAGGCGATTGCTCACTTAGCTGGCGGATCTTTACCCTCAGGAGATCTTCTCATCCTCTCCATTTCCACGCGTCTTAGGCGTCTTCCAGTTGCAAGTGTGTGTTTTGGGTATTTTATTAAATTTTTTTCTTCTTCCTCTAAATCTTCTCGGGAATTCTGCATATTGAAGCAGGTGGCTCCTGATAAATCTTTGGATATATTTGGCTTGCCAAGTTTTTCTCTTCCCGGTCCCCTCCCTCTCCAGAGGCATCTGTGGTGCTTTTCTTTTTGGATTTATATGCAGAAAACGTATATATGTTTATATACCGACCGCATAATATGTAAATACATATATGCGTGCCCAAGCGCTTGGTTTTCGTCTCTCTTCCCGACAAAGCGGAATGTTTCGGAGCCGATGGATAACGAGAACAGTATTAACATTCTTTTGAGCCTGTTTTTAAAAAAGGGGAGGGAGCGTGAAGAATTGTTTAACATTCGGCCATCGTTTGGCTGCACACTAAGCATCACGAAGTATTTATGGTTGCAGATCAGGTGCAAACGGGGCTTAGAGAGAAAGGTAAGGGAGCTTCCTGCGTCCGCCGACCTCAGGCGTTTATCTTAATCCCGGGGATTGCCGAGAACTTCCTACTTCCCTGCCTCTTTCTCCTCTTCCCCACCTTCCACCAACCCTGCCCTGCTCACTCTCTTAGGTACGCTTAACCCTTTTTCAGTTCCGATGGATTGGGGAGAGGGGGTGCTGAAGGTTTAATCGTCTGTTAGAGTTTAAATGCTTCTCTCTCTCTTTTCCCAGCCGAGTAACCGAGTTTCCCAATCCCCCTTTAGCTGTTTTAGGAAACCCATTTTGTCTTTTTGAAAAAGAACGCTACCTAGATAGCTGTTTTAAGCATCTCATGGTGCCAACCCCTCACCTCTTTCCTCTGACGAAAATAAAAGCAATAAAAAAAATAATGAACTTTAATGAACTGGGTGGTTTCTTTAGCACTGGGGTTCATGGAACCTCCCAAACGCTTATTTTCATTTAAAAACAAACCCATACCTCAGGGGGAGTCCACAGTGGAGGAAATTCAGCTTCCGTTTTTACATTAAGCCAATTCATTTTACTTGGAGGGTCATTTACCAGAGTTGAGCGAGATGGAGCGGAGTCTAGTGTAGGAAAAACTACACGATACTAAATTCCTTTTTCAGATCCACCCTTGACACCATGACCAGTCCCTGTTTAACTCCCTGCCCAGGGGACGCATTTTCAGACTCGACCTCTGGGGAGAGGGGGAAACTTGCCCTTACGTGTTTCTTATCTCCCTTCAGCCTCCTTCCCCCTCCGCTCACCCTCGCTCGCCCCGGCAGTTTGCAAATTGCCCGTTTTGCCCACCCCAGTCAGTGGGTGTTTTCTGCTCTTCTCCTCTCCTGCCCCCCTCTGTCCTCTCTTCATTGGCGCTTTCGGAGCAGATGCATCTTGGCTCTTCTTGGGCTCACTCTCCCGCCTCTGCCCGCCCCGCCACCCCCAGCCCCCGCCCCGGCCCCCGCGCTCCCCACCTGCCCCAGCTCTCCTCGCTCCTCCTCCCCGCCTCCCCGCGGCGCCTTGACCCTTCAATCCCGAGTCCCGGCCGGCGGGTGGGGGGCGTCGTGTCGTGCGCCGACGACCCGGCGGCCGACGCCGCGCGGAGCTGGTGTGAGGAGACACCGCAGGAAAGGCGAGCCGTAGTCGGCGGACGCGAGGCCGGGAGAGCCCGTCCGAGCCGGAGGGAGCCGAGAAAAGGGAGAGGGCGAGTGTGAGGCGCGCACGCTTCCCGAGCTCGTGCGGACGAGTGCAGTCGCCTCCAACGCCTTAGAGCGGCGCCCCAGTCACTGCAGCTTTTCAGCCTAGAGCTGTGCCCAGGGACCACAGAGACCAAGAGCCAGGAAATCGGCCGAGAGGTACTAAAGAAATAAGGAAAAAAATACGAAAGAGCGGGGAGGGTTTGCTGGCGAGATACGGAGGCTGAACAGATGGAGGAACAATGCCGCCTCCAAAAGAAATCCCTCGCCCAGAAGCCCTGGCGGAGGGCGGCGGAGCTGCCTTCAGCCCCCTGCTCTCCCCAGGCCTCGGGCTAGTTCAGGGGGTGGTTCCGCCTCTTAGTTTGACAGGGATAAGAAAGTTGCTCTTCCCCGCATTTCCTGAGAAGAGCTTTTCGGATCTGCGTGGTGCAAGTCAAGATGTCACTCCCCAGATCCCCCCGCGACGAGCAGCTAATAGATTATGCATATTGGGCAATAAAGTCCCCCAGGAAGACAAGGTAGTCCAAACATTTCAAACGTTCTCCCCTGGCTCCTGACCGTCCAGCACAGTGCTTTGTGAGTAGAAATGAAAAACCACCTGCAGTGAATTTAAAATTATTTTAGGTTGAGATTTTGAGTTGGGAATAATTTATTCCAGAGGAGGTTGTTAGCGTGTTATAGAGATGAGGGAAATCATGTGTCTAACATTCGATTCATTTGTGATTATTCCAAATTATGGGCAGTCGGCCTCCACAAAGGTATTATACTATTTCTTTTTCATTTCCAGGGCCATAGTGATACATGTAGGATTTAGGAAACATGAATTCAAATAGCAAACCCTGTATCTGTTACTCTGCATTTTATAGGTACTTAATATTCTCATTTTTCTTTTTCTTATAGTGAAACTACAGTAGACTATTTTCGCTTAAATAAATTCTTATGCTGTGTATGAAAATTACAGGGTCCCAATGCATTTCTCCAAAATTAATTTTGCTTAATTACAAATAAGAACATAGATATAAAAATATCACTAAGGAAAGGTGTGGGTACGTGTGTTTGAGTGTAAAAGCTATAAAATGTCTCGGCATTTCAATCAGCCATTGCAACCTAGCAGAACACCAGCTTTTTAAATGAGCTCAGAAGCAATGGCCATGCACACATTTAAGATATTAAATGTTAAGTACAAAAACATTAAGTTTACTGTGCCCTTGGCAGAGAATGAATTTAAGGCTACCTGCACTGCTGAGTGATTGAATGATTTACAGAGAAAGTGGAAGTTAATCATTACTCAGGCCTTCTGATTACATGGTTTGATTAAAATAAGTAACTGTTTTCTGTAAGCCTGCTATTCTACAGTTAGTCTTTCCAATCCTCTTAACATAAGCAGAAATTGAAGGAGTCAATCTTTTAGCAGACTATCCTAGAGTTCCTGCAGTGTGGGGGTAAAGAAAAGCCTTCTTCAGTTCCCCTTCTTTTCAAAGTCTCCCTTCCTTCACCCCCAGAGTACTTTCTGTCAGTCTTATCTCTATTCCCATGGTGTCATTTCATTTGTGAAAATTTTCTTATGTGTCTAGGTATAACATTTTCAAATAAAAATGTGTGACTTGTTTTGAAATTGACATTGGAATATACACTCATGGAAGGTAGGCAGAGAACTCCATTTGCTGCACATAGAGTGCATGAAGGCTTGGTGATTCTTTGCAGGGCTGAGTGAGTTCCCGGACTTCCTAAAGCCTCTTCCAACTCTGAACTTTTCATATTTTTTTCCACTTTTATTATTTTCACATGGCTATCCAGTGACAGGATCTACATCTTCCTTCAAATTTCCTTAAATTAGTTAGGATTTTTTAAAATAGGATAATTAAATAGCTGTAACTAGAGACTACAGATACAAATCTAAGCTCTCTGAGTTAAAAAATTTTTTTTGTTTCCATATAAGTTTTAATGTTATTGACAGCTTTGGGATAATATTAATGCAGATTTAGGTATGCTTGACAAATGCCTCTCTGGGTTGCCATGTGTTGAAACAAATAATTTTGAGTATTTTTAGCAAAGCATAGTAATCCTTTTTTAAAATTTTTATACAAAGGAATTACTTTATGAATTACCTAACATGCCAGTTTGTAGTTTTTGTAAGCAAAACACAATTGGAATTAACAGTAAGATTTGAAACCACAGCAGTTCAACAGTACACTTTTGCCACATTTTAAAGTATTTTGAAGTGAAGTTTGAAGCCAGAGTGTAAGTAGGAAGATATGATTCCTCAGTTATATTTTAATTATTTGTAAATGGAATCACCCAAGTTCAGTTCATCAAACTTATTTTTTTTCCTAGAATGCAGGTCTGGTCTTGCAGATCTCTTGTTAACAATGGCCAATGTTCCTTATAGCATGGATGCTAATGTCCAGAATGCAGATGGCTTTTAATTCTTTGCACAATTTACTCCCCAACTTTACTTTTTAGGTTAAAATCCTTCCACCTAGAACTGCTCCCCACTTTCCTCTTTCCATTCACAAGACTGTAACTTGTTATACTCCCCAATACCACCCCATTTTATACCTCTGTACCTGACTTATACTAATATTTCTCCATGGACTACTTTCCCACATCCCCTACCTGCCACACACACACACACACACACACACACACACACACACACACCAAATGTAGGATAGGAGAACATTTTGTTTCCTTAGAGTGGCCTTTCCTCCACCATCCTGCTTCATTCCTGGATTCCGACATGAGCTCCCACAACACATTTTTTATACCATGAGTAGCCTGCCTTTTACACTTCCTGATGTTTGGCTTCCTCAGTTGATAGCAAGTTCCCATAGGTGAAAAACCATACTTGATTTATCATTTTATTCGGAATGCTTAGACCCATGTATGAACATGAAATAAATAATTTGAAATTGATTGAAATTGTATTGATTGAATGATTGAAAAATGATTGAAATGATTGAAAACTGTATTCTTTAGAAATCCATTTGGCTATGAGGTAACAGAAAACTTGGCTAACAGCAAATAAGGGTTTCTTTATTTCATATAATAAAAACTCAAGAAGACAGTTGTTTAAACATTTGGTGAAAGAATTAGACTTCTTTTATAATCTTGGTATTTTTCTTCTCATGGTCATAAGATTGCTGCTGTGCTTCTGGCATCATGTCTGCTTTCTAGGCCCAAAGAAAGATAATGAGAATACTCTAGGATTTTTCAACTGGCACTATTGTTATTTTGGGCCAGATAAACCTTTGTCTTCATTGGGGGGAAATTAGGATGTTTAGCAGTGTCTCTGGCTTCTACTCACTAGATGCCAGTGGCACACCCTACCCATCCAGTTTTGACAACCAAGAGTTATTTCAGACATTGCCAAATGCCCTTAGAGGTAAAATTGTCCTGGATTGGCAATGATTGCCCAAAGTCAGAGGAAGGTAATTCCCGGTTACTACTTCCTCTTTTTCTTTGCATTGTAGTGGTGGTGAGGATCTATTTGGTTTTTGCTTAATAAATGGTAGTGGACTCTTTATGTGATTGCTTAAGAAAGGAGGGAAGGAGGGACAAAGGGAGAGAGGGAGGAAGGAAGGAAGGAAAGAAAAAAAAAAGAAAAAAAGAAAAGGAAATGAAAGGAAATAAAAGAAAAGAGGAAAAAGGGGGAGAAGAAAAGGCCAAATGAAACTTCTCCTTAGGCAGTTTGTTTCTTTTTTTTGTGATGCGGACATTCTTCCTGTTGACTTCCATTCTCATATCACTGCCAGAACTGTGTCAAATGGCTACTTCTAGGTACATGAGAGGTCAGAAACAATATTTTTAGTGTGGCATACCAGTACCTCAGAGAAAATCGGAATCTGAAAAAAGAAAGGGAAATGGATTTGTAGTTGGAAACTAGAAGTGTTTACCACTGTGACAGAATAAATGAATATGGAAAATTCATCTAAATATTTTAAAAGGAGAAAAAGTAAAAAAAGGAAAGCAAACAATAATAAAAGAGGATAGATAAAATTTTTCACATGCTAAATATTTAACAAAATGACTTGGATAATACTGTGTTTTCTCCCTCTAGATGCTAATTTAGTTGGAAAATAAGTGGGCAGAATGGAGGCATCTTCCTAACGTGTGTGTGTGTGTGTGTGTGTGTGTGTGTGTATGTGAGTGACAGCACTCCATCCCCTTCAATCTACTGAAGAAAGCAGTAACGTTTGTTATTCATATTTATAAATTAGTGGTCAACAGTGAGAAATGTCAGAGAAGATGAAAATGCAGATCTAGTGTTTTAATACAACTTTCTAATGCTTGTATTTGGAAAACACATGCTAGTGATGGCATTAGATAAAATAATGGTTTCTTGTACAGCTATGTTAGCATGGGCTATAGTAGCTTTAAATTAGATTGCTCAGTTGTTTACCTCAGTGTGGTAAAGAAGTACTATTGGATATCATTATAGGGGAGAATTCTACCTTACAAAGATATATCAACATTGCTGTGATGGGCCAGTAATCTTGTCTGATTGATTACAATTTTTTTTTCTGCTTCTTACCCTTGTTGTTCATTCTTTATGAGTCTTTTGGATGCCAACTTTTGCTCAATTTTATGTAGAATATAGAAATATAAAATATGGTGTCTATTAAGAAACTTTTGCCTTCAAGTAACAGAATAAAGTAAGCCGATTAAAGGCTTTAACAGTGAAGACATCTCACAAAACAAAGATTCTGGAGGTATACTGGTCCAGCTAACTCAGAAGTTCAAGGATGTCAGGGCTCTAGGATAAACTTTGCTGTTATTCTTTTGGCTCTCCATCTTGGGAAGAAGAAAAACAATATGGCTGACTATCACAGAGCCAAACAGTCCTACTCAAAGCAAAGAGTTGCAGTCTTATGGAAATGAGAATATGCTTGATTGACTAAAACTATGACACATCCTACTCCTAAAATGATCACTGGCAAAGAGATAATGCATTGTGCATGATTGATTTTGGTTAATCATGGTCCTTCCCCTAGGGCTGAGGGGAGGTCTCCTTTCCCTGTGGACATGGCAAGGTCGTACTTAAAATCAGAGCTTTTGTTAACTGGGAGGAAGGAGGCAATAGCTGTAACCTTGGGTACCTAATAGGGTATTCCATAAACATCATGCTCTGTCTTCCTCAAACTTCTTATAATATGGAATGACTATATTGGAAAACACACACACGCATTAACCAGTCTTTGAATCCATGAACATAAACTGAATACATGTCAGGCTGCCTGCTTCTGATGTAGAATGATTCTTTCATGATGCTCCAGAGATTTAAAAAAATACTACCTGGAGAATCAGAAAATGGATAGAAGAATTACAAACACTAAATTATGCTACATTACATGTCTAAATACAAAACCCTATCTTTTCAACTTATGCCTTCATTATATAATATAGCCGTAGTTAAAGCATTTCCTCTTCTACTAAATAGATTATCTGTGTTTGTCACATGATCTTATAATCATAATTCAGGAATAATGAGAGAAATAACTGAATCCTTTGCCAATTATTCTCATGATGAAGGACTTGATATTAGTTATGCCCAAATTAAAACTACCCTGCTGCTTTTGATAACTGTTTACTTGGAGGGCCTAGGGGAGGGTTTTCAGTCTACATGCCAGGGAGTATCTCTCTCAATGAACATTATGAGTCTTTTTTTTTTAAAACAAAGAAAGCTTTATTTTCATTCTTTTGTCTGACTTCATGGAAGGATAGAGTCAATTTTGTGTTCAGTTGAAAAGGGGTTCTTAACCATCTCCTTCTACCCTGCTTTATTATTTGAATCTATTTTTTTTAACTTAAACTTTGCTCTAAGATTTTATTGTATTTTGGCTTTTTATCATAAATAATTTGTGATTCAAATTTTTTCTGAAAGAGGAAGAATATATGTATATGTGCATGTACAAACAAGTGCTGTCATATATCACTCAGTAAGTGTCTTCTCCTGAATGAATACATGTTCAGAAATTAGACAATATTGTGTGCAATAAACTGCTGAATTATGCTTCCATTAACATGTGCAATAGGATTTCAGGGAAAGGAGATACCAGCAGTGCTTGAATCATTTTGATAAACATTGTAGTTTACAGCTTGATGGTAAACTAAGGCAGGGTAGGTGGAGAAAGTGTAAAAAAGTTGAACTCATCATACGTATTTTGCTCTGTGGTCATATAGAAATGGGTTTTCAACTTTTCTTTCCTCTGTAGCATAAGAATTTCTACAATCTCATTCCTATCTACTAACTTTCTCCCTAATAAAAATGGTCAAATAAGCTTTAACACCAAAGCCACCATGTAAAAGAACCATGAGCAAGAAAAGAATGGATTTGATCTCTCTGTCTTTGTTTTAACACAAATGTTGTGATGGCCATTGGCTATCTATCTCCTGAGTTAACTATCAGCATTTTAGAATGAATGCATTTTCAGCATCTCATCTTTCCATTGCCAGTGCTCTATTTTTGGGCTCCATGCCTGAAGCCGTTTGTGCCACAGCAACCACCTCTGACCTGGGCTGCTCACCTCCAGGTGAACTATTATTTGAATCAAACTTAAAATCATAATTAGTAACTCCATCTGTGTTTACGGGCAGAAACAGATGCTTCTCCTTTTTGTTTTAATAGAAGGTATGTTTAAAAATGGAACCATAGTGAAATTTTGTTCTAAACAGATCCACGTTTTAGTGGGCACTCTTGTATCAAATGAAAACCACCAAGAGAACATGTTTTCTAAGCATCTGACATTCTCTTGTCTAGACCCAGGCAGTGTCTCATACTTTGACAAATCCCCTGTGAAATAATTATGGTGCACAGAATTGACCTCAGATATTGCAAGTTCCTAAAGCTTCTCTCAGGGAATAAAATGGTTAATTATATAATGAATATACTATGTTTCATCAAAACTGAGGAACACCTGATTACAGGACACATTCTTATTTTAAGTACACCTTTGAAAGAAGAAACATCTCAAATCATTACATAATTCTTTCCTACCACTTAGAATTTTTATTTTATACTTTTATAAGAGCAACCTAAATTAAACAGATGTATAGTTTTATACTATATCAGTCTTGTAAATATATAAGAAGCATAATATTAATAAATACATTGGTTTAAGAATTAAAGAAAATTTGTTCTATTTAGATCCTCACTCTTCTGAATCTTTTTTTTTCTTTTGACTCAGAGGTATCCATATCCATGTTTTTTCTGATGATAGTCTCTGTGTTTGGTGGTATGCTATTTCTGAAGAGTGCTCCATGATTATCTTCAACATTTCATTCCAAGCAGCTGATACCTTCTGAAAAGTTTGATGCTGGTGTTCTGTTGATCCTACTAGAAGGTGACAACTGAGAATTTTCAGATGACAACCAGATCTCATACTTATTTCTTAAATTGTCTTGAAATGTCAGAAGTCGTGGCTGTCTGTTTATGGCAAGAGGAACACAACCAATTTTTACACACAAAGCCAATGACACCTGTGCCTCCACTGCTGCTTGGCTATAGGAATTCTAAAATGCATCCTGATTTCAAAGATGTTAAAGGTTACAAAAAATGTGTCAGAATCAATGAAATGTGGCAACTTTAATGCTACATCTGTCCTCATTTTTAAAGGGAGCTAATGCAGTAATGATTATTAATTAACCAACTAATTAATCTCTAAGCATTTGGATATGAGAGATTACTACATAATTCTTAGACTACATAATTCTGTCTAAGAATTGAATCTAATTCTATCCCCTTTTATTCTCTACTTATCCTCCCAGCTTGTATTATATAAAACAGAGCTAGTCTTCCAAAGAGAGAATGGTAGGATGAAGAAAAGCACAGACTAGGAATCAAGAAACCTATGTTTGTAGAGTGGACTCTTACTAACTGTCACTTCCTATAATTCATGTAAGCTCTCTGGGCCTCAGTTTCCATGTTTAAAATGTACAGCTAGACTAATTGAAATTAATATGTCTTTTGGCTCTCATAACTGTTTGGGGTAAAGACAATCAGTAATAAAGAATGTTTATAATAATAATATATGATTAAGCTGGTATTATATAAACATGTAATGATAAGTGTTCCTTTAAACTAGTAAGTTTAATATATATAATAGATATTATATAGCCTTAAGATTTATCGTATAGCTTTAAGATTTTACAGTTTCTGGAGGTTTACATATATCTTGTTTGCTCTCTAAAACAACTATAAGCAATACAGAAGTTTCAACAGAACAGTTAGGATTTAGGACCCTTCTCCCCAAATATGTTGGATGAAAAAGATTACCGAATATACCAAAGCCAAATAAAGAGTGAAAAAGTGGGAAGAGGCAAGGAGAAAATGCATTTTATACCAAGAACAAAGAAAACTTACACAAGGAATTAACTATCACTATATATAAATATTCCGCTTAAAAAGAAAGTCATTGGAGGGTGCCTGGGCGGCTCAGTTGGCTAAGTATCTGACTTCAGCCCAGGTCATGATCTCACAACTCCTGAGTTCAAGCCCTGCATCAGGCTCTGGACTGACGGCTCAGAGCCTGGAGCCTACTTGGAATTCTGTGTCTCCCTCTCTCTCTGCCCCTCCACAGCTCATGCTCTGTCTCTCTCTCCCTCTCAAAAATAAATAAACATTAAAAAAAAAAAGAGAGAAAGAGTCATCAGTAAAAAGCAAGAGGAAATTGGCAGGTAAAAATGAATTTTACTTTTTTTTGTTTTATCATTACTCAACTGCATACCACTGATTAAAAAAATATGAATAAAATAAAGAGTAGTCTTGGGTTGGATCAGTCAGATGCTACTATTTGTGGAAATATCTTGACAGTTCTTACTGTGCAATTGCACAGGCGACAGTGTTTGTTCTCTGTATTGTATTTGAAAATTGCCACTGATCCTAAGTGGTCAGAAAGCTGGGTACTTACTTTCTGATGACTAACAAGCTCTGCAGAGGTATGCCACTCTCCTTTCTCTCATTGTAGTATAGTCACCACAAAGAAAACACTGTGGCCTCTCACCTATCTTTTTGGCCATAAAAGAAAGTTGATTTCTAGAGCATGAAGAAAACCCTTTATTTTGACGAGATATTCTTGAAGCTCCCATTTCATACAAGTCAAGTATAGAATGCATAATATTGCTGCAAAGAAGTAGATTTTTATTGAATTTAATTAATTAAATTATTTTAATCCTCTATTTAGGTTACTTGGTCTATTAGAAAAATATCCGTGATAACTAATAGTAGTATTTAAGATTAAAATGTTTAATGGTTTAGAGTTTTAGACCATTAACTAGGATATTGAGGTTATATTCCCATTGCAATAAATATTTTCTGACTAAAGGGGAAAATCCTTGTTTTTGACCCCAGATAATATGAAAAATATGATGTTATAAGGGATAATTCCTTTTTAAAATTTTAAAATAAATATCCAATGGTATTTCCATCTGAGAATCTGAAAGGGCCATAATGTTTTTTTTTAGACAAGTGTAGGCCAGCCTCCTCAGTTTGCAAGTGACAAAGCAGGCCAAAATAAATAATGTTGTGCTGGGTTTATACAACGATTGAACTTGGACCAAAACATCCCAATCTTTATGTAATACTTTCATGCATCAATTTGATGTACAAGACAGCAATACATATATCCGTGTCATATATGTATATATACGTGTATGTATATATATATGATTATAGAATTATTAGTTTGTAAATACAGGGAGATAATTGACAGAAGTTATAAAGAAGGGTGTTTTACTTTTAGGAAGGTTTTGTGAAAAAGGAGATTGAGATATGAACAAATGGAGAAAAGGGAGCAAAGCACTGCTTGAAGAAAAGCAAAAAAATTAAGAATAGGACATGTAGCAGAGGTAATCGGTCGTTCTACGCTTTTTCAAAAGTAAAGTAAGTAAATAAATAAGACAACCCACATTAAGAAGTACTATTGTAGAAGAGAAAGAAAGGTGCTTATTGAAAAGGTACATCTCATTCTGTGTTCACTAGTTTGGCTTAGGACCTCTGCAAATCAGAAATGTCAATTATGTATTTCCCCTGAGATAATCAGTTTCCTCAGGAAAACTGGATCATATTACTCACATCAGAAGAAACTAGAAAGCAAATTAAATTCTTTAAAATGGAAAATATAACTTTCTGAGTATATGTCAAGTAATATAACTGGTTAATGCTAAATCAATTTGAATATGTAAGTGATGAATCACTAATTTTACTCCTGAAGCCAATATTACACTATATGTTAAGTAACTAGAACTTAAATAAAAATTTGAAAAAGAAGAAAAAAAAAGCACTAAATCAATTTGAGATCATTGGCTGCCACCAAACAAGATTCTTCTTATCCTAACTTGCCCAGATACTGTTTTCTAACCTGGGCAGCCTCTCCCCAGAAAGTACTAGAGACATTGTGCACCCAAAACATCTTTCCCGTGCTCCCATTCAATATAATACTCTAGTCAGTCCCTTCAGAACTTCTGATTACAGGACACTTATAATCAAAATGTCCCATTTGCTTAAGGGAGAGAGGTTCTAGTTGGTGCTAATCTATTAACACCCAGAGATCATCCTCATCATTAATTAAAGGATTATAATATTACCAAGGCCTAAGAAGTGCAATTTCAAGTGAGATATATTCCTCTGTTTCTACTAAATTGTACATGAAATCAACATGTCCCTCCCGACTCTCCTTCAATCCACTTTTTGTAAAAACAGCTCATTTTAGGAATCAGTGCTTAGAATAACCAGCAGCTGGAGAACAGAGAATGCATCAGAAAAGCATGAGCATGTTTTCTATACAACTCCATAAACACAGTTGTAATTTCTCATGAATCGGTGCATTTTGACTCTGCTAGTCAGAAATACACTGGGAATAGTCCTAGTAGTCAGTGTAGAATGTCGTTCCCTCACTGGTCTTCTCTAAAACTCCAAAGAAGCATGAAACGCCACAGAACTACCTCTCGTGGGGCCCTCTCTCTACCATGCAAACCTGAAAATAACAAAAGAGTGAGGTGATGTTACTACAGGGCAGAGAGAAGTCCCAGTCACTGAAATGGAATAGTCTATCAGGGACATACAGACAGTATAAAGAGCATCGTTTGCAATATCCTTTAAATTTTCTGCTAGACACAAGCTTGCAAAACAGGTATATATATGTATATATAAACATAATATGTTTACATGAATAATAAGTGTTTATGTTTATTTATATGAATACATTTGTCTGAATTCTTTCCTTCCCCATGTGATACTCATCTAAAATGAATGAAATGTAAAATAGGTATTTATGGGGAAGGCCAGGAATATTAGTTTAAACCAGGACCATTGCCAATGAGATGAACCTTGGTTCATGCCAAGTGTTAACCAGAAGGATGCTTTAGAGCCCCAAAGGGAGGACAGGAGGCAATCCCTGGAGAAGGTGGGAGATTGAAAAACTTTGGTGTGAGAAAAGGACTATAAAATAAACAAGACTGAGGCAAACAAACCTCTGTCTTGCTCTTAGCCCCAAAGGTGATCCTGTTGCTACGATAGTATTAAAATATGTGGTTTTTTGTAGCCTTCAGGTTTTCTTTGATTTTGTTTATGTATCTGTCCAATAGGGTTGATAATGTCAACCTCGTAGGGCTGTTGTGGAATTAAGTGAAATAATGTATTTAGTACCTTTGCTTGGCACATAGATAATGTCTCTGAGTGCTCTTGTTATCATGATAACCCTCCACACGTGTACACAAACACGTTCTCTGCTCACTCAATAATAACCATTTATCCCACACTTTTTGTGTGCCGTGCAGTGCTAGTCACAATGAAGACAGCAAAGACAAGTCAAACCTTGTCTCAAATGTCCTGGGAATACTTGTTTTTCCCCCCAGAGCCTTTGAAATTCAGATATAGAATGTTCTATATTCCTGGCTTGCCTAATGCAAGGAAGATAGGGCTGTTTTTATTTTATTAACACATGGAAGGAAGGATAAAGCATTTAGAAATGGTGAAATTGGCAGCTTTAAAAAAATTCAAGGACTCTATCAGCATTAGGATGTGGAAACATTTGAGTCATAGGCTTGCTAGGGAGTGAGTGTTTAATAGGCGCCTTTGTAAAATCTCCAAACTAAGCTGTATCATTTTCTATACATACTTAAATCTCTTAATTACAAAGCAACTTTAATTATACATAAAGTATGCCTCTTCAATCATGTTTTAATCACACATGAAAAAATTAAATTTATACCAAAGTTATTTTCTGCATTTCAATTCTGATTTTTAAACTCTGGCATATTCCAAACCAAAAAATTACATTAAGCTAATGTTTATGCTTGCACATAATCCCACACTTTCAAGGCAACACTTAAAATATTCAGAAGAGCTTCATAAGAGGGAGTAGTTTAATTCTGCTGTTGACTCAGAGCCATTGTTCTTCACAGTTACAGCTCCGTTGGCATAGGCTACATATGGTCACTTGTTTTCTCAGTGTACAGAGTGATAATGCATTAACATTCTGGCTGGTGGTAGAGGATACGCTGTTTTAGAGAAGTACATCAGGGAGGATGTGCTGCCTCTTGGGCAGAAAGGAGGACAAGATCACCATGAAGGAGCCTGCAAATTGCCTTAAGAAAAATCCCTGTGGCTTTAACTGTGGTGACTGACTTGGGAGCCCTGATTTCAAACATTGGCTGTCTTTGGGTAGGACTTAATATTGAAAGAGCAGTCGTCAGAGACAATGATGGATCAGAGCCATGGAAGGAGATGTTGTCATTCAGAAATGCCATTCTGGAGCCTTTGGTTGCCTCTTGGAAAGGACATTTTATGACCCCATGTTTGCTCTAATCACTGCTATGTAGGTCATAGGTTAAAGTGGAGCTTTGGGCTGGTGACTGATGGCCTCGGAGGTCCATTAGAAGTCTTTAAATGAAATCTTTGAGTATTATTTAAGTAGTTTCTTGGGGACTTTGGCCAGGGTTTAGTGAACATGACTTTTCTTTTACCTTTTGCAGTTTCCTTTGGCTTATATTAAATGAAGAAAAAAGGGCAAGGAAGATATTGTATCTATTCTTTTTATGCTTATTTATTTATTTATTTTGAGACAGAGAGAGAGAGAGAGAGAGAGCGAGTGAGCTCATGCACATGAGCAGGAGAGAGATAGAGAGAGAGGGAGGGAAAGAGAGAATCCCAAGCAGGTTCAGTGCTATCTGCACAGAGCCTGACTCGGGGCTTGATCTAACAAGAACCTTGACCTGAGTCAAAATCAAGAGTTGGAAGCTTAACTGGCTGGGCCACCCAGGCTCTCCTGTGTCTATTCTTATACTGTGAAGGATATCACCTTTCATCTAATTTGATTCCAAGTGGAATTGTATCCCAAGAGACATCTGTAGTTATGCAGGCCATGACTTTACTTACTTTTCCCAGCTAATCTGGTTTATATCTATGGTTGTGAATAAAAAAGAATAAATAAAACAAAACAACAATGAATATTAGTAGCATCACCAGAGGGAGCCACTTACACAGTTTTGTCTCAAGCATCAGCAAAGCTAACTATAAGGGTTGAAATGCAGAAATATTAAGATTTTTATTGTATTTTCTAAACAGAATGGCAGAAAAGTTGATGATATATAAAATCTGTTAGCAGCAATTCCAGATTATGGGACTAGCAGCAACCACTTCATTTCTCCCACTTGAAATATTTGTGAATGGTAATTGCCTGGCTGCAATCCAGAAAGTAAATCATATTTCAAAATGTAAAATTGTATTTGGAGCAAGAGGTATTTTCTCTGATCCTGTCATTGTCCCTCTACAGAATAGTATTAGCAAGTTTGTATGTTTGAAACTTATGCCAGTTTACTGTTTTTGTAATGTAAATTATGCTACCAAAAATAAAAATGAAGAATAAACTCTTTGGATGCACATGCCAGTGCTCAAACACATTCTGCTGCCCCTCTTTGTGACACACATGCACACACACGTGTGCATATTTCCTCTAGTATTTGTTATCAATCAGTAGAACAGTGTTGCCGTATGGACATCAGATAAGCGTGTCTTTGGGTCCCCTAGCAGGAAAGAGAAAATTAGTACACCTAAAGAAAAATAGGCACGCGTCTTTATTAGCACACTGACCTTTTTCATAAAGAAACAGTCAAATGTATGCAGTCTTGGGGATACTCTCTTAATTACCACTCTGACAGAATATTTCAGGAAAATGTATTGATTCCAACTGTCTGTTCTTGGAAGGGAGATTTCTAGGTCTTTGGTTGTTTTATCTTTAGTAGTTCTAACTCAAATCATAAAAAAAACTGGACAGGCAGAATTGCTGTAGTTCTTTAAACAAAAGCGCTTTATGCTTAATACTCCTCAACCCCCCAGCTCTGATAGAATCAGGTAAATCTCATTATATATAATCACAAGAAAGAATGTTCTATAAAATAAAATGATCTCCACTAGCTCATGTAATGGCACTTCGTTGATCTGATTACAATAAAGTCTGCAGTGCATAATATTGATACAGAATGCTTTCTTAGGTTCCTGTCCTTATAACAGTCATTCACTTCAGGAAAGTATTTATTGTGGTTTGTGCTACAGATGGAAAGGAGAAAATGAGAGTGAAGATTAGTTGCACTACTCTGGCAGTACTTATCTTTCTTTCCTTATAACAGCCTTTCATTCTTTTCCTGCATTGCCACCCAGCCAAACTGCTCCCCTGACAAACTGCCTATATCTAATCTATTTGTGAGGGAAGTGGTGGGTGGTGGGGAGTTAGGGGCATGCAATGTGACTGATCAAAATGTCCTGCCTATGGGACTTCAGGTGTACAAATTTGCCTCGGAGGCAAAGGAGCACGTATAGTTTATTTTTTGGTTGTTTTATCTACCTACTTTCTGTGTATTTATTCATCCATCCTTGCATCTGTGTATTTTATTTTAATTTTTAAAATAGTACTTCTTAGTGTAGCAAGAGGTACCATTACTGAGGAAAGAGTCCGCAGGACTAGCACTTCTTCAGGGAGCCTTAGCCCCCAGATGTTCTAGAGAAGTGCTGTGTTAGGACAGTGGGTCAGTTGGGAAGCCCTGTACCTAAAGATATCAGTTGATCTGCCTACCCCATAGGCAAGAAGGTAGAAAAATACTTCTTCTCTCTGGGAAGAAGGTGAGGGAGAAAGCAGTAGTGGCAGTGGTGTGCAAGGCCACCCTCAAAGGCATAGAAAGGTTGGCGTGAGCTTTGCACAAAGAGGGTGCCTCCACATTGCCTCAGTGGCATCTCCATACTTCGATTGCCTTGGGATGTGACATATTCAAACAGAAAGCCCTCAGGCAAAAGGGGCATGTAGGGCCTGAAGTGGTCATTCTCATACTGTTGTCTCCAAGCTATGTCTGGCAGCAACATGGTAGCTGTATCACTGGCGTAAGAGAAAGAGGGGTCAATGCCTGAACATTGATTTGAGTGTGACAAAGGAGATAGTATATACTACTTGTCTTAGTCCACTTGGGCTGCCATAACAAAATTACCAAAGAGGGGCAGCTGAAACAGCAATTTTTTTCTCATACTTCTGGAGGCTGTAAGCCCAAGATCAAGTTACCAGCAGATTCTGTGCCTGGGGAGATCCTACTTCCTGGCTCATAGACAGCCATCTTCTTGCTATGTCCTCACATGGCAGAAAGGGAAGGAGACCTCCCTGGGGTCTCTTTTGTAAAGGCACTAATTTAATTCATGAGGGCTCCACCCTCATAACCTAATCACATTCCAAAGTTTCCACTTCCAAATATCATCACACTGGGGATTAGGTTTCAGCATATGAATTGTGGTGGGGAGCCCACAAACATTCAGTCTGTAGTGGTCCTCTTATTGGTAATACTCGAGAAGCTAGGCAAGGGCAGGGGATAGGGTGAATAGAGGATCCAGTGTCCTACCCAGCAATGATTAAATGGCTATATTTGGATTGGACTAGAGAAAGCAATCCCCAGGCAGCTAGGATACCAATAAATTTAAGGGATCAGTGGTCTTTTGTTTGTAATCTTCTCAGAATTAGCAGAGGGTACATGGAGGCTTCAGTTTGCCTCCTCAAAGGAAATCAGGAGTTTTAGATAAGAAATTAGAAGGGCATTGTGTAGCTGTGTAATTTCTCCATGATTAGTTCCATCTTCTCTTTCTTTTCTTGTGATTAAGAGTAAAGCCTTGAAAGGAAAAACACCCTCAACATTTATGTCTTTAGCGGGAGCAAAGAAGGAGAATTTAGGGAGCAACCACTCACGATGAAGTCAGATTTGTTGGAGTAGGACCCTAACGAGTGGAGTGAGTGATGTTGAAAAGGCTGAAGGTGTAGGCCCTAAAAAGACAAACAATAAGAAACAGTCTGACATGGGAAGAGATCCTGGGACATAGCAGTGGAGAGGCCCTAAGACCCACATAGAAAAAGCTCTATCAAATAAGTCCATCTGGGACCTCTAAACAAACAAATTGGAATAAGATCTCACAATAAGATCCAGAAGAAGACCAAGGAGGAAAATGCAAAGTGAGCAAAATTTTTCCTTGGTCTTTGGCTCAATGTTTATCAAGCAAAGTCAGAACATTTGGAGTATCTTAACCACATTTGTTTTGCAAAATAATTGAGATTAAAGGATGATTTCAAATACTTAGATTTAACAGTCCTCCAAATAATTATAGTAACTCAATGGTATATGGTTAAATTCTGGGCATTCAAGTAATGCTTTCAGAGAACCTTCTTTGTCGTCTGCAAATCAGGCAAATTTATAGCTCCCTATTATATAGGGATTGCTATTTAAATCTAATAAGATGGCAGGGGTGGGAAGGATGATTATTTCAGGCCATTGACAGGCATTATATCTCTTTTTCTGATCCTTATTTTTTTAGCCCTCAACAAGTAATTTAGCAGTATGAAGACAAATCTTGCTTGTTTCTGGAAGAAGAAGGATGTTAAAGAACTTGATGCAGTGGATAGTGTACATGACTTGAAGTTGGATGATGTACATAAAAGTTCTAACTTTGCCATGTGTTGGTGATTTGGTGGAAAAAAAAAAAAACATTGAGATTCAGCTGCTTAACCTGGCTGAATCTCAATGTTTTTTACCTATAAAATGGGAAAGGCAACGTATCTTTGCCTGTTTCATAGCATAGTTGTAAGGCTAGAATGGGTCACAGTCTGAAAATACATTTTATATACAATTAAGCTCTATATAAATATAGGATTCTGTTGAATATAACAGAGCAGAAGGCACCATCTTATAGGCAGTGGAGGGAATCAGAGCATAGACCTTTTAGGAAGAGGAGTCTACATGTGAATTCCAGCTTTACCATCAAACTATTTAGCCTCTCTATGCCTCAGTTTCCTTATTTATGAAGGAAGATAAGGGTAGGTCTCCCTTTGGTGTACTACAAAGTAATGAAGACTAAAGGAGAGTGTACATAAAGTGCTTGGTATGGAGCCTGACACATGAGAGTCCATAGTAAAATAAAGATTAGCTATTACTAGGTGTGATTATTGTGGTCGACTCTACTGAGTTCATTTATCTTGGAAATAATAAACCCATGAACTTCACAGAAAGGGATCTTCAAGTCCAAGCACTGTATTTCTATATCACATTCACATCAATTTATCTAAGTATATAACTTAAATATCAAAGACTGAAATCTGTGTATTATATAGCTAACAATGTACAGGAAGTACATTAACTTTTTTCCCTTGGGTAATTTGGTGACCCAGAATTTAGCATTGCATTATTGGGATCTGTTATCTATCTAGTTAGTTTTGTGGATTGCTGCATCCTTCAGCACTCATCTGTTGTGTCATATTGTCATCAGAAGGATCAATGAACATCATGTAATGGACAGACCTGTTTGTTCAAGAGGAAGGAATCCTGAGAACACCTCTTTCCCATTCTATGACCCCAACCATATTTATTATAGCCATGAGGACACAAAATCCAGTGGTTTACAGATGGTTTACAAAAGAGAAGGGCAAGAGGTGTTTCTTTTTTCTCTTTGTCTTTTTCTACTCTGCCATTATCTGCTTTTTATTTTTCTTTTCTCCTTTTCTTTTCTACCTTGTACTTGGCCCTATCCACATTTTACCTATCTGTTCTCCTTCTTTTCTTTATTATTAGCTTAGATAATTATTTATTTATTTATTTTTTTTATTTAAATTTTTTTTCAACGTTTTTATTTATTTTTGGACAGAGAGAGACAGAGCATGAATGGGGGAGGGGCAGAGAGAGAGGGAGACACAGAATCGGAAGCAGGCTCCAGGCTCTGAGCCATCAGCCCAGAGCCTGACGCGGGGCTCGAACTCACGGACCGAGAGATCGTGACCTGGCTGAAGTCGGACGCTTAACCGACTGCGCCACCCAGGCGCCCCTTAGATAATTTTTTTAAAGACCATTATAAATATTATTTATACATTTTGAGTACCTACTATTGTTTGCCAATTAGTTTTTTTTTTCCTTACAGTTGCTTATGACTTGGCAGTTTTGCAAACAAATACTTAGAAGTGTAATGAATGAAAAATTTATTTTTTACCCTTGTCTTTGTTGACCGCTCCTAATTCTCAGCCTCTACCGTTTTTTTCCAAAGCTAATGTACAATAGCTTTGCTATAGCTATAGCTATAGCTATATAGGAATAGCTATAGCTGTAGCTATAGAAAATCCCACTTTACTTCCTGAGGGCACAAGAGCATAAAATAGGTTTATAAAGAGCTCGGGAATTTGGGGATGCAACAAGTTAAGTGATAATTTGACCTTTGGTTGACTTCTGAGGCCCATTCTTATTTTACTGTTCTTCAGTTGGTAAATGGATATCTGTCGGGTTCCTTGTAAATAGATACTTTTGTCAGGGCATGTGCCCCTGAGCCTTACCTGAGAGACTGAGGTCTTGCTGCCTGCTCTCAGCGCATCTTCAAGCTAACATTTCATCTTTGTGATCTTCCAACTTCCCTGTCACCATGTCTGCCCCAGCATTGGATATTTTATTGGCCCTGAGTCCCTCCCAGCCATGTGCCATGCCCAAGGCTGCCTTCTCAAATGTTGCTCTGAGTTTTTGCAGCCCATTGAGATCTCCCTTTCTCATTCTATCCAGATGCCATGAAAGGGAGGTACTAACAGTCCAAATGTTTATGTCTCCCTACCCCCAACATTTGTATGTTGAAATCCCAGTGCAGTGGTATTAGGAAGTGGGGTCTTTGGGAGGTGAATTAATCATGAGACTTAAGAAGAGTCCCCAGAATGCTCCCTTGCCCCTTCCTCGTGAGGATTCAGGAAGTCTGTGACTTGGAATAGGGCCCTCACTGAACCAATCTGGCACACCGATTTCAGATTTCCAGCCTACAGACTGAGGAATTTCTGTTATTTTAAACCACCCAATCTGTGGTATCTCGTTATAGCAGCCTGAATAGACTAAGACAGGAGGACTTGTAGTTTTTTGCCCTGTATTCCTAGTATCAAGCAGATTGAGAGCTTAGCCCTGGTGGGTTCTCAGTAAATGTTTGAAAGACTGTTGGACCATTCCACTGCCTCTCCCAGTGGTTTGTTGCCATTCTACTGGAAGACTTTTTCTCAACCTCTACTGCTTGTAGGTTTGCATAGACAGGGTAGTAAATGCTATGCAGTGATGATCAGTGATAATGTGATAGGGGCACCTCAATTCAGTCTCTAAAGAAGAGTAGGGGTTTACCAGTTATTGGAGTCCTGGAATGGGGTATTAAGACAAATAAAAGCATGGATTTTTTTGGACCTGTAGCATGGTAATGCAGTGTTTCCTTCTTTCCTTTCTTTCTTTCATTTCTTTCTTTCTTTCTTCCTTTCTTTCCTTTTCAAAAAAATTTTTTTAATGTTTATTTATTTTTGAGAGAGACAGAGACAGAATACAAGTGGGTTAGGGGCAGAGAGAGATGGAGACACAGAATCTGAAGCAGGTTCTTGGCTCTGAGCCATCAGCACAGAGCCCCATGCAGGGCTCGAACTCAGGAGGTGTGAGATCATGACCTGAGCCGAAATCAAGACGCTCAGCTGACTGAGCCACCCAGACGCCCCCCTTTTCTTTTCTTTTCTTTTTTCTTTTCTTTTCTTTTCTTTTCTTTTCTTTTCTTTTCTTTTCTTTTCTTTTCTTTTCTTTTCTTTTCTTTTCTTTTCTTTTCTTTGCTATTTGGTTCCAAAAAGTTTTGCTTTGGCCTATAGGAGAGAAAAGGTATTACTTTCTGAATTGCCTGAGTAAGCTTTAGAATGAGATAGAAATGGCTTCTAATTCACTCTCTATTTTTGGCCATTTTATGAT
This sequence comes from Lynx rufus, assembly GCF_022079265.1. Lineage (NCBI taxonomy): Eukaryota > Metazoa > Chordata > Mammalia > Carnivora > Felidae > Lynx > Lynx rufus. The sequence goes on from NW_025814867.1 coordinate 65,911,029, forward strand.
CTCTGCTAACTAACTTCTTTGAGCATCAATATGTTGCTAAATGTGCAATATGTTACTGATATCTCAGTAAAGGTTCATTGCCTTTCATTCTTAACTCTACTTTTCATGGACAGATACTGGCATGCTTTCCCGGAACGTTTCTGGTACCTTTTTTTTTTTTTTTTAGTGTTTATTTATTTTTCAGACAGAGAGAGAGAGAGAGAGAGAGAGAGAGAGAGAGAGAACATGAGTGGAGAGGGGCAGAAAGAGAGGGAGACACAGAATCTAAAGCACACTCCAGGCTCTGAGCTGTCAGCACAGAGCTGAATGCAGGGCTCGAACCCACGAACTGTGAGATCATGACCTGAACCAAAGTTGGACGCTTAACCACCTGAGCCACCCAGGTGCCCTGTGATACCTTTTACCAGCAACTTGATAGGCTAAATATTCCCGGTGATGTGACTACTACCCTTTATCTTTTATTCTTACTCATCATAGTTTTGTAGATTTTTTTTCATGATCCAGGTCTTGAAACATTAATTTCCATATCATGGGCATACATCTTTGTTGGTAAGTTTTGTAAATAACTTTTCTGGTTTATCTTTGCATTTATTTTTCACTCTACTATTTTTTTTCACCAGTTTTTTTCATACTTCACCATTTTACTTTTATTTTGTTCTTTGGGTCATACATTCTTATTCCTTGAGATTCATATAAGATAAAGAATTTAGACATCAAGATGGGAATCTCTAGAAAAAATGGCTGATAAAAATTCAGTGGAGGATGAACACATTTTCATATTTTGATTTGGATTGGCTAACTCATGGCATGTTTTTTATGAAGATTCCATTGCAGTTGAATAATCAGATGTTTATGGAATTTGTGGTGATCAATCCAGAGATATTTAAACGAAGTGTAAAATCCTCCGTAGTGAGAGACAAAGAGGAAGAAGTGTGGTAAGATAGGATTAATAGTGAAAACTGGCTAGAATCTAAAGTTAGATTGATTCATTCATTTTGTCAAAGATACTTATGGTGCCAGGCTCAGTTCTAGGCTCTTGGGCTACACCAGTGAACTAAACAGGCAAAAATCCTTGTGCTCATGGAACTCATGTCCTACTTTGGGGGAGATAAACTATAAACAAAATGAGTGAATAATTTGTATAATGTGTTAAAAGATGATAAGTGCCATGGAAAAAATAATAAGGCAGAGGAGGGGTGTGGGGAATGTTGGGGAGGGAAGGTATCAGTTTGAATTCAAAATCAGATGGTCAGAGTAAGCCTCATTAACTGGTGGTTTGGAAAAGACTTAAAGGAGGTAAAGAAGCAATCCATAGGTGTACTGGGGAGAAGAGCATTGCAGGTGGAGGGAACAACAGTCAGTGCCAAATTCCTACAGTGAGAACATGCCTGGTGTGAGCATCAAGGAAGCAGCTGAGGCTGGAGTTGGGGAGTTGTTGGCATACAGATAGTATTTAATCCTCAAGACTGGATTAGATCACCAAAGGAGTAAGCAAAGATAAATGCCCAAGATAGACATTCTGTCCCCCGAATTTATGAACCTTCCGTAAGCTCCTTATCCCTCTGAGCCTCATCCTTCATCTATAAAGTGGAAATAAAAATATATTCCTCTTAGTATGGGAGGATTAAATGAGATAATGGATATAGAATATGTGGCCCTTCATTGGTTTGATTTCCTTCTGTTCTTTCCACGATAGCCCAACATCAGAGATGCCAATAAAGAACCAAAGGAAAAACAGGCACCAAGGGACAGCTTCTTCCTCTCCATGAAGTCTCTTCCTTGACTCACACTTCCTCTGTTTTCCAAACTACTCAATGATTGCTTCAGTTAAGAAATTATTGCCGTTGGGGCACCTGGGTGGCTTAGTCTGTTAAGCATCTAACTCTTGGTTTTGGCTCAGGTCATGATCTCAGGGTTCCTGAGTTCAGGCCTCGCATTGGGCTTCACGCCAACAGGGAGGAGCCTGCTTGGGATTCTCTCTCCTTTTCTCTCTGCCTCTCCCCCTTTGCTCTCTCTGTCTCTCTCTCAAAATAAATAAATAAAATTAAAAAAATAAAAAAGAGTATTTCCTTTGATCACAAAGCAGACCTTTGTCAGGTCTTTGGGACCCTTGAGACTTTGCCTGGGAAAAGCCATGTAAAAATTTACATTCAAAACAATATGTTATTCCTTATTTGGATATCATACCAGGACATGTAGGAGTCAATATTGGAAATGAGGGGTGAGGAGATACATGGATGCAAATAATAATTATATCCTTTGGAATTTAATATGATTAAATAGATGCTGGCATGGTTCAAGCACAAAGATTACGTCACTTTAAAATATATAGTTGAAGTGAGTCTAATGCACTTTGAAAGAGATAGAAGAAAACCCAAGTGTTTATTTTGAAGTCCACAAATATGTTCTTGGGATTTCTAATTCTAATAAATTCTTTTGTTACCATGGGTTGAACTGTAACATTGTCACCTGTCTGCTTTAATTTAACACCTATGTCCATGTCAATGTATGCTATTATAATTGTAAAATTAAGATTATTTGTGATTACACACTGCTGACCTTGGGAATCCCTTATTTGGAATTAGTACTTTGTGTTGTTTGTTTGTTTGTTTATAGAAGATAACCTATCTTTTTGTATTAGATATTTATTAGGACATATTCTTCCATGTCACAAGGTATTCCGTGTGGCCACACAAGTTATGTTTGTATTAGTCACTTATGTCATTGCATTTAAATATCCTATAAATGTCTAAAAGAGTTTGTGGCAGTAGTAAAGAAATCAAAAGTAATTTTTCTGATGCATTTTTTAAAAAAAAGTTTATTTATTTATTTATTTTGAGAGGGGCAGGGAGGGGCTGACAGAGAATGAGAGTGGAAATATAGAGTGAGAGAGAGAGGAGGAGAAAGAGAGAGAGAGGGAGGGAGAGAGAATCCCAAGCAGGCTCCTCACTGTCCGTGCAGAGCCCCACGTGGGGCTCAAACTCACAAACGATGAGATCATGACCTGAGCTGAAATTGAGTCAGATACTTAAGTGACTGAACCGCCCTGGAGTCCCTGATGCTTTTTTTTTTTTTTAATTGGTGTTCTTCCCTTTTAAGACTATGGAATTAGACATTTAAAAGTTCACTACAATTATTTAAAATAGTTCTTGATATGATATTCAACTGAATTCTCTAAATTATTTATATTTAAAAAGTGTTTTCCTATTTTGCTTAATTATCTGAATCATAGAAGCATTCCTAATTTTATGGAAACAATCAGTCTCTTTATGAAGTTAGTAATTCATATTTTATCATTATATAGATTTAAATTCTTAGAAAATATTTATCAAATACTAATGCTAATTCTTTTGGGTTGCTTAGTTTTATATTTTATACTACAGAGTAATGTAAAAATTTATAACAGGTTGCTTGCAACAATGACTTGCAGTTTTAAATATGTGATGTTGGATCTCTATCAGTTATATAGTTATTTTGTAGCTAAATGGAGCTACACGGAGATTGCAAGGCAGATATTATAATACAAAATATGAAGAGAATGCGAAATATGAAAAAGTAACTACATTCTTTAGATGTTTCATTTCTTCTTTCATTAAACTTTTTTTTGATAAATTTTCTCCCTCCTTATGAATTCTCAGATTAAATATTCCCCACAACTTTTATAACTTTTATTATTTTTATTAAATAAGAAACACATGCTCATTTAATCATAATTAGATAAGAAATAGTTGTACAGGTAGAAGGAAAAACCCTAGAATCCTGTCACCCTGATATAACTACTTTTACCTATCCATTTTCTTTCTTTGACTTTCTTTACTAATTTTCTCCCTCTGAGAGTTTATGTGTGTACAGCATTTGAAAATGTGTGTGTATCCACACACACACTTTTAAATACAAAGATGATCTGTTAATGCTCTGTCATACATTCATTTCTTGTAATTATATGCCAAATACTGGATGACATAATTATTAGCTGGTTGTTTTAATGACATACTTTAACACCTAATTACTTTATTTGTACAATTGTTTCTAGCTTTTTCCCCTATTATCAGCAAGAAGCATTGCATATACATTGCACAGTTGATTATTTCCTTATGAACAGTTCTTGATGGGGAATTTTTGGGTGAAGGATTTGCACATTTTCTTTATTTTTAAAGTATTTATTATTTATTTATTTATTTTTTGGGGGATATGCACATTTTCAGTCCTTTGAGTAAATATTCCCAATGTGTCCTCCCTAATAGTGGTGGCCATATATAATCCCTCTGGCAAAAATTCAGGGTGCCCTCTTCAATACTAACATTACAGTCTTTATAATATTAGCAATCCAGTAGGTGTAGTCTTCTCTCTCATTGCCTAAATTGGCAGAACTATGATTACTAATGATTTAAACATTTGAAAATATATTTATTTGCCACATGAACTCCATATTTTAAGACTTGCCTAATTTTTCTAATCTACTGTCTGTTTATTCTGTTCATGGGAATATAGGTCTCCTTTATGGTTTTTTCTTTGACCTCAAGCTTAAGTTCTGTGATGCCAGTTATATGCATATTAATCTATATTTTCTTTAGATACCTTTATGTTTTGAATTTTTTACCACTAAATTTTCATTTCATCTGGAATTTGTTTTGTTGTGAAATAGGAGATAAGATTCTAAATAGCAGTTATTGATGAGCCCATCTTTCCATACTAATTTGAAATGTTTTCTTTATTATGTACAAAATACTTACATGTACTCGCATCTTTTGGACTTTTTCTTCAGTTTCATTAATCTGTTTATTTGGAAAAGTTCTCCATTGTTTTAGTTTATTATAAATTTTTCGTACTTTATAATATTGAGCAATACGGGTCCTGTGTATTAGTCTTATTTTTTAAATATTTTCTTAGTATTGTGTCCACTCTTTCTTCAGTTGTAATGTAGGATAAGTTAAAAGTAATAGTATTGGATTTTATTAAGCAAATTTTAAATAATCTTTGTACTGTTGTATTTTCAGAATCAGGAACCCAGTCTATCACATTTTTCTTTTTTTCTTTTTTTATTAATTTTTTTTTCAACGTTTATTTATTTTTGGGACAGAGAGAGACAGAGCATGAACGGGGGAGGGGCAGAGAGAGAGGGAGACACAGAATCGGAAACAGGCTCCAGGCTCTGAGCCACCAGCCCAGAGCCTGACGCGGGGCTCGAACTCACGGACCACGAGATCGTGACCTGGCTGAAGTCGGACGCTTAACCGACTGCGCCACCCAGGCGCCCCTCTATCACATTTTTCAAATAATTTTTGCTAAAGACTTTTTATTTTGAAACAATCTTACTATGGAAAAGTTGCAAGCAGAATACAAATGGCTTTTTTTCTCTTAAGCCATGTGGAAGTAAGTTGCCCATCTTCCCATCAAATACTTTATTGTGCATTTCCTAAAAATATAGACATTGTTCTTTTTAATCACGATACAGCCATCAAAATCAGGAAATTAAGGTTGATACATGACTCTGTCTAATTCTCAGACCCTGTTAGTTTTTTGTCCAGTGTTCCAATAATATCCTTTATAAATAACAAAAGGGTTCAGTTTAGAATCCTGTTTTTAGTTGCCTTGTCTCTTTAACCTTGTTCAACCTGATGTAGTTTCTCAATTTTTCTTTGACTTCATAACCTTGGTACTTTTAAGGAATATAGGGCAGTTGTTTGGTAGTCTGTTAGTTTGTGTTTGTTTGGTCTTTCTTAGTGTTTAGCTTTAGCGCATGCGTCTTTGGGAGGTATATCACGGAAGTGATGCCGCGCTCTTCCCATTGCATCATCACTGGCGGCACTTGATTAAAGTGATGTTTGCCAGTCTCCTTCCCTGTAAAGTTCTTCTTTTCCCCTTTGTAATTAAAAAGTATTTTGAAGGAGAGACCTTAACATTGTAAATATTCCATTCCCAGCCAACTTTTAATTAATTAATTAATTTTTAAAAAATCAGGAAGTGCTCAAGATATTCACTTTTATTTAATAGGTTATGTGACTCTCATTTTTCTTTTTGTGTTCAGATCAGTTTTCCCATATTTGATTAGTCGGAGCACTTCAAGGTGGATGGCATGTCCCTATCATGCTTGGAGGAATACCTTGCTTTCTGACACAGTAAGATTTTCCAAGTTAATTTTGCATTTTCACTTCTGTCCTGGAACCAAGCATTTCTCCAAGGAGCCCTGTTTCCTTTTGATCCTCCTCCTCCTTTCCCTCCTCCTCCTTTTCCTTTTTCTTCTTTTGGTTATTTATACTTCATTTTGTTTCCTTAGGGAAGAGAGCAGTTTTGGGGCAAGTAGGAAGCTAATATCTGGTTTTAGTCATGCTAGTTTTCTTATCAAATCTAGCCAATATAGATACAGGTTTCCCCTGCTAGCTGAAAGTAGAGCGTTCCTATGAAAACTTTTGTAAGCCTAAATGGCATTAAGTGAAGGAGCATTACCATTAATGGAGTGGAAAATTTTTTTAGTGTTCCCAGACCCCAAAAATAACCTCTTGTAGGCTTTTCTGATACCTTAGGATACATCTTACTCATGAATACACAAAATAAATTGAGATAATATTCAGATGCTTACACAGTTCATGGTGATGCTTCATGCTGAGTGTAGTTCCTGGGGAAGGAGCTTTGTGGGGCTACTCTTGCCACTATGGACCTGTGGCTTCTGTAATGGCTCACTGCAAATCAAACAGTGAATGTTACTTTTGCTTTTATGAATAAAAGGTGAGAGCTTTCACCTTTCCTTTTATTCATAAAAGCAAAAATCCTCTTCAGATTCCTTTTGGTTAATGAACACAAGTACTAATGTTGGTGTTTCGTAACAGTGAATTGCTGTAACATGAACCTTTGAAAAGTGGAGGATACCTGTAATATACAAAATATTTCATATATATAAATGTTTTTATTTGCACATTTATTGACAAATATGATGAAATCAACATCTGTTAGATTTTTTCCATTTTGGTAAATAGTTTTTGCATGAATTTTTTAAATATAAAATGTATTTTAACTTTTAGAGCAGTTTTAGTTTCAATGGAAAGTTCAGTGGAAGGTACAGAGAGTTCCCATATACTCTTGCCCCACACATATATAACTCCCCACATTTTCAACATCCTCCACCAGAGTGGTCCATTTGTTCAATTCAATGAACCTACATTGATAAATTATTATTCCCCAAAGTCCATAGTTTACATTAGGATTAATTCTGGGTTTTGTACATTCTGTGGGTTTTAACAAATGTGTGATGATGCATATTCACCATTGTAGTATCATACAGAGTAGTTTTACTGCTTTAAAAACCCTCTGTGCTTTGTCCATTCATCATTCTCTCCTCGCTGAATTCTGACAACTGTTGATCATTTTACTGTCTTCTTAGTTTTTCCTTTTCCATGTTTGGTTTTGTAAGAAACTGACCAACTGTCTTCCGAAGTAGCTGTATCATTTTGCATTCCCACCAGTCAAGAGTGAGAGTTCCTGTTGTGCCACATCCTCAACAACACTTGGTGTTGTCAGTGTAATGATTTTGGACTTTCTAATAGATATGTAGTAGTATCCCATTGTTGTTTTAATTTGTATTTCTCTGATGATATATTATGTGGAGCATCTTTTCCTGTGCTCATTTGCCATGTGCATATCTTCTTTGGTCAGGTGTCTATTAAGGTCTTTGGCCCATTTTTGTAACCCAGTTGTTTGTTTTTTTATTGTTGACTTTTAAGAGTTCCTTGTGTATTTTGGATAGTAGTCCTTTATATAAGATATGTCTTCTGTAAATATTTTCTCCCAGTCTGTAGCTTGTCTTCTTATTCTTTTGAAGTGTGAATGTTCTGCAGAGCCGAAGTTTTTAATTTTAATGAAGTCCAGCTAATGAATTATTTCTTTCATAGAGTGTGGCTTTGGTCTTGTATTTAAAAAGTAATCAGGAGTGATTGTTCCCTTTTAGAGGAAAATAATATTTAAAAGCCAGAATCTGGGTGTGAATTGTTACTATTGGGGCATGACTCCTTCTAGGCTTCTCAATGGACAGAGCTGGGACATGTCTCAATGGACATGTTCACACACAGCTACGTAAATATTTCCATATGTTTCTACCTATCTATTTAAGGCAGTGAGTTTACATTAATACTTCAAATTCTGATCAAACCGCATAGAATTCATTCTGGTTTTCTCTCTTTCCATATTTGCAAATTTGTAATCTGTTACTGGGAACATAGCTCCCAGCATTTTATTTTATTTTATTTTATTTTATTTTATTTTATTTTATTTTGTTTTATTTTCCAATATATGAAGTTTATTGTCAAATTGGTTTCCATACAACACCCAGTGCTCATCCCAAAAGGTGCCCTCCTCAATACCCATCACCCACCCTCCCCTCCCTCCCACCCCCCATCAACCCTCAGTTTGTTCTCAGTTTTTAAGAGTCTCCCAGCATTTTAAAGATATTTACTCATTTGATCAAGTCTTCTGCATGAAACCAATCTCCTATTGCTGCCAGTACTCCTTGCTTTGAATAGATGTCCTCCTTATGCCACCTGGGCTCTGAAAGTCCTCACTAGCCTCCCTGCTGTGTGGACACCTCCTCAGCCAGTTTGGGCTCTGACAGTCCATGTCTGGGCTTGCCCCTCTATGGATGCCTCACCTTGCTCATCTTCTGACTCCCCACACTGGGTTGCATCCCTGTTAAACTCCTCCTCACCCTGCCAGGGTCTGACACCTTGCTCTTGGCCCTTTTGGACTCATTCCTTGCCCCATGAGGATGTTGTATTTCCTCTGCCTTACCTGATTACTTAATTGTTTAATAAGGAAAATAAGGGAGTGGGAAGAGAGATCTTTTATTTGTTTTATGTTTTTTTAAGTTTATTTATTTTGAGAAAGAAAGCAGGGTAGGGGCAGAGAGAGACAGAGATAGAATTCAAGCCGGCTCTGCACTGTCAGTGCAGAGCTGGATGTGGGGCTCAAACTCACGAACCATGAGACCATGACCTGAGCCAAAATCAAGAGCCAGATGCTTAACCGACTGAACCACCCAGGTGCTCCAAGAGTCAGTAAACTTTATACTTTGTTGTTAGTTTTCTTGTTAGATTCTTAGCCATCTTGTGTTTTTGTTTGTATTGTGAACATTTATTTTATTTTCTATTTTCATCTAATTTTTGGTATATTAGGAAAGTTTTATTTATATGTTGAATGCTTAATTTGTAACTAACCAAGTTCTCCAACTCTTATATATAGATTTAATCATTTTCAATTTGGAATTATAATTTTATCTTTAAATAGTGGTCATTTTGCTTCTTCATATGTATGTAATTGGACTTTTCCTATAACATTAATTTCCACATATAGAAGTAGAAAATATACAATTACAAAGAATTCTAAAATTGATTTTAATCCAAAATCCTTAACCAGAAGGTAAGACTATGTAGGATGGGGAATTATGAAAATAAAACAATTTGTTATTGTTGATTCATATTAGACAATTTTAGGCCTACTTGAATTAATCAATAGATTCCTTCCTCAAGTTTCCATTCATTTCCTAAAGTCTTCTAAAGTTGTCAACAGCATAGCAAAGTAGATTGTAATTTTCATGTTCTTGCTCCTGAAATAATACATGAGCTCTTTCTAGCAATGGTTTTCAAATTTTAACATGCGTATGAATTACCTACGTATAGGGGCTAGGAATTTGCATTTTTTTTTAAAAAATTTAAATTTATTTATTTTTGAGAGAGACAGAAAGACAGAGCATGAGCAGGGGAGGGGCAGAGAGAGATGAAGACACAGAATCTGAAGCGGGCTCTAGGCTCTGAGCTGTCAGCACCAAGCTCAACGCGGGGCTTGAACTCACAGACTACAAAATCATGACTTCAGCCGAGGTCAGAGGCTTAACCAACTGAGCCACCCAGGGGCCCCAGAATTTTCATTTTAATCAAACACTCCAGGTGATTCCAGGTCCATGGGCCTCATTTAAGAAACATTGATTTAGAATGAAATAGTGTTTAAGTAAATGTTTCAACTAGATCACTTTTGTTCCAAGTGGAGATAAACAGGCATGTTTTCTAGTGAGGAGATTAGAATTCAGGGACTGGAGAGCATCGTGTGGTTGCAGTCAACTGCACTCTATATAATCTACTTCCACAAGAGTCTGTTGATGTTCATTTCTCTGAGACTAAGAGCTAAGTTCCTTGAATGTTCCTATCCTTTCTTAGGTTTTTAGTAAAATGACACTATATAAAATCATCTAAAAGGAGTTGAAGAGCTACTCTGCTTTTAGTTATTTATCCAATTTTCAGTGTTTAAGAAGCTTTCTTCCAGGCAAGAGTAAGTTCAGAATTACCTGTGAATAGCTACAAAATAGTGGTTGTTCCTTGTAAGCTCCTAAGTATAGCACATGTTTGGGAGGAAATTATTTGGTCGTTTGGTCTAATGTGAAACTGAAAAGGGGGCCTGAAGTTTGCCCAATAATTTCAAATATGTTGGTGTTCAATTCTGCATAACTAATGCTCCACTTTCTCTGTTGGTCCCTTTGCTTTCTGTCACTTCTGAGGACCAGAGCTGTGATGCTTGAGGCCACTCAGGTTCCAAATTTGTGACAAATCCCCCAGGGCTCACTGGACTGGCAGTAAGTCCTCCCAGTTTGATTTCCTTTCAGCCACTGAAGTGTTAGAAAAGTAACAACAAAGGCTCCCACGGAAAACAGCAGTTTTGTTTCTTAACAGTCCTCTCTACTCATGAATTACGTCTTTTGTTCCATGGATTTTTTTTTTGTCAGATAATTTTAATAGTTTTCTCCATGTAATCTATGGTATGGTTTTTGTAAACTGGCATAATCCTTTAAGGGTGTTTTGAGTGTAAGCCACTATTTCGCACATTTTTCCTCCTTCTATCCCCATCATCTGCCATAGAAAAGTTGATTTTATTTTTAAAAATTTCTTTAGCCTTTTAAGCTGTTATTTTCACTTTAAATATATGGTGTTTTATGTTATAAAGTTAGATCCTCTTTTAAAATAGTATAGATACATATAAAAGCCCCATGCTCACTGAAACATTATTTTGTAATATTTCAGCATCAGTTCAATAAAAGAAAGTCATTTTTAGGGAGAAATGTATAGTCCATGCCATGCATTCAGTCCAGAAAGGAGGCTAACGTTTTAAATGAGGGAGAGATATTATGAGGAGAAAATAGTGGCTTTGGGGTTAGACGGAAACACCAGTACCAAACTGGTATTGCTCATTATAACTATTATTAAGAAACTGACAAACCTAAAAGACAAAGACAAAGTCAAACAACACATGATCTCCCTTACTAGCAGTATTGTTCTTACTTTTTTGTCATTCTTACTTTTGAGCATGTCTAAAACTCCCCTTTTAAATCAACTCATCAATCCCAAGTGAATCCAGCACTCGCAAAAAAAAAAAAAAAAGAAATGATTATTTTATAGCCTTTGCTATAAAATGACCCACATTGAGAATGCAAACTGGTACAGCCGCTCTGGAAAACAGTGTGGAGGTTCCTCAAAAAATTAAAAATAGATCTACCCTATAACCCAGCAATAGCACTGCTAGGAATTTACCCAAGGGATACAGGAGTGCTGATGCATAGGGGCACTTGTACCCCAATGTTTATAGCAGCACTTTCAATAATAGCCAAATTATGGAAAGAGCCTAAATGTCCATCAACTGATGAATGGATAAAGAAATTGTGGTTTATATACACAATGGAGTACTATGTGGCAATGAGAAAGAATGAAATATGGTCTTTTGTAGCAACATGGATGGAACTGGAGAGTGTTATGCTAAGTGAAATAAGTCATACAGAGAAAGACGGATACTGTCCATATGTTTTCACTCATATGTGGAGCCTGAGAAACTTACCAGAAGACCATGGGGGAGGGGAAGGAAAAAAAAAAGAAGAAAGGTTAGAGAGGGAGGGAGAGACTCTTAAAAGAGACTCTTAAAAACTGAGAACAAACTGAGGGTTGATGGGGGGGTGGGAGGGAGGGGGGGTGGGTGATGAGCATGGAGGAGGGCACCTGTTGGGGTGAGCACTGGGTATTGTATGGAAACCAATTTGACAATAAATTTCATATTTAAAAAAAATAAAGGTTTTAAAGATTAAAAAAAAATAAATGACCCTCATTGAAAGCAAAATAATTTTTCATCGTTACTATTCAAAATGCTAATGAAAACATCTAGATATATTTCCCAATATTCAAATTATTTCACAGTATTTAGAAGCAAAGACTGCTACTCACTACACATTTTCTCTTTGCTGTGATTAGCTGCTCCCATTCCTTTCCAAATAACACATGGCACACATAGGAGTCTGGAATATATTTTAATAACTCTGGGTTTCCTACCACTCATGACCTGTCTCTCATAATTTGAGGATTTCATGCTATAGGGAAGACAAATGGGGAGATCTCTATATTTGTGGCCAGGAGAATTCATCTAGGGATGGTTTAACTGTGTCCCAGTAATGCTGTAATGTATCTATTACTTATTATCTGTTTGTGACCCTGCCCTATCCACATCTACATTCTGCCTTTCTCTGTCTTGTACTATGCCCTAGAAGGCTGACCTTGTCTTCTATGAGCATTTACCCAAGTTGCCTTGACAGCTAGCTTCCTGTTTAAACACAGGCAAGTCAATGACAGGAATGGAGGGTAGTAAGAGAGAGTTTGGGTTATTTTTTCACCATTCTTTCCCACCGTGTGCCATGGTTTCTAGTAGTGCCTGTATCCTCCCATGACTATGGACTATGACCTTGGCATAGGTCCATGCCTCCAGCTCTAACTGTACTCCAGTAACACTGTTTTTTGTTTTTGTTTTTGTTTTTTTTCTTCCTCTTTCCCTAGGGCAACAAGTGCCCTAGGGAAATGCCTCTTTCAGTTGCTATTCTCTGGGTGCTGCAACATTCCTTTCTGGTTTCCTTCACCCTGCCCATAACTCTATCAGTGGTTCTGTATTAAAATCTTAGTTTGGATTCTGGTTCCTGAATGACTGACACAGCATGTAATAGCAATTAGAAACACTGTATAACACATTTGATTGTTAAGTTCTTGGACAAAGAAATAAAGTGGGAAACCTAAGGAAGATCCTTAAGATGTGATCTGTCTAGAAAGTACTTATATTTGAAATAGCTTCAGTTTTGCTCTGTGTTGCTTCTTAGCTCCTGCTTTCCCAGTTACGATAACCAGCTTCTCAGCTGCTGGTTATCACCTGTCACCGCCAATGCCACCGTGCTTACTGTGGCAATAGCTACTTTTTGACCTTCACTCCTATAGTGAGGACCCCATGGCATACATTGATCAGAAACCTTTTAAAGTGGGATGAGGGAAGATAAGGCTTTTTCAGGAACGTAAATGAAAGACAGTTGAAGTTGCAATAAAACTTGTGCTGGAATTTATCCAGCACTCCTCTTACTATTGAACCTTTATTTCTAATCCCAGTTGTGCTCTCTGGTTCTCAGCTTGTAGCTGGCTTTTCCTGCTCTGATTTGATTCTTCATTTAGTGTATTGGACTTTCCTCTTGTTTGGCCACTCACTTTTGATGCCCTTTAAATCTTACCCCCAGACCATAATATGCCAAGTGTAACACAGGAGCTACCATCTTTGTCTTCTCCAGTGCTGTTCCTGCCACCATCGTCCTTGGTTTGGCCTCTGCTAATGCCTTTACTTTGGTCATCACCATCCCCACCCCTTCACACTTTCCTCCACCCCCATCACACACACTTGTGTGCCATCCTGCAGCCACCATCATCTCCACCATCAACTCTGTATTTTCCACCAACTGCCAATTGAACAGCCTGTTTCCTTCTTTATTTCAGTCCTTAAACTGAGCTCCCAAATATCTAGTCCCCATTGATAATGAAGTTTGGTATTTTGGACTTTGTTTTTAACACTGCAGACTTACTATAATAAAGAGAGGAACCTAGTCCTCAAGGATTCATTAGTTTGGCAGTTATAGCAGGTGCATATGAATATATTGTTCTCTTGAGAAAATAGGAATACACCTTTGATCACTTGGGTATTATGAGATAAATTTCATTTTAATAGTGTTAATTTTTTTTCTTCCTTTGGACTCTATTTCCAAACCAAAAACCTATTTATTTGACAATGGAGAAAATCTTATACCTTGTATTCATACATGTTTTGTGCAGTAAAGTTTCTATAACAGAAATTCAATTTCCTGGTTAAGATAGGAGTAGAGTTTAAATAAGGTGATGAAAAAACTGAGTCTTATACATGTTGTCTTTCCTACTAAAACTACATAAAAATTGTCACAAATTACATCTTTATCTTCTACAACTCCAGTTTGTGATAATTCCTTGTTTATAGGGATTCTAGTGAGAAATGATGAATTAAGTAACCTCCTTATCAACTCTTCAGTGTTGTTTTGTTTAGTTTCCCCTCACTTTTTCTCTGGCACTATTAATTTAAGTCAAATTACACAACAATAAAAAAAAACCCTAAGTATAAAAAAAAAAAAACTATGAAATGAAGGAAAGAACCAAAAGAGAGACCTGCCAACTTTCTTCAGAAAATTTTCCCCAAATTCTGGGCTATACCATTTTGGGATCGCAGATCTAGTATGCGATCTTTCTTGGGCGGTGTATAATATAAAACGCTTATTTTAAAAAAATGAAATTGACATGATCCTGAGCTCTGTTAATAATTAGGAATCATGGAGAAAAAATTTATTTGTTTTTATAGTTTTACTTTCAAAGTTCAGAGTTACCATCTTTAAGAAAGTCAAATACAAACTGTAGATTATTCAGGAACAGTGAAGGGTGACTCAAAAGTTTGAAAATGGGACCTCTCCAGAAAGCTTAAAGGAATTAGAGTTATTCAGTGGAGAGAAAAGATGAAGGCACACTTGCCTTTAGGGGGTTAATGGGCACTAAATGTTCCTTTTTTCCCTTGAATGTTAAGAAGAAGGAACAGTGAGTAGCATATGTTAGAAAGAAAAGTAAAAGCCATGGTTTCTATGTGGACATTTTTAGAAATCTCTTTTCTGAAGTTCTTCAAAAGTAGACTTATTTGGAAAAAATTTCCAGCATTTCCCAAATTACATTCAGTAGAAGCACAGTTTTTCAGTGATACTCATTTTTCTAAGGTTCCCATGGTCAAAGATGTTCGGGAAATGTTTCATATTATATTCCCTTCTTGGATATTAGCAATACACATTAGCATGTTGCAGGCTCTGAGAAGTCCTAGAAAGGTAGGAACTTGTTGAAGTCTGTTTAATGCTTAGGCAACACAGTTTATGTGCACAGGGAAGAATTCCTCCCCCACAGTCAGCGCATGTCATATTCTTTAGTTTCCTCTAGGGGCCTGTTTAGGAAGCACTGGTTTAAAGCCTGGAGAATGAATTTCCAAACCTGTTGAGGTTCACTGTTGACTTTTAAGGTTATATTAAGAAATCATTATGAACTTGTGGAATTTAATCCAAGGGATGAATGGGAATTAAATAAGAAATATGTACAAAACTATACAAAGAAATTACCTTGAGGTTGCATGAATGCTTTATGCTTCTATTCACATGAAATATGTGTACCAGGATGTAAACACAAAGGAAAATATACTGGTTTAACATATTTGGAGAACCTGAGGTTTATTTTATACTGTTAAAAGTATTCTTCATGCACTTGCAAAATAATGTATATGAAGTGTAAAATCTATTAAACTATCAGCCCATGACGTAAATGCCTGGATGCCTTCTGCATTAATCTTAGTACTGTGAAATAAACCTCAAGAAATTTTTATTATAGAAAGTCAAGGTGCATCTTAGCCCTTTTAAATTCAAAATCATGACACTTGCATTCAAATTATGTAAAAATATCTCTAAACAGCAATTAACTTAAATTTGGAGGAATGAAAGTGTCCTTGTAGGTTGGAAAAATGCCAACAACATTTGGGAGCTTAATTCTGTTACTGGGTTTCCCCCATGCAATGATTTATGTTGAGTACATTGTCAACTTACTATTGCTTTTAAAATCATTAAATATTGAAATTTGTAGTACTGTAAAGAACTAGAGGGGATGTTGAATGTATGAAGAGTATTGAGTTATGTGTAGTTGTATTTAAAGTTTGTTGAATGGTTATTTTTCCCTTTGAAATACTAATTCTATCCCATCTAATTCTAATTATTTTCATTCTAGTGTTGACTTGGTTTAGTCCCTCCTTTTAATAAAGTAGACCACATTTTTCTTGTATTCAACTAAAAATAATGTGTAGCATTCAAATTGTGTAATCCAAGGACGAATAGACTCCTACAGACTAATTTTTATAACTGTACTTTGTTACCACATAAATGACTGTGTACAGATGTCTGTGTCAAAGTGTTTAAATTTCATTTCAGTTTTCTCGTATGTTTTCAGTAATTACTGAGTCTTGACATTAGACTCAACTATAAAATATTATTTTCATGATTATATTGAAACTTTAAAAATTACGTTCTTTTTGAAAGGTGCTTGATTCATTCTGTTCAAGTTTTACGAGATAAATACTATGGAAGATGGTGTAACTTAGAGATCTTGAATCTCAGGATATTAATAACTTGGCTAGTAGTAGTAGTTGTATATCTTTTAAAATTTACACTCTGTCAGATTAATTATAGTAAGACTTAACCCTAAGACACATACACACACATGCACGCACACACACATACATATCTTTGAGTAAGCCAGGAACCTTCAGTATTAATAAAATGTAATTTTATAACTCTGTATAAGGAGTGTACAAGAAATGACATGGTGGTTTGAAGTCCGTGTATAATAAAGCATTGGCATCATTTATATTTCTAGGGGAGGCAATTATATTAGATTTATAATTATATTATTATATGTTTTATATTATATTGTTATATATGTGTTATTAATCTTATATGTATATTTTATTTTTTTTTCAATGTTTATTTATTTTTGGGACAGAGAGAGACAGAGCATGAACGGGGGAGGGGCAGAGAGAGAGGGAAACACAGAATCGGAAACAGGCTCCAGGCTCCGAGCCATCAGCCCGGAGCCTGACGCGGGGCTCGAACTCACGGACCGCGAGATCGTGACCTGGCTGAAGTCGGACGCTTAACCGACTGCGCCACCCAGGCGCCCCCTTATATGTATATTTTAAAGTGGAAACACAAGATTTAAAATTGAATGCCAAATTTTATTTTTTTCCCTTTAATAATATATGTATTCATGACAGACATTGAAGCTTTTTGTGACTAAATTATTATTTTTTCAAAATGGACTTTACTCCCAATACTGTGCGACACAACTTTATCACGATTTCCATTGCCTTCAGGTTTTTCTAAAAATTGTTTTCTAATTAAGAAAGCATTTAATGAGAAGGGAGAAAACAAAAGTAATACGTATTTGTATTTGCAGTATCGATAAGATTTGACATCAAGTCTCTATGGTTGATTGTAGAACTGCTGTATTTTTGTTGGTTCATAACAGATCTTTTAACGTTACTTTCAGACTTGGACTTTGGATATTTAATTTCCAACTTTCCTCAGTATTTACTTTTCTCGATTAATGAATTTCCATTGCTTTAGGGGGAAAAAGTATAAACATTACTGTTAGGTTGGAAATTTTTTCTAGCAAACAATTTCATTGTATTTTCTCAGTGGAAAGACTATTATGGAAGTTAAACTCATAACCATTAAGTATTGAAAATTGTAATGCTATAAAGAACTAGAAGGGATCAAGTTCTTCCCAGGTAATGCAATTTTGAAATAGATCATTTGTACCTACTCATACTTATTCATTGACAGCATGTCACTCTGTAAATACCAACTCACTTAACTGACCAGTGAATATATTTTATTGGGTAAAAACCTATATGTGATTGTATTGACATTGGTATTTGTTTGCTCATAATTTATGTTCCAGTTTATTTTTGGTAACATCTATATATATTTTTAACTTGAAAAAAACCTGCAAAAAATGAAGCTTGAAAAATAGCACCGACGGGCACCTTTTTAAAGGTCTTGGCAACATTATAGGAATACAACACTCAAATTGTAGAAATTCAAAATTTTAATACACTCTTGTGTATAAAACTCTGACTTAAAACATCTTTTCAGAAAGATGTCTGCTTTTTTAAGGTTATTATAGAGTCCATTTCATATTTGATATTATGTTGTATGCCCAGATAAAATGATTGATAGATTTCTGGGGTTACCTGTCTGTACAGCAGAAGGAGAGCAGGTAACACTACTCATCAAAATGGATAGGTTCTAATATCCATAAAATGGAAGATAAAACTTAGGCTTCTGCTTGAATTAAATGAGCCACTGATGTAATTTCATGCAAGTCCAGTATACATTTATTCCATCTTTACTTCTGCCATTCTCTTCTTCCAGTCCTGACAAGGTAACTTTTGCATAGTTGACCTATTATCCGGATATTACAGCAGTTACTTTAAGTGCAGATGTTTATATTTTGGTCCTTAAAACCTGCCTGCCCCTGATTCTTATCATTTTTGTAAAAGTAAAATCAAAGACCAAAAAGTACATATTCTTTTTTACTTTTCTTCAATTTGGTTGCTTCGATGAAAATTGATAGTGATCAAAAAGGTTAAACTCTGAAAATGCCCTTATCATATTAGTGTATTCTTTATGCTCCCTGCCTTCAAAGGCTGGATGTTCACACTATAGGCTGCAGGATCATAGTGAGATAATTAATTCATTATATGCATATATACACATATATGTTATATTTTATAGTTATTTAAAGTTATAAAAATGTATTTTTGGTGTCTTATCCTGCTGTTTCAGAAATGCAAACCATAAAGAAATATATATTTTCTTTTTTATAAAGAAATATATAAAAAGCTCATATGAAGAACCATCATGGTTTTTTTTTTTTTTGTCAATCAGTACCTTTCTTTTATCTGATATTAGAGTAGAATGATCTGTTCCACATGTATGACATTCCCAGGTTAATTAGAGCTTAATTCCCAGGCAAAACAACTCTTCAAGGAAGGCATACATGTTTCAAATTATAGAAGCAAAACCTGAGACTTGGAGAGATTAGGTAATTTGCCAATGATCACACAGCTAGTAAATGCCCAAACTGACTCCAGTTCTAAGCTTGTTGCCCTTCCCATGTGGTGAGTCAGTTGTTGCCCTTTGCGCTAATACACTAATGCTTTTAGAACCTGCTGAGGTATTTTAGATAGTTTTCTTTCACACTAAATGGCTTCAGATTACTAAACCTTTGCATTGTGCTTTTTATAGATCAGCAGCCTTCTTCATTCTTGTTGACTCCGCTAGGGTTTATTTTCTTTGTGCTTGCACCAGGGCAGCTGAGCACTGTTGGAGGAAATCACAAAACGGGGATGTTTGGGAACACTTTAAATTCACACTGACCAAGTACAGCTGAGCCCTCAGCACAATCTAGCAATTCTACTGCCTTTCTCTGGTTTCCCCTTCTGTGTAATGAGAAGTTCAAACTTTTCCACCTTCAGCAGACATGTGATTTATTCACTCTGTGTCTTATTATGAGCAGATGACCCCTCTTTCTGCTTTATAGAGAGAAGAAATCAGATATAAAATTGGTAAACTTTCTTGCCAGCATTCACAATCAACTTTTCTTAGTCCTGCATTAAAATCAAAGTCATCCTTTTTGAATACTCATGTTAGGTAACTTTGTTCTAGACATTGTGTACACATATGAAAAAACTAAACTAGTTTCTTGGTCTTATGGAGCTATCATTCCATAGTAGAGACAGACAGTACACTCATATAGGAGTTAAATATAAATGGTTATTTAAAAAATAAGTTCTAGGAAGAGAATAAAGCAGGTGATAGGAAGCACAGTAGCTGGGATGGGAGAAGGCAGCATACTAGGGTGGCAAGGGAAGATGCCTTTTGGGATGCAATATAGCATGGTGTTAGGGCATAGCCTGGCATCTGGATTCTACCACTTATAAGCTGCATAACCTTAAGCAAGTTACTTAAACTGTGTTTCTGAGTTTCCTCATTTGTAAATAGTTGGAACGTTAACAAGACCTTTATAATGGGGTTAATGTGAAGATTAAATACATGCAATGAGTTTAGAATAGTGCTTGGATTATAGGAAATGTTCAGTTGTATCTGGCAAATATCAATTAGCCTCCTCAAAAGAGTTCATTTGAAGAGGTTGTGAGGAAAGGGGCATTTACAGAGGTATGGGTTTAGCTAAGGGAACCAGCAGGAGATGGCAAATCACTCAGGTAATGGCAACAGTGGGAATCCATTAATTACTACCTTGAAGTCTGGAGAGACAAAGAGAAATGATGGGAAGATGCAATAGCTATCTTTGGTAGAGGGTCCCCCCCAACAAGTGCTGTAGTCATAGGGAAACTTGGCCACTGTCTAAAGAGTGGCTTGGCAGGGAGGAAGCTGGGAAGGGAAGCGTGTATAATACCCTGACCTCTCTCTTCCTATTCTTTAACCTTTCAGCAGTGCTTATTATCAGGGCACTCTACCAGAATTCAGGGGATAACGGAGGCTAGATGGGGCAGTCAGTGGAGGTCATACCTCCAAGGCACAGAGTAAGGAAGAGAAGGGCAGAGAGTAGGCAGTCAGCTATCATCAGATACTTGACCTGAGAAGTCAGGTAATTCAGAGATCAGGGGAATAGTGCCAGAAAGAGAGAACATCAATGCCCTGAAGAAAGGTTGCTACTTGTTGTTGTGCAGATTTTGTGCCATAGAACTCTAACAGCTGGTATTAGAAGCTGTGTCCACAAAAGGAGAGAGATAAGTGTGGTTTGAATAAAATAAATAAGGTATATGGAAGGAGAGTTGCAACTGGAGAGATAGGCAGGGCCAGGTCATCTAGGTCCTTATAGCTCATGTTAAGGAGTTGGAATTTTATTTTACATGTAATAGGAAGACCCTGGGGATTTTCAATGAGAAAGTGGCTTGATCTGATCTGTATTTATCAAAGACAACTTTGGGTACTACCTGGAGATTGAATTGTGAGCTTCAACACAATTGAAGTGTAGAAGCAGGTGTAGAAGCGGGAAGGTTGCCATCGTAGACTCAGTGAGAGATGATGGTGGCTTAGACTATAGTGGAGAGTAGTGGATCAAATCCGAATATGTGGAAGTAAAGCCCATAAGGCTTTCTGATTGACTGTGAATGGGGGGGGGGGGTGGAGATGATGAAAAAAGAGGAATCAAGGATGATTTCAGGACTTTGGCTTAAGTAACTAGGTATAAGAGATTGGCATTTACCAAAAGTTAAAGCCTGGAAGTAGAAGAAGTATATGTGTTTTGCATGTGTGTTTTCAGGGGGTGGGGGAGTGAGAAGAGGTAACACATAGTAATTGTAGGATTAAGAGTTCTGATATGTCTGTGAGACAAACAGGTAGACATATTAAGGAGATAGTCCCACAGTCAGTGGTGAATTAAGGCCTCAAATACACATTAGGTGTCTTCAGCATATTAATGGTATTTAAAGCTATACAAAGTATAGTTAAGAGAATTAAGAACTGAGCCCCTGGGGTCTATCTCAATGTTGAGAGATACAACAAAGAGGTACACAGCATAGGAGCTTGAGATGAAGCTGACAGTGAAGTAGGAAGGAAACCGGGAGTGTTCATGACATGTAAATGTTTCAAGAATGATGGAGTGGTATCCTGTGTCCTGTGGAGCTGGACATACTACCTCCTTCTTTCAGTCGCAGGAAGCTTACCCTGAAGATAATTCTTTTTCTATATCATGTACCTTCTGGTCTATATTGGATCCTTGCAATCATCACTTAAATGTATTCAAATCTTTTCTCTCTCAAAAACAAAAGCCAAACCAAACCCAAAACTGCAAATCTGTCCCCAAACTCCAGATCCAGCAATTTCCCCATCCCTCAGTATTTCAGTCATTTCCAAGAGCTGTGTAAACTCTCAGTTTCTAGTTCTTTATCAACCAGGCAGTTCTTAATCCAGT
This sequence comes from Lynx rufus, assembly GCF_022079265.1. Lineage (NCBI taxonomy): Eukaryota > Metazoa > Chordata > Mammalia > Carnivora > Felidae > Lynx > Lynx rufus. The sequence goes on from NW_025814867.1 coordinate 65,932,955, forward strand.
TAATGAGTTGTGATTCTTTTGGTAGAAAGTTACTAAATGCCCAGCTAAATGTGACTTTTTTAAAAATGAAGATTTACTTTTTAGTGTAAAAAGAGACTACATGTGTAATTCAACAATTCAGGAGTGTTGATGCTTTGTGATCTTTTTGGGTTTTTCCTCATGGGTATAAGGCAGCTCTAGCAACTTTAAGGGTATGTTTTCACATAGGGCATGTCTTTATCTCTCACTGTTTCACGTTTAAGTGAAACGTGAAAGGAAAACCTTTCAAGAAGCCACCAGCAGAGGGCACTGAGGTTCCACTGGCCAACACTACATTCTCTAGCTGCAAGGGAGGCTGGTAAAGCAGGGCTCTAGCATCTTTAGCCTCATTGGTGGGAGACAGGCTCTTTCAAGAGGGCAAGAAAGAAGAGGGCAGTGATTGCTGGATAGGCAACAGGATGCTGGCTGCCACAGTACTCCAATATTGCTTCCACTAGATCCCTCCACCAAGAGTTTTCACATCAATTACTTCACTTGACCTCCCTTCTTTTTAGAAAATAGCTTCATCCTTTGGATTCAGGAGCACCGCGCTCTGCATGCCTTCCTTATTGTCTACTTCTCAATGGTGTCCCATTGTTCTTAGGATAAACCCAAATCCCTAACCTAGCCTACCAGCCTGTGCATTTCATGACTAGATCCCCTGCCATGATTTCTGTCCTTCAGCCACACAGATCTTCTTTCACACACACTAACCTTAGCACTTTCCTACATGCAATTTGGTCTTTACCTGGAATTCTTCTCATTCCTTCATCTAGTTTATGCCTATCTTCCAATTTCAGTTCAAAAGTCACTTCATCAAGGAACGATTTCCTCATTTGCTCCTACTGACCTCCTCTCTTCTGCCCCCTCTTTCAGTATTATAGTTTACTGTACTTTTATCTTATTCCTTTCATCAGTTTGTATATTTATTAGATTACCAATGAATGACTAAACTACTTGATCTTATAGCAGTGTCTGTTTTGTTCACCATTTTATTCTGAAAACTCAACTCATTGTGTAACTCAGTTAAATATGTAGTTGTTTAATGAGTGAAACAATGAATTTCATGTCTTTCAATTAACTACTTCCACAATTCTAATTTTCTGTTTCTACTTTGCTGGGGATTAAGCAGATCCCCAAGCCCTTTCAGGTGTGTGTGTGTGTGTGTGTGTGTGTGTGTATGTGTGTGTGTGTGATGAATGTCATGGCAAATTGGCTTGGAAAGAAGTATTGGCAACTATTGTAACTAATGCACAAATTCTGTGACATTTATTTGGTTGATCAAAGCCTTACATGCTAATTTTCTCATTCCTGAATTTGTTATGGTAAACAAATTAACAAATAGGTGGCTTCTAGATCAATGAGATATTATTTAATTTCTTATTGAAGAGAAGATCATAGGAAATTATGGCAGAGTTTTCTTTCCTCACATTTTTTCTCATAACTGAAGTATTCTGAAGAAATATTAATGTCTGATTGCACTTAAAGAAGAAAAATAAAACTATTACCATTACTATATTTATGATAATTTTATGCTATAATGATAACCCATATACAGATACATTTCAAAAGAGTGTTTATAATAGGTTTGAGTGAGAGGCAAGTCTTGAATAATTAGGAGTTAAATACTATAATAGCACTTTTTGTAAAGGTGTCACATATGTATTTTTATTTTATTTAAAAAGCAGTTATAATCAGGGATTTTATTTATAAAGCTGTTATCCAGGGTTATTGGAAATTTTTGAGCTTTTATTTAAAATAAAAATACATGAGAAGCAATTATTTTTCTAGTGTATGTGTATGAAAGTTGGCAACGCAGAATTATTTTTTGCAATGAGAATTCTTAGATACATACCTTAAATAGTAATTTTAAACATCAATATTTATTAATTAACATAATAACTAACACATATTTAGAAAACGACTAATGTAAGCCAGGCACTGTGGCAATAAGTGTTGATTATAAAACTCAGAATTGGAATACTTTTATAAATCATGTAAGAATTTTTATGTGCTGTAATTACCCTTTGGACTTATAACAGTGTATTATAGACATTCTTAGTTACTTGTGAAATATTCCTAAGTCGGCTGAAGGCAGACTTAAGGAAATAAACAAATTATATTGAATTAAAGGATCCAACATGTTTCATAACTAAGACAACCAGTGTGGCCTCCAGAAAGTTAAGGGGGTTTAGTGCTTAGTTGAAGAGATCAGACATATATAAAAATGATAAAAAAAAAAAAGGATAGTCAAAGAAAGCATTCTCTAATCTTTTTCTTTTCAAACACTGGCATCCCCTCCTCTTGTGCTGGTTCAAAGTACTTAATATTGATATATTAAAATGTTGGAGGTTGTGACCTAAATATTACCTCAGAGCTCAAGGACTGAAGGCACAATTAATTGATTTTTTTCCCCCTGGGAACCATTAGAGGTAGAAGTACTAACCAGTAGGGTCAGCAATTGGTTGTTTGTGCTTCTTTCTTCCTTCCTTCCTTCCTTCCTTCCTTCCTTCCTTCCTTCCTTCCTTCCTTCCTTCCTTCCCCTTCCTTCCTTTATTTCTTCCTTCCTTCCTCCCTCCCTCCCTCCCTCCCTCCCTCCTTCTTTCTTTCTTTCTTTCTTTCTTTCTCCTTCCTTCTTTCCTTCCTCCCTCCCTCCCTCCCTCCCCCCTTCCTTCCTTTCTTTTTCTCTTTCTTTCTTTCTTTCCTTCTTTCTTTCTCTCTTTCTTTCTCTCTTTATATTTGTACTGTTTGCCAAAAGTTAGATGTAGTCTATATTGCAGACTTTATATTTTCTTGTCCCAGACAAAAGTTGAATCTACCAAGGGTAAATAAATTTTAATTTGGTTGTAATCAGATTTGTTGGTGTCTATATGATAATAAAAGAGAGATTTTCAGGGATAAATAGTTTTAGGGATAAACATTGGTCTCAAGTGACTTTAATATTCCCACAATGTAAAAAGCCGTCTAGAAATTCTCTCTTTCTACACCTAAAGCACAATTCAGCCTATTCTGTAACCATCTTACAGAGTTGAGTTTGACAGGGACTTTAGGATGTTTCCCCAGAGACATCTAGACAGCATCCCCTCACCAAGATGAATCAGAGAGAAAGGCAGGAGTATGGAGAGACAGGAGTTTACTCTAGACATTATTGAGTGTCAGGGAGGTCCATTATAAGCAAGTCAGATACATCTCTCAGTCAACTCTAAGCAGTTAACACCTATATGAGCTTTGATGTAAGGAAATCAATCAAACAGATTGAACTGTCTATGCATGGCTGAAATCCTTGATTCTGAATTGAAAGGATGGTAAAGTACCAAATTCAGTTAGAGCTTTTAGTGAGTACTTGGGGAATTTTACACTCTAGCTAACCATATGGGTTTCTAGTTCACTTGGGAAAATGAACTTGTGTGCACTTGTACCTAACAACACATTTATTTCTATTCTCATTTTTTTTTGAGCCCTTGCATTAGCCAGACATTGTGCTGCATTTTACATGGACCACATCACTTAATTATCATATGCGGAAGATTCTACTATCATGACCATTATAGAGATATGGAAACTGAGGTTTAGAAAAGTTAACTTACTTAATTTCACCCAGTTAGAACATCACTTGACCCCAGTGCCTGCTTTTCATCATAGCACTATGTCATACGTGTAGTAGTTTTTCAATACATATTTGAGGAAAAGAGTAATAACTCAGAAGTCAACATTAATATCATTCTTTTCACTTTCAAGTTGGTTTTAGGATTGTTCTATAAACATTTGTGATTTAATCCACAAATATTATCAAATCACAAACCATACACTCACAAAAGAAACTAGAAAATTTCTCTTCTCATGTGATTTTTTTTATATTTTGAAAGTGTACTGTAATATTGTGTGAAAAATCTCTCTCCTTCCCTTGCTTCTCCTTTTCTTCTCTTCACCCATTGTTTTAAATTTTTGAAAACTATATGAATTTCTTACCACTTAAATAGCTAATAGGTGTATGAGTTTGCTCAGTGCCTCAATTCTTCTGTAAAATGGGCATAAGAATATTACTTTATGAGGAGCCCCTGGGTGGCTTAGTGGGTTGAGCGTCCGACTTCGGCTCGGGTCATGATCTCACGGTTTATGAGTTCGAGCCCTGCGTCTGGCTCTGTGCTGACAGCTCTGAGCCTGGAGCCTGCTTCCGATTCTGTGTCTCCCTCTCTCTCTGCCCCTAACCCATTTGCATTCTGTCTCTCTCAAAAATAAATAAACATTAAAAAAAAGAATATTACTTTATGGTATAGCTGTGAGAAATAAATTAGATAAAGCCTGTAAAGTTGTGTTTCTTAGACTATCAATGGTGAAGTACTGTTTCTGGAAGGAGTATTTTCCTTAAGGAAAAATTAAATTAAAAATTAAATTAAATTAAATTAAAAATTAAATTAAAAAATTAAATTAAAAAAATTATAATTAAATGTCAAATTGCTGTAGAAATTTCTCAAAGCCTACTCTCATTTTTGTACTGGTTTCATTGCAGACTGATAGAGAATAGTTTTCTGAAGGGCAGTAGTCCTTTGGCCCTATTTTGAGTGACACTGATGTGAAGTCCCAAAAAGAGTACCCAGCATATTAAATGCTCCATATGTGTTTGCATTTCCATTGTAAGCAAACAAGGTACCCATGACACTCTTAGTTCATATTTTCTTGCTCTTTGTCATCCAAACTACTCCCTGAGGTTTCTCTCTTATTAGATTTGTACCACTTCCTCCTCAACACCTTTATTGCTCTTGCTCATTTATTTTGAAAATTCTTTAAAATTTAACTCTCAGATTTGAGACTCTCTTTTTACATGCATTACCTTGAGTTGTTAATTTCATTAGAAGGTCACTCCTAATCACTCCAGTAGTGATCACCAAATCACTTGTCCTGGCCTCTTCTGCTTCCTCTTTTGGTTATGTGTCTTCCCATACCCAGTCTCCAACTCAGGTAATTCTGCCTCCAAGGTGACTTTAATCTTCAGCCTTGTTATTATACTCCCAGATTAAGGTAACAACCTCCTACTGCTCTCTCTACCATCATTTTATTTCTGTTGCAAATTATTTTGTATGCAGTGGTTATTATCCCACCATTTTAGTACCCCATCTCTGCTTTAAATGATATTCATTCATTCATTCATTCATTCATTCTTAAATTTCTATCAGGAGTTGATGACTTGGTGTTTCCAAGGAAATTCTATGGGGTGTTTGTTTTCTCCTGAGGTTTATTTTAACTCCAGCAATAAGTTTTGTACCTAAATATTCTGTTCAGAATTCAAAATCCATCTCTTAGCTTCCTCCGCCCATCCATCATTCATATCTCACATTTTGTGTTAAAATTGTTTATAACTCTGGTCATGCACAATTGTTTTATGTAGGAGAGACATGATCTCCACCTTGCCTTAATCCCTCTGGGACATTTTCTTTGCTCAAATCTAGCTCTGTGAGAGCTAGATTTCCCAACTGTGAGCTGAAGATCTTTGTGGAGTGCTAGAATTTTTTCCAGGTGGTCTGTGACTCTATATGTATCCCCAAGCATTGGTATTACTAACTATTCTAAATAATTAAAACTCCACTTTCACTAATAAGGATTATCTTGCTCAAAAATCTCAGTAGCACATTGTTTATTCTAAATAATTTGAAAATAAATCAGTGCAAAATATAAATCAAAATATGTTTTTTTTTCCAATTGCATTCAGACGTTTTCATATTCCACATTTCCTCCACCCTTAAAACTCCTAATTTATCTCTGATTTTTTTCTCTGTTCTCTTCAGTACAGATCTATTACTCCTGCTGATATAATCTTCTCATGATATTTTACATTGGGCACATTCAGTTCCACATTTCAACTTTAACCACAGATGTTATCATTGCCTAGAATATTCTCTTGTAGTTTTTCTCTGATTAGGGTTTATTTGCGATTATTGTCATTATTGTTATTGCCATCATTATCTTCATCATCACTGAATGGACCTATGACTCATTTCCTGGGGGAAAGTATCTTGACTAACTTCAGGCAAGCAGTTTTTAATGGGTAATCGAATCCTTCAGTGTTCCTGATATTCTTTCAACTGCGTATCTATGTATGGCCAGCTTTTCTTCTAACATATCAAGAAAAACAACATATTACAGCAGACTGAATGCAGAAGTATATAGGGCAATACAGCTGTTTTACATGAAGCCCAGCATTAAAGACACTTAAAAAAGTATAAACTAATACTTATCTTCTTACTAAATATTTTTGTTTCTGAAAATGCCATTATTTTATATAAAATATGTTGTTAATACTAATAGGCAATGGATTCATTATTGTTATTTAAAGGTGAAGCAATACACAAATATTTTAAAATTTTCAAAATTTATTTTCCATTACGGTTAATATCCATAGATTTATCCTAAATATAAAAAAAAACTCTTTGGAGTAGAAGTATACCTCATTTTATTGCACTTTGCTTTATTGCATTTTGCAGATATTTCATATTTTACAAATTGAAGGTTTTTGGCATCCCTCCATCAGGTAAGTCTATCTGCACCATTTTCTCAACAGCATTTGCTTCCTTCATGTCTCTGACACATTTGGTAATTCTCATAATATTTCAAACTTTTTCATAATTATATTTGTTATGGTGAACAGTGATCAGTGATCATTGATGTTACTATTGTACTTGTTTGGGAGCCCATGTAAGAGGTAAACTTGATAAATGTGTGTGTTCTGACTATACCACAGACTGGCTGTTCTCTGTCTCCCTCTCCACAGGTCTCCTATATACTGAGACACAACAATATTGAAATTAGGCCAATTAATAACTGTGTGATCGTCTCTTAAGTGTCCAAGTGAAAGGAATAGTGATCCATCTCTCACTTCAAATCAAATTCTAGAAATGATTAAGCTTAGTAAGTAAGGTGTGTTGAAAGCTAAGATAGGCGGAAAGCTAGGTCCTTGTACCAGTTAGTCAAACTGTGAATGCAAAGGAAACGTTCTTGAAGGAAATTAAAAGTTCTACTCCAGCAAACACATGAATGATAAAGAAGCAAAACAGTTTACTGCTTATCTGGAGGAAGTTTTAGTGGTCTGGTTAGAAGATCAAAGGAGCTATAACCCTCCCTTAAACCAAAGCCTAATCCAGAGTGAGGCTCTAACTCTACAATCTAGGAAGGCTGGGAGAGCTGAGGAAGCTTCAGAGGAAAAGTTTAAAGCTAGCAGAGGTTGGTTCATGAGGTTGAAGGAAAGAAGCCATCTCTATCACAGTGTTCAAAGTGAAGAGCAAGTGCTGATGTAGAAGCTGCAACAAGTTATTCAAAAGATCTAGCTAAGATAAGAAATGAAGGTGGCTACACTAAACAGATTTTCAATGTAGATGAAATAGCCCTCTACTGAAAGAAGAGGCCATCTAGGAATTTCATAGCTAGAGAGAAGTGTATGCTCGCTTCAAAGCTTCATATGACAGGCTGACTCACTTGTTAGGAACTAATGCAGTTGGTGACTTTAAGTTGAAGCCAATACTTATTTACCATTTAAACTTTTTTTAACGTTTATTTTTGAGAGTGAGAGCAAGAGCGAGAGAGAGCGCGCACAAGCGAGGGAAGGGCAGAGAGAGAGGGAGACACAGAATCCGAAGCAGGTTCCAGGCTCTGAGCTGTCAGCACACAGCCTGATGTGGGGCTCGGACTCCCGAATCACGAGATCATGACCTGAGCCAAAATCAAGAACCAGACACCCAACTGACTGAGCCACCCAGATGCTGCAAAGTGGTTTCTTGAGATGGAAACTACCCCTGGTGAAGATGCTGTGAAGATTGTTGAAATGACAGCAAAGGATTTAGAGTATTACATAAACTTAGTTGATAAAGCAGCAGGGTTTCAGAGGATTGACTCTAATTTTAAACAAGTGCTACTGTGAGTAAAATGATATCAAACAGCTTCACATGCTACAGATAAACTGTTTGTGAAAGGATGAGTCAATCAATGTGGCAGACTTCATTGTTGTCTTATTTTAAAAGGTTGCCACAGCCACCTCACCTTTCAGCAACCACCACCCTGATTAGTCGGCAGCCATCAACATTGAGGCAAGACTCTCCACCAGCAAAAAGGTTACAATTCACTGAAAGCTCAGATGATGGTTATAATTTTTTAGCAATGAAGTATTTTTAAATTAAGATATATACATTATTTTTAGACATAATGTGATGGCATACTTAATAGACTACAGTATAATATAACTTTTACATACACTGGAAAACCAAAAAAAAATTGTTTTACTGTGATGTTTATTTTATTGTGATGGTCCAGAATTGAACCCACAATATCTTTGAGATAATCCACAATTACTAAGAGTCTAAAAATGTCCAGGGACCAAAAACCTTGAGAACTATTTCTTTAGCATTAAGATGTAAGGGATGTTTTGTTACTATATATCTGCTCATACTTCCTAGTTTCATAAGTAATCATAGATATCTTTTACTGACAGTGTTATAGAGAGTCATGTATATATATTATCTCTAATCCACCCAGTAAACCTATAAATTAGCTTTCTTATTCTAGTTGTACAGATGTGGACACTGGGATTTAGAGAAATTAAGGAATCCCTCAAGTTTTCCCAGAAACTAAGTAGTAGAACAAGACTGCTGGTTGACCCCAAATTCCTAGTATTTTTTTACTATTTAACACTACTTTTTATAAATGCTTATTATTCCTGAAACTACTTCTTGGACCACCAGTTACAACTCCATACACAAAGAGTTAATGAACAAAATGATTGTTGAATACATATGGACAGCCCATTTTTCAGGAGCCATTGACGGCAAAAGTCAATCTTCAAATGATATTTCTCTTTAGAACTATTTTTTTTCCTCTGAATTATTTTCAGGTCTGGATTGCCTCCTGTAGGCAGTGAGGTATTGGTTTTGCAAATCAATAGATTTCAAAGAATGAACACAATTCATTCAACTTCTACTTAAAGTAAGCTTTTGAAGCTTAATTCTATGTTAATTCACCAGTAGATCCTTAACTTGATCTGGAAACATTTCATAATTCCATTTCCCGATAATATACTTAGTGATTTCTCCACAGAAGAATTAAGATTTTCATAGTTATCAGTGCATAATTAAGCTTTGTTCAATTAACTGGCCTGCTGCCATGCTTGCAGGGTGCTGTGTCCTGCAACTCAGGAAACTGACACAGCATCACAGAGGATGCTGGCTTTTGTAGACTGAGCCAACGTTGAAGACATAATGCTTAGGGAAAAAAAAGAATGAATAATTGATTTTATTTGTTCCTGAGAACTTCTTGGAGGAAGGAGCTCTGCAGGACAACTGACTCATCTTGTAGCAACCTTATATAAACTTTGTGCTGGGGAAGATCTTGGTAGGTAAGACATACGAGGGAAGCAGGGAGAAGAGAAATACCCCAACCTAGCATACAAAAAACATGGGATTAATCTGGAGAAAGGAATTTGTAAAAAAAGGTAATAAATTTAGTTTCAGCCAACTTTGATGTAAAGGCTAGACTTTCAAATGGAAATGTCAAATAAGCAGAAATTTCTGACTGAGCTTAGGGAAAGAACAGGATGGAATTTATAGAAGTGAATGTTTTAAATTAGCGGTGAGAGATGAAGCCATACTTTTTTTTAATGGAAATCATAAAGATCTAGCTTAAAGAGATGACTGCTAAATCTCGTACAAATCCTATGTTAGACTGAGGAAGGAACAAGATAAAAATGGCAGGAAATGAAGTGTGGTAGAACATGCAATTAGAATATGCAAGTGCCTCTAAGGTCTAGTGAGAAAAACGTTTTGGAAAAGAGTATTTCATCAACAGTATAAAACGTTCCAGAGTAGACTAAAGAAAGGAAGAGAATATCATACTTGTTAATAAGGAAGTTATTGGTGACTTGTGAGTTGTTGATGTGAGAGCTAGATCCTACGTCGGGATACACAAGAATAGAAATAAGATGATAACTTCAGGAACTAATGGAAAGAAAACCATTATAAATAAAGATATGAAAATAAATAGACAAGGTTCTAGAAAAGACTGATAAATGAGGTTACAATGATGCATAGTTGACTTGAAAGAAAAGTTTCATCATCTCAGGTTGTCTATTAGACACATAGAACATATAATCATTGAGCACCTGTGGCATACAGGCACTCTTCTAGGTACTTGGCATACACCAGTGAAAAATATGAACCAAAATCTTTATGCTGTGAAGCCTGACATCTTTTTTGAATACCTAGGCTAATTGAGCACCATTAGAAGCACTATCCTGTTGTGTATATGCCATGGTTTGCTAATAAACAGGAAAAAAAAGATAAAAAATAAAAAGCCTTGATACAGGTAAATATTCACACGTTGGCCAATTTCTAGGTAGAACATGATACCATGCTGTCTCCATGTCCTGTTTTGTGTTCTAGATATATTAACATATCTCTGCCTTTACTTGATTTGCCTGTAAATGGAGAAAATGTTTTTAAGTTATTATGAGGAAGGAGGTTATTTTTGAATATTTTGGTGGAACCAAAAACTGGAGAAAGAAATGTAAGCTATCAAAAAATCACCACAAGTCATAGATCGTTATATGTGAAAACAATTTTAAATTTAGCTGTGGAAAACCACAGAAATTTAAAAAAATAAACTCACAGATGGTAGACAACTTTTAGATATACTGTAATAACACCTCACTTATCTAACATCATCAGGGAATTAGCTGTTTCACATAAGTGAATTTTCCTATTAAATAGAATTACAGATTTAAGCACCAGTTTGTATGGAAACTTTTCAAAAATGGGTTAGCAAATTCCTTGCCTTCTTTATTTTTATAACATATATTTTGAATAAAAAATAATGCATGATCATTATAGAACATTTTTAAATAGAGACATATAAAGGAGGATATTAGCATATTTCTAATCCCATCGTTAGAGGTAATTAATATCAACATGATGGTTTATTTCCTCTACATCTTATTATTTGCATTAATTTAATATTTTGAAAAAACCGAAGTATTTTGTATCTAGTATATGTCACATAAATTTGTGAACATTTTCCCACATCATTAACTATTCTTGGAACATATGATTTTTAACAGCTGCATAATATTTCATCAAATAGATATATTAGAATTATTTTAAATATATGAATACTGCTAGTCATTTAGGTTGTTTCATTTTTTTATAATTATAGTTTATGCTACAGTGGATAACCTCACATACATCTGTGTAGATCTATGACATTTATTTTTATTTTTACTAGTTAAATGAAATTTTATTTTATTTTTTTACCACGAATGATGATATATCTTGTCAATTGCTATTTTTTTAAGTTTTTATTTAAATTCCAGTTAGTTGAAATACAGCATAATATTAGTTTCAGGTGTACAATATAGTGATACAACATTTCCACACAACACATCACAAAAAGCACACTCCTTAATCCCCATCATCTATTTAGCCCATCCCCCCACCCACCTCCCCTCTGGTAACCATGTTTCTTGGTTTGTCTGTCTCTCTCTCTCTCTTTCCCCCCTCCTTTGCTTGTTTTGTTTCTTAAATTCCAGGTATCAGTGAAATCATATGGTATTTGTCTTTCTCTAATGATTGTGCTTAGCACAATACTCTAGTTGCATCCACATTGTTGCAAATGGCAAGATTTTATTCTTTTTTATGGCTAAGTAATAGTCCATTGTGTGTGTGTGTGTGTGTGTGTGTGTGTGTGTGTGTGTGTGTCTTTGAGTGTGTATTACCTCTTCTTTATCCATTAATCAATCAATGGACACTTGGGCTGTTTCCATACTTTGGCTATTGCAGATAATGCTGCTGTAAACACTGGGGTGCATATAGACCTTTGAATTAGTATTTTTGTATCTTTTGAGTAAATCCCCAGTAGTGAGATTGTTGGATCATAGGGTAGTTCTATTTTTAGCTTTTTGAAGAAACTCCATACTGTTTTCCAGAGTGGCTGCACCAGTTGGCATTCCTATCAACACTGCAAGAATTTTTTTCTCCACATCCTTGCCAACACCTGTTGTTTCTTTTTGTTGTTCATTTTAGGCATTCTGACAGGTGTGAGGTGATATCTCATTGTAATTTTGATTTGTATTTCCCTGATGTTGAGTGATGTCGACCATCTTTTCATGTGTCTCTTGGCCATTTTTATGTCTTTTTTGGAGAAATGTCTGTTCATATCCTCTGTGCATTTTTAATTGGATTATTTGTTTTTTGGGAGGTGTTGAGTTTTAGAACTTCTTTATATATTTTGGATACTAACCCCTTATTGGATATGCCATTAGCAAATAACTTCTCCCAATTCCATAGGTTGCCTTTTAGTTTTGATGTTTCCTCCACTGTGCAGAAGTGGGTTTTTTTTTTTGTTTGTTTTTTGTCTTTGAGACAGAAGGAGAGAGTTCATGTGTATGTGCATGCATGCGAATACAAGCACCGGAGGGGCAGAGGAAGAGGGAGAGAGAGAATCTTAAGCGGGACTCGATCCCACAACCTTGGGATCACAACCTGAGCTGAAATCAAGAGTTGGATACTTAACTGACTCAGCCATCCATTTCCCCCCAGAAGATTTTTATTTTAATAATAATTTTTTTGGAAGTGGAATTAGTGGGTCAAAAGATAAAGATATTGTTTTAGACTTTTAGTGCAGTTGGTCAAATGTTAGTACAAATTGGTCAAACCTTGACTTCAGAAAGATATTGATAACTAATATTTCTATAAGAAATGTCTGAGAGTACCCATTGTTCTACGTTCTTTCCATCAGCAAGTGTTGCTGTCTTTGCCATTGTTTTCAAGCCATGTGCTACATATTATAATGACTCAGAGTCATCATTGTGTATGTAAGTGAGATAAATGAGATAATGAAAGGGAAAGCGCCTAGAATATTCCTTGGCACATAGTCACTAATTATAAAATAGCTACTTAGGTCACAGTTATGGTTGACACAATAAAAGTTTCTTATTCACATTTTATTACGGATCAATGAAGAATCTGCTTGATGTAGTCATTCAGCGATCCAGGTTTCTTCCATCTGTTGGCTCTACCATTACTCAGGGTCTCAGAATCCTGTTTTTATTGAGATATAATTGATATATAACATTGTATAAAGTTAAGGTGTACAATGTGATGATTTGGTACATGTTTATATTGAAAAGTGATTACTGCAGTAGAGTTAGTTAACACTTCCATCACCTCACATAATTATTTTGTGTGTGTGTGTGTGTGTGTGTGTGTGTGTGTAGAACATTTAAAATCTCTCTTAGCAACTTTCGAGTATATATTACAATATTATAGTTAACTATAGTAACCATGCTGTATAGTGCACCTGTAATAAGTGAGTTCAAGCAATGCAATTTCATATTATGGTTGAAAAAACTAGGTATAAAATATGTTCTAAATGTCCACTGCAATTGAATTAAAAATTAGCATATAATAAGGAAATTCACTATGTATTCTGGAATTGAACCAATTTTATTTGGTGTATGACTAGGATATGGTAGGGGTGCCTGAGTGGCTCAGTTAGTTGAGTGTCCAACTTTGGCTTAGGTCATAATCTCACAGTTCGTGCATATGAGCCCCACATAGGGCTCTGCACTGACAGCTTGGAGCCTGGAGCGTGCTTCGGATTCTGTGTCTCCCTCTTCCTCTTTGCCCCTCCCCCCACTTATACACTCTTTCTCTCTCTAAAAAATAAGTAAACATTAAAAGAAAAAGAGAGAACAAATGACTAAGGTATGGTAGAAAGAGCTACTTTGGATTCCACTACTACTAGGTGTTTTAATCTGAAAAGTGTTTTATAATATACTAAAGTGTTCTGTCTCCATCATAAGGTTGTCAGACTTAGGTGAGACAAAGTAGTCAGAAGAAATAAAAAGTGTGGGGTGCCTGGGAGGCTCAGTCAGTTAAACATCTAACTCTTAATTTTGGTTCAGGATCTTGATCTTACAGTTGGTAGGCTTGAGCCCACATTGGGTTGTGCACTGGCAGTGTGGAACCTGTTTGGGATTCTCTCTCTCTCTCTCTCTCTCTCTCTCTCTCTCTCTCCCTGTCTCTCTCTCCCTCCTCCCCAACTCTCTCTCTCTAAAAAATAAATAAACTTTTAAAAATTAAAAAAAAGAAAAAATGTTATCAAAACTTAAGGTAATACTATTTTATTAAATAATATGCTATTTATACTTTTTGTAAGCTCTTAATTTTTAATCATCTAATTTTTCTAACTACTTGGATATATTTTACACAAAATTACAATAATTTATTCCTGACATTATAATAGATAGTGCACCTTTAAAATAGTTTCTAAAATATCTCTTCAAAGAGAGCAATGTTTTCAACATCCAACTAGGCCTTTGCCTAGGAGTTGGCCCACAGAAACATAGCAATACCTCCCTGATTGTCAATTAGTTCTCCCGCATCCACTTACCCTGATGGTTGCCTCCCCTTCTCTGATGATTCCTGGGAAAGCAGCACCATTACATAGACTAATATATGTTTAGTTAGCTAGTTAATACTATGGCATTTCAAATGCTTCTTGGCTTGTAGCACTTGTACCTATAACCTTTAAAGATTCAGGAGAATATTCTTAGGGTAGTTGGATTGGAACTGGAATTTGAGGGATGTTTGTGAAGAGAATTAAGTCTTCAAAATGTTGGTGAATATACTCCAAAACACTTCTTTTTTTTTCTTTAAGGAATTCATTGGCATTTTTTACAGTCTCAATGTCACGTAACCCCCACCTCTGTCTAGTTCCAAAACATTTTCATTATTCCAAAGTAAAAATCTCTTACACGCTAAGAAGTTTCTCCCCATTTCTCTTCCCCCACTCCAGACCCTGGCAACCAGCAATCTAAATTCTGTGCTTCTTAAAACTTCTTATTTGGAAATAATTTCAAATTTACAAAAAGTTGCCAAGTAAAACTAGGACAAAAGACACTTGTATATGCTGTATCCAGATTCACCTATTGTTAACTTATTACCCCTTTTACTTCCCTCTTTATATATGTAATTATTATAATTATATGTTAATGATAGATGTTTATTTATATTTATATATATACTTATATATATAGGTATAATTATATATACATATATCTAGGTATAATTTATTTTCTGAACCATTTTGAAAGTAACCCTCAGGGTGATGGGTATTGAGGGGGGCACCTGTTGGGATGAGTACTGGGTGTTGTATGGAAACCAATTTGACAATACATGTCATATTAACAATAAAAAAAAGAAAGTAACCCTCAGACACCTGTGTGGTATGGACAGATTTGCCTTCTTGAGAACTGACTTACCTTCTTGTACAAGCCAGCAAGGGTGCATCTAAAGCATAGATGAGGCTGACTGTTTCTCTCATATGCTCAAAATCCAATGAAGACTCCTTTATTCTACAGAGTAATTACAAACCGCTCTACAGGGCATTCAGAGTGCTCCACACTCTGTCTTCAATCTTGTGTCCTACCTAGTCTGGTGCCACCATTCTCTTATCTGTCATCAGCCCCTCCTATAGTGAACTGCTTCTGATTACCCATGTCTTGCATCATTTTTCTGGAGATTCCTTCTTCCAGATATATCCATCTCTTTATCTCATTGTCAAATTCATCCATGGCTCAGCTTAAATATTTTTGTTACAGCTTCCCTGACCTCTTTCTCCAACCCCTAATACTGTTAGCACTTATAGTGTAAGGACTAAAGCATGGATTTGTCTGATTGAATTCAGTTTCTGTCACTTTTTAGCCTTGTGAGTTTTATTAATTTCCTTGTCTTTTTTCTACTGCTCACCTGTAAGGTGAGAATAATAACAGTTCTAACCTCCCGAAGCTGTTATAGGATTAAATGAGATAATACTTTTAGGTGTCTGGAATAGTCTATGGAAAATAGTAAGCATTCTGTAGCACGTTTTTTTCAGACATAGCTCATTATATTTCAGACATAGCTCAATATATATCAGTCTACCATGGTGGATTATGAACTTCTTAATAGTTAAAATCTTGTTTATTCATCTTCGTATCTCCAGCCCAGCCTTCAGTACAGTTGACTCTTGGGTAATAAATACTGCTAATTCTACAGGTAATGCCTTTCTTAGAGTGGATTACAAGAGTTATCTCAAGGTGACACAACCTAAAATAAAAGCGAGATCTGCACTGAGGAGTCTTTAGCTTATAACTACTCATATAATCTATAATGAGCAAATACGAATTGTCATTTATTTTAGGAAGAAAATAGGTATGTCAATTGATCTCCAGAAAAAGAAATAGAAGACCTTATCATTTCAGCAATTTATTGAGGGAAGACATTATACTTTAGGATACATCTGTTGGTTCAGGCCAGCCTCAAGGAAATAAAGGCAATTTTCAGGAAAGACTCTAGTGCAGTCAAGGTGGCAGAAGTATGAAGGAGATAGACTACAAAAAACACATCCATTAGAATAAAAATTTACAATAAGCCAGTAGCACTTCAGAATCAGACAGTAACTAAGGTCAAAATCTCTAATAGATATATTAGTTTTCTAGGGCTGCCATAACAAGGTACTGCAAACCAGGTGGCTTAAATAACAATTTATTGTCTCATAGTTCTGGAGGCTGGAAGTTTGAGATCTAGGTGTCAGCAGGGTTGATCCCTTCTGAGGGCTGTGAGGAAGAATTTGTTCCATGACTCTCTTCTAACTTCTGGTGGTTTGCTGGACATCTTGGTGGTTTGTATATGCATCACCCCTCTCTCTGCCTTCATGTTCACATGGTATTCTCTCCATGTGCATAACTATGTTTAAGATTTCCCTGTTTATAAGGACACAAGTCATATTGGATTAGGGCCCCAATATACTCTAGTGTGACTTGACCTCATCTTATCATGTCTGCAAAGACCCTATTTCCAAATAAGGTCACAATCTGAGATCCTGGGGGTTAGGACTCCAACATACATATTTTGGAGTGACATCGTCAGCCCATAACAATAGACATTAGAGAACATGTTTAAAATTCAGTAAAGGCAGAATTTCAGTGTATTTGATTATATTCTACTGCATCTTCAATGACCTTGTTTTTGATTTTGTTTTTCCGAGCTTAAGTGCCAAGAGTAAACACATTTATTGTTTCTAAACTTGTATCTATGATACCTGATATTTCTGTGGACTAGAGAAATTTCCTATCCAAATAGATAGGTTTATGATTGCTTAGAGATCATGAACCTGAACTTTGCTGAAGCAGGCAGGTTTGCAAATTTTAGCAGTGTTGACATTCCAAGAAAGAAAGTAATGAATTCCAACTTCCAGAAATTCAATCTGATTATTAATGCAGAAGTGTTTTGGGTTAATAGAAAACTCAAGAAAGTAAAATATTTAGAGGAACTGTGGAGGTATCATAGAATTCAGGGACTTGGGGAACATAGAATCCTTCTCTTAAGAAAAGATAGTTACATCCAAAAGAAAGAACATAACATTCTCGGTCCCTAAGCAAAGAGATGGGATGCTGGTTACATTAGTGTATAAGATAAATTCGAAGAAGCATAGCTTCTTACTGTGTCCAGTGGTAAGATCTCTTACAATTTGACTATAAACTTAAAAGCATGTCTATTTTTTTCTGCTTTCTTTTTCCTTAAAAAGAAAAAAAATCTCCTCTGTCCTTTCTATTATTTTGTCCTGATTTGTAATGTCTTTTTGAATGATTTCATTGTTTTATATCTTGAAATCTTGCCCTATATAGAACATTCATATGTGAGCTATACAGGAAATGATGTCCTTTGCCCAGAGAGGATATTTAAGAGTAAAATTTGTAGTTAGGATTTATATTAAATAGTTAAATTGGAGAATTAGCTTCATTTAGCAAATTATATTTGAGTTAACCTTGAGGAACTTCCAGTATCTAGCATTGTGCCTTGGGTAGACAGAATTTATTAATATTTCCAACCCCCTTGGACTTATTAAAATGAGCTTCTATTCAATATTTTTATCTAAAAATTAATATTTTGCTTTTTTATTACTAATAAAGGAATAGGCTTACCTGGAATGTGAACATATAAGAAATGTCACAAGCATGCAAGTTCTTGGTGAATTTAATTACTGTGCCTACAGTATTGTTCTTAGTATTTTCAATCATCAACTTAAAAAAAATCCATTGTTTATGCAGTGTTAAGGCATTTTTACTCAATTCTGAGTTTTTGACCCAAATAAGATAACAAGTTGTTCTTATCTTTCCTCTCAGGAATCTTTTGGCTTGATGTATCGCTCATCATGAATAATTAAACAGTGTTGGATTGTAAATTCCATCAAAACACAATATCTCAGAGATTAGTATTTATTTCACAAAAGACAGATATACTGAGGAAGCAAATGTGCCCAATCTATATAAAGCTTATTTTCAAGTGTGTAGTATGAAGTATTTTTTCATGTAATGAGAAATCAAAATCTTTGATAGCCAGAGCCAATAAGGACACAACTGAAATCCATGAAAGATCCATTATCCTTCCTTCTGTTAAGATCTCCTATGAAAAATTTAAATGTCTTAAAGTTTGAGAATTTAAGCCATTACGAAGTAAAAGAAATATTTAAAAAGCTGTATTGACCATTACTGCAAATTGAGAATCTGTACTGTCTCAGAAAGAGTACCTGAGCTTTCTAGAATAATGAAGCAAAGTTTCAAAGAAGGCATTGCTTTCTCTGTTCATTTTGAACGTTGGCCATTGGGTTAAAAGTAGAGATTAATTCTCCACTGTGGAAAATGAGCATTGAAATTCTATAAATGCTGATTTGCAGAAAAGTGTTTAGAATATACTCCACTTTTTCTACCTTGACCTTCAAATATGGACCTTGAATCCAGGAAGCAAAAATTATATGTCTGAAACTTTTGTGAAATAATTTCCACTTAAGGAATCCAAACCTTGAATACTACTCCTTTCAGATAGTGATACAACATGGTGTCTTCCAGAAAACTTACTCTTCCCCTTCAATTTCCTCACTTTCAATTGTCCGTTTGTAAGTAGGACTATTATATAATAAAACAAAAGATTTCTTTTTGCATTAGGCAATAATTCCTAGTCTGTTTTAATGTGTGCATTCCCTAGTCAGTCCCCAAAGAAGTATTCCTAAGTCAGCTTCTCAGCATCTTTTTCCTGGTCAACAGGACAAGCCTGCTGTGTACTCTACAGCTGCTGAGATGCCAGCGGACTAATAACACAGCGCTCCCTTTAACGAGGTGGCAGATTTCTTACCTCTGAAAATTAAGAATGTTGGTCTCTGCAGTAATTTGGCACAGGGTTGCCTTTTCCTTATAAAAATTCTTCTAGTAGCAGCAAAAAGCGTGCCACTATTAGACTCAAACCTAGAACAGACTGGAAGTAAAATATGTTGTTAACCTAGACCAAGTCTCTAGCGAAGTTTAGATCTCTGTGTAACTTTTCTTCTTCTTCATCACCTCCTCCTTCTTCTCCTTGATCATCTTATTATTTTGAAGTTTAGTTTGCCTTCAACTAGCATGAGGTAGGATCTTTAGTGCTTTATAAAAGAATTGTCTTTCTTTTACATGAAAACAAAAAAAAAATAAACCTGAATTAATACTTTATTCAACAAACTATTCTGTAATTCATACACTGGAAAAGTACCACATATTCTGCAGAATATTGTATCATCCTAAAAAAGTTAATTATATTTAATTTTCTTAAAAATACCTGTGTCTATATTCATAGATATAGATATTTCCATGTAAGCATATAGATATTTACATATATAAAGTATATATCCATACATACAAATATACAACTTTAATGAAATGTTCAAGATTACTTTTAAGAATAGAACAGAAAAACTTGAGAACCACTTGCTTAATATAAATTTTAGAAGTTTTTCTGACACAGTCTGACTAATATATACATACCGATTGTCACAGTTTTCCTTGGTTGTACATATGTGTATTTAATTTATAATATGTCCCCATGAAATGGTATACATCATGCATAGCAAGTTAGCATGGTTTCTGATATTCTGACATTATATGTAAACCAAAAAAATAATGTTTACATTATCTTAAATGCAGAATCAAATTTACTGAAATAAAGTTATACCCTGGCTAATAAATTTTCCAAATAAGAATAGAAAATAACGACACTTTATTTTTTACTCATTAATTAAACTGTCAGGTGATCACCTCTACAATTATTAAAAGTTGTGAAAGATAGAATTTACTTCATGTAATGTTATTGCAATAACTGTTAGTGTGGTCAGTGCTATTTATATATGTAACAAGTTACATGTGTCTGATGCTTTAAACTTTTTTCTGAAATGAATTACGATGTTGTTTTCTGATTAATTAATAATATCCTTTATGTGAGATAGTTATAATCTCTGCATATATGTATGTACGTATGTATGTATGTATCTACTTCTTAGCATCTGATGTCACAGCTCTCTTACCTGTCATTTAAATATGTAGAGTTGTTCATTATTGTTTTTATTTCCAAAATCTCCAACAAAATGTAGGAATTAGAATGAGTTGATCAAAAGCAGCACATCTCATATACTATGCTAATTTTTGCTTAAACCTGACTGCGTATTAGAACAAAACTTTGTGGCAGCAAGTACTACATCTTGTCCACCATTGACTCCTCAGATCCTTGCATGATGATTGATATATGATGAGATATTTGCAGCACACATTAATGAATGATTGATTCACTTAATGAACAACAATTATTACTAGTCATTCTTCAAGTTATGTTTAATCTTTTTTGACTAAGCACATTAGCCTTAGTAAACTTATAAAATTTTGGAAGTGATGTAAATACTTTAATCTTTGTATCAGAAACAGTTTCTAAAATAAACAAACTGCTAAGTGTTGTTAGAAGTCAGTTAACTGGGTCCATTTATTAACTTAACAAGCATTGTGCTTTAAAAGAATTGGCGTTCAGTCTAGCTAATGGAATGAAAGGCAGGAAGGGAGTCATTTTCTTCTCTGAGAAATTAGTGAAGTCGACATAGTGTTATGATATTTTATGACTGTAGTTTTCTGCCTCCAGTGTCTCATAAATATTGATTACTTGAGAGTAGAGTGAGATAAGCTGGAGAATTACCTAAGGAGAAGGCCAAGAAGAGAACAAAAACCCCATGTGGCCGGAAGACATAATTCAACTTGGAAGCAAGCCGATGTCTCCCTTTGACCAGTGGAGCACAGCCTGAGCAGGCACTTTGTCCTCTACAGATTGCAGTAATACTAAAAGTTGAATATGGGTTTCCAGGGAAGTATTAGCAAAAGTCAAAATTTTATAAACTATATAAAATGATTTTTCATCTATTAATTTGTATATGGAAGAAAGGTTTGGATAAGCTTAAGATTGCAGCTTTTAGGAGTTAAAATTATTAGGCAAGATAACTGCATACATAATTATAAATCTATTTTTCAAGTACTTGAAAAATTATTCTAAAAACGATGGAGTTTTTGGCTGTTTTAAACCTGCTTGACTCTGGAGTTGGGGCTCCAGGAAGAATAAATACGATGGGTAAAGGTCTAGAGGCATGCAGCATTTAGGGAACTGTGTAATAAGTCTATATCATAGGTGATGGGATGAGACTAAGGAAGTAAGAAGGGCCAAAAGATGAAAGTTCCTTGTGTGCTAAGTAAAAAATATGTGCTTTATCTATCATTAAAGTGGAGTGAAGGGGTGCCTGGGTGGCTCAGTCAGTTGAGTGTCCAACTTTGGCTCAGGTCATGATCTTGCAGTCTGTGAGTTTGAGCCCCACGTCGGGCTCTGTGCTGATAGCTCAGAGCCTGGAGCCTGCTTTGGATTCTGTGTCTCCCTCTCTTTCTGCCCCTCCCCCGCTCATGCTCTGTCTCTCTGTCAAAAATAAACATTAAAAAATTTTTTTAAAAAAAGTGGAGTGAAAAATTAAAGTTGTATTTTGAAGGGTCATTCTGACATCTCTATGGAGGGTGAGTGGATACTTTACCAGGGACATACCAGTAATAAAATATTGAATGTTCTAGAAGAGGTGGAAAATGTATTTATCTGCATATAAAAGGTAGAGTCCATAGTACCTATTAGGAGTTGGAGAAAGAAGGAGGAATCTAAAGTGTTATCTGAGTCAAGCTCATTGTAGGAATGAATAGTGGTAAACCTAACCGAGAAAAGGAAGAGAGGAAGAACAGGTTGGGAAAGAGTTTGGCAGATTAATGTTTTTATTTTTTGAGGTTGAGTATCTGTGTAACATCTACATGGAATGGGCATTGTCAGCCAATTGGATATATTGCTCAAAATTCAGGAGAGAGGTCTGAACTGGAAAAGTGGACATGGGTGTCATTTACATATAGGAGGAAGCATGGAAAATGAAATGAGACCAAGAATGAACCACTAAATAATGATGCATTTTAAGGGATAAGCATAGGAAGGGAGCCCCTGAAGGGACCTGCACTTGGATAGCAAAAGATAAAAAGCAAAGAGAATGGAAGCATGGAAGACAAAGAAAGAATAAGTTTCAAAGAATTAATAATCAATATATTCATGTATTAGAGATAGGCCAAGTAAAACAAAGACAGAAAAATGAAAATTGGATTTGAGAAATAGTATGTCTATTTTGACTGTTATATAATGTATTTCAACAGAGTAAACAAGGGTAAAACCAGTTTCAAAAGTGGAGTAAACAAGTATAGGCTATCCTTTCATGAAGCTTACTTTAAAGGAATGTAGAATGAGAAGGAAGTAAATAGAGCAGAATTATGTCATGGAATTGTATGTGTTTGCATGCAATAGAAAAAATACATAATAGAAGGCATCATTTGAAGACATAGAGAATAAAGTCTAGATTGGAAATGATTTGGTGAAGCAGAGTTCCTCAGGAAATGGAAGGAATGAAATCCAGAATACAGGTCAATATATATCTAGCCTTGAGTAAGAGTGAAGATGAAGCAACTAAGAAAATAAAGGAGGGAGAAAGTGGGGGAGGGGAAGAAAGAGGAGATAGAACTGATATATATAATAACATCTTAACCCAAAATATCACAAGCAAAAAGGGGAATTTATTGACGCATACTTGTGTGTTTCAGGTTTCAAACTGGCTTCCATAGAGCTAGAACCAAAGGATCAAAGTCACTGCAGCTGTGACAGTCATGGTCTCTCATGGCACATCGTTAGTTTGGTGGTCACTGAGAGGTCTAGATCCCACTCCTCTCATTTTGGCAACCTCATGGGAAAAGACTCTTCTACTCCCTATGTTTGAATATCAAACCAGAGGAGTTCTGTGCTTGACTTTTCCTGGCCATGTGCCTGTTGAAAAGATACTAGCTTTGGTTCAGAGGGATTAAAGTATATTTTAGTGCTGCCATATATTTTTGTATGAGTTAAGGTAACTCCTCTGACCCCCTATTATTTTCATTTTTCATTTATACAATTGAAATGTGCAAAGCATGTGAACCCCAAGGCTGACCGCAAACTAGGTATTACATTATGGATTTGCAGACTCAGAATCGGATGAATGACGTTAAAGTGATATAGAGGACAAATGCATGACTTGCTTCTTGGAAAAGAAATGAAGAATAGGTTTCCATTTGAAATTAATATCTAACTTCCACTGAATGGAAAATGTAAAATAAACCAAAGTTCACTTTCCCTTCTCCAGTTTTAAAATATATTAAAAATGAACCTGCTATATTGGTGATGCTCTACACACAAACCCTCAGATTTGAATAAACTGATAGAAAATATAAGAAGAGGAAGAGGTCCAAGATGTTACTCATGGAGTCTGGAGAGATACTAAGACAGATTTATAGCAGTTGCTTTATGTATCTCATTACATAATTACCCAATCAAGGACATCAACAGGATTTAGTCTGATTAAATTTGCAGCAAATGTAGTAAATTTTCTAATTTATCAATAAGAAATCTCTAGATAATCTGGCTAGGTGATAGTTCTTGCTTTTAATTATTCCACTTAATTAGTCAATCACTTATCTAGGTCTCTAAGCGCTTTCAATAAATGTTACTTGAATTTAGCAACTGTGGAGTCTGTGAAACTACCTAGACTGCAGCCAAACTTCAGTGTTTAGTTTGTTTGTTCATAACAAGGGAAGTAAAATAAGATCAATTGAGTAATTAAATAATTAATGTTTCATGAGCACAATGAACTCGTGTGCATGTATGTATGTGTCTGTGTGACCCAAACCTTGACATGGTGTTTATTATGTGTTAGTCTTATAAATACTTTCCATATATTAGCTCATTTAAATTTCACAAACATGCCTTGAGATAGTTATTGGTGTTATCATTACTAGTGCAGTGGTCATATTCTAGTTTTTTTTAGATAAGGAAACCGAGGCATGAAAGCTGACATTTAAACCAAGGCAGTCTGGCTCCAGAATCCATGCTCCTGATGATGCAATAATTATATTCTATATATAAGCTATTTTAAAAAAGTTTTCTATGCAGAATTTCATATTTTTCCAGAATTGTTAAGATTCAGTAATGATTCATAACAACTAAAGAAATATTTGCAGTGGAGTATTTTAAAACATTTATTATTTTTCTGACTGTAAGGTTATATGAATCATCATGGAAAAGTTAAAAAAGAAATTAAACATTACACATACACTATTGTGCAGAGCCAACAGCTGTTATCGATTGGGTCTATTTTGTTCTTTCCTTCTTATCATGAAATTAATTTTTTTATTTTACAAAATTTGGATAAAATTTAAAATTTTTTGTTTTGCTTCTTTCATTTAACATTTCATGAGAACCACATATATTTATATGTCATTACATGTTCTTCAAATCAATATGTGTCTGTATATAACATTTTCATATGGGTGTATCATGATATATTAAATTAGTATTCTATTGTTGGGTATTTTATGAGTCCAGTATTTTAATATCTTAAATAATAATGTGATGATCATTGTTATGTATTTTGAAAAAAATTTAAAGATAGTTACTTAGATGTTGAATTGCTCAATTAGAATACATGAAGATTTTTAAGGCTCTTTGGAAGGTACTCCAAAATTGCTCTACAGTAATATTATTATGCCAGTTTACATTCTCACCAGCAGATTATGAAAGTATTCATCTCATCACACCCTAATTAGCATGAAAAGTTTCGATTTAAAAATCTTTGACACTTTGATAAGTGACAAAATTAAATTTCATTGGTACTTTAAACACTTTTTTTGAAACATTTTTTTTTAACGTTTGTTAGTCGTTTTTATTTCTTGGATGAATTGCTGAGGTCTTTTATTATTTATCTCTTATTAATTTAAACATAGTGATTTTGTTTTTCAAATCCCTTTCCATCCTTTCTAAATTGTCATTGGTCACCCCATTTTGTTTCTGGTGATGTTAGATGACATTTCACTTGTGTGTACTCAAATCGAGTGGACACTTATGTGTTATTTTTCATTCTGATGGTATGTATGGAAATATCTTTCTTACTCTTAGAATGTATTAATCTGTATACATGTCTGGGTGGTTTTACATTTTCATTTTTATAATTAAACTTTAATATAACTGACATTTTCTTTTATATAAGGTGTGAGGAGGAACTCACATTTCTTTTCAAAGTACTTTTGAAATTACTAACTTATTCAATGTAATGGTTGAATATACTTGATTTTTTTTTCTCCACATGGATTTACCTGTCTCTTCTGGTTTTTGTAATCTTTTGTATTCCTAGCCCTCACTGCCCACATCTTTACAGATTCAATACACTATCAATACACTTGGATATTTTTATGGGCTTTCCTGTCCAAGTGAATTGTAAGAAAAATTTTGTTTCTTCAAAATATCACATAGGAATTTTAATTAAAAAAATGGGTTAAATCCCTTGGCTTTTTGAATGAGATCTATTTATTTTTAATATTTCTCTTGGAGGCTGTTTTAGATAGAGTGCTCAGGGAAAGTCACTGTTTTCTTCCTCCCTCTCATTCCCCCTCCCCACATCCCTTTTTCCCCTGGGAGTATGGCTTACTCTGCCTGGCATTCCTTATGGGGATGGCTGAGATGACAGTCCCAGTTAGCCCCAGTCAGCTAGGCAGTGAGGTAGGGGGTGAACCACAGGGAGAAGAGTGAAGCCCAAACAACACACACTCATAGAAGATCTATCTTGCTCCACAGACTAAATCCTCAGGTTAAGGCTATACTCCTTTCCCCTAAGGAGAGGCAGCATTAAGAGAAGACATCAGATCAGGGGGCCCATGAGCACATGAAACAAAATCACATTTTTTTTACTATTATCTAATTGAAATTTAACGTTTCTTTAAATAATGAATGTAGACATTACAGTATATATCAGATATTTTCATGCCATTTATAGTTGGAGATACGTCCGATATTATTTCTGCTTATTATTTTGGAATTACAGTAAGTACTAGCCTATAGCTATCATATTTAATGCTATACTTTTTTTTTTTTAAAAAGCACACATAGTGCTATATAAAGAGTTTGGAAAATATGGTTGAATTTCAATTTAACTCCTTTCCTTCGTAATGCTTTATTTTATTTACTGTATCTTTTGATATTTTGAGAAGAGATTTATAGGTTCACCAGACTGTCAAGGAGTTCATTGCACACAAAAGCTAAGAACCTTAGATTGTAGTTATCAGTCTAGGGATTTGGAGCAAAAGTTGTGGAGAAAAGACTTCATAAAGCTCGTTAATTCCCCTTCTGTCTTTATCCCTCCAAAATCAAAGGGCTCTGTACCCTCCGATGCTACTTCCTGGATACCTGAACTAGAGATCTGAATCACTGTGACTCTCAGAAAGGTATTATTTAGCTCTAGTCAGTGGTAGGAGCGAAGCAAAAATATAATTCTAATTGTTCTTCACTATTTTATCCTCTTACACTTGTGGCTGGCTGTTTCCTGCTGAAGATTCATACCTGAGCAAGAGTGTCCTTTTCGGTTTTGGGGTTTCTGTTTTCCCAGTTTCTTTTCTAATAATCAACTTTTGTCTGATTTATTCTATTTTAACTAATTTGTATATGTCATTAATTTCTGGTCAAACAGAATTTTCTTCCTTTTAAAAATTTCAAATTAATATTTCTTAAAAATATGTCTAATGCTTAAGTTAGAAATTTAGTTTATTTTTAAACTTTTTGGATATATGCATTTAAGCTTATGAATATGCCTCTTAGTACTGCTGTGGATGTATTCAACAAAATGTATGTAGCGTTCTCATTATCATTTCAAATCTATATATTTGCTAATTACTTTTATGATTTTTCCTTTGTCCCGTGAATTATTTAAAAGTATATTTATAAATTCTCAAATCATGATAAGGGGATTAGGAGATTAAAAAGTTTTGTTATTTTATTTTGTTTTGTTGCAGTGTGATTTGTATTATATCAATCCTTTGGTGACTGTTAAGATCTGCTTTGTGGGCAGTTTTGTAGATGTTCTATGTGGGTTTGAAATAATATTAATTCACTAATTGTTCTGGCTAGAGTTTTGTACTTATTCATTAGATAGAATTATTTGTCTTTTTAAACTCTCCATGTTTTAGCATTGTTTTTCTTTGTTTTGTCTGGTAAATGTTAAGATACTTATGTTAAAATTGACAAATTCAGTTTTCATTTTTGTTGATTTCTCCTGATAAGTCTTTCAAGGTTTTTAATGTATTTTGTAACAATGTTATTGGGAACAAAAAGGTGAAATATTATTATGTCTTTCTAGTGAATTATTCTTTCTTATCACTCTGTATTATTCATTTTACCTCTGATATTTTTTCCATGTAATATATCTTCTTTGAGATCAATATAATTGCACCAGTTTTCTGAGTATTTGCCTAATTTCTTCTTTTTCATTCCTTTTTTTTATACTTTCTCCGTCATATGTTTTGATTGTTTCTTTGTTAAACAGCACACAGCTGTCATTTTAAATACATTCTAAGGGTTTCTATCTCTGAAATAATGTTTATTTAATGTATATTTATCATGGTTACTGACCCATTTGAATTTCTTCTTTAATCACAAGTTTTTGTTTTATTTTGTTGTTGTTTTCTGTGTGTGTTGTTTTTTCTTCTTTTGTTTTATTTTGTTTTGTTTCCTTTTTTCTTCTTTCCTGTCTTGTGTTTGATGACATTTTCTTTATCTTATTTTGTACATTTTATATTCTATTGCTAATTTTTAGTATTATATTTACATTTTTAAACATTCTTTCCTGCCAAAACAGTACCTAACATTAAATAGCAACTACATTTTTTTTATAACAATATAAGAATCTTAGAATACTATTTAACTTTAATCACTACCACCTCACCATTTTATGTATTATCTCAACTTGTTTTAGAATTTTAACTTGTTTTGGTACATGTACACTTATGAGTCAAAAAAGCAATATTTGCGTGCAGAAAGAGATGAAATGTATAAATGATAGCATTTTTTATCATAGGATTTCCTGTATATTTGGATGTTTTCTAAGCAAGGTTAAAATTAGTGTGCATATATCTGGTTCATGTTTCTATTAAAATTATTAAATTATAAAGAGATTAGAGTATAGCAGTGAATTAGTCATAAGTACATAATAAGAAATATAATTGGCAAGAGAAGATTTTTTAAACGTATTAAATCAGAATTCATTGCAAACATAATAGTTCACTGTATCTGAGAGCCAATAGAAAAGTGGAATAGACTGGAAGGACATCCAAGAATAAAGGAAAAAGTAACTTCTGATTAAATTATTTGCACTGAATTATTAAACAAAATGACTGCATGAATAAACTGGTTTTACAGCACTTTGCAACTAGGCAACAAGAATGACATTTTCCCAAATTTGTTGTTGGTATTAAAATGCACAGACTTAAAAATATATATATATACTCATATCTCTCCAGATAAATATACTTCATTTTTAAATTCTGGAGAGGCAAATAAATTACCTAAGAAGATGATGTCAACTCCAGTAATAAAATATTCAAACAATATTCATATAAACTATAGTGTTCTAAGCATAATCCTTCCATTTTTCTCAGGAATTTATTTTTAACCATTCCATATTCCTCTCTGAAAATTACTTGCACAGCTTTTTAGTTTGTTTTATAACAGTAACTTAGTTAAAATGCAAATGCAATTTTCTATATCTGAAAAGTTAATTGTGTTAATGCAACCCTCTATTTGGGGCTTAAAACTTGGAATACTGACATTCTAGCATGGCAAATTGAGTGTCTTTCTAGAAGTCCTAATAGAAGGAACTTTCTGGATCTTTCTGCCTTATCCTCTAGCTGTGGGTCATTGTCAGCAGTCCCTGAGGCATCTTATTATTATACATCAATACGTATTTCTCAAGTAGTAAAAAAAAATAAGAATTCCACTTATTGAGTTTATATTATATGCCATACTCCGTAGTAAAGTTTTACAAATAGTAAATTTCATTTATTCCCCAATATATGCCTGTGGGTATTATCAACCTCATTTTACGAATGAAGAAATTGAAGTTCAGCAACATTAAATATCATGCCCCAGGTTACACAGCTGTTGAGTCACTTGTCTGAGAATTCAATCCAGGAGTGTTTATGAGGTATGAACCACAGTCTCTGCCTTCTGGATATGTGCCATATTTTGCCTAAGTAGTGAAGGGATTCATTTTTACATGCTCCCTGGTCCAAAGAAAATAAAACGGGATAATTTTAGCATCTAATAACAAACTGCAATTTGTGTTAATCAATTGAACCTGCTAATAAAAATGGAGATCAGTTACTTAACAACTTTAGTGTGTATTCTTGTCTGTTGCAAATATATACGGAGCGAATGATGTACATGAATTAATGTATGTATGTAATAATATCATAATAGCTAATGTGGTTAAGTATTTACCCTGTGCCAGTCAAAGTTAGAAGTGCCTTACATGTGTAAACTCTTTCAGTGCTTACAACAACCACATGAAAATGGTACTCTTATTACTTATATTTTATAGATGAAGAAATTGAAGCATAATGAGGTTAATTCTCTTGCCCAGGTCCACCCAACCAGTATATGGAAAATTGGAATTAAAATACAAGCAGTGAACCACAAGAATTTAGACATCAGGCCACTGCTCTATAAAACAAATACACATAGAAAAACATTTAAAACATACATAGTAAGGGCTGCCTTGGTGGCCGATTCTTTAGCTCAGGTCATGATCTCACAGTCATGAGATTGAGCCCTGTGTCAGACTCTGCACTGAGCGTGGAGCCTACTTGTGATTCTCTCTCTCTCTCTCTCTCTCTCTCTCTCTCTCCCCCACCACTCTGTCTCAAAAAAAAGTCTTAGAACATGCATAGTGAATGATTTAATTTAAATGTATATAAAACCAACTTTTCCTTGGGGTTAATATTCTTGTTTTTAAAATTTTTTGAAAGTTCTAAAGATTTATAAAAACTGAAAAATAACTATAACAAACTTCCGTTTAGTCACTACCTCGCTTCAACAGTTACAGTGCTCTGCTATATCATAATGATCTACAGAATGTTCTAAAAATCCAGACTTGTCTGTTTAGTGGCTTGTGTGTGTTTTCAACTTGTTCTTCTAGTCCCTGTTTTTTCAGTTCCTTTACATCTTTGTCAGTATTTAGTATCACTAGTTGTGTGTGTGTGTTTGGTGTTTTGTCATTGTTTAGTTTTAATCATTCTAGTCAATGGATTTAATTTGGTTAATTTGTGATTAATTTGGTTAATTGTAATTTTAATTTTTAATTTGTCTTCTGAGTGATGATGTTGAATAATTTTTTCATGTGCCTATTGGCCATTTGTATATCTTCTTTAGTGAAGTGTTTTATTTCAGGTCTTTTGCTCATTTTTCTTATTGGTCATTTGCCTTATTATTGAATTGTAAGTGTTCTGTAATATATCGTGGATACTAGTCCTTAATGGGATATTGTCAAAAATATTTTTCTCAGTTTCTTGCTTTATTATTTATTTTCTTAATAATTTTTTTTAATATGTAGAACTTTCTGATTTGATCAAGTCTAATGTATCTTCTATTTTCTCGTCTGCTTTGCTTCCTGTGACCTACCTAAGAAATCTTGACTACCCTCAAATTACATAGATGTTCTGTGTATTTCTCTAACAACTTTTAATTTTAGATTTTATGTTTAAATGTGTGATTTAAATTATTTTTATGTATGATATCATATAGCGGCTGAAGTCATTTTTTTTCTCATGAATATCTAGTTATTGCAACACCATTTACTGGAAAGGCTTTCCTCATTTGATTACTTTTGCATATTTGTCAAATATTAGATGACTAAATAAGTGGAAATTTAATCTGGGTTTGTTATTCTGTTTCATTGATATATTTTTCAGTTCTTATGCCACTACCATATAGTCTTGATTTCTGTAACATTATTTGAGCTCTCAAAGTCAGATAGTGTAAATCCTCTCATGCTTTTACTCAATTACTTTGTTCTAGATGCCTTGCATTTTCGTATAAGTTTTATAAGCAACTTGTCAATCGTTTTGGGTGTTCAAATTCTTTGTATATGCATATAAATTTTACAATTTGCTTTAAATTACTACAAAAAAAGCTGCAAGGATTTTATTAGGGATAGTATTATACCTATGGAATAATTTGGGAAGATAGATATCTTTCAATTCATGAACATGTCATATTGCTCCATTTATTTAGAAATTCTTTAATTTCTGTCAGCAGTGCTTTGTGGTTTTCATTGTCTTCCATGGGTCTTTCACATTTTTTGTTAAATTTATCTCTTTATATTTCATATCATGATGCTATCATAAATGGAACTGTTCCATCTTCACACTCTCCCTTTGCTGGAGCACCACTATTTCCTGGAAGGAAGCTTTTATACTTGTCTGGTGCTGTGATCTTTGTGATTACCATCCAGGGGAACACCTTTTGACTGCCTGGCTCTGGAAGTCAGAGTAGAGCTTGAGTTCCTGGTCCCATGGGACTGAAATAATCGGTGTCACCCAGAAAGAAGCTCATACTTCTGTTTGGCATTCCAATTTTTATGGTTGCTGTCAAGGTACACCTCTGTATCATTTGGTTTTGGAGGCCAGTGATGCTTATGCTTGTCCATCCCACAAGACTGTAACCAATGGAGAAAGAGTTCTTAAATAGCTACTACCACCAGGGCATAACAAGAAGCAACAGAGTCAGGAACTTGTTCTTCTGAGAAGGAGACCTATTAACTAATCATCATGGCTGAAGCCTGAGGGGCAGGCTTCTAATTAAATATCTAGGGGTTGACCATAATCTTTTCCAGGGACCTTGGAGGGTAGGCACTGCCTTTGAACTTTCCCTCTGCCATATTTCAGAGCACCAGTATCTCCTGGAGGGGACCCTTATATGTGGCTCGTACCCTGCTTTTTACATCTGGTGCTCCAGTGTGTGCACCTGCTTTCTGGGGGAAGTTCCTTGATCACCTGGCTCTGGTGGCCAGGGTTGGGGGGGGTAGGTTTAAATTTCTGAGTCCTACAGGACCATGGCTATCAGAAAGACACATCTGGCAGGCTACCACCCTAAGGTACTTCCAAGGCAGCTGGTTGAGCCCCATTTTTGTAAGTATCACCCAGGGAATACAGCCCAATCAACTGCCCGGAGGAGCTTATGCTGGTAGTCCCATAGGACTGTATATATTTGCATTAAGAGCCACTGACTGAGGGTCTGGCTTACAAGCAGCATGAATCTAGGTGCTGAGATTTCCTCCTTAGGGACACTGACAGGTCTTGGCACATCCTCAACAACTGAAAGCCATTAACAATAAAATAATAGGCTGCTTGGATAAACACAAAAGTTTGAGAGGCAACAAAGAGTTGGAACAGGGTTGAAAGACAAGGTTCAATGCCTACCTAAGGCCACCCCCTCAAGATTGGGAGAGATGGTTGATTTTCTATAAGAAACTAACACAGGGAATCAAGAAAAATAAAGAAATGGAGGAATGTGTTTCAAATGAAAAAACAGGATAAAACCTCAGAGAAAAACCTTGATGAAATGAAGATAACCAATATTTCTGGTAAAGAGTTCAAAGTAATGTTCATAAAGATGCTCACTGAACTTGGGAGAAGAATGGATGAGCACAGTGAGAAATTCAATAAAGACATAGACAGTTTAAGAAACTACAAAACAGAATTCATAGAGCTGAAGAATACAATAGCTAAACTGAAAAATATGCTAGAGGGTTTCAGCAACAGACTAGATGAAACAGAAGAAAGAATCAGTCAACTCAAATACATGGTGATGGACTTCACCCAGTCAGATAAGTCAAAAGAAAAAAAGGAACATAAACATGCGAAGATAGCTAAAGGGTTTATAGGACAACATCAAATACACTAACATCTGGATTTGCATTATAGGGATCCTAGGAAAAGAGAGAAAGGGACATTGATTGAAATATTGTTTGAAAAAATAATGGCTGAAAATTTCCTTAACCGGGGAAATTAAACAGATATGCAGATCTAGGAATCCCAGAAAGTTCCAAACAAGATGAATCCAAAAAGACCCACACCATATAATAACTAAAATGTCAAAAGTTAAAGGCAAGGAGAGAATCTTAAAAGTGTCAAGAAAAAAAACCAAACTTGTTACTAGAAGGAACAACCCTCAGCCCCACCCCATAAGACCATCAGGATATTATTCAGCAGAAATTTTGCAGGCCGGAGGGAGTGGCACAGTATATTCAAAGTGCTGACTTAAAAACAGCAATAACAAACAAAAACAAAACAAACAAAACTTCCAGCCAGGAATACTCTACTGGACAAAGTTATTATTATTCAGAATGAAAGAGAGAGAGATAGTGTTTCAGGCAAGTAAAGCTAAAGGAATTCATCCTCAGTAAACTGGACTTACAAAAAATGTTCAAGGGATTCTTTTAAGCTAAACAGAAAAGGCACTAATTAGTTGCAAGAAAACATGAAAGAATAAATCTCACTGAAAATGTAAATATGTAGTAAAAGTAGTAGACTTATGACTTGTAAAGGTATATAAAGGTTAAAAGACAAAATTAGTGAAAATAGCTATGATAACAATCATTAGTTAAGGAATACACAAAATAAAAAGATGTAAAATGTGATACCAAAAAATAAAACATGGAGAGAGAAGAATAAAATTTCGAACTTCAGAATGGGCTCAAACTGAAGTTATTAACTTAAATGGACTGTTATAGATAGAAGGTGTTATATGTAAGCCTCATGGTAACCACAAAGCAAAAGCCTATAGTAAATACACAAAACATAAAGAGAAAGGATTTTAAATATAATACTAAAGAAAGTCATCAAACCACAAAGGAGGAGAGCAAGATAAAAAGAAAAGAGCAGAGAGGCACCATAAAACAGTAAACAATTAACAAAATGGCAATAAGTACATACCTATCAATAATTATCTTAAATGTAAGTGGACTATATTCTCCCATCAAAAGACATAGAATAGCTGAATGGACAAAAAAAATTCCAAAACCCATCTGTATGCTGCTTACAAGAGACTCACTTTAGATGTAATGGTACACATAGCGCTGAAAGTGAAGAGACAGTAAAAGATATTCCGTGCATATGGGCATCAAAAGAAAGCTGGAGTAGCTATGCTTATATCAGACAAAACAGACTTTAAAACAAAGACTATAAATGAGAGGCAAAGGTGGATTTTACACAATGGTAAAGGGGTCAATTCAACAATAGGATATAACATACAGAAACATTTGTGCACTCAACATAGAAGCAACTAAATATACAAAGCAAATATTAACAGACCTAAAAAGAGAAACAGACTAGCAATACAGTAATAGTAGGAGATTTTAATACCCCACTTACACTGATAAATAGGTCATCCGGACAGAAAACCAATAAGGAAATCTTGGCCTTAAATGGCATGTTAGACCAGATGGACCTAACAAATACATAAAGAATATTCCATTTAAAAACAACAGAGTAGGGGCATCTGGGTGGCTCAGTTGGTTAAGCGTCTGACTCTGGGTTTCTACTCAGGTCATGATTTCACAGTTTTGTGAGTTTGGACCCTATGTCAGGCTCTGTGCTGGCAGTGTGGAGCCTGCTTGGGATTCTGTCTCCCCCCTTTCTCTGCCCCTCCCCTGCTTGCTCTGTCTCTGTCTCTTTCAAAATAAATAAATAAACTTAAATAAAAACAACAACAACAACAAAAGCCCACCACCACCGACAACAACACAACAGAGTACACATTCTTTTCAAGTGCACATGGAGCACTGTCCAGGATAGATCATATGTTAGGCTACAAAACAGCTCTTAATAACTTAAAGAAAATTGAAAAACATATCAAGCATCTTCTGACCACATGGTGTGAAACTAAAAATTGATTACACCTGGAAAATCTGTAAACTTACAAATATTTGGAGATTAAACAACATGCTACTGAATGACCAGTGGGTCAAAGAAGAAATCAAAGGAAGTAAAAAATCCTTCAGACAAATGAAAATGAAAATATAATATACCAAACTGTGGGATGCAATGAAAGCAATTTTAAGAAGAGAGTTAATAACAATAAATGCCTACTTCAAGAAACAAGAAAAGTCTCAAATAAATAAGTTAACTTTATGCCTCAAGGAATTAGTAAAAGAAGAACAAATGAAGCCCAAAGTAAGTAGGAAGAAAATAACAAAGACATAACAGAATAACAGAATAACAGAAAATAACAGAAATAAATGAAACAGAGACTAAAAAGATGATAGGGGCAATCAATGAAACTAAGACCTGGTTCTCTGAAAAGAGAAACAAAACTCAGTAAGAAAAAAGAGGACTCAAAATCAGAAGTTAACAGAAATTTCACAACTAATTCCACAGAAATAGAAAGGATTATAAAAGATTACTATGAACAATTACACTTGAAAAAATTGGACAACCTAGAAGAAATGGGTAAATTCCTAGAAAAATAAAACCTACCAAGACTGAATCATGATGAAATAGAAAACCTGAGCAGACTAATTACTAGTAAAGAGATTGAATCATTAATCAAAAACCTTCTAACAGGCAAAGGTTTAGGACAGCTTCATTGGTGCATTCTACCAAACATTCAAAGAAAAACTAATATCAATCCTCTCAAGCTCTTAAAAAAAATAGAAGAGTAGGGAACTCTTCCAAACTCATAACCTTGATGCCAACACCAGACATGGATGCCACAAGAAAAGAAAATTATAGGCCAATATCACCGATGAACATAGATGCAAAAATCCCCAACAAAATATTAGCAAACTGAATTCAATAATATGTTAAAAGGATCATACACCATGATCAAGTGGAATTTATTCCAGAATGCAAGGGTGATTCAACATCTGGAAATCAGTGTGACATAACACATTAACAAAATGAAGGATGAAAACCACATGATCATTTCAATACATGCAGAAAAAATATTTGACAAAATTCAACATCCATTTATGATTAAAAACTCGCAATAAAATGGGGGTAGAGGGAACATACTTCAACATAATCATAGCTATATATAATAAGCCCACAGTTAATATATTAAATGAAGAGCTGAAATCCATTACTCTAAGAGTAACAAGACAAGGGTTCCCACTCCCACCACTTTTATTTAGATAGTATTGGAAGTCCTTGCCAGAGCAATTAGGCAAGAAAAAAGATAAAAAAGCATCTAAATTGGGAAATGAAGAAATAAAGCTATTACTATGTGCCCATGACCTGATGCCACTTATGGAAAACCTTAAAGACTCCATCAAAAACTGAAAGGTTGCAGGAAAAAAATTAAAACATAAAGTAGGTATCATTTCTATATACCAATAGCAGATTATCAGAAAGATAAATTAACAAAACATTTCATTATTTCATTTACAATTGCATCAAAAAGAATAAAACACCTAGGAATAAATTTAACCACAGAGGTGAAAGATTTATTTATTGAAAGCTCTAAGACATTAATGAAAGGAATTGAAGAAGACACAAATAAATGGAAAGATATTTTGTGCTTATGGACTGGAAGAATCAATGTTGTTAAAATGTCTATACTATCCAAAACAATCTACAGGTTCACTGTAATTCCTGTCAAAATTCCAGTGGCACTTTTAAAAGAACTAAAACAAATAATTCTGAAATTTGTATGGAATAACAAAAAAGCCCCAAGTAGCCAAAGAAATCATGAGGAAGAAGAATAACTCTGGAGGAATCATGCTGTCTGATTTCAAACTATATTACAAATCTGTAGCAATTAAAACAGTATGGTATGGCATAAAAACAGACACATAGATCAATGGAACAGAATAGAGAGTCCAGAAATAAAATGATTCATATGTGGTCAATTAATTTATGACAAAGGAGTCAAGAATATACAATGAGGAAAAGACAGTCTCTTCAATAAATGGTGTTGGGAAAACTGGAGAGCCATGTGTAAAAGAATGAAAGTGGACTACTATCTTACAACACACACACAAAATTAACTCAAAATAGATTAAAGACTTGAATGTAATGTCTGAAACCATAAAACTTCTAGAAAAAAACATAGCAAGTTAACTCCTTGACATAGGCTTTGGTAATGATTTTTTAAAATTTGACACCAAAGGCAAAAACAATAAAAGCAAAAACAAAAAAGTAGGACTACATCATGCTAAAAATCTTCTGCCCAACAATAGACACTATTAACAATTAAAGTCAGCCTACTGCACAGGAGAAGATATTTGCAAATCACATATCTGATAAGAGGACTAAAATCCAAAATATATAAGGAACTCCTACAACTCAATAGCAAAAATAAAACCAACAACCAACCAAACAAAAATTCTATTAAAAAATGAGTTGGAGGTCTGAATAGATATTTGTCCAAAGAAAACATGTAGATTGCCAATAGGTACATGAGAAGATGTTCAACATCACTAATTAGGGAAATGCAAATCTGAACCACAGTGAGCTATCAACCTCATATTTGTTAGGATGGCTATTATAAAGAAGACCAGAAATAACAGCTGTTGGTGAGGATGTGGAGAAAAGGGAACCATTGTGCATTTTTGCAGATGTAAACTGGTAGCCACTATGGAAAACAGTACTGAGGTTACTCAAAAAATTAAAAATAGAACTACCCTGTGATCCAGCAATTCCACTTTTGTATATTTATCTGAAGAAAGCAAAACCACGAAATTGAAAAGCACTTCCATGTTTTTTGCAGCATTATTTACGATGGCCAAGATATGGAAAAAACTTAATTGTCCATCAGTGGCTATATGGGTAAAGAAAATGTGGCCTATGTATACAATGGAATATTATTCAGCCATAAAGTGGAAATCTTGTCGTTTGTGACAACATGGATAGACCTTGAGGGAATTATGCTAAGTAAATAAGTTAGATAGGGTAAGACGCATACCATATGATTTCTTTTTTATGTGGAATCTAAAAAAAAATTCCAAAAACCAAAAAACACGCAAACAAGCTCATATGTATAGAGAATAGATTGGTGGTTCCCATCAGTAGGAAGTGGGGAGTCAAAGAAGTGGGTGAAGGGGATCAAAATAGATAAATGAATAGTAAGGAATTATCCACTTTAAACATAGAGTTGTGTATGAGAATTATATTAAAAAATAGAAAAAGAGTAATCTCCAGTCATAAGGACACTACCCATGATATATTTTTTACTGCTTTTAATATTAAATCTGCTATTGTACTCTCAGCCTCTGACCATGTATCTTTTCATATTGTCTACATTGAACTTCAATATTTAATAATTAAGGTAAATATTTATTTAAGTTATGCATACTGGTATCCATAGACTGATAATCAATATAAAATAGAACTTCAGGTCATTTCTGACTTAATGAAAAGGCTCATCATTGAATATATTGGCTTGTGTTATGTAGGAATCATGTTAATCAATCTGAAAAAATAAATGTTTTAATGGAATTTGGTAGATATACTGTAGTCCTTTAAATCAGTTATTTAAAAAATACTTTTAGAGGTTCTTTGAAATTAGTGGAAATTGTTGGTTCTAAGTATATAATCGTTAAAAAACAACATCCCATCTATTTTTGAATCTAAAGGTAAACTTAGAAACTGAGACATTTTGTATTCACAGACTCTTTCAGAAGACAAATAATGTTGTTCGGATCATCTATGAGCATACTTAGCTTTTGTCTACTTTTTTCTTTGTAATCTGAGAAAATTGTATCAAAATCTCTAGCGATTATTGTGTAAATGACCATATTCACCTCTAATTTTGTCATTTTTGTTTCATGTAGTTTGAAGATTTCTAATTAGGTATGAATATCTTTATGAATGTTTTGTCTTACTGAAGAATTAACTCACTTATCATTAGTAAGTGTACCCATGGTAATACTCTTTGAGTTGAACTCCATTTTATCTGATATATTATAGAAAAATCCCCATTATCTTGTTTTCATGGCTGGCATATAGTAGGGTCTCTTTTTTATACATTTAGGTAAACTCTACCTTTTAATTGGGGAGTTTAGTCCATTATCTAATGTAATTATTGTTATGGTTGAGTCTGTGCGTACTATTTTATTATGTTTCTGTTTTTCTTTTCTTGTTTTGATCCTCTTTTTCCCTCATTTTGGCCTTCTAGATTATATAAAGTATTTTTAGATTTTAAATTTAATGTCTTTTTTAGTGTTTTTTCTAAATCTTTTTGTATTATTTGTAGTGGCTCTGGGGATTCAAATATATACTTCCTTAATGTATCAGTCTGCTTAGAGTTAATATTTTGTCATTTCACCAATAAAACAGAAAACATGAATCCATTTGGTACATCTATCCTACCCTCTCACCCTTCAGTTATAGTTGTCATATATATTATATCCACATACACTATAAACTCCACAATATAATAATGTAATTTTTACTTAGTTTTACATATTTTAAGGAAATAGAAGTTAAAAAATGTCTTCTGTAGTTATCTTGATACTTTGAGTGCCAGTGCTTTTCATCCTTTCCTGAAGATTCGCATTTCCTTTTGGTACTAATTACCCTAACCTGAACAACTTTACTTAGTATTGCTTTTACTGTAGATTGGCCAATGAATTCTTCTTAGTTCACTTTTGCCTTTGAAGAATATTTTCAAGTGGTATTGAATCCTGGGTTGACAGTCTTTTTAAAAAGAACTTTAAAAATATTTTTCCACAGTTTTCTGGTCAGTATAGCTTCTGATGAGAATCCAGTGGTCATTTGCCTTGTTCTGTCCTGCATGTAATATATCCTTTTCCTCTATCTACTTTGAAGACTTTCTGTTCATCATGTGTGTGTGTGTATGTGTGTGTGTGTGTGTAACTTTCTAAAAATATTTTTCTCTGTTCCTTAAATTGTATA
The DNA here is from genome assembly GCF_022079265.1 of Lynx rufus. Lineage (NCBI taxonomy): Eukaryota > Metazoa > Chordata > Mammalia > Carnivora > Felidae > Lynx > Lynx rufus. The sequence continues at coordinate 65,973,162 of NW_025814867.1, forward strand.
ATTTCTATTATTCTGTCTTCAAATCCACTGACGCTTTTTCTGTTGTCTCCATTCTGCTATCCAATTTTATTCTGCTATTTTATTTTGTATTATTTATTTTCAGTAGTTTATTCTTTCTGAGAATTCTTTTATTTTTACTTGAGCATATGTTATTTTATATCATTGTATAGGTTACAACAACTGTATTAAATTCTGCTAATTTCAGTCTTAAGATCATCCAATATAGATCTTCATTTTTTTTTTTGAGAATGGGTTATATTTATTTATCTTCCATATGCTGAATAATTTGGGATTTAACCTAGACATTGTAAATGTTATGTTGTAGAATCTTTTAGTTTCATATCATCCTGTGAAGTATTGTTATTTTTGTATAACAATAATAATAGTGATGATGATGTGATGATGATGATATTAGAAATATTTGAAAAATGATTATAGTGTGAATTAAAAGAAGTAACTACTATGGCTTTTATTAAAACTTTTATTTCTTTAAAAAAATTTTTATTGAGGTACAGTTGACCTAACATTATATTAATTTCAGATGTGCAACATAATGATTTGATATTTATCTATATTATGAATTGATAAATGATTTTCTTTTTTAATGCAGAGTAAAAAGTATTTTCTCAGTTGATACTCAGGTTATCAACAGGCAACTGATCATGGAGGAGAATCATTGTCTGTGTATTCTTGTATTTATCACTAGTGAAACTCAGTCAGAGTTCCTTCTGTAAGTTACTCAGCCAGAAATAGTGAGAATTAAGTATTGAGACCTTGCCTCAGACCCCACCTTCTTTATATCTACTATAGAACCTAAAATTGTACCTTGTTTTTTGAGACTCTGCTGGTAGAGTTACCCATCTTGCTAGTAGGTTGTGATTATTTCTACATCTGCTTAGATTGTTATTTTATACTATCAGAAAATAATGTAATTGCCAAGGCATGATATTATGAGTAAGCAGAGCTCTTATTGAACCTAATTCCACTCCATCATTGTTACTAGAGCTATCTCTGACATAAAGCAGTAGCTGAGATTGTAGTTACTCTTAGGTACAGCTCCTATAAAATATCATACTTGGTACAAAAGCAAGCAAAACAAAACAAAACTTTTTTAGATTATGGAGTATATTTTGCCTATTTAACTTAAGTGTGCAGTTAACTTTTTCTGAATGCTAAAGTCAAATTTTTCCGTGTCTCTGGATAATAGCTGATAAAATGTTTCATCTGTTCTTTTTGTGCTATCTACCTGATTTAGGATGGTTTTACATGTGCCTGTATCTTTACTTCTATATCTCTTTACATGTCACAATTTGATGTTGGTTCAGCCCCACTTATTTTTTTCTCTTTTTCTCTTGCTCCTTCCATTTTTGTCTTCACTATATTTTCTCTCTTGTTTCCAATTAATTCAAATAATTCAAGTGCAGTTTAGTTTCATTACTTATTTATTAATTTTCGGCCATTTTGTTATTTCTTCATAGTGAAGATTCTGGCTGCAAAAATAACTGCTTCCTTATACCTTGAAAGTTCACCATTCAAGATTTTTTTTTAACAAGGCTAATCTCTGTGCTCTTGTTCTCATCTCTTCTCAACTTCTATGTATTTTGTGTTACCAAGTGTACTTGGATTTTCATATCTCTATGCCCTTTCTTAGGTTCCATTTCTTCTTCATCACCCAACTTTGAGAACAAAGACCATGTCTTCATCATCCTTATATTCACTCAGTCCATTCTTTTTTGAATGCCCGTGAGCATCTAGGATGCAAAGATGTATAAGCTGTAGTCCCTGTCTTTGTTTTTGATAGAGTTCACACTCTTTCACACCTCATCTCCAGCACTTTTGTCAATCCCTAACTTGACACCTTGCAACAAACAGTGCAACACTGAACTGAATAGCTATTATAGAAATAGTCTGTAATTAGATGCACCCTCATTTATAAGTCTTTTGTTATACTGTATATTCTTTTTAAAGCTGTGGTAAATTATCACCTCTGCAAAATTCAATCTCTAGACTAAACTCCCAGCCTCTATTCAAATCATAACATTTTATTTAAAATCTTCTTCTTATTTAACCCATAATCATCATTACTCCTATCAGTCCATCAATAGTTACCTTAAATATGGTGAATGAGGGGCACCTGGGTGGCTCAGTCAGTTAAGGTTAAGAATCTGACTCTTGATTTTGGTTCAGGTCATGATCTCACAGTAGTGAGATCAAGCCCGACGCCAGCCTCTGCACTGAGTGTGGAGCCTGGTTGGGATTCTCTCTTTCCCTCTCCCTCTGCTCCTACCCCCACTTAAAAAAATTAAAAACCTGGTGAATGAGACAGCTTTAACATATCTTACTAATTGCTCATTTATAGTAGTATTCAAGGTTCTTAGAACAGTGTTTCATAAACTTTAGTGCATGTCTGAGTTGCATGAAAATCCTATCAACAAGGAGATTCTAATTCAGGAAGTTTGGAATGGGCCTGCATTTCTGCATGATGGCTACTAAGTGATACCTATACTGCTGGTTCAAGAACCATATTTAAAGGTGCAAACTTCTAGAGTATTCTGGAGTATTGAGGAGATAAAGGTTAGAGCAATAAATATTTCTTAAGCTAATAAAAATAAAAATGTGATGTTATGCAAGCATACAAAGTATTGAAATTTATATTCATCAAAAAAGCAGCATATACTATAGGAGAACAGGACTAACTTGAAGGTGTATATACATGTACTAAATTTTATTTTTTCTTTACTTCGCAGAAAATTGGAAATAATTAGGTGATTGGATTATTAAAGAGAAATATTTTTATCAAAACATGAAAAAAATCTGAGATACATTGAACTAATGAGTAGTGGAAAGACTAAATATATGGTTCTTCAATCAGGGGCACGTTAATAGTTAGCTTTCTGAGGTTATCTCATCATAATTGACAGACATGCTTTGGTTGTGAGTTTGGAATATGAACGTAAGTGTGACTGATGGAGAGAAAGAATAGACAATATATTAATGAGAATATAAGAAATATCTTGGTATAGCTAGTTAATATTACTCATATGTTTAAACGGAGCATATACTGAATTAGAGTAAAATTTAAAGAAATATGACTTCTTGTTTTAACTAGAGGTCTTATTAATCTTTATTAATTACTAAATACCTAAATATCTAAATACAGCTTGGGTTTCTGTTACTCTACCAGCAGCTGTTTTCAGTTTTTCTTATTCCATCCTTTAATTTTGTTAGCAAAGAGTACCAATTATTTCTAGAATGGCAGGGAAAGAAAGTTATACCGCCATGTGAGGGCACTGTTCTTCACAAATCATCATGAATACATTTTTTTGTTTGTTTGTTTAGACAAAGGGTGTTTGTTTTCTGACTTTGTCATTGTTTCTTCAGAAAGCCTTATTTATGTCCTATACTAAACCGCTACAGATATCCAGTAAACCAGCAGTATCTGCTCACAAGATGCTTTAGACTCTTATTTTTTTGAAAATCTTGGGATTAAAAATATACCCATATACATATATACCTATTTCATAATATAATGTTAAACTCAGTAAATTTATTAAACAGTCACTAAATGATTTGTAAGGTACAAAAATTGTCTTCAAATTATTCCTCATCTTTTGAAAAATCTTGAATATGAACTCATCAGAACTTTTGACAACTTAGAAATTGATATTCTATTAAAATTCAGTCATAAAATGAACATTTGTCTGAGGAAAAAAATAAATCTGTATTCAAGGCCAACGTAGCCTAAACTTTTTAATGTTTGCTTTAAAATAATGATCTTCAGTAACTATGGCACTTGTTTTATTTTATGGTGTCTAAAAATAGTCTACATAAACAATGCTGTAATAAATATCTTTATACATAGAAGGATATGTCTGGTAATTTTAATAATAAAAACTCTTGTTGGACTGAAGGTAGGCACTTTTTATAAGGCATTGGCTGTGATTAACAACTTGCTTCCTTTTAAATTTGCAATAATTTACAATTCCCATGCCACAGAGTCATTTGTGCCAGTTTTCTTAAACTTCCCCCTAATACAGAGTAGGACCATTCCTTTAAAAACCTTCATTTTCATGGAGAGTCTTTCTCTAACTCTCCAGCGTGGGTTTAATCCCATGACAACCTACTCTCAGACTTCCACAGATTCCAGTAATAAATTACATAGTAGGAACTTAAAAAAATTCTGAAAATAAGCAAACAAATAAATAAAACAAAACCTAAAGTCCACTTCTCATGCAGAACCTCTCCTTTATCCTATTACAGTAGTTCTGTTTACTATGTTCCATTTATGTGACCACCGTTTTGTGACCACCTCCCATTTTGACAAATGGGAGAAATCATGTGAAATAATGGAAGATAATTCCAAACATATTAAAATAATTTATTTTTATGTTCAGTGCATCTTAAGAAAAACCATCATGTAAAGAATAGATATATATATAAAATTTTTATCAAAAGAAAGTTGGTTTCTCCTTACCTCATTGAATAAATGCTGAACAATCATTTAAAGACTATTGGTTGGAAGAGTTCTAAATTATTAGCCTACCCAGGGCACCCACATACCTCAGTATAGTCTTTGCCTTATCAGTAATAAGACAGTGTGTCTGAGTACCCACAGTTGGCAAGTCCATGGCAGATCCCAACATTGTATCCTCTCAGTCATTCTTGATTTAATAATACCTGTCACGACCCAGACTTTGAGGTTGTTAGACATTTACGACTTTATATTTTAACTCATAATGTAATAATTTTTTCCAAAAATATTTTTGCAAGTTTAAACATTTCAAGTGGTGAGTAGTTCATTTTGACAGCAATCAAACTCTATTATCAAGAGTGGATTTCAATTCTTTAGTGTTCTGAAGTGATTATTAATTTTTTTGGCCATAAACATTAAAGTCTAGTTCTTGGCAATTTTCCTAGAGACTTGGGAAGAAAGTATCTTATGTCTCAAATCTCTGAAGTATATAAATAAATCTCCAGATCTAGAGGAGTAATTTCAATGAAATGTGATACCTTTATTCATGTGTGAACTCTTAGATGACACAAATTAAGTTGATTTGAGGTCTGTGCCATGTCAAGCAATGTATTTAATAAATGCTTCCAGGGAATATGAAGCACTACTCTGGTGTTGCCATGATTCTCAGTTTTTCACAAGGGAGCTACACACTTTTTTTAGCTAATGTTTTCTTCATGTGCAGACATGTTTTAAGTGTGTGTGTGTGTGTGTGTGTGTGTGTGTGTGTGTATTGTGCCAAATATTTAAGTAAATTCTTTACACTGAAAAGTGTATGTAGGGATATTTTTTCTAGTCTATGAAGTCAGTCACTTGCAAGAGAGGTATTAATAATTTGATGCAGCATATAAATACTAAGTGTTGAGCAACTGGGAAAGAGGAATCACAAATGGCACACATCACTGAATTTTGATTGAGACCCTGTTCCCTGGCAGGCCTTATAAGTTCCTATAGGAACTTCACAAAGGGGGTTCTTGTTAAAACATTTAGAGGAAGCAGTGATTAGGCTAGGAAAAGAAGCTAAAAAAGCACTTCTGGTTCTTGGAGACTATTTGCTGTATTTTTATAAATTAAAGCTGAATGGTATATGGTTGCAATATGTTTATGAATTATATAATTTTATTGACCTTTTTACAACTTGTGATGCCTTATCATGTGTAGTATTTCCTTTTTCTTTATAATTAATACAAAAAGATACGTGTGCATTTGTGTGTGTATACATATACATATATAATGTATGTGTGACATATATATTTATATATGTACACATATGTATGGGTGTGTGCATAATTAACCCTAGTTTACAAATGAGAAAATTGACACTTAAAAACATCAGATGACTAACCTGAGTCCTCACAGCTATTAAGATCTGTATATAACCTCTTGGATACTTAGAATCTTGGTTAAAACCGATAGTAAATATATAAGAAACAATATGGCAACAAATAAAACAAATCCATTTGCAAATATTTGCAGAATGCCTACTGGGTGCAAAACAAGGAAGGAACCCCATTTCCTCATTGCTTAGCTACACTTTCTAAACCCCTTGGCTGTTTTATAGTTGCATTTTCATCATTACAAAGGCATGACCCTCTCTGGGCTTCAAGCCAAATACTGAACAGCATGAGATAATGTGCAAAGGCTTATTCTTGTCATCTGATAATTTATAAAAGTAAAATAGTCCATAAGAAAGATTTCTATAAATATGTTTTATATAAAATAATTTGTAAAAGATTTTACTTTTTGAATTAAGCCATTTATTTTCACTTATATTTTAAGATTGTTGATTAATTTGGCCTACTAAGTTGTTAGAGAAGCAGACATTCCTAGTTCCTGCTGTTGTCCCTGGGAATGCTTGTCACTTTGTGGGAACCACATTATCTTTTCGAGGCCACCTGAGGATGGTTTATTAATTTGTTGGTTTACCAGTCTCTAATTATCTTGAAATACTTACTGCCATTTCCAAAGGTGCTACGGGGAACAGCACTGTAAATCTGATACTTGGTAATTTTCGCTTTATGATATCTTTCATTGGTAATTCTGAATGCATGTCTAAAAGGGAGCCCTGGCTGGAGTTATTTTCTCCATCACTTATTATCCCCCACTGAAGACACTTTGTTTCTTTGTTCACTGAAGAGAAAAAATAACACATTCAAATTATTGGCAACAAAGTAGGAAAATAGCAACATGAGAAATGTGGTAATTAGGAGGTCTATAATGGCACATATGTGTTATAAACTGCCAATTAATCTTGATGATAAGAAATGTAGTCAACTTTAGTTACCAGTAATTCCTCTTTCAAGAAGATCTGGACAACTATCAATGGTCAGTGCAGTTTCTAACTTTACTTCTGTTTCATTGAATCACTATAGGCACATTTTTTTCTACTCCACTTCAAAATATTCGTCTGTAGACTATAGGGAATACTGTTTCTAGCTATTGAATATAATCCATGTATTTTCTTATTTATACATTATACAGAACATGTGTATAAAGTACTGGGTGAATTCATGATGTAATGTGTGGAATACATTCCGAGATTCTTAAGCTGATAGCTCACTCATATGTGTGCTTCAGCATTTCCAGAAATAATGTTTTAATTTCCTTTGCATGAAATTTACTTAAAATGCTTCATCTGCTTCAATAATTAAAAATAGAGCCTAAAAAAGAGGAGAAAGAAGAGTTTGCAAAAGTGCATATCTTCTGGTTCAAATGTTCTGATGGTATGAGGACACTTGAAGTATCTTGACCTCACATTTGGTCTCCACACTAGCCTATTGCCAGTTGCAGCCTGAGGTTAAGACATACCTGTTTGCACTGTTTCCATTTCTCCTTTTCCTTTCACTCTTCAAACCACTCCAATCTGGCTTCACATCAACTCCACACCAAAATAGATTTGATCAGACCTGGATGTCACCAAACATCATCTTTCATTTCTCCTAATTCTTGCTGTCTCAACAGCATTTGACCTGACTGGCCACTGTCTCTTTCCCTTATCCTTTATTCCTACCACTTTCATTTTTTCTTTCTTTCAGAATTTCCTGCAGGCTTGTCCTCTGAAATGTGACTATTGTCACGTTTCCTCAAGACTGAAAACTCCTAAATAGATATATATGGGTAGGTCCCCAATTCTAAGCAGCAGGCTCAGAAATCCAAAAGCCTGCTTGAGATCTCCAGCTGGATGTCTCATAGATGTCTCAAGTTTAATAAGTCTCTAACAACAAAGTGTATTTTTCTCCTGTCCTCCCCACGCCCCTTTTAGATCCAGCCTTCCTCTTGTGAACTGAGTCTGAGTAAAGAGTATCTCTTTTCAACCAATGCTTGAGTCAAAGGGACTCATGCTGGAAATCTATTTCTTTTTCATTCCCTTTATCAAGTTATCATTTTTATTTATGAATTAAAATCCACCTTGGATTTGCCTATTTCCAGTTTCCTTGCCATAACCTGAATTCACGTAACTCTGATCTTTTGCCTGGGTCAGTTTCTGCATTGGCAGATTCTCACCGAGTAATTTACATCTAATCTAGCCACCACACTGCGGCCAAAGTGAACTGTTAAGAACAGATCTGTCATATCACTACCTTACTTAAAACTGCAGTGGCTTACCATAATTCTTAGGAAAATGATCACATGTTTCATATAACCCATGATGCCCTACAGAATTTAATCCTTGCTCCTTTTCTAGCTTTATTTTGTGCTGTTCTCCTCCTAACTGTTTTTCACTGTACTAAGCACCCTTCTGTCTCAGGATTTCAGCACATTCCATTCACTCAAACTTGAAAGTTCTCTGTACTCATTGAACCCTTATCTCATCTCCCTTTACCAGTGAATAACTACATATATTTCCAAGCTCGGTGAAAATGTTAGTTTCTCAAAAGCCTTCCCTGACCATTCAGGATGCTCTTGTTATAAAGAGGTCATAAGTTGTCTGTTCCTCTCTGTTGTGGAATTTAGCACAATTATTAACTAATGGCTGAAATAAAGCTACTTGTTAGAAGTCTTTCTCACCTGCTATAATATATGCTCTATGGGATAAAAACCTGTATTTATATTGCTCTTTGCTGTACAGCATTCAAATAATACCTTGGCCTGAAAGCACTGCATGTATATTTACTTAATGAATGGTTAAATAAATAAGTTGCCATTTAAATGATAACTGATACTAGGTATTTCTAAAGCTACTGGCACATGGTAGGTATTTAATAAATGTTTATAAATATATCAAGGAATATAATTTTAAAAATACCATTTTTGTTTAAATAAGGAATGGTCCTGATAAACATTGAATCCTGACTGGATTATTAAATATATCTTCTATTATAAAAATAATTTTGTTATCTTTTTCTTTGGCAAAAGAATTTTTTTGTCCTCTTTTTTCTGTTGTTGTTTTTAAGTAAGCTCTATCCCCACATGGGGCTTGAACTCATGACCCTGAAATCAAAAGTTGTATGCTCTACCGACTGAGCCACCTGGGTGTCTTGTCTTGTCTTGTTTTGTCTTGTCTTGTCTTGTCTTGTCTTGTCTTGTCTTGTCTTGTCTTTTCTTTTCCTTTCCTTTCCTTTCTTTTTTTTTTCTTTTCATTTCTTTCTTTTCTTTCTTTCTTTCTTTCTTTCTTTCTTTCTTTCTTTCTTTGTCTTCTTGAAAGCTTACTTTTCAGAGACAATAATTTTGAATTCTTGTATGTCAACATATTAAAGCTGATAGTTACCATTTTAATATCTAGGAAGTTTCTTCCTGTCAGAGTCTACATATTTTAGATTTTAACAAAGTAAGGTTGAATAAAATTTTCTGCAGCTTTTATGTTTAACTTATTTTGTTATATTATTCCAGATTTTTTTTAACTCTTAAGCATTCAAGGACAAATTCAGTATCCTCTGCTGAATTGTAGCATTTCCTTTAATGATGAATTTAGACAATACACATACTAATACTAGCTCTAATTGTGACTTAATTTTACCTACCGAAATTAAAAACATTTTATATCATATTCTAGTTGCTGCAGTCATTTCAAAATAGTGTAAAGAATTCCAGATATGAAATCAGGGCCCCTGAATTCAATCTCAGCCCTGCTACAAACTAGCTGTGGCATTTTAATTTTTAAGTGATTTTTATTCTGAAATTATGGCAGTTTTTTGACCTGCTACTATATTTTGTTACTTAATGTGCTAATATGCACATAAAATGTTATATATTTGATTAATTTAAAGTATTGATGACTGTATGATTGGTTCCTTTGGAATTCTATGCATTTTTAAAATGAATTTTAAAACATTATTCTGGGAAGAGGATGATAGGTTTTACCAGATTGCCAAAGGTTCCATGTCACATCAACGGTGAAGCACTCCTGTATTACACTATTTTTTTAGTTGTGTCATACATTAGGTTTAGTGTTGATTCAGAAAAACTCTTGAGGGAGGATATTCCAATCTCCAAAAGAAAGATCAAAATTAAAAAGAATGCCATAGGTCCTACATTCAAGTTCGGTTGTAAAACCTGTATTCTTTTCCATCTCCATTCTGCTTTGTACCCAGACTCTATTCCTTTCAGGCTGAAAGTGCAGTTGGGTGTCTGAACACTTGCTACTTCACACCTTTCTGCATGGAAGAAATTCTTTTGGATTACATTTTTTACTTCCACTGTAGGAAGTAAATAAATGTTTGCTGCTGATGAGAAAGAATTAACCTCAGGCTCACTCTATTCTGGGCCACACAAATCTATGCTTCTGACTGGAAGGAGATTGCAAGGAGCATCCTTATCATTCTGTCACACTGAGAGTGGAGGAAGTGGTGTAGGAACCTTTTCATGCCTGGTGAAGGACAATCAAATCCATCCAATTAAAATGAAAAAACGAGAGCACAGTTGCCCTTCTCTTTTAAGCTAGATTTTGGTGTTGTTTGAACTGAATTTTCCATTTTTTATGGTTTAACCACCCAAGAAGAGATAACATAGTTGATATTCTATGATTGCTATTGAAAGTATAGTTCCACTCAGTATTTCTACTATGATATATATAATGGCCTTAAACAAACTAGCAATTAACCATTTGTTTTAGTGAATTTTACAAATAATTATTATTTATACATGTAGAAATTTTGTTTCATATATTTTATTGATGAAGTTATTTCTAAATGCATTATATCTTTACTTTCACACACACACAACACACACACACACACACACACACACACACACATCTGCATTCTAAAAATTATTTCATTATGACCATAAACATCACATTCTGGTAATTGTGGTCCACTTTTTCTGACATTTTCAGATTACTAATAATGGCAGCAAGTGTTGGCATTGGAAAGGACATTGGCTTTGAAGCAAGACAGCTGGGCTTGATTTCTGGTTCTTCTGTTCAGCACGTAGTTTTGTGAACATGGGCAATTTATTTAGCCACAGCTCAGTTTACTCAGCTGTAAAAAGAGGGTGTTAATACTACCTCATTAATTAAATGAAATAGTAGATATACATTGAGAGGTACATATCTGGTACCTAATAAATGGTAGTGACAATATTAGTGTGTTATAAAAGTCTATCATTGGGCGCCTGGGTGGCTCAGTCGGTTAAGCGTCCTACTTCGGCTCAGGTCACAATTTCACGGTCCGTGAGTTCGAGCCCCGCGTTGGGCTCTGGGCTGATGGCTTGGAGCCTGGAGCCTGTTTCCGATTCTGTGTCTCCCTCTCTCTCTGCCCCTCCCCCGTTCATGCTCTGTCTCTCTCTGTCTCAAAAATAAATAAACGTTAAAAAAAATAAAAAAAGGTCTATCATCAAGACAACTGAAAACTCCGTGTTTTCCTTTATGAAAGGTCTGGTCTAATGTTGCTTTGTCTACTTTTAGTGATTAGCATATCACTGCTGAAAAGGTATTTGTATCTTAAATCTCCTGCCTTGGCTTTTTCTTCCTCTCTATAATTCTGGTTCATAATTTTTAGTGTTATGATCAGCAATTCTGTCATTTTATAGATAGGATCAGTACATTTGATCAACAAATTAATGAATCATATTATGATGCATGCGATTATTTTTTTCTCACAGATCCTATGTTGATTTTATATTGTCTAGAGGCTTTTCTTTTTCTGTTTGGTCCCTTGTGAGATTATGGGAACTACCACGAATAAACAAATATAATCAGGTCTGCTTTCCTGTGTAATCTTAAATGTTGCTTAGGTCTGCAGGTCACACAACTAAGGGGACATCTTTATACCTTTAGGTGTGCCAGAAGATAGTGGGTTGGGTAGGGTGCATGCTTTGTCCTGTAGAGATTCCTTTAGCGGTACAGTTCCTCTCCTCTGGAACACACTACTCCTGCTTCCCTCCGCTTCTCTGTGTGCCAGACCTGTGGGGCATGTGTCAGTCCCCGAGCTGTGCAATGTACTATTCTTGTCCTGCTCACTAAGAGAGAAGCCCACAGCTCTTCAGTTTCTCTCGCAGGAATACAGTTCTCCAGTCATATCAAATTCTTCCCTCTGGGGCAGACAGGTATAGGGTGAGGTTGAAGTAGGCAGTATGGGTCCGGGGGGGGTTGAGCCCAGCCTAACCTGCGTGTTTGAACAGACAGCATCTGACACCCTGACCTTGTGGCTCCAGGTCAACCATCCTGCTTCCACCAGATGTCTTCACTCTCACTCATTTTCTCACAATTTTCCTTGAGAGTCTTGCCATCTTCCCGACATTCTCACTTCATAGTTCTGTCATTCCAAGTCCATCAGAAAGATGATGCTTCTGGAATAGGTTCAAATCTCTTTCCCACAGGCCCATATTTAAGAATATTCTGAGATGGGAAGTTCATCAAATATTCTGTAATAGTTAGGCTCCCTTCCCTCTCTTGTCCCCCACTCCAAATGAGGCACAAAGTAAAATTCTAATATAACCTTCAGCTCTGGCTAAGCTAAAACACGCTGTTACAAAAATAAGTTTGGCAAATCTTGTTGTTTCAACATTTAGATATTTTGAGGAAAGATTTTAAAAGTCATTTTATCCTATGTGAAGCTTTTGCCATTCATTGTTTCTCTTACCCTGTCTTTATGGGTTTACTTTTCTTTTAGTCAAATTTTTATTATTTAAAATATATTTAAATTATAAATAGTATTTCTACATTCATGGATTTTTCATACATTTCTTTTCACTAACAAGCAATAAGTCAACATATCTGACTAAACAGCATATCTATGTAATAGTGGTTCTAAAAATTTTAGGTAAATTTGTGAACATTAGAAATTATACCTGACATGAAATTATAGGTTCATGTAGAACTTTTTTTGAATTTCAAAAATACCATCATAGACTTTCTTTTCCTCTGAACTCATGAACTGATTGCACTGATGTGTTTTTAATCAACAAGTTCATCTTAGGAGAATGGATTTGCTGTGAGATGGGCTCTTGGTTGGCTCAGTTGGTTGTGCGTCTGACTGCTGGTTTTGACTCAGGTCATGATCTCAGGGTTGTGGGATTGAACCCCTTGTTGGGCTCCACACTGGATGCAGAGCTTGCTTGGGATTCTCTGTCTCCCTCTCACTCTGCCTCTCTACTGCTCTTTCTCTCATTCTAAAACAAAACAAACAAACAAAAGACTGTGAGAAATATCTAACTTTAATGTTCAAATGACCCATGCTGTGAAGGAAATAAGCTTGAGGAAGTATGCTTCAGTACCTGGAACGGTTTTCAGTCATTGGAATAGATTTGATAGGAATCACATCAGTTGTGATGGGAATTTATATGAAGCAATGGAGCAAAGTACATTTTTCACTTAAGGGATCAAAATATAAAGCAGACTTAACTAGCTTCTAGTTTTGTTTGCTCCTAATGTTTATTTTGTGACTCTACGTAAAAGATAGGTTTTACTGTTTGGTGTGGTCTGGTTGTGGGTATTTTTTACTGTTTTTTTTTGTTGTTGTTGTTGTTGTTGTTGTAAGTGTTTTCTTTCTTCATTGTTTCACAGTTTTATTCAACAAACATTTATTCCATGCCGAATCTGGAAAAAGCTTTGTTAGATTCTATGGAATGACAGAAATTAATAAGATATGAACTTGAATTAGCTCCTAAGCTACTGAGGCAAAGAGATCTACAGACAACTGACTCATACAGAGCAAAGGAAATGAGAGCTTTGGCAAGTATGCAGAGGGCCAGTTTTAAACTGGGTGTGGAGAGGAATATTTCTGTATTTCATAGCAGATTCCTAAAAATGAAATCAAATTTTTGGGTGCTGGACCTAGAATTCCATTCATAGCTTGTGATTAATATGGGTTATTATTAGAGATTTATTTTTTTTGTATTCAAGTATGATAAATGGGAAAAATTAAACATTTAAAATCTAAAAATTACAAAAAGTGAAAAATACACATAAGCATTTATATCACATTGGCTTTACTTTGGGAAGTAATATAAAATCAAGTCAGAGAACAGGGAAGTGGCTTCATCTGAAGGGTTCTTCTAGGAATCACTACGATTTGTATTAAAACTAGATAATTATTGCAAAGAAATATAGCTTTCATCCCAATGACTCTGTTAAACTCTTAAGCAATCTATCTAGTCAAGATAAACATGGTTTCACATTTCTAGACATAGATAGGTACTATATAGTCGCTCTTTCTTGCCACTGTTTGCTGTTTGTGACAAAACTGATTGAATCTGAAAGGTTTTGTTGTATTTTTTATTTATTTATTTTTCTGGAGGGAATAAATCCAAAAGATTTTGAATGGCTTAGGAAAAGACATTTATTTTTATTATAGAGATTACTTTTCTGTAAGATGTTAAGAGTGTTTTATGGGATTATTGGGGACATATTTAGAAATCCAACTGAGAAAAGGTTTTTGTTTTTTTTTTTTGTTTTGTTTTTTTTTTAATTTTTTTTCAACGTTTATTTATTTTTGGGACAGAGAGAGACAGAGCATGAACGGGGGAGGGGCAGAGAGAGAGGGAGACACAGAATCGGAAACAGGCTCCAGGCTCTGAGCCATCAGCCCAGAGCCCGACGCGGGGCTCGAACTCCCGGACCGCGAGATCGTGACCTGGCTGAAGTCGGACGCTTAACCGACTGCGCCACCCAGGCGCCCCGAGAAAAGGTTTTAATAAAACCATGTTTCACAGTATCTTTCTGAATCTCTCACATATCCATTAGTTCAGTTACTAAAGCTCATGCCATTTTGTGATCATGGAACTTTAATAAAAGTGCCCCCATTCCCTTCATTTAATTGTTGGATATGAACAAAGTAGTAATTGTCTTCAGTAGTAGAAAATTCACACAAAATTGGTAAGTCATGTGGCTCAATCCAGAAAAGAAAGCAACAATAAACACAAAATAGTGCCATTCCTCAATATTCTCTTTCTGTCCTCAGTAGTATGGGAGTTTAACATATTATATTTATTTCCATACAAATTTTATAAATCTATTTGCCCTTTTGGTGGCAGAACTATCTTTGTTTTCCTTGCAATAGATAACATGGTCCTTGCATATAAAGGACCTGTTTGTCTAGAGTCAGATATAATCAAATGCTGGTAATGTCAGATGGTTCAAACTAAATTCATTGAATGAATGAAGAAATGAATGAATGAATTATTCTTCCAAGTCATAGTCTGTGGACTTTTATCACATACCCAGAACTTTAACTGAAATGTGCACCTTCCAGTCTACCTTCTTGCCACTTTAGAACATTGCTTTCCAAGCTGTTTTGGTCACACACCGCCATTAGTAAATCATGTTTAAGGTGACACATCCAAATATGTTTTCTTATCATAGCTTATACGCATGTATTTTATTACCATATTAAGGTATTCTTGAAATCCTGTGCATCATCTATTAATCACCTGGGGTTTGCATAACCCATTTTGGAAAATACCATTCACTGCTGAATTTTCTGATTTTTTTAGGACAACTCCAAGTTTATTACAACTAATCTTTAAAATCAATACATTTTGGATAATTTGATCTAAAATATAATTTCTGGGTAAATATTTAATGGTATATTCAACCAAAGTGGGGAAGGGACATTTTTCATATACAGACACATTATATATGTTTCTATATATAGATACATTAATTAAACAACAAAGGGGGAGGCCTCATGCATTCAAGAAAATTCCCCTTTTTGTGAATCTATTTTAATGCAATTAAAAACAGCCACTTTTTATTGCAGGTTATGTTGTTTTAATTTGTATCTATTGAATCTTTCATAAATTATAATATATTCTACATAGGATTCATGATTTACAGTTACTCTGCCTCATAAAATGTCCTTAATACGTTAGCCTACATTTATTTCTCCTTAAAAATCCTAATAGCATATATTATATAGTGTACATAACCATAGTCATCATCATATACTGTTTTTGTTGGGAAATCTAAGGTAGGGGAAAAGGCTTGAACTGGATGATCTGTTAAGTTTGATTCTAAGATTTGGTGCTTCTTAGTTTATGAATGCTTTTAGGACTTGAAAGTGGCCTTTCTCGATCTATGCAAGCAATATCCACATAACCAAAATTATTTTTTTATTTTTTTAAAAAGAAAATTTAAAAAGGCTGCTGGAGGACAGTTAGAGAAACTGAGACTCCAATTCTTCCCTTAAATTTGATTCCTTTATTCAGTGTGATGATTCATATCACTCACCTATCATTTAACTTGATACTCTACTCTTGGCAAGGATTACTGTCCATTAGGCTCAGTGGGTGATATCATCACTGTCCATATGATTAAATGACACTTAGTAATATGGATTTCCCAAATTGTGTAATATCTTCCTACTATGTCATCACTATCCCCATTTTATAGCCAGAACACAGGCAAATTTGGCTGTACAATGAGGAGTTCAGATAGATAAATACAAGAAGGGGAGGTTTTAATTTGGCATTGGCATTGTTTAACATTCATAAAAAATTGTTTTACTGCCCAGATGTTGGAAATTTATTAATTATCATATTGGCTCTTGGGCCTGGTTCTTGCAAGAACTATAGTAGATGCCAGAAGCTAAATAACCTTTTGTCATTCTGCTGAATAAAGGATTGTTTGTGCTCTCCAGTTGATGAATTATCTCTGTGCCTTGTCGTTATAAAAAGAAACTCATCTTGTTCACTGGCCTGGCAGGAGATGAAAAGGCCCTAGAGAGAGCACAGAGAGTTTTTCCTCTCACAAATCATATGTAGGATGTATGCTGTGGGTCCTGTCTGGAAATGAATGTGGAAAGAACCCAGGACAAAGCATAAAACTTGCATTGTTACTACTAGTTGATATGTGATAGATTATTACAAATTTATAGAACCAAAGATCTGCTTTTACCCATACTAAATTATTTTAAATCTAGCCATCAGTTCTAGCACAAATGTTCTTTTGTGTGTGCTTTGGATATAAGGGAAAGCTTAACATTCTAACAGAGCTAAGACAATACTAGTAGTTTTATAATTGTTCTACTAATGCATGATAAATTTAGGGAAACATTTGATATCAAACCTATATCATTGTGTATTGAAGAGAAAAAACTAACTTATTTCTTTACAATACTATGTTTCCATTAAATAAAATGTGTCCAAATCTACAGCTGGATAAGCTGTTTTGCTGTTTTTTTAAATTAATGAGTTAATCTTATTTTTAGAGCAGTTATAGGTTCATAGCAAAATCGAGCACAAAGTACAGAGAGTTCTCATATAAGCCTTGATCTCACACAGACAGAGCTTTTCCCATTATTGATGGTCTGTCCCCACACATGCATAGTCTCACCCACTACTGATAGCCCACACCACAGTGGTACATTGGTTATAGTCAATGAACCTACACTAACACATCATTATCACCCAAAGTCCAAAGTTTGCATTAGGTTCACTCTTGGTGTTTATTCTGTTGTTTTGAACATATGTGTAAAGGTATGTATCCACCATTATGGTATCATACAGAACAGTTTCATTACTCTAAACCCTCTGTACTCTCCCTATTCATTCCTCCCTTCCCACCCCAACCACTGACAGCCACTAATAACTATCTTTATAGTTCTGCCTTTCCCAGAGTGTCATATCATTAGAATCATAAGTATGTAGCCTTTTCAGATTGGCTTCTTTGACTTAATAATACGCATTTAAGTTTCCTCCGTGTCTTTTTAAGGCTTGGTAGCTCATTTCTCGTTGTCTAGGTGTGCCACAGTTTATTTTTCCATTCACCTACTGAAGGACATTCAAGTTTTGACAAGTATGAGTAAAAGTGCTGTAAACATCCATATACAGGCTTTTTTTTTTATGTGGACATGTTTTTAGCTCTTTTGGGTAGATGCTAAGGGGCATGGTTGACAATAATACAATATGTTTAGTTTTATAAGAAACTGTCCACTGACTTGCACAGTGTCTGTACCATTTTGCATCCCACCAGCGATGAATGAGAGTTCCTGTTGCTCCACTTCCTTGTCAGCATTTGGTGTTGTCACTGTTTTCTAGTAATCCTTTATCAAGTTTTTATCTTTTCAAAGAACCAGATTTTGGTTTTGTTGATTTTCTCTATTGGTTTCCTGTTTAGAATTTCTTTGATTTTGGCTCTAATTTTATTATTTATTTTCTTATGCTTACTTGGATTTAATTTGCTTTTTGTTATTGTTGTTACTTTTTAGTTATTAAGGGGATGCCTAGATTATTGATTTTAAATCTTTCTTCTTTTTAAATATATGTATTCAATGCTGTAAAATTTCTCTAAACTCTGTTTTCACGGTATCCCATAAACTTTAATAAGTTATATCTTCATTTTCATTTAGTTCAAAATATTTAAAAATTTCTCTTGAGATTTTTTTCTTTGGCCCATATCTTATCTAGAAATGTATTTTTTAATCTTCAAGTATTTTGGAAGTTTTTCAGCTATCTTTCTGTTATTTATTTCTATTGTGATCAGAGATCAGACATTGTATGTTTTTTATTCTTTTAAATATATTAAAGTGTGTTTTATGGCACAGAATGTAGTCTCTCATGATGAGTGGTCCATGTGATCTTGAAAAAAATGTGTAATATACTATTATTGGATGAACCGTCTATGTCTGTTAATTATATCCAGTCGATTGATGGTGCTGTTTACATCTGTATCCTTACTGATTATCTGCCTACTAAATCTGTCCATTTCTTTTGTTAAAAAATGTTTTAATGTTTATTTTATTTCTGAGGGAAAGAGAGAGAGAGAGACAGAGTACGAATGGGGGAGGGGCAAAGAGAGAGGGAGACACAGAATCCGAAGCAGATTCTAGGTTCTCAGCTGTCAACACAGAGCCCGACATGGGGCTTGAACTCACAAACTATGATATCATGACCTAAGCCGAAGTCAGAAGATCAACTGACTGAGCCACCCAGGTGGCCCTGAGTCTTTCCATTTTTGATAGAGGGGTGTTACATCTCTAATTATAATACTGGATTCCTCTATTTCTTTTTGTAGTTCTATCAATTTTTGTCTCTCATGTATCTTGACTCACATGTACATTAAGAATTATATATCTTCTTGAAGTTTTAGCCCCTTTATCATTATGTATGACCTCTCTTAATCCCTTATAATTGTGCTTGCTCTTCCATTGTCAGCTTGTAGTGCCTGAATGAAGTAATGAGAAAGGAATGAATGCAGGAGTTAGAATAGGAGAGCTATGGAGGTTTAGTTGGACTCACCATTCTCACTTATTCTTCAACC
Organism: Lynx rufus; assembly: GCF_022079265.1. Classification (NCBI taxonomy): domain Eukaryota; kingdom Metazoa; phylum Chordata; class Mammalia; order Carnivora; family Felidae; genus Lynx; species Lynx rufus. Next base: position 65,992,310 of record NW_025814867.1, read on the forward strand.
AAGTGCAATTAGTAATTCTGCACACATATTGATGAAATTGCTTGTTCTAAATCCAATGAGGTCATTTTTAGTCCTTATCTTATTTGTTCCCTCAACTGTATTTAACACATACAGACTGCTTTCTTCTTTTGAAATATTCTTTTCCTGTGCTTTCTGTGATGCTACAATCTCCTTATTCTCTAACTTTTTTCTCCTACTCCTCTGTTCCAGATCTTTTATCCTGTCTTACCTTGTAGACTATGGTTCCCTTTATGACATTACTTTAAATATTCATCTTTTCTCCCTTTGTGCACTTTCCTGAGACAATCACGTTCATACCTGTGGCTTAAATTTCAATTTTTATCATTAGGATTTTCACATACACTTTCAGTTTAGGTCAATCTCCATAAGTTACAGACCAGAGCTTACTGGAAAACTCCACTGGGAAATCTTTCAGACACCCTAAACTCAGTGGATAGAATATTGAGTTTAAAGATTTTCCTTATAACTTTAGTCCTTTCTCTATATTCCTTATTTTAGTTCATGATGTCAATCACCATATCATGTTGCTCTAGCAGAGAAATTTGGAATAATTCCTAACTTCTTTTCTTTCTCATTTCCAATATCCATTCAATCGCCAATTTTTGTATTTGAACTCCTCAAATTTTTTTGAATATATTCAATTACCCATGTCTTTTCAAATCTGTGTTATCATCATATTTCACATTTGAATGGGATTGTCATCATTATCTCCTAATTGGTCTTCTCTCCAGTCTCTCTGATTTCAAATATCTATCCTCTGTCAAACTCTTTATAACCTCTTGTTGAAATTTCAACCACTTTAATCTTCTTTCAAAAAGGACAGTGGGTTTTTTTCTCCTGTCAGTGTACACTCAGGTTGTTTTCACTGAATGGAACTCATTCTTATGATGAGCTCTCTCTTAGTGATCTTTCTTCTGTAGCTTAAATGCTACTTTCTCTGGAAATCACTTTATGGACATCCAAAGTGTGTGTGTGAGGGGCCCCTTCTATAAACTCCTATATCATCTTGTATATTCTGTAGTATACGACCTAATACACCTTTCCATTAGTTGTCTGATTAGCTGTCTCCTCCACAAATTGCAAGGTCCGTGAGAACACAGACCTTGACCTTTCTCAATGTTGTGTGTCCCTGGAATCTAACATGGTGTTTGGCATGGAATAGGTAGTTAAAAGCATTTTCTTAATGGAGGAATAAAAACTGAAACAATAGACAGAAAACAATATGAATAATTGGAGGGAATTTTATTTGTTTGTTTGCATTTTTCAAGTTCTTCTCACAAAGGTTTGTGGTAATTAAACAGAAAGAAAGGGGAGGCTGCATTTGAAAATGCTTGGAAGGAAGAGAAAGAAGGGGAACAGCAGGAGGATGTTTCTTAGGAAAGAGGTAGGAAGAAAAGTATTAGAAAGCATAACTCTTATTTTAAACATTAAAATGTTTTGTTTATTTTCTTGAACTAATATATATCCATGGTACGAAATTCAAAAGTACCCCAGAGAACCCTCTTGCACTGTTGGTGGGAATGCAAATTGGTGCAGCCACTCTGGAAAACAGTGTGGAGGTTCCTCAAAAAATTAAAAATAGACCTACCCTATGACCCAGCAATAGCACTGCCAGGAATTTACCCAAGGGATACAGGAGTATTGATGCATAGGGGCACTTGTACCCCAGTGTTTATAGCAGCACTCTCAACAATAGCCAAATTATGGAAATAGCCTAAATGTCCATCAACTGATGAATGGATAAAGAAATTGTGGTTTATATACACAATGGAGTACTACGTGGCAATGAGAAAGAACGAAATATGGCCTTTTGTAGCAACGTGGATGGAACTGGAGAGTGTGATGCTAAGTGAAATAAGCCATACAGAGAAAGACAGATACCATATGGTTTCACTCTTATGTGGATCCTGAGAAACTTAACAGAAACCCATGGGGGAAGGGAAGGAAAAAAAAAAAGAGGTTAGAGTGAGAGAGAGCCAAAGCATAAGAGACTCTTAAAAACTGAGAACAAACTGAGGGTTGATGGGGGGTGGGAGGGAGGAGAGGGTGGGTGATGAGTATTGAGGAGGGCACCTTTTGGGATGAGCACTGGGTTTTGTATGGAAACCAATTTGGCAATAAACTTCATATATTGAAAAAAAAAAAGCAAAAGTACCCCAGAATGTATAGCAAAAAGTTAATCTGTGTTTCCTGTCACCCAACCATCCTTTTCCCCAATGTTGAGGATAATCACTATGATCAGTTTTCTTTTTCTTTTTCCCTATACAGTTTATGTATTCATAAACATCTATATGTTTATATGTGTTAATTTTAAAAATGTATTTTAGAGCCAGCAGCATAGTACATACTTTTCTCTTTTCCATTTTGCTCCTGCAGTTATCTACTATCTATCTATCTATCTATCTATCTATCTATCTATCTATCTATGTATCCTACCTATCTATCATGTCCTCATTAGTAATATAGCATTACATTTTTCTTTTTAAACCTCATGGAGTTCCCTTATGTGGATGGGCCATATTTTATTTAATCTGCTCCACACTGACGGGCAATTTTGTAATAACAAACAACACCACAATGTATACACTATATAAGCATCATTTTACTCACATGAAAAATAAATAATACTTAAACGTAGAAATATTAAATCAAAGGTCATATATATATATATTAATTTTTTTAAATGTTTATTTTTTTTTTTGAGAGAGAGAGAGAGAAAGAGAGACAGACAGACAGAGCTTGAGAGGGGAAGGGCCAGGGAGCGAAGGAGGCACAGATCCAGGCTCTGAGCTGTCAGCACAGAGCCCGACACGGGGCTCGAACTCACAAACCGCGAGATCATGACCTGAGCCGAAGTCAGCCACTTAACCGACTGAGCCACCCACGCGCCCAATCAAAGGGCAGATATATTTTTAATCTTGAAATATTTTACTAAGCTGCCTTTCTTTGAAGGTGTACTAGTTACATTCCCACCAGCTGCATCTTCGACTACCTTTGTAGGCATTGCCACCAATGCGATATGTTGCCAGACAAGTTTATTTTTGTCAAAGTAATGGGTTAAAAAATGTCTCATTTTAGTTTTAATTTAAATTTCTGCTAATATGACTGAGATGCAGTGTCCTTTTCTATGTTTAAGAGCCATATGTTGTGGATTTTTTTTTATAAATAGTCCATATGTTTTGCTCAATATTTTTTAGTGGAGTGGGTCTTATGATGATTTACATCAAAGTTACATATTGCTACAAATATTTACATATATAACATATAATTGTATTTAGGAATTTACAACTATAACTGTAATTATGATATATGTTTGTATCTAGAGTTATAGTTTTGTATATATAGTTATAGAGTTATAGTTGCATGTCACAAACATATACAGATATGTATGTGCATTGTCTGTGATATGAGTTGAAAATATGTCCCCCATTTATCTTTAATTTTCTGACTTTGTTCATGGAACTTTTTTCCCTTTGGAAAATCTTTTAATTCTATGAGGTCATATTTAGCAGTTTTTATTTTATTGCCTCTGAGTTTTGTATAATTCAGAAAGTTATTCCTTATTCTAAATTATGTTTTAAAAATTCTTTGCTGCTTTATTTATTTATTTATTTATTTATTTAGACATCTATCATTTGATTCAGCAGAACTTTATTTTGTCATAAAATATTAAGTTATATCCAACTTTTTTCAAAGAAAAAAATTTTTAATGTTTATTTATTTTTGAGAGAGACAGAGACAGAGCACAAGCAGGAGAGGGGCAGAGAGAGAGGGAGACACAGAATCTAAAGCAGGCTCCAGGCTCTGAGCTGTCAACACAGAGCCAGACACAGGGCTCAAACCCACAAACCGTGAGATCACAACCTAAGCCATAGTTGGATGCCCAACCAACTGAGCCACCCAGGTGCCCCTCCAACTTTTTTTCAGATAGTTTCCCAGATTGTCACAATACTATTCATTGTATGATACATATTTTTTTCACTGACTTGAAATGCCATTCTTTTCATATATGTCACTGATCATTTGCTAAGTTTTCATCTGTGGTTTATTATAAGGTTTCAATTCAATTTGATTTGATTCCTCTTCCTTTCTACTTCACCACCAAGACATCAGTCTTTTAATTATTATAGTCTTATATTTTGATATCATTATAGTAAAGATAGTTCTTTCTCATTACTCTTTATTTTTTACTAGCTAGTCATGATGATTATTCTGTGTTGTCTTTAGAATAGTCTATGTGCTTTAAAATATTCTGTTGAATATTTTTATTAAAGTGCATTTATTGCATTGATTAATTTACAGAATACTAACAACTTAATGAATGTGTATCTTCCTTGGCAAAAATACAGCTTCTATTCCTTATAGTTTTATTTGTTCCTCAGAGGTTTAGAATTTTTTTCCTTATATAGAACTTACATGTTTCTTATAATTTATTCCTAGATTTTTGGTGTTTTGTTGTCATTTAATGGAGTATTTTCTTTCATTATTCAACATAGCTAGGGGTTTTTTTTTGTGTGCGTGCATGTATTGAAGGTATTGATATCTATAATTAATCTTTCACTGTCATTAATTATCTTTGGGTTTCCACACAAAATAATTATATTAGTATCAAATGATATGTTCACCACCTTCCTTCCAAATTGTATTTTTTTCCTTATCTAATTGCGTTGGATAGTACCTCCTTACCTATGCCAAAAATTATGTGTAAGAGTGGACATTGCTGTCTTGTTTATAACATTAATGGGGATGTGTCTAGTGTAAACTTATTAAACATGTGTTGTGGGCTTATGATTTTAGGCAAATATATTTTATCATACTAATAAAATATGAATTGTAATTCATCAAGAATCCATCAGGAATGGATTTGGGTTTATATAAAATGTAGTATACTATACGATTTAATGTCTCTGTACTTAATGAGTAATCATATGATTTTTTTAACTTTAGATCTATTATTATGATAAATTACACAGATACTTTAAACAAATTTTTGTTAATGTTTATTTATTTTGAGAGACAGAGCACGAGCTGGGGAGGGGCAGAGAGAGAGGGATACATTCAAAGCAGGCTCCAGGCTCTGAGCTGTCAGCACAGAGCCCAAGGCAGGGCTCAAACCCACGATCCATGGGATGATGACCTGAACCAAAGTTGGACGCTCACCAGACTGAGCCTCCAACTCAGGAGGTGCCCATACAGATACTTTTTTAATATTTAAATTTCCTCACATTTCTGGGAACAAATCTTACTCGGTCTTCTGATATGCTGCTGAATTGTTTGTACTTAGACTTATATGATAGGAATAGATACAAAATTATGTTGAGATGGGAATGAGCAAATGTGGGACCTTATTGTTACTAAACTTGGTCATTTCACTGAAGGGATGTGATAATCTATTTAATTACAAAGCATTTTAAAAGCTCATGCTAGAGCAAGGTAGTGTGCATTGGGGTTAAGAAAATGAGTAGGACATTATTCCTATCTTCAAATCCCAACACATAGCCGATTGTGAGAAAAATATTCAACAAATCATAATACAGTGTTGTCAGTTTTTTTTACATGATTGCAACCTAGAAAATTCAGGGACCTGGAATGTTTGAGGGAGTTGGGGAGGGCATCACAGGTGGTGACAAGTGATCTGGTTTGGAAGGGCAAGTTTAAATTTGGCATGAGAAGTGGAAGGAAAGAAATGCAGAACAGAGGGTGGCACATGGGATATTCTCAAATCATGATGACATGCTAGATACTGAAAGTTTGATGTGAAATATACATGGAACACCAACTGGATGTAGTTTCCTAGGAAACAAAGCAAAGAGATAGTTTCAGGTAACCCATACCTAGGAAGAAGTGTCAACTTGAATTTAAAGTGTAAGCTTTTATAGAACTAAGTTTACTAGGATTATTGAATATAAAGGCTGCAAGGAAACTTAAGACTCATTTCATTTATATGGCCACCTTAGTTGATAGCATCCTTCTCTAGCCTGTGAGAGCTAGGAATAGAGAGATTGGACTAGAAGCAACCAGGATGTAAAAAGGCACAGTAGATACCAATGTATGCAAGAGTCTAAGGAGGTCTTAGTGCATCATGGATATTTAGCCCAGAGAGGGATAAGAATTACTCCACTACATAAAGAGAGACCATTGAGAATAAACACATTCTGATGGTGTGAGACAAAGAAAGAAATCAGATAAGGCGACTGTGTAGCTGGTGCTTAATGACCACTTGCTGAATGCATGTCAGACATTCCTATGTATAATATCCCCAAACTTTACAGCAACCCTAGGAGACAGGTATTTCATAAGTGAAGCATCAGATACACTATAGAATATGCTTAAGTCACAAAGTTGGTAAATGACAGAGCCAGGACTAGAACCCATGCCTGCCTGGTTCTGAAATATAGTGAGAGAACAGAAGCATCAAGCACAACACCACATACTTGAAGTGATGCCTTCTGATATCACAGTCCCATGTATGACTTGCCAATGTGAGACTTATGGGAACTCAGAGGAGTGTGTAAGATCTCCCTGGGGGACTAGCCTTTCATCCTCACAAATTGCATCTGTAAGAAACCAGTTCTTCTTGTGGCTATGATGTGCCTATAAGCATTGGACACCTCCATGTAGCAGTGACTGTCAAAAAAGGTGGTGAAGCCTAGAATCAGCACTGTCCTATGGGCTGGTCTTTTATTCTGTACTAATTTTTAAGGTCATTAATTCTTAGCCCGTTTCTGATCATCCTAGTTGTGTCTGTTTTCATAGAAAGCTTGACCTCTATGTTACATATACAAAGTCTATACATTAGGGCTTTGTTATTTCCAGAACCTCCCAGCTCACTTAGATACTCTGAGCCTAGTAATAATAATGATAACACTTACGTGGCATTTATTATTTGCTTGTCACTATTCTAAGTGCTTTACATATTTTAACTTATTTAGTCCTCACAGTAATTTTATGAGGTAGGTACTATATCATCAGGAATTGAGCCCCAGAGCTTCTAATGGCAGAACAGGATTTAGACTCAGATCTTCAGAATGAAATTAACTAGTTGAATACTTTCTTTTTTTTTTTTTTTTTTCAACGTTTATTTATTTTTGGGACAGAGAGAGACAGAGCATGAACGGGGGAGGGGCAGAGAGAGAGGGAGACACAGAATCGGAAGCAGGCTCCAGGCTCTGAGCCATCAGCCCAGAGCCCGACGCGGGGCTCGAACTCACGGACCGCGAGACCGTGACCTGGCTGAAGTCGGACGCTTAACCGACTGCGCCACCCAGGCGCCCCAACTAGTTGAATACTTTCTACATGCCAAGATGTAATAGGCACTCTATCTGAATTGTTAGCTCTAATTCTCACCATCACTCTGTGAGGCAGGTATTATCATCCTCACTTGGTAAATGGGGAATGTAAGTATCATAGAGGTTAAACAACTTGCCACTAGGTGGTGGATCTGGAAAAATTTAAGCCCAGTCATGTTTGACTCCCAGACCCATACTACCTCTCTCCTGCTGTGCCTAGAGCCAACCCCTCATTCTGATCTAGCTCCACACGTCCATGCTGGGTCATGAAAGAGAGGAAGGAATAAAGGACAATGTACTGTCGTCCTGGATAAGGAAGAGGGATGAATGGAAGAAGCTAAACTTACCTAAGGGAGACATCTTCTCGCCTGGGCAGTAGTAGATATTACCCTCACACACAAAAGCTATTTGTAAGGGTAATTTCCAGAGGTGAGTTCAGTAGGATTACTTCCAGATATTAACCATCTCAATGAATGAAGAATTTCTATCATCTTTACTTAATTTGGCACTTTTGACTAAGAGCTGTTAGTGTTGGTCTTTTATCAGCAAAGAAAACATTACTGAGTTAATTGTCACTTAAGGTGTTAATCTGCTGGTTCTTTAATTTCTCATGTTTCTACTCATAAATCTGATTTGATGATAAGCAAAAGCCTGGTCTTTTGCTTTAATTCTGGAGATAGGGTCTAAACAATTATTTCATAGACTATTCTTTACACTTCATCACTTTTGTCATTTGCTTACTGTATAATTATATTTAAAATATTCTTTGGTTTTAGTTGAAATTCTTTTCACTGCTTGATGCTCTTTTTGAAAAATTAGGTTTCTTAAAGTATTTTTTATTATTTTGGGCTTTGCTTTAATTGACACAACCTTCTAGTTCTCCAGGTTTTTGAAACTTTCAAAATACTTTTTTTTTCTTCCAAAATCCTTGCTATTGTTTTTGGAATTCTGTGACTTACACTGCTCTTTACTTTTAACATGTACTGTTACATATTAGAAAAATTATGTATTAAACTATAGTGACAATTTTTGAAACCTACATACATTCCATAAATTTTTCTAAACACCTTAACATCAAGAGATATTTGTGGGGAAATATGTGAGAATATATAGGGGCGTAGTGCTTGCAGAACTTGATTTTTTCAAGAATTTTGGTTTGGTATAAACTTAGAAAAACAGTAGATAAGCACAATAACATGGTACTGTGACAGGCATTCTAAAAACTCTCTGGAATTTCATATTATTGCTCATTCTCTGAAATGTTTAAAGGCACAGGCATTTATGGTATTCAATTTTAAGAAAAAATTCAATTTTTTTAAAGTTTTCTTCCTTTGTGAGTTATTTCTAGTTCATATGATAAACTTGATTTTGATTCATTTTTATTTTCCCTAAGAATTTTATTCATTTTTACCTGTGTGAAAAAAATACATACCTATTTCTGTAGAAATCATGTTATTGGTCAGTCAAGTTCTCATTACCTTTATTCCCGCTAAACTTACAACTACCTATAAATCCCATGCCTTCTTTCATTCAAAGTCAAGGTAACCAATTATTTAAACATGTAATTCTCAATAGATCAAAGATTTTGTCTTTGATTGGCAGCCAATCTAAAGCTCTGCCTTACATTTTATTCCTTTAAGCCTCCAGATAGGGTATTTGATCCTTATCTAAGTCCTTTGCTCTTTTTTGCCCTCATGCCACTCATCTCCTTGTAAAATCCCGCATTTCATTATTAGCTTCACACAGACCCACAAATGGCTGTTTTCTCTTATTAAGTTTCCCTGGGCTCTTCAGCTGAAATGGAGCTCTATTTTACAGAAGTGTATTTTTACTCCTACTATTACTATTGCCTTTCATTCATTGCTTGAATTTGCTCTTCACTAGATTTCTTTTGAATTTTCTTTATTGGTCCCTTAACTCATGAGTTCACCAAAGCCATACTTCCAAATGTCACTAATAATTATTTCTTGTTAAAAACCCAAAGATTTCACTCTGTTCTTGTATTTCTTTCACTCTTGATTACTTTAGGTATATTCAAAACTATATTCATTGCTTATATTTTTTTCTTAGCTCTAGGACCTATGAGTGCTAGATGTTTGATGTCATGTCTTTCAGATATGTCTTTCAAAGTGTTTTAAAAAATCATTTATATTATTTGGTCTCTTGAGGACCAACTGTAGATTTTTCAAGGTATAGCTGAGCCCTCTATTCTATTTGCAGGGACTAGCAAAGTGAAGGATAATTGGAACTACATTTATATTCCAAAAGTTCTGTGCTTTCTTTGTTCTGTATTTTCCCATTGCCCAGAGGACATATCCACTAGAATAGCCCGTTGCCATGTTAAAACAAATAATTTATCAACTTTCTCCAATTTCTAAGCCATTTGTCCTACTGTATATAGGTGTGCTTCTTGATGAAATCTTAGTGATTAATTAAATACTATATATTGTCTGTATCACCATAATAAGCAAAATCTGCTCTGTCCAATATAGTAGCCACTGGCCATTTGTGGCTATTGAGCACTTTAAATATGACTATAATTAATTTCACCTGTTTCTTTTTCATTTTTAAATGTGGCTAATACAAATATTAAAATTTCAGGGGCATCTGGGTGGCTCAGTCAGTTGGACGTCCGACTTTGGCTCAGGTTATGATCTGATGGTTTGCGAGTTTGAGCCCCGTGTCTGGCCCTCTGCTCTTATCACAGAGCCCACTTCAGATCCTGTCTCCCTGTCTCTTTGCCACTACCCTGCCCACTCTTGCTCATGTGCGTGCTCTCTCTCTCTCAAAAATAAATGAACATTAAAAAAAATAACATAAAATTTCATATGTGGATCATGTTTTTTTTTTTTTTCTTGGACAGTGCTGGGCTAGGATTTACTACAGTCACAACCACAAAATCTTAGTGACTTACAGCTACAAAGGTCTAATTTTCCCTCATGTTCCATGTCTGTTGCTGGCTGACTGAAATTTGTGTTCTATATTCCCTCACTTTTGAACCCAGCTTGATGGAGCAGCAACTGTCCAAGTCAACCAGTCAGTGGAATCGAGGGAAAGAGAACTGTGGGGGTCTTGAACAAATAATGAAATGCTCTATCTAGCTTGGAAATGACATTTTACATATATACTCTGATTCACTGACCAGCAAAAGTCACAGGGTACAATATGGTAACAATAGCATCAGAAAGTGTGTCCAGAAGATGGAGAGTCAAAAACACAGTGAATGGTACTAATAAATACTACACAATCTTTCGAAAAGTTCTTTCTGGTGTTTTTTTCTCATTTCTTATAGTCTCTTACTTGCAAAGTGGCCTCAATATCTGTTTTCCTATAGTTGACTATTTGGAAATGCTATATTGGCAACTCTGCCATTATTTTTTATAGCATAATGATAATTGTTAGCTAATCTTTAGAGGTAGCTTTAATTATTTTCAGTTTCTGATTAGAGCATAGTCATTGTTGGACAAGTCATGTAAAATTGTTATAGTTCAAATTAAATATGTATTTGAAAATTTAGAAAAGCAAACACTGGAAGGTTATCACTTATTCTCTTTGCTTATACATTGTTTTGTTTTTCTGTGTTTTTTTCTCCCTTTAAACTGAAGGACCTTTTATTTTTCAGAATGCTACAGAGATGTGCTCCCAGTTTAGCAGAGACTTCGAAACAATTAGCACACTGTCAAGAGCTGTAGTCACTAGTAGAAAAGAAAATACCGAGTTAGTTGTTACCCCATAAGTGTGGGGGCAACCACTCCTTATATAAGACACTGCTGGTATTGGTGTCACTTGCTTCTCTGGAAGATAAAGCCTGTATTCTTATTTATTCAAATTCACATTTTGACTTGTTCAGAGAATTAATGTAAAATCCTATGTGAAGGTCTCACTCTTCATGTAAACAATCAAACCACATTTTTGACACAGTCATTAAAAAAGATCCTGTAAGATGCACTTATATAGAGAAGCTAAAGATGATAGTGAGAAGGGCACAGGCTTTGGAACATGGACTTTGTAGCCAGGAAGCATCTCCATGCCATTATTTACTAAGTGACTTTAATCAAAGTATTTAAGCTTATTAAACCTCATCTTCTGCTCTGGAAAATGGGGATAATTCTTATCTTGCTTGATTATTATGTATCTAAAAGACTTCCGGAACATATTAATTCTATACTGAATGCTAGTTGTTATGAGAAGAACTATAATGTAGCTACATATCCTAATTGGTGGCAACATAAAGAGCATATTACTTTTCACAGAATGATTCCTTTGCAAAAGCAGTGTTCTCATTATTAATTTCTTCTTGATAGCATTTTCATTTTACTTTGACATTGTACGGTCTATTCCAATTTGTCCTTCAAGCCAATTCTTGATGTAGTTTTGCTATGTGTTTTCAAACACATTAGGTAGCCTTTCATTCAAATAACTACAGGCTTTTCTTCAAGCTGACCCTACAGCTGGGGTCTCTGACTTTGATCATTTTTCTCTTGTTTCTCTTACCCCCATAGCACTTTGCATATGCCACCATCATGGTATTTATTACATATGCCCGCCAACTATAGTCTTGCATACATGACTTAATTGCTCTATAAATCTCAAGTTTTTTAGGGAAGGAGCTGTCATAAATAAAAAGCAAAAGTGAATGGAAAACATATTCTGTACTAAGTTCTCTAAGGCCTTCATCTCAAGTTAAATCTCTAAAGGACACAAAGTTATTCCTGTTTTATAGATAAAGGAAATTGAGGCTAAAACAGTAAGTACCCAATGTGACACCAATAGGAAGGATTCAAATCCAAGTTGCCTCTATCTAAAACTCAAATTCTGAACCACTGTCCTCTTTCCTGCCTTCATCCTACCCACGTCCTTTGGAACTCTCCACCCCTGAATACTCAGCATAGTGCTTCGATTCAAGCTTTTACTTGATTAATAAATAAATTCAAATTTTCTTAACCACTAATATTTTTATCAGTAGGCAACCCTTATGTTACTCATAAGAACTGAAAGTATCAAAGCATTCATAACTTAAACACTACAGAAAGTAATACTTCTGTCTCCCACTATCTTAGTGAAAAAAAAAAGACCAATCTCAGGACATGGTAAGAAGGTCTGTTTCAACTGGGCAGGAGCTACTTTCTAAACTGCAATGCCACCATCTTGAATTTCCCTCATGGCTCATCTACATGATAGATATCATTTCCCTTTCTATCTCTCTTTCTTCTTCATTTATTGCCTACCTATCACTTACACTTTTTTTTTAGTTTGACTCTGTTTTGAGGTATCTCATAAAAATACATACCATTTAACAAAATAACAATGAACAGATGAAAAAGATTAGAGTAAAGGAAAAATAAGGGTAGAAAAAATAGATATCAGGGTTATGGTTTAATTACAAAGATGCAAATCATAAGATCCTAGGCAGTGAGTGGGAAAAGACTGTAAATTTAATGCTAATCTTCTTTACACCAAAGTAAAGTGGAAATATAATCAGGTATAAAGTTTAGTGTTACTAATATGGAAAAGACTGCTCACCCATGGAAAATTTATCATCACAGGCACGTTTTGGCATAGTGAAAAATATGTATTACATTCAACATTACTTTTTTCAGTGGCTACTTGATAAGTTTGACTTTGAGACCCAGCAGCTCAGTGAAACTTAAAACTTATTAAACAGTGTGTATTCTGTCTTTCCACCAAAAGCCAATCTTGTTCTCTACCGTATTTGAACGTCAGGCTGCAAATGACAGGACTGAGGAGGGTGCTTTGAGTCTTAATGAGATATAAAATGAAGCGGAGATATGTAAATAGGATTGTATTTAGGTTACCAAAGTTATGAGAGGCCAAAACTGGAGTGAGATGGTAAGCCAGTATGGACAGTCACCACAGATGTGGACTCACTTTTGGTGATGATGGACAAGATCAATTTTCAATTGACTTCATATACATCATTTTTAATATTTGTTCACATTTCAGTAGTGTTTCTCCAGCAACCATTGCTAGCCTTTAGTTTTATGTCATCAAAATAACCAGAAAAAAACCCAGAAGTCAAATGGTTATGGCATTTTTTTAAGTTTCAAAATATGGCAAGATTTTAATATAGCCAAGGGCATGCATAGATGAGTTTTAATAGAACTGGGAATATATTCACGATCATCAGTTCTACTGTTATGATCTGAAACTGATTAACTGATTTGCAGAGTCATGTGGCAAAAAAAAAGAGGAGCCTAATCTCAGAATTTTTACAAAGCAAGGCTCTGTGCCTAGGCCGCAGCAGGCAGTGGTCCACTATGAGGTGGGAGAATAGAAACCAAGTTGCCTCCTGGAGTGCTCTGTTTGAGTGGTGTTGGGGCCTTAGGAAATTTGATTGGCTTTGTGAATCCCTTCCTCCTTGAGCCTGACTGCCTCTCTGGGATGTGTCTGTGGGAATGTGAAGATGGCCATTGATCCAGCTGGTATCTTTTTTTTTTTTTTTTTAATTTTTTTTTTCAACGTTTATTTATTTTTGGGACAGAGAGAGACAGAGCATGAACGGGGGAGGGGCAGAGAGAGAGGGAGACACAGAATCGGAAGCAGGCTCCAGGCTCTGAGTCATCAGCCCAGAGCCCGACGCGGGGCTCGAACTCATGGACCGCGAGATCGTGACCTGGCTGAAGTCGGACGCTTAACCGACTGCGCCACCCAGGCGCCCCAATCCAGCTGGTATCTTATCAATCACTGAATTCTTCTGAAAGATGACTAGGCACAACCCTCATCAGGTTCCTGCTATGTTTTAATCACTGTCAATTTTTGAGATGCTTAATCTTCCCTGATAATGAGGATTTAATTCTATTTTAAGTGTGATTTTGACTTTCTCTTAGTTTCCATTTTTATCACTGTGTTTATTGAGAGAGTTAATCACTCACTGATGTTTGGGGGCTGAAGTAAACAATCTTTTCAATTTCAATGTGTATATAGTAAAACATTAAGGCAATATTTTTAGTGTGTCTAAAGATTACCTGTCTCAGAATATCATCAGGTGCTTGATAAAATGCAAATTTCTGGTTCCTACTCCAGACCCACTGAAATTTGAGAACTGGTACCTTATATAAATTAGCATAGCAAAAGAGTAATTCTTATTTAATCATTATGGTTTTAATTATTTAATGCTTTATTGTGGTATAGCAATGTTAAAGAATGACTAGCTGTCTTTCCATGAATTACCATATTCCTTATGGGGACTATAGTCCAAGTAGATTTCCTCATCTGGGGCTCCACAAGAAATTAAGCCCTGATGACTTAAGACATCTATTATATGTAATGAATTAATTTCTCTTATGCCTCTAGAATGATAGATACCATTTATGTACCAACCCAGGAGAATGGAGAAAATAATTGCTCAATTTTCTGTGTTCTGAGGTTCAGAGGAAGAACCTTGTTGAAAAGAATTAAAATTATCTTATTAAGCTTATAGATTTGGCATTAACAAAGTCATTATATTTATATATTTAGGACAAGTTAGAATCTTTCCATGTCTTCTGATGTTTTAAAATATCTTATTATCAAAATAAATCATGCACATGTGAAAAAAATCAAATAGCATTCTTTAACTAACTTTTGCTGCAGTGGCAAGTAACTCCAAAATTTCAGTGGCTCATAATACAAAGGCTTATTTCTAGACCATGCTGCATATCACAAGTTGTCTGGGGCCTAGCGCTGAAACGTGTATTCTCATTCTGGTACTCGGGCTGATGATTAGCCACCAAAGTTTCTGATTCATGTTACAGAGAAAAAAAAAAAAGAGAGAGGGTGATGAATTGTGTATTGTTTCCACCTAGAAGTGACACATGCCACTTTCACTCACAAGTCCTTAGCCATGACTAGTAATATGTTTCCATGCAGCCCCACAGGGACCAAGAGGTGCAGTCCTGCCATATTCTTGGGGGGTAGAGAACTGGGAATATTTGGTGAACATCAGTAAATAATTATAAGTTATATTGAAAAGCAAATGTTGATTATCAAAGTCCTCTCTCTTGCCAGGCTCTACCCTCAAGTGACAACCACTTCAGTTTCTGTTTAGCTCTTCTGATGTTTATTTTAAAATGATGTGTTGATATCTCTCTTTAAAAAAAATCTACTTATACATTGTGTGTTGACTTGCTGCTATGAAAAAAGAGTCTAGTTCATTCACACCATCAACCTTCTCTCTGCTTCCTGCTCAGATCCTTCCCCCCTATTATCTTGCCTTCTTGGAAAGTTAATTAAAGATGTACTATAGTGAGAAGAGGGTATACCAAGAAAGATGAATACATGATATCACAGAAAGAATGGGTTTGACTTAGAAGCACAGTAACATGCCATCTCTCTACAATAACTAGACTCTGCCTTAGAGAGCAGTAGAACAAGGGCTTTGGACAGAAGGCTCTGGGAGATAGGAAGAATTTGTAAAAATAAAGAATGATTCCAAATTGTACAAAATTAGGAATATGGTAAAGGCATTTGGTAGAGGATTTAAGGAGAATTCATTCTAAATGATACAAGATGGTGTTTTTCTTGTGGAAGTATTGGACTTATAGGGGATGAAATATATTCCTAGTATGTGACTCAAGATTGCAATAAACTACATTTGCAGCAGTAGCATCATAGTAAAAATATTTATTAAGTTTAAAAGTTTGGAACTGATCTAATGGTGTAAATGTGGAAGTAAATGTAAGGCTATCAAAGCTTCAGTAGAGCCTGATGTGGGGCGGGAACCTGGAGATCGTGACCTGAGCCGAAGTAGGATGCTTAACCGACTGAGCCCAGGTGCCCCTAATTAAAACATTTGAAAAAATCTTATTCTTGGGGCGCCTGAGTGGCTCAGTTGCTTAAGTGTTCGACTTCAGCTTAGGTCATGATCTCGCAGTTCGTGAGTTTGAGCTGTGCTGACAGCCCAGAGCCTGGAGTCTGCTTCGGATTCTGTGTCTCCCTCTCTCTCTGCCCCTCTCCCACTCACACTCTGTCTCTCTCTCTCAAAAATAAATAAACATTAAAAAATTAAAAAAAAAATCTTACTCTGTTTTCTAATTTTTTTCTCTTTTAGAGTCCACTTTTCTGTTTGCTTAATTTGACCTTTTATTTTTTTCCACATCACTTGTTTTCCTTAAATGTCCATTAATCATCGGTTACCTGTAATGGTTAGAAATGAGGTATTTCCTAGAAGCTCTATGGAAGTGGGCAGAACTGATCATTACCTTTCTCTTTATGGTGAACATCAATAAGCCAGCCTTTATACTGGGGGACAGGAAATATCATATGCTGAGATTTCTTTTAATATTTTCTTCAGAGAAGAGCCCTCTGTTATTTGTTTTTGTTTTTACCTGGGATAAGTGATGAACTACTAGGTATTTTGCTAGTTCAGGTCTTCTATTTAGAGACTCTCATCAATATCCCCATTTTTTTAGTTTGTCTTAATCCCTAGTGTTATTTATATACTCTTGCCCTTTAATTTAAAGATGGCATTGATACAAATGTCAACTAATACTCTAAGTTCACATTACATGCTCCATGTCTATTGTCCTTTCCATTCCAATAACTATAGGATACATTGTTTGTCTAAATAGTTGTTATTTGTGTCTAGAGTTCTAAATATTTCCTCTAACTTTGCTCCCTCAGGCTAAGATGACTTGTCTTTAGCTCTTAATTTGCAGTAGGTAGTCTAGAAGAATGTACTGAAGAAAAACTCAGTATTTAATTGCAGCATTTTATTTATTTCTCTTGCAACCCTGAGGTGTGTCAGATGAGAATACCACCTAGCTTAATTCTGTCTGATTTCTTAATTCTGTTTAAAATATCCATTATTGGTTGCTTTTCTTGCACACTAGTATGTTAGCAACTATGTCTTTGAACTCGATCTCTTCATCCAGAAAAAAAAAATGTTGCTTGTAAAGCTTCCAGCTAATTTCATAACATATGTTCTGATTTTCTACTTTTGTCTATTAGCATAGCACTTAACAGTGTTCTACAAAGATAGCAAAAACGGATGTGCTGGTAATGAAATCTGTCACTGAATGTGGGGCTTCCCTGGCACAACTTAGTAAAGAACTTTGAGCTTCTTCAAGGTAATGATTCATTCCCAGTACTATTCTGCCTTTTCGAAGTAGTACATGAACCCCTGATGTATACTTAAGAGCATATCCATTAGGATAAAACCAGCTCTTGAATAATTGTTTTGAAGATGTTTGATGACTTTGACAAGTGTTCCTTGAGTGGAAAGTATGTCAGAAGATAGCATACATATTTTATTATCCTGTGTTCTGAAACATGGCTAAAATTGATTAAATAAAGTCAGATATCATAAGTGAAATTCTTGTAAGAGAACCTTGGATTTCTGAGAATAAGACATTGATAGGATTGATGGTGATGATTCATTAATTTATATATATGCAATTAATAATGTTTACTGAACACCAAATCTGTACCAGTCAGTACATTAGAAGCTAGAAATAAAATGATAAAGAAAATAAATGCAGTAATTGCCCACATGAAGCTTAGAGACAAGTAAAGAGAGAATTATAATACAGTGTGATAAATGCAACAAAATATTACTTGTCATGGGAACATAGATGAGTGACAGTAAAAAAGACTTGGGTGGAGAGATGGAGGTCAGAGTAATCCTCTCATTGGAAATAATGCCTTAGCTGAAATCTAAATGATGTACAGAAATTAACCAGGCACGAGAGTTCAAATGTGTGTGTTTTAGAAAAAAGACATGTGGAAAGTTCCGAAGCATGGGTGGGAAAATGGTATAATTGAGTAACAGAATGATTTTGAGTGACTGAATTATTGTGTTGGATTGGGTGTGACATGTGGTAAGTCATAATGATGTGCTAAGTCATAATAGGGACATAGCCTTTATCTGAAAAGTAATAGGGGACACTTATTTGATTTAAGTAGGAAAGTGCCATGATTTTGTGTATGCGTGTTTATTACTCTGGCTGCTGTGTGGAGAATGATTTAGAGAGAAGCAGCAAAGGAGGGCAGGGAGACAGAGGGCTATCATTTATTTGTGTAAGAGATAAGGAAGTGGCAACGAGTACAAAGAAAAAAGTAGGTGTCATAGAATTTGTACATTCTAGTAATTTATTGGTTATAATGGATGAGGAAAAAGGACTCAAGAAGCACCATATTTTCTTGGGCACTAAAGTGGTTATCAGTACCATTCTCTGAAAAAAGGAATACATGGAAAGGATTGGGTTTGAAGAAATCCCTTGAGACAAGGTTGAGGTATATTGAGTTTGAAGTAGTTATGGAACATCCAGATAGAGGTATGTAGTAGGCAGTCAGAAAAATAGGTTTAAAAAAAGATTTGACCTAGATATATAGACTTGGAAATTTTCAGTATGTAGGTGGCAAATGACACCCTAGAGTTCATGACACAATCCAGAGACAGACTAAAGTGAAAAGGGAAAGGGTCCCTAAAGAGAAAACTGAGGAATCCCAACTTTCAAGAGAGGGGAAACCTAGAAGGCCTTAGTTAGGAGAAAGACCAGGAAGGAGCACTGTCACAGAACCGAGGAAAGAAAGAGAGGCAGGAGGGAGGGAGGGCATAATCCAGAATGTGACATGATCCTGACAAGCCAATGTATGATAGAGTATAAATTATCTTTTAGATTTGCTGCAAAATGGTCATTGATGGCTCTGCAAAGTTTTTAGTGTCAAAGATGGAGAGAAGTCTTGGAGGTGGTGTTAAGGCAGAGATAGAAACAAATGTATATTCCAGGAGACTTATAACTAAGGAAGTATTATGAGAATTAGCTTTCTCTGAAGCCCTACCAGGGAAGAATAGAGATTAAACTAGATTGATAAATAGATTGATTTTAACTAAAATTTGAGGCCTTCTTACAAGGCTAACAATAAAAGGAAAATGTAAATAAGTTAGATTTCACTAGATTGCTAAGGTCCCTGATTCTTACCAGGTGACAGTTGTATGATTCTATTATATTTTCTCTCTGTGTTATGCATGGGTATGATAAGCCTTGACAGTTGGGTTATGTTATCAAATCTCTGAATTATTTTTTAACTCACAATGGAGTGATAACAAATGTCCAATATCATTCCTTTACATACTCTTTTACTTATACACATAAAGTTGAGCAATACATACAAATCGGGAAACAAAAAATTATTGCATCTTGAATGAAGAAAATAATTAAATATCTTACATTCTGTAATTTAATGAGCAATACTCTTTCTTTATAAATAATATTTTAAAATTAATACATGCATATGCTTTTAAGAAGAGTAAACAGTACAAAATTAAAAGGTATAAAGTAAAAATGTAACCTTTTAGCGTAAGCCCCTTGCTTATTCCTTGGAGGGAACTATCTTTTCAGAACTTTTCCCTGAATCTATAATAAGATATGCATTCAGGAGAGGCTTACCTACTTTGGGGCACTAGTTAATCGAATTTGGGGCTAGAGTGACTTGAATTATTTAAATTGTTCTTGGGTACAATTAGTATTTTCTCTTGTGAATATCTCAGTGAATATCAGTCTGAATCTTTCCAAATATTCTTATTTTCATACCAGAAGCCACCTGCCATCAGCTGTCATTTGCGTTCTCTCTCATTCTGAACTATAGTCTTGTAAATCTTTTATTCACTCAACAGGATTATAGCCCATACTTTGAAAGAAGTACTTCATCCTAATTAGTTCCACAGGTGCCTTTCTTTTAAAAAGGAGATAGTTTCCACGCTGTCTCCAAAAGAATGTTTTTGGGTCATTATCCCTTTGATAAATGAACTCACTGTTGAGCAGGGGTTTCCCTAAAGGGTCTCTGTGATGCACAAAAATGCTGTGTTATAACTTTTGATCCATTATTGCCCCAATTTTCTCAATTTATCCAATATTATATCCAGATATGCAGTCCCAGATCTCCAATGAACCATACTGATGCTTCCTTGTTGATTTTATGTACTTATTTTTCCTCAGGTTGCTACTAAACATAAGTTCTTCTCTTCGTACTAGGTATTATGTGTCAGCTTTTACAGAATTAGATTGTTTATGGCATTGGTATGAGAATAAAGTGCTTACAGACAATGGATTAGTGGTTTGAATTCTTCCCAGACTATCAGTAGTCAAAAGTTGTTAGTACTCTCTTGGGGTCTATATAAAATGAAGGTGGTCTGATTATAATTCCAGGCCAGCAAGAAGGAGCATGATTTCTGTTACAGAGGGCAGAGACAGAAGTCTTGGTAAGGACAGCAGATGTCTCCTTTGAATGGCTTATAAAAACAAAACCTGAACACATTTTAATTTTTTTTCCCAAAAGCTCTATCCCCGGGAGTAGGGATAGTGTAGTCCTTCTCCCCAGTCATTTCCTCCACTATTGTAATTCTTTAATTTATTAACTTACTCATTTACTGTTTTCTCCAACACTCATAAAGTTCTTTGAAATTGTTTCTATTTTCCTTGTTCCAAAATAATGCCCACCAGAAACGCCTTTGGCCCCTCACTCAACATCTGCAACCATCTTGTTCCCGATGTTTCTCTGGATCCCATAACTTATCACCTTATCAAATGGGAGCTGTAGATCTATACTGCTTCTCTAAAATTAATTGTCTGGTCAGTATATCAAGGAAGCTTTGTGCACATTTGACTATGTCAAGCTAGGATATAAAAATATATATAAAATTCTTAAATGATTCCTATATTAGCTAGACTTTCAAATTTTTGCATGCCTTAATGTAATAAAAAAGCAAAAGAGAAAGTATTGAGGAAATTCAAGTAAACCTAAATTTTTCTTTCTAGATCATGTGATGGTTCTGTGTTGATTATAGATTTAATATGATATGTAATACAATCTAACTGTAAAGCTAATGATGATCGGTTAATTTAAAGACAATTCTCTGAAAAGAAGTATAATATATGATTTAATATTGTTGATTAAAGACTGGGCTTTAATATTATTTATTGAAGCACTTTTCAAAAAAAATTTTTTTTACCAGGCCTACAAAAATGTATTATTTTATATTAGGATCTAGTATATAACAACATACTGATACATGTGTGTATGCATATATATATATATATATATATATATATATAATATATGTATACTTGTATGTGTATGTAAATGATATGATGTAGAGATTTTATTAAATGTTTGTTACTTTACTATCTGCAGTGCCCTCCAATATATTATATTCTTTTTTCTTCTGCTGTGTACCATTAAGAAATAGCTGGCCACATCCCATTAGATTTATTTCATGTAATGTCATAAATTACAGTTTGAAAAACACTAAGGGTTCCCGGCTGGCTCAGTTGGTAGAGTATGCAACTCTTGATTTTGGTACTATAAGTTCAAGCCCCACATTGGGTGTAGAGATTATTTAAAAATAAAATTTTAATAAAAACACTGATCTATTGTGACCCCTTGAGAATTGTGAATATAATCTATATTATATCCTTCCTACCACAGTTGCTTTTATTTCAGAAAAAGGTTTGTGATAAGGCATGTTCTACATTGGAGATTTTTTTAACCATGAACTGTGAATTTCTATTAGATTAAAGGTACCACATTTTATGAATGAAGACTAAAGATATGTTCACCATCACCATGGAACTAAATAGTCTGTAACTATCTCCCTTTCACATGGCTAGATAGTAAATTCAGATAAATTATGTGTTTAAAAGGATTTTTCTTTTATTTCTACTTATCTGTTTCCTGAATAAATAAAAGACTGCTTTCTAACATATTATTCCACCATACTTATAAACTTTAAATGTTACTTAGCAAAATATAAAAGAAAACATTTCAAATTTTGGTTAAGCAAAGTGATATATAATATGTTTCACTTTGTATACCTATTTTAATATAGTGCCAGTGAGCCATACAGGTTTTTTTTTTTTCCCTCTGTTTACTGGTCCATATTCCTGTGTTAATAAAAATGTTGCTTCTCATTTTATACTAAAATTTACTTTCTCCCTGAATGAAAAGAATGCTTCCTCTTTTTTTATTAGATTAAATTATTTATAGGCAGGATGGTAAATCATGCAATGCTTGTGATAAAAATTGTTTGCACCAGTTCTTTATGATGCTTATATTACTGGTGGAAAGATGACCGTGCATATTTCTGAACCAAATTTAGCCAGCTGACAACATTAACCTGTGGGATTTGGAGAAAAACCAATCCTTTGTAAATTATTTTTGAATATATATTTTATATTTATACTTATATTTAGAATATATTTATGAAAATTATTTCATATTTCCTCTGCCTGCAAGTTACCAACATTGTTCACTCTACTATGGAGGTCAGTAACATAGTCTTTCCTAAAAGCTAACCTTTCCCAGTGGGCCATTATTGGTGACATAACCTTATCTTCTACCTCAATGATAAATTCCGCATGTTACTGGCAGATGATGGTATTCAAAATGCAGAAGGTGATGAGGAGATTGTGAGGATCTGTGTCACTTGAGTTAGACTCTGAAAGCTGGTAAGGAGTCCTGAATCCTATTGTTGGCTCAGTCAAGATTTGACTTTTAATATCTCAATTGAACTTATCCATGGTATCTTCTATACAGTATTGCAATTTGTTGTAAATTTCTCTTTGGCAAGCTTTTTTTTTTTTTAAAGTTTATTTATTTACTTTGTGAGAGAGAGAGAGAGGGAGGGAGAGAGAGCATGAGTGGGGGAGGGGCAGAGAGAGAGAGAGAGAGGGAGAATCTCAAGTAGTCTCCACACTCAGCACAGAGCCGGATGCAGGGCTTGATCTCATGAACCCTGAGATCATGACCTGAGCCAAAATCAAGAGTCAGAGGCTTAGCCAAATAAGCCACCCTGGTGCCCCAGGAATCTTTTTTTTTATGTTTATTTATTTTGAGAGAGAGAGAGAGAGAGAGAGAGAGAGAGAATGGGGGAGGGACAGAGAGAGAGGGAGAGAGAGAATCCCAAGCAGTCTCCATACTCAGCACAGAGCCCAATGTGGGGCTCAATCTCATAACTGCAAGATCATGACCTGAGCCTATGTCAAGAGTTGGACACTTAACCAACTAAGCCATCCAGGCGACCCTCTTTTTTTTTTTTTCATTGTTTTTAATGTTTATTTATTTTTGAGAGAGAGAGAGAGAGACAGAGTGCAAGCAGGGGAGAGGCAGAGAGAGAGGGAGACACAGAATCCAAAACAGGCTCCAGGCTCTGAGCTGTCAACACAGAGCTCAATGTGGAGCTCGAACTCACAGCTCATGACATGAGCCAAAGTTGGGGCTTAACTGACTGAGCCTCCCAGGTGCCCCCCAGGCACCTCTCTCTAGCAATCTTGCAGATTTTTTTTTCCAAATGAAATGTGACATGAGAATTCTATTTGGACAATTAAGGTGGAAATAATTTTGTTTTTAATAAATATATGAAGAAGTTTAGAACAAAAATCATCCATGATTTTCTCTTCTTCCCTTGATAAGGTATGGGATCCTACATGTGCCATGCTTGGATAAAAAGCATGTTTAGGCACACATGCATATCAAGGTGCTAAGGAAGGATCTTCTATTGTTATTATGTCTTCCATCAGGCTACATAGAGGACTAAAGGTCAAGTAAAATAAAAGAATAAATTAAAGCAAAGGATTTAAATGAGTTCATCAATAAAAATTATGTTAGATATTTACCTTACATTTCCCTTCAACACACTCATCACACAAAATTTGCAAATAACCTGGGAGTCTTCATAATTATCAGATGGCCACTTGGTATTTTAGTATATTTCCTGAAACTACTGAAAAGAAACATTGAAAGTATTAGCTAAATTCTCAAAGTTTACAAAAAACATTTGTAACCTTCAGTGTCTTTTGTTGTTTTGTTTTAAAGGAAAGCATTTGTTAGCATTTAATGAACCTCCCTCCACATGGCTTCAGGCTACCAGGACACAGCACCCTGTCCCCAACCCCCCCCCCCCCCTTAATCGTCTCAGCTCTTCTGTTAAAGAATTAGGCCTTCATGATGATATGCTGTTGTGAGGGCTTTCCCTTCCCCAGAACTTTGTAGTAGCCCAGTCACACCACATCAATGATAGGAGCAGCTCCAGTCTTGTTTTGGCAGCATTTACCCATGTCTGCTCCCTAACCAAGGTCTACAGTTTATAAAGGTTGATGGTTGAGTAGAAGTTATGGTTCCTCCTTAAGTGATAATGCCTCATAGCAACTTTTCCAAAGTGACCTGGGTGATTTTTGTTGAAGTTGATCCTGTGGTGATGCATGCCACCAGCATTATTCCTACCTCTTGGGTGCTTCCCACATTTCCCCGTAAGGCCATGGCCATGGCTCACATGACCCTGAAGCTTCCTGGTCTTCCTCAGTCTGGATGGCATTGTTGGCAGCCCAGGCAAAAGAGCCCTTAATGTCTTTTTGGAACCATTATGCTAACTATTTAGTGAAGTTAATTTTACCAACAGAGACCTTAACAGTAGACCAGTGACTTGAACAATAGAATGAAAACTGGGATACTGTCATGAAACATCTTGATATGGAGAGGTTCTGAGTCTTTAAAAGATGCACCATAATTTGGTTGATTATAGCTGTATTCTGTAGGGAATGCATTATTACTTTAATTCCTTGGCAGTATTTTTCTCCCTACATATAATGATAACTTCTCTTTTCTAATCTCAAGAATTTCTTTTCTTTTCTTTTCTTTTTTTTTAATGTTTATTTATTTTTGAGACAGAGACAGAGTGAGAGTGGGGAAGGGGCAGAGAGAGGGAGACACAGAATCTGAAACAGGCTCCAGTCTCCAAGCTGTCAGCACAGAGCCTGATGCGGGGCTCTAACTCATAATGGCGAGATCATGACCTAGGCTGAAGTCAGATGCTTAGCCAACTGAGCCACCCAGGTGCCCCTCATCTCAAGCATTTCTATGGATCTAATCAGATTTCTTCCTTCACTTTACTATACTTATTCTGAAAAAGGTCATTCTAGTTCTTCTAATCACCTGCACTTTCATCCTGCTCTCATCTATGACATTTATAGTACAGGAGTCACCGGTTGAGTGGATTGGAGGTGTGGAGATGAGCAGATGTGATGACTGCGAAAGTGAAGGAAGGCCAGTGATAGGCAGTGTAATTTTCAGGTTCTTACCCAAAGATTTACAAAAGAAGAAGCAAAAGTTGGGGGAATTCAAATTAAGGATCATGGCATCTTGGGGAAAACAAAATAAAACAAAACACAAAGCTAAGCCACTTCATTGCTAACTTAAACTAAAGCCAGGAGTGCTTAATTCTGCTAAGGTCTATATTATGGATTCATTAAATTGGTTGAATGCTCTTTGCCACTTAGTTAATATGTGAGATTTGAATAGCTTAAAGTAATTGTTAGACTAATTGTTTTATGTTCTTAAATAAAGCATTGTGTTTGAAAAATTCTCTTTTTATGATCCCTGATCCTAAGAAAGCTTATTCTTGTGCCCTGAGGATACTCTACATTTTAAAATATCCTCTTGTCTTCTAGATGTACTTTGGATCTAGTTTGATGGAACCTTCCAGTCTTAAAGATTGCTATAAATACTTTCTTCAAGATAAAAGCTATTATGAATAATATGAAATACTTTTCAAAGGCAGGCAGGGTTGCATTCTGATCATGGAGCCAAAGTTATTTGGCTCCAAACCTCAACTTAACCATTTACACTCATTTGACCCCAACCGAGCTATTTCACATCTATCAACTTCTATTTCTGCATCTGTATAATGTTCTCCGTTATACTTACTTATCTAGAATTCTGTAAGCATGAATAAGGATAGTACTTTTCATGAGATAAGTGCTCAGTAAATTGTAGTAGTAGCTGTTTTATTATTGTTGTATTAATAAAATCTCTGTAGATAGTTCTTAGGTACCAAAGCAAATTATTAGTTATTATAATCTATATAATTACATAATTTTCATTTTGTAAATTATAATAAATCTTATTAATAAGTTAGTGGAAAACTAAGTAAAACAAATATATCCAAAATGACAGAGAATACTATTTGTAATCCAGCCATGAGATGATGACTGTTAAGTAATGGATGATTCTTTTTTCTTAGAAGAGAAAAAAAAATTATTCCATATTGAAATAGATTCACTGTGGAAAATTCGTGTCATAACACATGAGAAAATTTCTATAGTATGTGTGGCTAATACCCTGGAGAATAAATTCATTTTCACCTTTGTGAAAATAGAGACAAGGTTTTTTGATGGTAAAAGTGAGAGCTGGCCAGCAGGAAGGAATGAAAGTCAGCCTATGGAAATGAGACACTTAATTAACAGGTATAGGGTTAGAAAAGTTGTGGTGGTTTTAATTACCTCACAAGTTTTGAACAATTATTGTCCTTTAAACAATCCAAGGTAATTTGAGAGAATTTTTTTTTCATAGCTCAAAGCACCCATGCACTAGGTAATAATTGTTAGCAGTGGAGAATTAATGTAATAACCTCTATTTTTTCTACATTTTTCTTGCATTAAACAGCATCACTTGTGTTTTTGTGTATATATGCTAGTGCTAATGTTTTGCCTTGATTATGTGTTTATATAAAATACAGTAGTATACAAAAGCGTATTATATTTTTGGAATTTAATGAAACCTGTATAAGAAATTCTATTTAGACCCTATTACTCAAAATGTGATCTGTGGACCAGTAACATGGTAGCTTTTAAAAATGCATACTCTCAGGATCTGCCTCAGAACTACTGAATCAAATATTACATTTAAATAAGATTTCAGGTAATTCAATACACATTAAAGTTTGAGAGTCATTGGGTTAGGTCACAAAGCTATTCCTGAGGTCCTTATCCCTCCATATTATAAATACTTGGAGGATTTGCCTTGCAATACCAAATTTCCAAAGTGATGGGAATCACCACATTTAACTAGTACATTAAGAAACAAATCTAAATTAAATGAGAACTAATTGCATATGGATATGTGTGAAATCATATTGTTTACCATGGCTGATACCAAAACCCAAAGAATTGATAAGAGGCTGTAAATATATGAAGCGCTGTCCACTAACTAAATGAGGAATTGAACTAACTCCATGTAGGTACAGAGAGAATTACTGGGATCAATGAATAGATTTTACAGCAAAAGAGATTTTGGTGCCAGATCATCGAACTGTGCATATGTGCAATACATTCTCTCGCAAATGATATCTATTTATCTCCTTTCCACAAGCAAGATGCTATCCAGTTATTAGTCAGGAGCACTGCTGAAAGAGCCTTTTATGTGAGAGGTTTAAAATGAAAGATCTCAGAGGAACAACCTCGGAGGTGACTTTGAACTCTAAAATTCTAGGATTTGTCCACTCAGGTACTAAAAATGCCTGTGAATAATTGGATATATGTGACAAGTGAAAAGAGAACTGTTTGAATGAACATAAGTAGTGGTTAAGTTTAACAACTAATAAGAATAATCAGCTACACTGCCTATGCAGATTTAAGAGGCAAATTACATGTTTAACAAAGCCGAAGAACAGAGGTGCTCTTAGCTATTTTCTGAGGACTTGGGAATTCATTCATTATGCCCTCTGCTGGCTGATAAGCAGGGCAGCACTGATTTTTAGATCGGAAAGGAGACGGAACTTCCTCCTTGGGCATAATATTAGTAGGTATTTGCACATGAAAGAGAGGTACTAAGAAAGAGCAGGGAAAAGTTAATTAAGATAGCTCATGAGAGCTGCAACTTGTTTGATTCTTAGAAATTTATTTTTTATTATCTTTGTTATAGCAGTTGATTCAATTGCTGCCATATGGTGACACCAGCAAATAACTTTTACCTATTTTTTAATACTTAAATCAACTGTATTTCCAAAACCGGGCTGAGAATTATAATTCTATAAAGCTTCAAAAAGCATAATTAGCTAAGTAATGTTAGTTTCTTAAAGATGAAAGATAATTTAAAATTACTTTAGAAGAGAAAACCATCTAAAGTTTCTTCCTCCGGTTCAAAATGTTTAGAAGTAGGTTTGCTTATGACTGAATCAACAATGAAGTTTAACTCACTACTGTTTTCAGGACGTAGTGGTGACTTTAAGGGAAAGTCCAGCACATGGGGGAAAAACATACCATATGGAATATTTCTACCATCCCCAAATGGGGTATTTCTGCTATCCCCAAAAGTTCTTATTGTGCTTTTTTCTAGTCAGTCTCCAACATCTGCACATCCCAGGAAAGTACTCTTCTGAATCTTATCATACTTCAACGATCATAGATTAGTATTTCTAACCTTTAGCATGATTAGTAATCTATACTAACCAGTAAAGATTAATATAATCTTTTACATAGGATCATTAATATAATCTAGACTAATCAGTACAGATTAGTCTAGATTAGTATTTGGCAATACTAATACCATTTCAATATAAATGACATGTTTGGTTTTTTTTGGTTCTTAAAGATTCATCCAGGTTGTTGACTTTATCAGCAATTTGTTCCTTTTATTGATGAAGAATATTCTAACAAATAGCATTCTGCTGTTTATTTGTTCTCTTGATAATGGACATTTATTTTACATTTTTAGCTCCTGTAAATAGCTGTTACAAATTTTTAATTTCTTTTGTATAAGTAGGAGTGGAATTCTGGCTATTAGGGTAGATGTGTAATTATAAGAACTTCTAATTCTTTTTATATGGTTGACTCTTTCTGCATTCCATAAGCAATGTATGAGAGTTCCAGTTGCTCCACATCCTTGCCAACATTTGGCATTTTTAGTCCTTTTTATTGTAGTTGTTTTAAATTGTATTTCCTTGTGGTTTTTAACTTGTATTACTCTGATGACTAATGATGTTGAACACCTTTGTCTATGCTAATTGGCTGTTCATATATCTTTAGTGAGCGGTCTGTTAAAATATTTGACAACTTTTAATTGTGCGATTTACCTATGTATTGTTGATCTCTTAGTATATTCTAAGTATAAGTCTTTATCAGATCAAGAAAAATTCCTGTTATTGTTGGTTTGCTGATACATATTTTTAAATCACAAATGGGTATAGAATTATGTAAAGTTATTTTTCTCCATCAGTTGAGATGTTTATGTATTAACCTTTAATTGATAAATTATATTGAATGATTTTTTAAATGTTAAACTTCCCTTTAAATAGTAGGATAAGCACTACAGATTAAATCTTTTCTATGTATTGCTAATTCATTAGCTAATATTTTGTTAAAGACTGTTGTAACTATGATCACAAGGATTATTAGTGGATACTTTTTCTTGTGATATCCCTGTCAGGTTTTGGTATCAGGATTATGTAGAGCTCCAAAAATGAATTGATATGAATGATATTACCAGGTCAACTCAACCTACAAAGATGCTGAAAGGGTATTCCTTCACCTTATCTTCCAGGAAGAGGAAAGGGTTTGCACTTTCAGATATTTGTGTGTATTTGTGGATTTATCCCTAGCAAAGCCCTAGAATCTAAGGTGGTGGAAATACTACGTATTTCTCATGCACTGCTGCATTTTTGGAAAAATAGATTTTGGAAAAATTCAGCAGGGAAGAATTATGGCTCAAACAATGTGCTTTAGCATTTGGATGTCTTTCAGATCCATATGCAACCTGCCTTTCCCATGCTGTCATCTAAGACATGGGGGATTTGACCTTGTCCCTGAAAACTCTGTGGCAGACCCACTGTGTGTCTGCCCATACCAACCATTTAGCCCAAGGTGTCGTGGCTGCTATGCTTATGGCTCATCTATTAAGTGTTTGTTCTTGTCTGGAATTTGCTTTACCAAGGTTTCCTAGCATGCACCAGGCTTTAATAACCACACAGAATATTATGATTTTTAATTTATCTAGTGTTTCCTCATTATTTGATGGTAGGAAAGGTGTTTTGATCCCTCTACATCCTATTTGGAAGCAGAAAACCCACCAGCAAGTAAATACTTTAAATGAAACTCTCTCCCTGCAGATATAAATAGAGATAGAGATATACAGAGATAGAGACTTGGTATAGTTTTAGAGGAAGATTTTACTTTAACATATGTTTTATATTCTAAATGCTAGAATGCTTTTATATATATTTTATATAAATAAAGATATATATTAATGGATTTTAAAATAGTATATGAAATATTATTTTCTGTCATGAAGAGAATACATTTTCATTAATGAAAAACATTAAAGTTTATTATCATTTGGCTTCAGTGATAACATTACTTGGTCTGGGTCAACTTTATAGTAAATCTGAGCATTATGACTTTTCTTCTAGCCATCTAAGTGTATAATTGTAACAAGGAAATTGAATAAAAATAAGAAAGGAAAGAAAGGAAGGGAGAGAGAGAGAAGAAAAGAAAAAAGAAAAGAGAGATAAAAGAAATGCAAAGGAAAGGAAGAAGAGAGGGAAGAGGGAAGTGAAGAAGGGAGGGAAAGACAGAAAAGAAAAGAAAGAAAGGGGGAAGGAGGGCTAACTTGTTACTTACTCCTGTAATTTTAAAGCAATCAACAGATTGATTTTCTTTTTCATTGTTTAAGTACCCACCATGTTTATATCAGTGCTAATTTTTCTTCAGGCCTTTAAATTTTGGACTAGACTTCCGCTTTCCACTTAGAAAACACAATAGCAGACATTAAATATGTTTGGCAATAATATAAAATCAATTGAAATTAGAGACCAAATACTGTATCATAAGATAAATATTAGTTGAAGACTTTTCTCTCCAAAAGAAATGAAACATTGCTCAGGATAAACATATATTTATTACTTTATTCTTTGACTGATTCACTGAATTATTAAAAATTTATAGACTCCATATGACATATTAAGGATTAAATTAGATACTGTTAGAAATACAGAGATTATTTAAGACATCTGTCTATAAAGCATTTAACCAGCCAGCAGGAGAGATAAAAACATGTACATTAACAAGTATAGTACAAGGTATAATCTGCTGAAGGCTATAAAACATTTCGGAACAATGTTTTAATGGTTCAGGTTTTAAAATGGTATTGCAAAAAGATTGAAGAAGTTGGGCCATGGAAGGTCAGAACAGTTGGACTTTTTTTTTCTTAAGTTTATTTATTTAGTTTGTGAGAGAGTGAGAGAGAGTTCATGCAAACAGGGGTGGGGCAGAGAGAGAATCCCAAGCAGGCTGTGCTCTGATGGCACTTTACAATTTATGAAGAGCATTCATATGTCATCTTACTTTATTTCCCAGCAGTGACCCTCACTCATCACTCCTTAGTCTCCATTGGTGGTTTACTCCTCTTCATCTAGACATTTTAACATTTGGGTGCCCTGAGGTTCCGTTCTTGGTTCTCATCCTATGTGTTTACACTCACTCTCTCTTGATTATTTCATCCAGTCTCGTAGCTGAAAATACCATCTATATGCCATTTTCAAAGTTACATCTCTATTCCTGGAACTAATTCTGAATTCCAGGCTTGTATTGAAAGATACAAAGCCATACTACATATTGGACATGTCCTCCATGATAGCTAATAAGCTTTACCTAACACATCCAAAGGTAAAATCTTTTTCTTTACAACCTGCACACACACATATACCAAAAGCCTGTTCTACCCACAGCTTTCACCACCTGAGATGACGGGGATTCCACTATTCTAATCACTCTGGCTTATAGAATGGTATGTTGCAGTGGTAGAGAAGCCTGTTTCCAATCTGGGTCATCTGAGGACATCAGCTGGTTACAGCACAAGCCTGCAGCTTTGCAGTCATCAAACATTGTATAATAGAACACAGCGTGCCTGCTCAGAGTGAATTATTGTTAGGTGAAAATTCACAAACAACATGGGATTATTGATAATGTACATGCACTTGTTAGTTGAAAATCATCAATTTAAAGATGCCCTTACCTTTACCTGAAAAACCAATGCATGAGACATTCAGAATAAATAACTAGATATGTAGGGAAAAACTAAGGGAAATTAAGCACAAGTACATGTACACCAAAAGCCAAGGAATGATTTAATTTTTACCATCAAGAGACATTTATTTACATCAAGTAGTAAAGTTATGTTGCTGAAAAGATGAAAAAAGCAACAACTTTATCTAATTAGGAATCCCTAGCATTGCCAGGACTTCTGATTCTCTCCAATCTGCTTGTATCTGTTTGCTCTCAAACAGATTTACATTTTACTGAGCTCTTTGCAAATGTGATAATGTTATGCAACAAGGTTACAGACCTTAGTATCATCTGTGGGCCAGTTCCTTTTCTCACACCCTTATACATTCAGGAAATCGTTTTGGATCAACCTTCAAAATATAGAAGAATCCCATCCCTTTTCCTCCCCACTTCCTCATGCCTGCCCCGTAAACATAGAAGCACCCTTGCTATTTCCTCTGCCTAGAATGTTTTTCTCCCCCTAAAAGTTTGTGGGTTTTTTTGTTATACCTTTCACTTATTGTAGGCATAGGTTTCTGTTAAACATCTCTGTTTTTTCTCTGTGCTCTTTATAGACCGGAGTAAAAAGAATATATAGGGATGTAGGACTGATACTGAAGAATGCAGATTTCTATTCATCCTCCTTGTTTAGGTAGAAAGATATTTAAGTAGAATTGTGCTGATTTTACTGACAAATGAGTGCCTAAGGATATAAAACTTTGTTATTAATTGTGTCAAACATGACTAGTTCTCATCGATATTTTCAGTTCTCTTCATCCAGCGTCATGGGAGGATTATACTTCCATATCCTCTTGAAGTTTGATTGTCACTATATAACTTGCTTTGTCCATATGAAGAGATGTTAACAGATACGCTATTTGTTCATTTAAGAGCCAGTGTGCAATTCTCAGGCTTTCTTCCCCTTTGTGAATTTTGGACTCATGAGGAGATGGTAGCTTCACAAGATAGGTCCAGCCTCATTCCCAGAACTCTTCAATGATTGAGAAGATGAGAATCCTTATTAAATCAAGTTGCACATATGCATGCACAAAAAATCAATCTTTATGGTTATAAGCAATCTGAAATTTTAAGGTTGTTATTATAGCGTAACCTAAATTATTTTGAATGATATACTATTGTTTTGTTTAATTCTTCCATCTTGTTTTACCAAAATTATCTCTTATGAAGTGGTAAGACAGTTATTAGGAATTCATGGAAGAAGAAAATCCATTATTTCACTCAATTAATATGTATTAGCTATTTCTATGTTTTAAAAGACTGGGAATACAGTCATAAGCAAAATTTCCTGTTTTCATGTAGTTTACAGTCTAAAAGAAGTTGGAGTCAGGTGTTGAGCCGAAGCAATTATGGGGTCAAAAGGGAAGCCTAGGATGAAGAGGATGAGGGAGTGCAGGGCAGAGTTGGAAGGGATGTCACGCTAGGTTATAAGCCAGTGTGGGGCTGGAAGGCAACAGGGGAGAGTTGGACCAGTCCTGGTAAATGGGCCCCATGAGGATGAGGAAGAGAGCAGAGAGCCAGATGAAGAATACAAGAGAGTAGTCACCTCCCTCAAGTAGACTAAGTAGAGTAAGATAGGCTGCCTTACAGATGGAGGGTGAAGTAGATGTGAAGGTGAAGGCGAGTACCATGCCTTGTGACAGCATGCAAATGGGAAGAAGGAGATCTCCCAAAAATTACTAGCCTTTGGGAGCTGAGCGCCAAAATTATATTTTTCAAACTCTACTAAATCCCGGGACCTGAACTGCTGAGTTCCCACTCATTCTACTTCACTGAGGCTAGAGTGCATTCAGAAAGCTGGTGCCTACTTCTAATAACTATAACGGGCCCAGAGGAGGGTAGGTGCTGAAAGGTGAGGGAAGAAACATAAGCAGTTCCCCAGACAGGTAGGTTTATTACTTGGCCTAGGGAAACAGAAGGCCGTTGTAAGATATCTGTCACCTCAGACAAAGAAGGAGTAGTTCCAGAAACATGGTTTTGAGACATGGCTTTTCTTCCTGGTCATATGTACTATCACATGAAGATAAACTGATTTATACTACCACCAAGGTGCTTTGACAGTTTCAAATTCAGCAGGTGTAGTTGGAGTGAAGGTGAAGCAGATGTTACGATGAGAATTTTATTAGGACTCTAGATGTATGTATTGAAGAACAGTTCTTTTGATTGAATTAAAACAATATCCATTAAAACTGTTTTAGGAATATTAGAATTTATTGAATCAAACTGCTTTTTCCATTAACTGTGAATAGAGGTTTAATCCCTCACTATGTTCATCCTCTTCAAACTCAAAGCAAACAGATTCATTCATAGAGAAAGAAGAGGACCTAAGAGTAGTGGTGTTATGTAAAGAATGGCCTATAAATGTTGAGGTATAGTGGAGAGATATAAGCCTATAATTAATGGCACTGAGAGTGGCTGATGTCAGGCAGTTATTACACAACAGAACTTTATTATTTCAAATTAATCTAAAGAGAGCCTGAAAATATCCACCAACACGTCTGGTTAGAAAATGGGTTAACTGATGCACAAGTTTCATGAGTCATGATTTCAGTGGGAAATAACTTCAGGATGAATATTGAAGCTACAGATTCTAGCTTCTCCCCTAGGCTTTGTAATTGTTAGGCATTGTTGACCTTCCCTAACCTCAACTTCAACAGCATTCAGACAAATTACTTCATTGTATGAGTTAGCAGATGACCAAAACATGTGTAGTTAAACAAACAGTATGAAATCAATACTAAATTATTTGGGAATTAAATAGTGCTTGCAAAATTGGATTTTTTAGTGATACCTATTAACAAAATTCTATGAAATCCTTTAATTGGAAAAAGAATTTACTTTCTAAAATATGATCACTCTCTGCGCCATCTTTTATCTTATTAACTGCTACTTATCTTCCAGGTTTGACCTTTCTCAAATACTTTCCCCAAATTCCTCTTTACACCCATCCCACAAATGATTCAACATTTCCTTGTTTGTATATAATTGGTATCTCTGCCTCAACAGTTATCGCATTGACTCATACTTCTTTACTTATTTGGATGTCTTCCTTCCTGAACTGCAAATCCTTTGAGGATGGAGGTATCTTGGGCATTTCTTTATCTCTAGCACTTGGTAGACTGCCTGTGTGTCTTCAAATTTTTATTGCATAAAAATAGGAATGAACAAGTGAAAAGTAAAAAATTAAAATTTTCCCGAGAAGACATACAGATGGCCAACAGGCACATGAAAATATGCTCAACATCCCTGATCATCAGGGAAATGCAAATCAAAACCACAATGAGATATCACCTTTTGGCTATTATCAAAAAGGTAAGAAATAATAAAGTGTTGGTGAGGATGTGGAGAAAAAGGAAACCCTTGTGCACTGCTGGTGGGAATGTAAATTAGTAGAGCTACAGTGGAAATCAGTATTTTGAGGAATGGAAATTCCTCAAAAAATTAAAAATAGAAGGGGTACTTGGGTGGCTCTATCAGTTGAACATCTGATTCTTGATTTCGGTTCAGGTCAGGATCTCATAATTTTGTGAGTTCAAGCCCAGTGTCAGGCTCCATGCTGATGGTATGGAGCCTGCTTGGGATTCTCTGTCTCCCTCTCTCTGCCCCTGCCCCACTTGCTCTTTGTCTCTCTCAAAATAAATAAATAAATAAACTTAAAAAAAAATTAAAAATAGAACTACCATATGATCCAATAATGTCACTACTGGCTGTTTACCCAAAGAAAACACTAATTCAAAACAATATACACACCCCATGTTTATGGCAACATTATTTACAATGGCCAAGATACGGACACAGCCCAACTTAACATTGACAGATGAATGGATAAAGAAGATTTGGTGTATATATATATTATGCATATATTATATATATATCATATATATCATATATATGCATATATACATATGCATATAATGCATATGCATATATAATATGCATTATATATCATATATATGCACATAATACATATGCATATATAATATATATTATATAATACATATGCATATATAATATATGTAAAATATATGCATATATACATATGCATATACATATATGCATATATATTATATATATAATGGAATATTACTCAGCCATGAAAAGGATGAGATCTTGCCATTTGTGACAACATGGGTGGACTGAGAGGGTATAATGCTAAGTGAAATAAGTCAGAGAAAAACAAACACCATCTGATTTCACTTATATGTGGAATCTAAAAAAACAAAACAAATGAATAAATAAACAAAAAGCAAAAATCAGACCTATAATACAGAGAACGAACTGATGGTTGCCAGAGGGGAGGGAAATAGAGGGATGGGAAAAATGGGTGAAGCAGAGTGGAGATATAGGCTTCCAGTTATGGGATAAATTAATCATGGGAATAAAAGGTTCAGCATATGGAATATAGTCAATGATATTGTAATAGTGTTGCATGGTGACAGATGTAGCTACACTTGTGGTGAGCATAGCATAAGGTATAGAGTTGATGAACCACTATGTTGTGTGCCTGAAACTAATGTAACATCATGTGTCAACTATACTCAAAAAATAAATAAATAAACTAAACTAAAATTTTCCTACATTTTAAAAACTTAATGAGGGGCGCCTGGGTGGCGCAGTCGGTTAAGCGTCCGACTTCAGCCAGGTCACGATCTCGCGGTCTGTGAGTTCGAGCCCCGCGTCGGGCTCTGGGCTGATGGCTCGGAGCCTGGAGCCTGTTTCCGATTCTGTGTCTCCCTCTCTCTCTGCCCCTCCCCCGTTCATGCTCTGTCTCTCTCTGTCCCAAAAATAAATAAACGTTGAAAAAAAAAATTAAAAAAAATAAAAATAAAAATAAAAACTTAATGAAAAGAAATTTATCCTCTGTAAGTTAAATATATAATGAATTATCTGCTATTAAGTGGGGTCATGAGATGATGCTAATGTAGAAGAAAGGATTGGAAATGGGTTTCATGTTGTGCCCCTGTGGGACCTTAAATTCACTTGACCCCTTAATCCTTATATATTGAAAAAGATGATAATACCTATAATCTCTATTCCTTTTGTAGTACCGATTTTCTTTATCTACTTTAACCTTGCTTCATGGTTAAGAGAACTGAACAATTGTGTGTGTGTTTGTGTGTGTGTACTTTGAAAACTATAAAGTGGTATACATGTAAGTTTCTATTTCTACATTAAAAATGGTCACCTTGGATAAAATGAGATAAATTAACGGACAGATTAGCAATTTCAAGATACTTATTTGATGTCAGAGTTGAGTGTATGAGCCACGTATACATTTTACTATTAATTCAAAAGTGAATCAACTTTTTTCTTTTAGGGTACTCTTAAATTTGAGATACTGATAGGATAGAAGAAAGATTCTATTATTTTTCCCTTAAAAATGTTATTCAAATAAAATGAAAATTGTATATGTTCTTCAAAATTCTTCAAATTCAAATGTTGACATTTTTATATAATTGGAATAGGGGCACAGATTTAATTTTGAACAGTTTTCTTCACTTCCATTTTATCCTGAACATTGTTCCATGTTGCTACATAATCTCCTAATAATGTTTATCAAATATATTACCATATTTTACTTAAATATTTTATTACTTCTGCATATTTTGATTCCTTCTAATTTTGCTATTATAAATTATTTTGAAAGGAACATCTTTTCCTATGTGGGTCTTCTTTTGGATTATTGCTAATCGATGGAAGAGATAATTAAATCACTAGTTTAGGTCCACCTCCAGAGCACACCTATAGAAGAAAAAGGAAATAATTTATTTCTTACTAGAGAAATCTGTTGATCTCAAAATCCTGAAGCTAAATTAGTGACAAATAACAATTTAAGATATTTCACGAATAGTCAAAATTATTTAAAAAAAAACAAATTAGGGAAATAAATACAGCTTCAGAAGGAAAAGGAATTTCCAGGACTTTTTTTTTCAACGTTCTATGTTTCTTTTCTCAGTACTTTTGCCTGAGGTGAAAAATGCAAAAGCACAACGATAATCTGATGGTTCCTGAAAAGTACAGTAAAATTATTCTTCAAGAGTCTTTTACACAAATAATGTGCTAGGTTATCTAGCCAGTTTTATGACAGCATTGTGTACAACTTGAAAATAAAGAGCTCACCAAACTCCACACCCGAAAAACAAATAACCCAGTGAAGAAATGGGCAGAAAACATGAATAGACACTTCTCTAAAGAAGACATCCAGATGGCCAACAGGCACATGAAAAGATGTTCAGCGTCGCTCCATATCAGGGAAATACAAATCAAAACCACACTCAGGTATCACCTCACGCCAGTCAGAGTGGCCAAAATGAACAAATCAGGAGACTATAGATGCTGGAGAGGATGTGGAGAAACGGGAACTCTCTTGCACTGTTGGTGGGAATGCAAATTGGTGCAGCCGCTCTGGAAAACAGTGTGGAGGTTCCTCAGAAAATTAAAAATAGACCTACCCTATGACCCAGCAATAGCACTGCTAGGAATCTACCCAAGGGATACAGGAGTACTGATGCATAGGGGCACTTGTACCCCAATGTTCATAGCAGCACTCTCAACAATAGCCAAATTATGGAAAGAGCCTAAATGTCCATCAACTGATGAATGGATAAAGAAATTGTGGTTTATATACACAATGGAATACTACGTGGCAATGAGAAAAAATGAAATATGGCCTTTTGTAGCAACGTGGATGGAACTGGAGAGTGTGATGCTAAGTGAAATAAGCCATACAGAGAAAGACAGATACCATATGGTTTCACTCTTATGTGGATCCTGAGAAACTCAACAGGAACCCATGGGGGAGGGGAAGGGAGAAAAAAAAAAAAGACGTTAGAGTGGGAGAGAGCCAAAGCATAAGAGACTGTTAAAAACTGAGAACAAACTGAGGGTTGATGGGGGGTGGGAGGGAGGGGCGGGTGGGTGATGGGTATTGAGGAGGGCACCTTTTGGGATGAGCACTGGGTGTTGTATGGAAACCAATTTGTCAATAAACTTCATAAAAAAAAAAAAAAAAAAAAAAAAAAAAAAAAAAAAAAAAAAAAAAAAAGAAAATATTTTATTAGACATAATTTTAATAAAATTGTTTTATTAAGTTTTCCTTAAAAGCAACAGAAGTAAAAGAAACCAAGGGAAAACATGGAATTGTGAGTCTTCATATAAATATTTCTGTGCTTTGTATAATTCTTAAAGGAGGTATTTTTACTTCATCTTTCAGCTTATAAATTAATCTGCAGCCCATGTGCATTCAGCTACTCAAGGCTTCTATTACAGTTTTCATTTCAATATTTAAATTTTATAAAAACTATTTTCTTATAGATATGTTTTTAGAGAAGCCTATATTTGTTTTCTCAAAATAGCAGTCCCTTGAGCCTCAGTAAAACATTAAATTTTAAAACATATATATATATATATATATATATTTCTTTGTTTCCTTAAATATGTTTCCCCACCATATATATTTTTTTCTATTTATCTTTTCTTCCTCTTTAATGCTATTGGTTTTCCTCAAATGCTTGCTGTTTATGGTTTTCTGTTCAAATTTATGAATAAAGGATTAGATTGTTTAATATAGGTATCTGGCAAGGTTTTTCTGTCATGGTAATGGAAAGTTCTAGAGCTGCAAATTAGGAGTTGCTGAGGACCATGGCTGTCCTATTTTCTGGCAGTATGATACAGCATATGCAGCAGGTTCAAGTGAGGCCTACTTCTCTGGAATATATACCACACTGTCCCACATTCGTGCTTCTTTGTAAGAAGTTACTTAGAAAATAGCATTGATTCAATCTTGTATTTCTTGTTTTATTGTAATGCTGAATAGGTTCAAAATGCTGGTTAATAAACATAGACAAAGTCAAAACTGTCTCCTTCAGAGAGCAATTAGTGAAAGTGCAAGTGTTCTTAAGAGATCCATCACTAGCTAACCCAGTTTGGGAGTGGGAGAGGTATGACGTGGGGTGGGATGGTAGTGAGGGGTGGGATGGGTGGGTGCTGTTAAGGAATGGTCTCTAGAGTCAGTGCTAAGGTTTGATGGATCTATGGAAGTTAGAAAAGTGAATAGGTTGGGAAGGAAGGCATTCAAAGAGAGAACTTTGCAGACAAAGAGAAAACCATGTGCAGAAGTTTAATGCTTAATAAAAAGCATGGAAGATTTGAAAAGAAAAAAAAATGATATGTAGCTCTGTGCATTTCTGATAGCAAATCCTGTGCATGTCACTTAAGAAAGCTTTGTTATCATTCTGTGGCATCTAAAATGCACTCTCTAGGTCAGTGTTCTTAAATCTGGCTATACATAAGAATTATATGGGAGCGTTTTAAAAATGTTGATGACCTAGTCAGAGATTCTGATTCTGATTCTGTGGGGGGCAGAGAGGTAGGGCTAAGCACTGGTATTTTTAACCTCTCCCCTTAAGTGATTCCAGTGGGCAACTATGGTGAGAACCACTAACCCTGGTAATAATTAATACAGAAGTGTTTCAACTAGATTTATTTAAAAAAATTTAATGTTTGTTTATTTTTGACAGACAGAGAGAGAAAGAGAGAGAGAGAGACAGAGCTTGAATGGGGGAGGGACAGAGAGAGAGAGGGAGACACAGAATCTGAAGCAGGCTCCAGGCTCTGAGCTATCAACACACAGCCTGAAGTAAAGCTTGAAATCCATAAACTGTGAGATCATGACCTGAGCTGAAGTCGGATGCTTAACCGACTGAGCCCCCCAGGTGCCCCAACTAGATTTATTTTATAAACAATTTATTTTGGTGTCCATATGAGGAACAGATTGAAAAAAAATTAGATGAGGGGAGTGGAGGCCAGTGAGGAGGCTGGCACAGCCATGCAGGATGAGTGTATGTGGATCCACATCAAGAAGTCCAGTGTCACTTGCAATTCCTTGATGAAGAATCTTGCTGTTACCTGGTCCTCTAGGATCTGTCTCCCCAATCTTAGTTGACTCTTCTGCTGTCATAGTCTACTCTGAATATGCCTCCTTGGTGCATCTGGCTATATCTTTCAAAGTTGGTCCTGCCTGTGGTTTATAGGCAGCAAGCACCCTTTCCAAGATAATCAGGGAAACCAACTCTTTTGCTAGCAAACCGCAGTGTTGGCTTTGGTAGCCTGGTGTTTTCCCTTAGTTGATGGTCATTTAAAGAGGATTTTGCCAACTGCTCCTAAGTTGAACACTAGGCAACGCTCTCCTCTTGTAGTCCCTCACTTAAGTACATAGTTTTCTTTCTCAATGGGTGAAATCACCATGGTGTCTCACTACAAGAAATACCCTTACCCTCTACTGTTCTTCAAAATAGTCAGCAGCATTGACCCTATGTGAGGCAGGGTGAGTAAAGCTAATCTAATCCTGGCATTATCCCTGCTTCTTGAGGAGTGCATGGGGGCATCCTTTTGCCCAAAGGTGACCCCTTGTCATTTTGGGGGTCATTCCATTTGTATGAACTCCTGAACACTGAGTCATTTCTTCAGTACCCATACTCTTCACCTGTGAGTTTACTTCTCTTTGCAGTAAAAAGGAAGTACAAGAAACTTGGATTTAAATTTGAATGCAATCCTAGTTTAATCCATTTATAGTGGCAGCAGGTCATTTAGTGTTATGAGGTTTCTGTTTTCTGTAAAAATAGGAAAAATTATATGAACAATTCAAACTTGAAAGACATACATAAGAATAAGAACCAAGTACAGAAGATGCATTAAACAAATGAAAGTAGACATTACTTTTGTTATTATGATCATTATATCTTCATGTCTTAAAAGCACTCATGAGCAAAGGAGTAGTTAAAACTGTTAGTCTTTGCAATAACCACATGGGAATATGTATATCTTTATTTGTATATTATGTATATTTAATGATATGTATATTGATATATTATATATAAATATACATATATTATAGATGTATATACATAAATATATTTAATATAATATGTATATTAAAAACAAGATGTGTAGAAGGAAGGAAAGAGAATGAGAGGAGGAAAACAGCCTATATTGAGATTTTATTCTCTTTTCTGTTTTTATTAGTTACTACTACTATTATTATTATTATTATTATTTTGTCTGTTATATTGCTTTCTGATCTATTTCTTGATATATCAGGGGAGAGAGAGGATAGAGAAAGGTTATCTGACTTTGCCAAAATTAGGAATCAAAAAAGATTAAAGAACACTTCCATGTCTTTATATCATAAGAGTTCACTTGAAATGCATGTAGCCAAAATTAAGATTGATATTGAGTTGTATTTTGATTGATTCACTTTAAATTTAGATTGATTTTGAAGCTTTTATTAAAACTACTCTATTTATAACCTGAATTGCCTTGTAATCCAATTCAATACTATCAATAAGAAATGCCTTTTGATAAAAACATGCTTGATTAATTAAATAGAAATATTTATATCAGTGAGTGAATTAAAAATAAGGAGACTTTGGTTTCTATGTTGCAATGGAGGATACACAGAGGATCTAGATGTCAAAATCTGATTAAATTGAATTAAAATTCAATTTAAAATTTACTATTTAAATGCTTTATATCAAACTCCTATTAATAAATAATTTGGAAAAGCATCATTGAAAAGTATAATTCCCCAAATAGTTAATGGTTTTAAGTAATCTATTTAAAAGTCCATGGTCTAAGTCCATCTCCTACTAAAGCATCTCATTCATACCCATCACTAGACTAATTTGCTTAATGGAAAGGCCTGATTACAAAACAAATTCTTTTAGAAATTTTAACTCTCAAAAAGGGAAAAAAGAAGTAGACATCAAAGAACATTCAATGGATGCTACAGAAGAATGATTGTTCAACTTTCAAAAGATTTACTCAACTACATCATTCAGCCTATACTTCATAATTTTGTCCAGTAGAAAATTATGAGTGGTGTTTTTTAATAAAAGGCCTTGCATGAAGTCAAGATAAACAATTCAAACCACATTTTTGATCTGCCATTCCAATAACTCTAATAAGATTTTATTCTTTTTGTCATATACTTAGTGAACACATGTGAGCATGAGTTCTAGAATTTCAGTTAATGTCAAGAATAGTAAATGTCAGTTTCTGGAATTCTATTTGAAAACCAGGACAGTTAACAGTTTTCATGGCATTTTTCCATGGTGACTCAAAGATATTAGATATTCATTCCAAAAACACATCTTCAAGTATTTTTAGTATCCTGTTAGGTAACTGATTTGGACCTGGAATCTTAAAACTAATTTAGATCACCTTCAGGCTTTCTTATCATTTTCTCACCATCAAACTCTTTTCCAGTTCAAACATCATTCTTCTCTGTGGAGAAATTGGAAGCTGTGGTTTAATAGTTTTGCTTTTCTCTTGGTCATTTGTTCATATTACATAGTTGGCCCCAAGCAATGTCATTCTTATCTTTTACTTGGTTTATCTTTTTGCTTTGAAAATACCAGAGAAATTTCTTTTCTGTTATCCTTAGCATTTTTCACAAACATCAGACAACTCAGTGTCATTAAGTGATCATACTCTTCTCTCACATTATTCTTTTATTTTTGCTCCTTTTCTGATCTCCCTTTTGAAATACACTTCTCAAGCACATGGTTATTAGAAAACTGCCTGTACAACCATCCTGATTTCTTTAGATGCCTTTGTGATTCTCAGTCTAGATTGTTATAGGTAAGAGAATATTAGAATAATCTATAGAATAATATATGGATTTTTCTTTTTAATTTGCTTCTTACAGCTTAAAGCTGTGCTACCCAATATGGTAGTCACTTGTCATATATGGCAACTGAGCTCTTGAAGTGGACTTAGTCCAAAATGAGATGTGCTGTAGATACCTAGATATCCAATACATACATTTGATTTGGAAGACTTTTACAAAAATTATAAAATGGTTTATTAATAATTTTCAATAGTGACTACATATGAAAATGATTATATTTTTATATATTGGGCTAAAGAAAATATATTAGTAAATTTAATTTTGGCTGCTTCTTTTTAAAAGTGTATACTAGAAAATCTTATATTGCATATGTAGCACGTATTATGTTTTTATTGGGCAGAAATGATTATTCTCAGAATAATTTTAAATTTTTTTTTCAACATTTATTTATTTTTGGGACAGAGAGAGACAGAGCATGAACGGGGGAAGGGCAGAGAGAGAGGGAGACACAGAATCGGAAACAGGCTCCAGGCTCTGAGCCATCAGCCCAGAGCCCGACGCGGGGCTCGAACTCACGGACCACGAGATCGTGACTCCGCTGAAGTCGGACGCTCAACCGATTGCGCCACCCAGGCGCCCCTCTCAGAATAATTTTAATACATATTTTTAGTTAAGTGTATTAGCTTCCTATTGCTGCTGTAACAATTTACCACAACTTTAGTGGTTTAAGACAATAGAAATTTGTCAACTTGCAGTTTAGCAAGTCAGAAGTCCAAAGTGGGTTGGCAAGGGCTGCGTTCCTTTTAGAAGGCTCTAGAGGAGAATCCGTTTCCTTGACTATCCGACTCCTAGAGGCTGCATGCATTCCTGGGCTTATAGCCCTTTCCTCCTTCTTCTAAAGCAACAGTATAGCATCCTCAAATCTCTTTCTCTCTCTTTCTCTGTCTCTGATTTCTGCTTCTGTTATTTCTCTGGCTCAAAATTTTCTGCCTTCC
This sequence comes from Lynx rufus, assembly GCF_022079265.1. Taxonomy (NCBI): domain Eukaryota; kingdom Metazoa; phylum Chordata; class Mammalia; order Carnivora; family Felidae; genus Lynx; species Lynx rufus. Next base: position 66,037,071 of record NW_025814867.1, read on the forward strand.
TTTTATAAGGCACCTTGTGATTACATTGGGCCCATTTCAAGATCCTTAACTTAGTCATATTTGCAAAGCCCTTCATGTCACGTGAGGTAACATATCCATAGATTCCACAGATTAAAATGTGGACATCTTTGGAGGGCCATTATTCTGCTAACTATATTGAGCATATCTAATGTTGTGCTTTTTTGACTTGTTAATATGCAATTTTTTTTTTAATTTTTTTTCAACGTTTTTTATTTATTTTTGGGACAGAGAGAGACAGAGCATGAACGGGGGAGGGGCAGAGAGAGAGGGAGACACAGAATCGGAAACAGGCTCCAGGCTCCGAGCCATCAGCCCAGAGCCTGACGCGGGGCTCGAACTCACGGACCGCGAGATCGTGACCTGGCTGAAGTCGGACGCTTAACCGACTGCGCCACCCAGGCGCCCCTAATATGCAATTTTTGAAGCTTGGTTGTGGTCAAATACTTTAAGAACAATGACACTTTAATACCAAGAACCAAAGGAAAAACAAATCTAAAGTGGCATGGTGCAGTGGTTTCTCATCTAGCAATGTTATTGACCTCAGTGTGACCTTGGTTATTTTAGTCATTTGCTTTCTTAGGTTTTTTTTTCTATTTAGCAAAAGGAGATCTGTGGAGTCTATACATGGACATAAAACTGCATTTCTTTGGGCCACAGTTCAAATGTACTCTGCTTGCTTTAATGACAAGTTAATGGTAAAACTAATTTTTTAATGGTAAAACCATTTTTAATGGTGAAACTAATTTCAGACATGTATCTTTTATCACACTTATATATGATGAGGATGTGAACTGTGAAGTAGGCTTAATATATTACAAATAGTTAAGAATTATATTCTTGTTTGATCTTATAATAGGTAAATTTTCTGTTAATATGTAAACTATCTACTCTGGTAATCTATCAACTTGGTGACATAACAAATCTTTCTTTGAACTTTTTAAATATTACTTTCTCTGAATAATATACTTAACTCTAAGAAGGTTTGGGAAATTTTTAGAGAAAACAAGCCCAGTGCTTAGGCTGAGAGTCATGATTTTGAGAATGGATGGTTGGAAGTTTGAGCCACTTATGCATTTAGTGTTAATATAGTTTGACAATCATCTTTTTAATATATCATTCTAATGTGGTTAGTTCACTCTACTTTTTGTTTCGAGGTCATCAGAAATAATTTTTATTCATATATAATTAAAAAGCAAGCTCTAAACCAAATACAAATGATTTTAGGAAAATTCATCCTTTTGAACGTTTGTGACATGATTTCCAGTTTTCTCCAAATGATAAAAAAATTAACTAAGGACGTGGATTTATGTGTTCAGAGATTCTCAGAGAGAGAGAGAGTCAGAGGGAAAGAGAAAGACATGAAGACACATGTACACATAGGGAGAGAGAAAGAGTGAGGCAGAAAGAGGAAGAAAGACTGACAGAGAGATCATTCCTTTTGAAGATGTGATTTAAAGGTCTCCTTTATTTAATATTTTAGGAAATTATGAAACTAAATATTTTCGGACAGGTAGATGATGCTCATTAAATCACTAATTGAATAATAATGAAAATCCAGGCCAGTGTTTACTTCTAATTGTGTAATTAGCATAAAATCCTATCCAAAAAGGGAAGAGTACCCAACCCATGTATGTAAAGTCAATGAGATGGTAATGTCATTGGGATGTAACAAAATTTTTCCTTTTCTAGATTGAAATACAGATCATTAATTTTCATGTGACTTTTCCATAATTGAGTTAAAGTTTATAGTAAATTTTACTAATACTGGAAACATTGACTCATTTAAAGTAATATTGTACAATAAATTTCAATGCATGATGTACAATAGGATGTTTTTTGGTTGTTTTTATTCACTACTAAAGAAATACTTAAGATCATTTATATAATTTAATTCTAGGCTACACTGCAATGGATTAAAATCAACTATGGTATGATGGAGTCAAAAGCAGCTAAAATAGAGAATCTGCTATAAAGTTATTATTTATATAATAATATAAATATTATTCAATTTCAAAAATATAAAAATCTAAACTCTAAAATACTGTGTAAAATAATAATGTAGTAAGCTGTTAACAGCCAAAATCTTTGAAGATGAGAACTCACATATTTTTAAGTAAAGAATAATTTTGCCAATTTAATATAAATCATAGATTTAAAAAACCTCTTTCAAAAAGAAACAAAACAGATTCTTAATTATTAGCATAACGTCACCAAAATTTAGAAATTGTAACAGTTCAAACTGACTTAAATTTGTTTCAAAAATCTAGATTTATTTCTGACTTAAGCCCTTGAGCTTTGAAAATATGTTTTAGAATCTCAAACTAATCTTGATGAAGCCCCATTTCTCTATTTGACAGTCTCATCCTAAAATATCTAGTCTTGATCATTACTTCCTTGGTTTGCATTACAGGTCTGCAAACCATGAAATATAAAGACACATCTGGTAAATTTAGCATTCAAGCAGGTGTGTTCTCCCAATACATACCTGAAATATTCAGTATCGGTCAAGTGTTTTAAGTAGTCTTTTCTAATTAAGCAGAATTGTCTGAGCACATTCTTCCCTGTAGAGAGAACCTCTTTATAAACAGCTACCTTTGCAGTAGTTAGGCCTGTGATGTTGCAATACTTTTTATTTTTATGTCTTTCATAATTTCCAGTTGCCATTCATTTAGATTCAAGTTTTGAGCACGTAAAATGAGGGTACATCAGGGGAATTCTGAAGATGGTAGAAGAATATATTTTCCCAAGACTTGCTTTAGAAAATCGGTTTTATAATACTTTATAAGACTAATTTTTTTTCAGACATAGAACACCAATATTCCATAGCATCTTAAAATGTTAACTACCAGGCAGAACTTAATTGATTTGACTTGGTCTTATAAGATGTACTGTTATATCAATTATCTAAAAAATATCATAACCCTCTTTTCATAATGACTCTTGTATTAAAAGCAACAATTAAACACTTGCTCACCTGTTTTTAGTAGAACTATGCCATTTCTTTACATGATACATTTGGTATTAATCATTTTGTTTGCTTGTTTAAAGTGTAAAAACCAAAATAAGATTTGTAATCCTACTATAAGTTTTAGCAGAGCTGAAATGTTAGTGACACCATCAAATTGGAATCCCATATTCCAATTGGCACTCAAGTTTGCCAATCTTGGCCTTTCATTTCCCATTGTTGTTAGTCACAGTAGTCTTTTACTTCCCTACTCTATTAATTTCATTTTCTGAAGAGATATTAGCAAGCTTATCCAATATAGAGAATAAATTTGTTTTCTTCATGTGCCAACTAGCTTCACACTTTGGTCCATTAAGTCATTCATTCACTAATCGTTTGTACTCTGAGGGATCCAAAGATTAAGTTTCTATGTTGTCTGTAAAGTAAATCACCAGGTAGAGAAATGAGTTTGATTAATATTTTTATCCTCAGTCTTTTCCTTTCCTCTACAACCCTCATCCTTTTACTTCTTGTTTTATTCTTCCTCCTTCATTGACTACCTTAAGCCATCACATCAGTTTGTACTTAAACACACTGAAAATGAACCTTCAGTTCTATATTAGTGTCTAATATCTCATTTTCAGTATAGATGGTGAAATATTAATTCAAAATAACTATTAACCATTTAGAATGAATGAATCAATTATCAATAGCTAACTAAGGGTTTGTGGTGGCTACTTGTTTTAAAGTTAATTCTCTTGTGGAATACTTTATACTATGTCCAGTTTGCAGGAGGTATTCCATAAATGGTTGCTGAAAGAATATGTCAACATCTCCAAATTTTGGAAATGCTACATCTACTCTTCCCCCTTGTTCATTCATCTTCAATATCATTGAAGGGTATTAAATTGTCCCCTCTCTCTTTCTTTATTACAAAGCTGCTTCAGCTGTTGCTCAGGAAACCTGTTGTGAATGGTTGAAAATTGATTGATGATTTGTCCAGGTATCTTTACTGAGTTCAATGTGAGTTGAGTGGTATTAACTGCTAATCTAACTCACTTTTACTTCTAACATTGGGTTCTAAAAAATTCTTTCCTAATATTTGATATGATATCTTCCAGTTTTGTATGAATTATGAAAAATACTGTCTAATGATTTTGAAACAAGATTTCCAGTTCTTATATTTCATATCAACAAAGACTCCCTGTTTGAATTCACATGTGTAATTTTAAATATTATGGAAGAATTATGTTATAGTTTGGTTTAGGGATACTCTGGTTTTGGTGGTTCCTAGTTAACTGGTCAGAATTGAACATCCATTGATTGATTGCCTGTTTCATAGTTTCAGAGCCTGGTTATTCTATGTGAGATCAAAGGAAAATACAAAAAGGAGCTAGTTGAGGATTATATTTTCCTTGTACGTAACCACATTTTTGTCATTTAGGTGGTAGTTTTTGCTTGTCAGCTGGAAATTTTCATACCTATGGTAGAAATAAATAAGCATTGATCCATTTCCACTTTCTAGAAATAGTAAGTACTTCAGATTTTTTTTTTAATTTTTTTTTTCAACGTTTATTTATTTTCGGGACAGAGAGAGACAGAGCATGAACGGGGGAGGGGCAGAGAGAGAGGGAGACACAGAATCAGAAACAGGCTCCAGGCTCTGAGCCATCAGCCCAGAGCCCGATGCGGGGCTCGAACTCACGGACCGCGAGATCGTGACCTGGCTGAAGTCGGACGCTTAACCGACTGCGCCACCCAGGCGCCCCTTCAGATTTTTTTAAAAAAGCACATTATTAAATTCTAGACTCTCATACTAATTTTTCACTTCTACATTATATTTGTTCTAATTTAAAATATTCTAATACTGTCAAGTGTTCATGGAAATCACCCAGTTTAAATATTTCATTTTAATGAAATAGTTAAGACATACAAACAATTTATATATAATATAAACACATGTGTACTCAAGATTTAGTCTGAGAAATGAAGCATGTAAAATTCAGCTGAAGTTCCCTGTGATGTCTTTCCAATGTCATTAACCTCCATTCTTCCCAGAGATAACCTCTACCAAGAATTTCAGGTTTATCATTATCATGGATGTTTATATACTTTTGTCACATATACATATGCTCAAATTATATATATATATATGTATATATGTACATATAATTATTTTTGCATGTTTTAAAACTTGATACATGAATGGTATCATCCCACAAGTATCTTTCTGCAGCCTACATTTATTGTGGCTGCTTCACATCGCATTTTTGAGAGGTATCCATGCTAACTCCAATAGCTATAGTTCATTTTTTTTTCTGCTTCAAGTATCACAGTATGTGACTATTCCATAATTACTTGTCCACTTATTTATCTAAAGGTGCTTAGATTTTTTTTCCTTTTCCTTTTTTTTTTCTCCTTCAAGTAATTCTGCAATGGATATTTTCTGTACATGTGAAGAGAAGTACACAGGAGTAAAGACTAGATTTTAGGAAATGAGAATCTTCAACTGTCTCTAAACTGCTCTCTGAAGTTGTCCTATTATAAACCTCCCATGGTTTCTCCACATTCTCATCCATCTTTCATATTGCTGGACTTACACATTTTTGCCAATTTCATACCTGTGAAATTATATCTCACCATTTTAGCTTCCATTTCACTGATAACTAGGGTATCTTTTTCAGATGTTTATTGGATATTGAAAATCCCCTTCTGTCAATTGACTGTTCATCTTCTTGGCTCATTTTTTCCTATCATATTTTTTTTTTGTAAGTTTGTAAGAAAGCTTTATGTACTAGAATACTAGTCCTTCTTTGGTTATATGCACAGCAAATTTCTTCTCTCAGTGTATGCCTTGGATTTTTTGATATACATACATCTTTAATTTTAATATATCAAAATTAATATTTTTCCTTTTGGACTTCCTTTTCGATGTCTTAATGTTTAATAAACGCTTCTTGTCTACTCAAAATCACAAAGTTATTTCTCTTTAAAAGGTTTTAAGTTTTGCTCTGTATCTTTAGCCTTTATCCTACCTTAAATGCATATTTAGGTGTGAATTTGAAAGCTAGCATTATAATTTTTTCATTTGCCTAATCTATTGTCTGAATAATTCATTTTCCTTCACTATTCTCTAATGCCACCTGTTATTTATCAAGTTTCCATAAATTCAGGGATTTGTTTCTGAGCCCTCTGTTCTCTTCCATTGGACTAATTTCTATTCCTGAACCAAAGCTACATTGTCTCAATTACTGGCATTTTATATTAAGTCATAAAAGTTTATATGGAAATTATCCATACCTTGTTCTTAATTGTATTGTATTGTATTGTATTGTATATAAAATCGTATTGACAAGCTTGACCCTTTAACCCTGCAAACACATTTTAAGATTCACTTTTCAAGTTCCATGAAAAATTATAGTGGGCTTTTAATAATAATTACATTAATTTTATAAATTAATTTACAATATTGAGTGTCCCATCTAGTAACAGATATGTTTGTTCATTTATTTTGGTTTACTCTTTAATTTTAATAGATAGGTTAGCCATGGGCCAAAAAGTGACTGCTCAAGGTCACATAGCCAATTAATAATAAAACCAGTAATAGAAGATCTCTTGACTCCTTAATAGCTCATATGCTAAAAAGACTTGATTATTTAGTTAGTTAAGAATGAAGATGGTGGAGTCCTTGCAGCCATTGCACCCACTCATGAAAGTGAATTAAACTTCCGAAGTTTACTAATCCTTGATAATCAGAGTGTAGTGAGAGGGCTTGTTAGAAATGCAGAATCTCATTCCTTCTCTGATGCTACCAAAACAGAATCCTCATTTTGAAAAGATTCCTGGGTCTTTGGTAGGCACAGTGAAGTTTGTGAAGTATTGCTTACCAAAATGGAGTCTTGAAATTGATTGCATCACTTTTTTCTCTAAAACCTGTCAAAAATGTTAGTAGTAATCTTGAGATCATTGAATTGCACAGGGTTCAGATAAACATTGAGAAGTAGTATATAATGACCCTTAGGTCTTGCTCTTTGACCATAGGCTTACAGCATCCACCATCTGCTCTGCTGAATGAATATCAAAAGTCCAAAATGAGAAGAGATTGTCTAAAAAATATGTATCCATAATCATATTCTTTTAAAGAAAACAAAACATTAAGGTTTTTTCCAAAGAGCAGCATCTCAGGAAGACTGAGGTTTCTTTGGGTATCTGTAGTTATTCAGGAAACAAATACATTTGCTTTGAAATCACTAGCTGCTCCAAACTGGCATTTTAGCTACTAAATGCCATTGGGGAAAATTCTGTTGAAAAAAAGATGCAATACTGGGGAGATAGACACACAGAAGATTCGGTCTTTAAAGTAAAACAAAGAAGAGAGATCAGACGATGTTTCAAGTAGTCATATACTATTCATGTTAATCTCGGTTCACCTTCTTATTTAACTACTACAGCAGCCAGTTATCTAGTGGGGGGCGGGGGATGGTGGGGGAGGGAGGTGAGGAGAAGGGATTTAAAAAAAAAAAAGTGAGATTCCCTGCAATATCACTTCGAGCCACTAGGGGTATCTTTGTACCATTTTTCATCCTGCACCGATTTGGAGTAGAAACCTATATTAGGGGAAAACCAGGGTCCTCGGCATTTTTTGCGAGCAGTGCACCCAGAATTCAAAAAGATTTTTTAAAAAGAAGAAGAAGGAAAGAAACCACAGTTCCTTCGGTCACCCGAACAGGTCTACGAAATCGCTCTACTGGACATCAGCGCCAGGGATTCATTTTTGAGGTCAATTTCCAATCGAGATAAATCTATTGGATTAGTAGGATTATCTGATTGCAGCCGAAAGAAGTAACGTTGTTTGATCATTTGTATTTCTTGCCTGATGGTCGGAATTACATGGAGGTGGCTTTGGGTCCCGAGGATTCTGGATCGTGGTTTCATCTGGAGAGAAAAAAGGATCAATCGACACGTTTTGGAAGTGTCCGTGGGTGAATAAAAAAAAAGGGGGGGGGGCGCGAAACTGGGGTTGCGGCTGCTTAAAGAAGAAAGATAAATAAAGGAAGCATCTTGAATTCTGAAACAAGAATTACCGGTGCTCAAGATTCAAAAAAAAAAAAAAAAAGCGTCTAGAAGCTGATAAATACTTTGACCAATTCAGCTTAAATTTGACGGCGAAGTGTTGTAGAAACTGTCTCCTTGAATGATTGGAAGGGGACTAGGGAAGGTTGAGGGGGCTCCCTCTGTGGATTTATCTTACTGAGGGTAAGTTTGGGGGTCTTTTGTTGGGAGGGGGCTGTCTGCCTGGGTTTGTGTGCCGCTGCGCGGTAGGTGCTGCGGACGCGGTGCCAGTGAAATGGGGAGAGAAGCGGGTATGCAATAAAGCCACGTCGCGCATCTCGGGGTGGATCGCTAGGGAGCTACCCAGATCGAGCTTAAAAACCTTATTTTGTGGCGTCGGAGGGGAAGCCAAACAACCCCCAAGCTCTCAACTTTGCGTTGAAAACCTCTCAGTTAGGAGATCCCTCTTGGATCCAGGGCTTTCCTCCTAGTGATACTTTAAAGAGAGGTAGCAGTGATGCCTTGGAAAACCTGCTTGTGCAGGAGGAAAACCCAAGTAGAAATCGCTGCTGCCTCAGCCTTGGCTTCGGCGGCTGGCTTGGCTTCTAGGGGAATTTTGCAGGGGGAATTGGCCCTTCTCCTATTATCTTCTTCTCCCTCCCTCCCTCCCTTTTTCCCTTTCCCCTCCCACCTTCCCGTTCTCTCAGCCGAACGCTAAAGGGTTACAGGGTCACTGCATCCTGTAGACACAGAGGTGGGTGACTGGCCTCACATGTTGTCTTGTAATTCACTTGCACGACTTTGCATAATACAGTCCGAGGTAACTTTCTTGGAGTTGGAAGAGTCCAGGAAGGCGTTGCAGCCTTTATGCCGAGGGCCCCGACTGGCGAGTGCGCCAGGCAGCCGGCTGCATTTCTGATGCATCCCTGCCCTGGCTGCTTCGCCACTCACTGGCTTTTCTTTCCAACTGAGCGGTGCGCGCGCGTTCCCAGACATTTTCTTGCAGCTGAATACATACAAGGATTTTCCCCCCTTTTTATTATCTTAATTTATTTTTTTAGCTCTCAAGAAAAGATCATCATTATTTGCAGAAGGAAAATCAATTTCAGCAGATATAATTAAAATTAATCACTCAAATGAGTGAATATTAATTGACTTCGGAAACTAAAAGTTGCTTTGGAATCCAGTAAAGCATATTATTCTGAACCAATTTTGGAACACACATAGGTTCAGAACAATAACATATAAAGAAGTAATTCATTTAAATATAGATAGGTAGATAGATATAGATATGTTAAACAGGTTAATGAATATCCCCCAGCCCTTTATACCTTCTGACATCTCAGCACTATAATTTTAGTTGGTTCTTCCTATTTAAGGCCAATTCACTAAATTTTAAACCTTCAGATATCCAAATACATTAGAATAAAATGAAGATAGGTAATTGTTAAAATATAAAATAATTTTTTTTTTGTACAGTTTTATCTTTAAAGAAAAGCACCAAATATTTTTTCAGGGGTTTCTGTTTACAGGTTATGATATGAATGTGGATACCTTTATGGCTTTAGCACTGAAGCCTCTCCATTATGTGTGAACTCATGAAAGGCAACTCTTCACTGTCATCTGAAGCACTCATCATCCCACTACTTATTTCAGAAATCCCAAATACATCAGACATTCTGGTATTAAATGAGGAGTCTTGCCAAACTTTGTTCCTGGTCTTATGTGTGTCTATGTGTTTCTTAAATCTAAGTTCTGAAACAAGCACAATGCCATTCCCTTTTTCTTTTTTAAGATGAAATAGCAAAATATAAAACTTTGTCCCCCATGGATTCTATGGTGGTAAAGTTAAATATTTCCTATTTATGCAGATTTTGTGTAAGCTTGCCTAAAGGTGACAAAAATAGCTATATATATATATATATATATATATATATATATATATATATGTAGTTTTTATAAGCCCAACTGTTAGTTTTAAGGAGATATCTGAGAGGCTAGATTTGCCTTTCTTTTACGCAGCTCTCAGTCACGTGGTTCATGTGCAGAGTGAGCTAGAAGAATGGATGTTCTGTGTATTGGTACATTCTAGCCACTGATCGTAGCCACACAGTCCAATAATAGTTAACATATTTTTTCAAAGTTTAAATTAATAAAAAAGACAGCCAGTAAATAACATAATAAATGATGATAGTAAAGAAATAATGAAGGCTAAAGGGTGATGAACTGGAATTTTTCTTTTCAGTCTATTAGAGAATGTAATGTTGATATAAAAGTAGATGGAGAATATGAAACGTGAGAAATAGGTTCTTTTAGAAGTTAATTTGTGTATTGCACAACCATTGAACTGGTGGTCATGGCACGTACCATGGTGCTGAAGCAGAAGACTCAACCTAAAGTGCCTTTGTCATGGCTGGACAATGTTTTTCTCTGTCAAGAGTAATCAATACCCTCTACTCTCTTGTTTTATTCCCTTTCATCAGTGAAAAAGAAAAAGGGGAAACTTTGGCCTACTCTTTGGTTTCTACAAGCAGTTCCTGCACCAAACTTCAGTACCTTTGCAGGTAGTGGGTCCACTTTGGAAGGTCAACAGTGATGGAAATAAAAATAAAATTGCATACAACAAAATTTTTTAAAACTGTAGCCAATAAATAAGAGCAAGGTATCCAGTTACAGAAATACTCTCTACTAATAGAGTAGATCACTGTAAGAACGATTGAAAAACCCGAGCATTCACTTAGAAAATTAATTACATTTTGCTCTACCTTATCCAAACACATATCTTGGGTTGTGATTGTTAAAAAGAACATGGTGGTCTTGATCAGCTGTTCCAATTTTGCTGAAGAATAACACAAACTGTGGCAGTTTGGGATGAAGGGATGGAAGCCTTCCAAAAAATTGGAAGCACAGAGACTGATATATGTGATAAGAAATAGCACTGGGTTGCCCAAAGCTTATGACTGTGGAAAAACTGATGCTGCATTCACTGGACAGCTTCACCTGTCCCTCAGAAGCCTCCCATGTGTTGTTCTAATTGATCTTACATTCAGTGGGAGTTAAGATATTTACTGCAGCTTCCTTCTGTGATTTTGAGATGATTAAATACAGTTAAATGCTCTTCTATATTAATCGATTTTTGAGAAGAAAATTGCTATACACTCTTAATTGAAAGTAAAATGAAAAGGGAAATACTTCTTTAATGATTTGTTGAAATTTAACATATGACATCCAAAGATGCAAATATTCCATCTCTGGCTTTCTCAAGAAATGTAAAAACACAACAAAAGTTTCAGTTCATTTTAAATTTCAATGTTTTAATATCTCAAATTTGCAAAGCCCAGAAAATTTTTAAAAAATAAAATAGCGAATATTCATGATGAATCTAGAGTGTCCTTCTTAATACCTTTTAAAAGGTAACTGAAAATATTTTGAAGTAGCTAACCTGCTAATCTTGTGGGGTAGCTACATTCTCAACTGTTTCTAAGAAGAGTGATTCCTTAACAGTAACAAATTTGTTTTGGCTTTGTTTTTAATGGAATCACATTAACAATATAGAATATGTCTATGTTGTTATAAAAGGATATGAATTATTTCTGCCTTTAAATTACACCCCCCCCCAAAAAACACACCTATTTGGTAGTAAACCTACATGAAAGAGAAAGACTGCCAACTCTAAGCTTAACTGAAGTTAGAGAAAACTAGTAAATCACTTCAGTCATTTGAAATTATTAGACATTAAACTTTTGGGGGATTTTATATGAATTCGTTTTATAACAGTCAGTACAATCTCTTCTGTGCCTATTTCCATTGCATGTAAGAGAAATTCTAGTCAATGGCAAAACGCTTTACTGCTGCCATTACTGCAGACTTTATAGATCAGAGACATGTCAGCATGTTAGCTTTAGCAGTAATGCCTCTTTTGTGTGAAACCTTATGGGCCTTGCAGGCAGTCTCTCATCCTGACACTCATAAAACGTTCAAGTCCCCATATTTATTATTTAATTTTCTTCCTATATATAGCAACAGAACACTTCAATATATGAATGTGTAGCCAAAAAATGACAGGCAAGCGTGAATGGGACTAATGAGTTTTAATAATACACATATTAGGGACTGCTAAAGGAAGTTTAATTAAGAAAAACAAGTTGAGCATGAAATTCATTTTGGAACAAAAGCAAGTTAAGTTACTGCTACAGATGTAAAATCAGAAACCACAGTGATAACATCACCGGAAATAAAGGGTCCAGCCTGAGACTAGAGCTACTTAGTACAGTTGACATCTTAGGACCTGCCTTTAAGTTCATGAGCTTGGATTTGATGTATGAAATGGAAGAATATATACTTTTTTCACAGTGATTTCCCTTTTCTCTGGTTTCTGTAGCATTTTAGTTTAGTATTTTAACTATGTAGCCAGCCACACTTTTCAAACATAATACTAGTTCTCTTGAGTTGAGCCACACAGTAACCTTTTCTTTTTCTGTAGTCTTCTTCTCTAACACCACGTATGCCTGCAATTAAGGTACCTGATGAAGCCCATGCCATCCCTTTGGGTGTGCTGTAAGTGGTGCTTCAGTAAGAGAACTGCTTGTTTATCGATTTACCTGCACCTATAATTCTGTTTAATTTTAGGCATAATTTAGAAAATAAGTAGACCTACTTATTTGTTTGCTTCCATATTTGTTTATTTGGTAATGCCAGTGGGGACAGATAGGGCAGCAGTTGGGGAGCAGATGGAATATTGGGCAAATATCTTCTTAGAATATGGTTTTCTTACATTTTGCCTATATCTAAATAACACAGTTATACTCTGGAAAGAGCGAAGATGTCAGGAAATGATATGAAGGTCTTGTATGTGTTCCTCAACAACTTCTCTTTTTGAAACACCTAACTGATATACTAATATTCTTTTGTATAGGTCTTTGGTATCACTTAATGTAATAGGAATTTTATCCTCAACACACCCAGTGAATGCTGCCTTTTAGGAGAAAAGAGATTAATTGTAACATTTTATTTTATTTTTTATTTTTATTTTTTTAACATTTATTTATTTTTGAGACAGAGAGAGACAGAGCATGAACGGGGGAGGGTCAGAGAGAGAGGGAGACACAGAATCCAAAACAGGCTCCAGGCTCTGAGCGGTCAGCACAGAGCCCGATGCGGGGCTTGAACTCACGGACCGCGAGATCATGACCTGAGCTGAAGTCGGACGCTTAACCGACTGAGCCACCCAGGCGCCCCTAATTGTAACATTTTAAAGTGAATTGAAAATTCCTGCTGACTTTAAAAGAAAAGAGTTATGGTGAATACTTTCATACTGTAATATGGAATACTCACTTTGCTTGGAAGTTCAACAAGGTCCCTCGTGAAATCAATGAATATTGATTTGATAAAAACTAACTTGGGTTTGTCACTAGTATAAATTTTTCCTATAAGATAACCACTCCTCTTTTTTTTTAATGTTTATTTATTTTTGAGAGAGAGAGAGAGTGCATGCGTGAATGTGCAAGCAGAGGAGGGGCAGAAAGAGAATCCTAAGCAGCATGGAATCAGACTCAGGGCTTGATCTCACAACCGTGAGATCATGATCTGGGCCCAAATCAAGAGTCAGAACGCTTAACTGACTGAGCCACCCAGGTGCCCTGATGACCATTCCTCTTATGATAGAATTAACCAAGAAAATAATGATTGTAGCATATGACATTGACCAACAGTTGTCACAATATTCCCACACCTAAAAATAGTACTTGAGCCATTTAATAGTTAACCATAACACTACAAGGAATAAAGGTTCACTTCAGTAACCATCATGTTTCAAGTCAGTGCATCTGTCGTTTTTAATTTAAATCTATATTACTTAGCTGTCTAAAACTTTACACACAAGTGACAGTGTTATCTATCCTTTTTCTTATGGGTAAAAAAGTCACTAGTTTCATTACCTCTTTAACAATGCCAAGTGTTCTAAATATGTATGGTGCTGTGAAGCTGATACCAAAAGTTCTCATTATTGAGAGCTGTGGTCTTCAAGTAGTAACTTCTGAGGAGTTATTGAATATACAAAGGCAAAATATATTACACACTGAAATAATATAGTAGTAACTGTATAACTTCTATGATGGCAAGGATTTTTGTCTGGTGTTTCAAAGCTTTACCTGGCACATTATTGGTGACCAATAAATATTTGTTAAGTGAATAAGGACACTGGGTTCTAGTCTTGAATGTTGACAACTAAATATGTAACCTCTTGCTTAATACATGGTCTCTTCATTTTTGCCATTTTTTCCTTAACATAAATCAGATGTTATTTGAATTGACAGATATTTTGAAGTTATATGCAAATTCCAAAGGTAGAAGGGAATATATTTAAAAGGACTGAATTTTAATCAAAGAAAAATAATAATTGAAACTTTGTAATGATTTTTTACATAGTTTTTAATTTTGATAAATTATTAAGACTTACAAGTATAATAGGATTATTTCTGGTTGTAACTTACCACAATACATTAGAGTTATTTTCTGCCATGAAGAAAATGTGGTCTCTCAAGGAACTTCGGAAGGACTAAAAATTAGTCAAACACTTACAAACACTTAGACCATACACAATAAGATCTAAAATACAGTAAAGTTTGGTGTTTTGGTTATAATCTTAAACACTTTTTTTCATTTTTTAACACTTCATAATTCTAACCCTCCCATTCAATTTTATTAAAGTTGGCGAAATCATTTAATTGGTGAAATCATTTAAATGATGGATTCATTTAGCAACTTATGTTCCATGTATATGTTAAATTCTTGCAAATATCTATTCATTGATGTTTTGTTACACAAATGGCCCGTGAATAGAGCATTGTTTTTAATTTTGTTACTATCAGTACTAATAGAAGTGTAATATGCAGGGAAAATAAAAGATGTGAATATCTGAAGATGATTGCAAGTGTAATATGCTTTCCTCTTTGGGGTACCGGTTGAGCTCTAAGCCAGGTCAGGAGTGGCAGGAAGCCATTATTGTTGTTTGGTGCCTTACGTGAAAGGAGTTGGTGGTCTTAGTCCAGTTCCTACTAGACAGTTACTCCTTAAACAATAGTCACTATAGTGTTTGCCAATTCCAGCAGAAGCCTGGGACTGAATGGGCACAAAAGTTTAACTACCCCCTCTCTGCTAATCATCCTCCAAGGGGTCAAGATTGACACAACCTGGCACAAGGCCATACTGAGAAACTTAGCACTGCTTCTGCCAAAGTTGTAGCTATTCTCTGGCAACAAGGGATTTTTTAAAGAGGACTTTAATTAAGCAGGGCACCAGGAATGGCAATTCTCCACTCTTCCCAGGCACAGCAGCTCACTAGAAACAAAAATAAGCTTAAACAGTGAATTGAGAATGTAGCAGTGCTCTTAGGTTGTGCTATCTTCTCTATAAAGATACCGGCAGCAGTAATTAAGTTGCATCTGGAAGCAACGACTTGTGACCCACAAGTGGCCCCTTTCAGACAAAAGCATCAACTTAATATCAAGGGAAGTAATCAGCCCTACCTTGCTGGCTCTCTGAGCTCTTGAGTGATTGATTATTCATTTTCTTTTGGGGGATCACAGGGTCACCAATTGGTTTTAAAAATATGTCCTGCAGTGTTTTACATATACATTAAAAGTGTTACCCATGCTTTTTTTTCCCTCAGCATCCTCTCTTATGAATTCCTGTCCCTCTCACCTTCTTCACCTTCTTGTTCATTCAGAAGTTGAGATTACTAAGTTAGATATTAAATTTAACAATTAATATTTGGAGATCTTATCTGAAAGTAGATTCAGAGTAAATAGAAAGCAAAGCTTATTATATACAATTAAATGTTAAACAGCCTGTTTTAGCCATCTCTCCAAAACAAAACAAACAAGAAACTCTCTAATAGTTAGCTGTTAGTTGTAATGATGGCCATAGTAGAAATATTCAGATATGAATACAGAAGGAAGTGCTGTCATTTTGGTCTCTTTTCTTTGTGTTGTCAGAAAAGCTATGGCCTTTCAGAATCCCGTTTTTTGCCAAACAGCAGTGGAATTAGCTACTAGTCTACATGGGTCATCCATGCACATTCCTGCATGATGAGGAATTTTTGTTGTACTCTAATTTGTTTCTACCTCTTCTCTGTATTACCCTCTCTTTCTGTAACTCTAAAGTAATGCCTTCACAGAGGTCAGACATCACTGATGGATAAAATCTGAGGGTAGGGTTAATTGATGGCAAATAATATAATAAATGAATGGGTTTCTCTCAGACTATGGCCACCCTAATCATGTCATTATTGTGATTGTAATTCTTCTCATCATACTTGGGATAAGATCTTAAATTCCTAAAATGGCTTAGACTTTCTTGAATTGTCAGCTCCTCTCCAGCCCGATGCCCTACTCTGTTCTCAAATTACACTTACCTCTTTGTTCTTGCAAAGCCCCAGGCTTCACAGCATTTGGGCTTTCTCTTGCCTGTCTGTCCCCTGATCTTCACCTGCCAACTTCTACTCATCCTTCAAAACCCAGTTTATAGATCTCTTCTTCAGGAAGATCATCCATCCCACTCCAGACTGATTAAGTCTTCCCTCAGAGCACCCTGCATTATCCTTCTTGGCAAAGCATTTATGACTAAATAGTTGTCTGTGTGATTGATTTACATAAAGTGTGTCTTTCCCATGGAATTTTAGTCTCCATGAGAATTAAATTAACACTATGCCTATTTTGCTCATGTGGGCTTCACCAATGGCTGACACTAAACAATATAAGAGAATGAAGAGGGAAGCTTTGTTTATAAATCACTGTAATAGAATGTACTACAGATTCAGTTACAAGAAAGGTAACGAGTGCTTTGAGAGTTGAGGGAAAGGAGTATTTTTGTGGCTGGAAGGATCTGGGAAGGAAGTACTGATATTTGAGCCAGGCTTTGGGGGATGCTAGCTGGGGTTCCTTCAGGCAAACACTGCTCAAGTGAGTACTTCCTAGACAGAAAGATGTTGGTGAACAGTTGGACCCAATTCACTGGATCCTGCTCCCTGTGCTGTGCGCTGCCTTCCAGTAGTCTTGTTTTTTTTTGCAAAGATACTTTGTTACCCGGTGTAACCTTGGCAACACACTCATGATTTTTTCCTTGCTAATCTTTAAAATATTTTGGTCGTAAAATTTGTTCTTTTATTATTGTCAAATTTTAGTTTGCGTTTTCTTTTTAATAATTGTTTCTCTCTGATATTTTCTCACATCACTGGAGAGCTTCATTTAGAGTGGAAGTAGCTCAAGGAGAAAGAAAACATAGAACTGCTTACATTTTCTTCAGAAGAGAGGGGGATGGTATATAACTGAAAATTATTGAAGGCTGCCTACCCTTTTCTCTGAAAAAGAGGCTCTGGAAAAAATTGAGAAGGGGGCAGGGCTTATCTTTAGAGTGTATTAATTCTTCAGCCTTATCCCCTTTTATTTATTAGAACTCAGTATATTAATAAAACTGTGGTCTTGTTTTATTGAAAAATGTTTCAGTGGCTTTGTGTTCCTGATTTCCCATTTAATTATCAGTTACAAGGAGATGGTAACTATCTCTACTTCATCGTAATTAGAGACAATTAAATGAGATGATGCTGTTAGCTCACTGGCCCCAGTCTATGCTCAGTTGGAGCAAGCAATTAATCAAGTTATTAATTAATGGTGGTAATGGCAGAATATACTTGTTACTGCATTAGTTCTCAATAGCTCCATGGTAGTATGGCCACAATATGGACCATGGCATCTCTTGAAATTCTGCATGATCAAAATCTCAAATTTTGATATTCCCATCTCAGAGTAGACCTTTCATAATCCTTGGTTCTAAATATTTCTTACTTTTTCTCCTTGTACCCTTCAGGTACTACTTACCTTTCTACCTAGATATAGTTTATTCAACACTGGAATTACCATTTCTCATAATCTTTGCTTCTTGAAATTCTAACATTCTTGACTTGCTTATCGCCAGTCCTAACTTTTTTCATTACTCTCTATATTATGGAATGTTTCTGGAAGAAGTCTCAATATCACAGTGCTTGGAACTGCTCTAAACTATGCCTATTAATTAACCCTGGCAAGCTGATCAAGAGCCTTTTTATTTTCCTCCTATTAGTGTCTGGTGTGTTTCACTTTCTTCAAATGCTCAAACTGAACATATGACTTGATTGAGTTGGTCTCATTGGAGAATAAAGCAAAATGTCATGTATCATAAAAGTTCAGGGCATATTCTGTGGAGTTAGGCAGTCCCAAGCTTGTTTCTTGGGTCTGCCTTTTCCTAGCTTTGCCTTAAGAAAGTTACCTAAGTACACAAATCCTCATTTTCCTCATCTCAAATACCAGTACGTGGCTTATAAATTGGTTGTGAGGACTAAATGACATGAGGCATGTAAATGGTTTGGACAAGGCTTGGTGAGTAATTGGTGATTTATAATATTAGTCAATTTGCTGTCATTTTCACATAAATGTGGTTATTAACCTATAGTTTAAACTGACCATAAAAATAAAACTGTTTCTTCTTTCTTTCCCACCATTTCATTCACTAAGGTAATGGTCTCCACATTTTTGTGATCATGCAATCCTGTGTTTATGATAACCAAACCAAAAAAGTATAAATATATACATACATTCCTACACAAATATCTTTGTGTATCAGATTGCAAGGCACACACAAAAATAAACATTAAAAGATGAGAAAGATAAAATTAGTATTTTTAAAATTTTATAAATGTTGACGCCTTCATTCTATCATTCATGAATATACCAAGCCACTGAGATCCTAAGGACACAGTTCAGTTAGTGAAATGGATATAAATCTGCATTCTTTTTTTTTTTTTAACATTTATTTATTTTTGAGACAGAGAGAGACAGAGCATGAACAGGGGAGGGGCAGAGAGAGAGGGAGACACAGAATCCGAAACAGGCTCCAGGCTCTGTGCGGTCAGCACAGAGCCCGATGTGGGGCTCGAACTCACGGACCGCGAGATCATGACCTGAGCTGAAGTCGCATGCTCAACCGACTGAGCCACCCAGGCGCCCCTAAATCTGCATTCTGAGTTACTTTCTTGATTTTTTGAAAATGTTTGTCTAACTTATTATTGTATATGATTCGATAGCCATAGTTTTGACTCTTGCAATATAGTTGAAGAGCTTGTATCAGAACTAGAAGTTTCATATCTGCTTGTTTCTTGTTCTTATGATTGTGTTACTAATATTTCCTTTAACATATATTTATCTTGCGAGAAAAACTTAATTCAGTAGTTCTTTTTTGTGACGGTTGTTTTGATTACAACATGATGAAAAAAAGTATAAATCTACTTATCTAGTGATGTTAACTCTAATATGTCATTGTGTGTTGGAAAGAAACAATAACAGCAAAATTGTCACTGCTGGGAATCCTACCATGTTCTAGACTGTACACCTTCCCAAGAATATCTCAAGTGCTATACACGCCATGCAACCATGTGGAGACACTGGTATTAAACCATATATTCATATTAGCAAAGCTTAATTTCTCTATCTTCAAGCTTTATATAAAAATTATGATACATAGTTCAACGATTACCTTCCTTCTCTCATCTGGTCATCTTGTAGTAGGGTATGAGCACAGTGCTTTGGAGATCCCTGCTCCACAGTACTGCCAGTTTAATTTTCTTCTGAATAAATTTGATAATACTCTTCCCCTGCAAGGAATATTTAATGACTTTTTATCATCCTGTGAATAAAATCCAAACTCTTTAGCCTTTTATTAAAGGGCTCGCTTGATTTGGCTGTAACCTGCCTTTCCAGTCTCATTCAGTACTGAACCTCATTTACTCTGTGTTCTTGCCAAACTAAACTGTGCCCTCCTCAAACACTGCTGCTTCTTTCCTTTCTGTCATAGGTCAGGTTTCCCAGGGGGGAACAAAAAAGACTCTGAGATGGGGATTTACCTGCAGGAAATCTACTAGGGCACACCGCTGGGAAAAACACATGGGAGGGAGTGAAGGAATCATAGTCAACTCCTCCTTCTGTCCCTTTCCATACAGTAGGGAGCTTTTGGGCCAGGATAGCCCCTCAGAGTTGGTCTGCATTGAGGCAAAAAGGCCAGGCCTTACACTGATGTTGACCAGTCACTGGAATGTGAGCTGTTTCCAGGAAGACTGAGCACTGCAGTGTCCACTACATATTCTTTCCATGTTTCTAGAATGTGCCCCCTGCCTGGAATCTCTTCCATGACCATCAATATTTGTTCAAATCTCTTTCCTAATCTATTAACTAGAGGTAGACCTGTCTTTTCCTTTAAAGCCTAACAGAATTTTGTGCAATTGCATTCATTTGTTTATTCATCCTATTTCTAAGTACTTACTGTGTGAATTAATTACACATTAGTTACTTTAAGTGTTCAGGTACTGAAAGGACTCATGGGATTCAAACAGTTTATACTCCTTGGACAGCTTTGTTACACGCAAATAGTACCAGAGAGCAACAACAGGGGAAGGATATGCATTGAATGGGGTCTGGACATCTCAGATGCAGCCTTCCTTGTTTTCCCACTGCTGGGTCACGCAGGATACTCCTTGTCTCCAAATTTTGAACCACCTCCAGCATGTATGTGAAACATCTTGCTATAGGAATCCTAAAATCTGCTGGTGGTCAGATTAGATTCTCTTATAGCGAGCTGGCTACAATAAGCACATTCCAGTTACATGGGTGGCGTCGGCTGGCTGAGAACACTGTACTCCACTAAAACCAGTTATTATTAAATGCAATTATTATTAAATTATTAGTAGTAAATCCAATTCTTAAAACCAATGATTATTACTAGTTATTAGTAGTGACAGGCTGGTGACAGGCTGATATATTCTGACCTCAAAATGACTCATAGACCCATAGTTATAAAATATTATTTATCTTTAGTTAATACAGTCAGTCATCATTATTCGTGGACCTGTGTTTTCAAATTTGCCTATTCACTAAAATTTATTTGTAACCCCAAAGTCAATACTCACAGGTACGCAGCCATTCACAGAGCAGCAAACACTTTGCGTCTTCCTATAAGCATAGTTTCCAGCTGAGGTTATACAAGGGTATCTTCTCCCTCCTTGTCTCAGCTGTCACACTGAAATGAATGGAGGACAGAAATGATAGACACAGTGCTGTGTGGTGCAAGAAGCTCCAGTGTTGGGGCCAGATGAAGGGGCTTTGAATCTCAACTCTGGCACCTGTTAGTGGAATGGCCTCAGACAAGTCACTCAACATTTTTGAACCCTGTTTTCTCTTTTGTAAAATAAAGAAAATAGAATCTACTAGGATGAACTGTTTTTAGGGTTGAAGATTATAATTTACAACTATGTGAATGATTTATAAATATTTAATTTGAAATTGAGATTATGATTTATAACTATGTGAGTAATTTATAGCTATTTCCCTAGGAGCATGGATCCATGTTTCTTAACTTGACGTTTGCAGTGACTTTATGGAACATAACTACAGTGAATAATAACAATCAATTGTATAGCATTGAGCAGACTCCACACCACTCTGGTGATAAGCATTCAGTCGGTCCATATGAGCTGAGGTTTTACCCATGTCTGCATTATATAAAGGATTGTCAACATAGAGTTTATGATGGATATGAAGATACTATTTAAAAACAACAAAATCCTTGCCCTTGAATAAGAAATTCAGTAGC
The DNA here is from genome assembly GCF_022079265.1 of Lynx rufus. Taxonomy (NCBI): domain Eukaryota; kingdom Metazoa; phylum Chordata; class Mammalia; order Carnivora; family Felidae; genus Lynx; species Lynx rufus. Next base: position 66,058,762 of record NW_025814867.1, read on the forward strand.
GGGAGGAGGGGAGAGTTGGGTTCAACAATAAAACAAAAACAGCAAGGTAGAAAATAAATAGGTCATATTTTTAAAAAAGACATATAAGACTATGTAAAGTTATCAATCAGAAACTTTTTGCTGGGTTCCATATCCCCATTCATTGTGTATTTGTTGCACGCATGTCACATTCCAACCTACATTAGAGTCATTTTTTTTTAATGTGACTTATTCCTTTACACTATTATAGCTACTTGGGAGCAAAGATGCAATTGTACTTGTCTTTAAATTCTCATAACATTTAGTACAATAGCTTATATATTACAGATACACAATAAATGTTTATTGAATGAGTGGAAGATTGGATGAATGATTATCTAATGTTTCAAGAAGTTCTCTCTATTCTCTCCAGTGTCATCTCTTTGATCTGGGTTACTCAGGAACAAACTAGTTCCACCAGTTACGATGAATTAATGCAAGTGAGATAATATATTTCCATTTATGATGCCTTTTAAAATGTTATTTAAAATGTTATTTATTTTAAAATGTTATAATTCAGTGGAATTACTCATACTTTAACCCAAAGGGAAGAATTTTTTGAGCTAGTGTCTGCACTAACTGCAAAGTCCAATGGAGCTAGTCCTATATGAATTAATAGACTCATCTACTTGCCTGGCCTGCTGAATAAGGCTTGCTGATCTTATTATTTTAACATATTTATTCTAAAAGATTTCAAACACATAGAAAAATACAGAGAATTGCATAACAAAGATGTATAGGTGTGTGTGTATGTATCACCTAATGCTATCAAATGTTAGATTTGTAAAACTTATTGTAGTCAATTAATTATGGTCTTTTAAGACCTCACCACAGGTTATCAATCTTAATGCCAATTAATTAATTAATAATGTTAATTATTAAGCATTAGACTAATTTCATATGCTTTCCTCCTTACCCAGGGATGACAAATATTCTGTTACTACATATTTATGTAATCTGTGAATAATATATAGCTTTGCTCTGCATATTTTATACTTTATTTGAATAACATTTTACTTTGTCTCATCTGCAATTTCCTTGTTTAAAACTTCTGAGATTTATCTAAGTTGACATATTAGGTCCAGGTCCTTTATTTCACTGATGTATAGAATTCTAATTTATGCATATATCATAATTCATTTATCAATATCTATAAATGGACATTTAGGGTATTAGGCTACAAGGTTGTAATTTTTTTTGTTACCCATTATTATTTTAGTATAATCTTAGGTAAACACATATGAATAACTGATCACTGCAATAGATGTAAAAAAAAAGTTAAAAAAAGTAAAATAGAAGAAATCTAGCAAAATAAAATCGAAATTTCCAATAAGAACAGGGTAATCCATTTAAATTTCTGTTCCTATGAAATTGTCAGAGTATTTACCTAGACTCTGTCCTTCTGAAGGAACATAAAACACTTTTACAATTCAATTTTAAGTGCACTAGGATCAATTTTTTAAAAAGTGTTAATTGTGAAGTGAGAGTGTTATCAGGTGCAGTGATCAAGAGGGCAGCTTTTAAATCAGATTCCACTGGGCTCCTGGATCTGCTATTGATTAGCTGAGAGACCTTGGTCAGGGTATTTAACCTCTTGAAGTCTCAGTCCCTCTGAGTAAAAAGGGAATAACTGTTGAACTTATGTTATAGGGTTATTATAAATGAGATGTAAATGCATAAAAGCTAAGGGTTTGGCATATATAAAAGCTAAGAAAGCACCAATAAATAGGAAAAAAAGTCTGCCAAGAAATTTGAGAGTCTTTATATTTAGTAATCTATACATGTATGTGCACACACAGACTAATTTACACACATATTTAAAATTTCATTAACTTAAGTAAGCCATATTTTTAGGTTAGACTTGGACAACTGTTATTAATATAACACCAACTTCTAAAAAATCTTTGGGGTCAATACCATAATTCTCCATACAGGTAAGCCCTTGTAAAATGGGACATTTTTGTAACCTCAGTAACAAAATGTTATTAGAATTTGAAAATTTACCCTGGTGTACAGAAATCTAATCCTTCACAACTTGTGTTAAAGTATCACATCAGTGGTAAACAGGACCCCCTTTATTTTTAACACAGTTAAGGGCTTGTGAATACAAAAATGAGTGTTCTTTGTTAATAATGAAATAATTACTTTATAATATTAATAGGGTACCAAGTGTATAAAGAAGAACTTTTGGAAATCACTGTACTTGGAAATAAGGCTGAATAAAAAATGGTGATGGAGATTTTTAACGTGCCACCCAGTTTCTGTATTTTGGGTGTCGATATGGTGCTTTTTATTTGGGATTTTTCTTGTTTCTTGAGATAGGCCTGGATTGCAATGTATTTTCCTCTCAGGACTGCCTTCGCTGCATCCCAAAGCATTTGGATTGTTGTATTTTCATTTTCATTTGTTTCCATGTGTTTTTTAATTTCTTCCCTAATTGCCTGGTTGACCCATTCATTCTTTAGTAGGATGTTCTTTAACCTCCATGCTTTTGGAGGTTTTCCAGACTTTTTCCCGTGGTTGATTTCAAGTTTCATTGCATTGTGATCTGAAAGTGTGCATGGTATGATCTCAATTATTTTATACTTATTAAGGGTTGTTTTGTGACCCATTATGTGATCTATCTTGGAGAATGTTCCATGTGCACTTGAGAAGAAAGTATATTCTTTGCTTTGGGATGCAGAGTTCTAAATATATCTGTCAAGTTCATCTGATCCAATGTATCATTCAGGGCCCTTGTTTCTTTATTGATTCTCTGTCTAGATGATCTATCCATTGTTGTAAGTGGGGTGTTAAAGTCCCCTGCAATTACCACATTCTTATCAATAAGGTTGCTTATGTTTGTGATTGTTTTATATATTTGGGTGCTTCTGAATTCGGTACATAGACATTTATAATTGTTAGCTCTTCCTGATGGATAGACCCTGTAATTATTATATAATGCCCTTCTTCATCTCTTGTTACAACCTTTAATTTAAAGTCTAGTTTGTCTGATATAAGTATGGCTACTCCAGCTTTCTTTTGACTTCCTATAGCATGATAGATAGTTCTCCATCCCTTCACTTGCAATCTGAAGGTGTCCTCAGGTCTAAAATGGGTCTCTTATAGACAACAAATAGATGGGTCTTGTTTTTTTTTATCCATTCTGATACCCTGTGTCTTTTGGTTGGAACATTTAGTCCATTTACATTCAGTGTTATTATTGAAAGATATGGGTTTAGAGTCATTATGTTATCTATAGATTTCATGCTTGTAGTGGTGTCTCTGGTCCTTTGTGGTCCTTGCAACATTTCATTCACAGAGTCCCCCTTAGGATCTATTGTAGGGCTCATTTAGTGATGATGAATTCCTTCAGTTTTTGTTTGTTTGAGAAAACCTTTATTTCTCCTTCTATTTTGAGTGACAGACTTGCTGGGTAAAGGATACTTGGCTGCATATTTTTCCTGCTCATCACATTGAAGATTTCCTCCCATTCCTTTCTGGCCTGCCAAGTTTCAGTAGATAGGTCTACTACTACCCTTATGTATCTACCTTTGTATGTTAAGGCCCATTTATCCCTAGCTGCTTTCAGAATTCTCTCTTTATCCTTGTATTTTGCCAGTTTCACTATGATATATTGTGCAGAAGATCAATTCAAGTTACGCCTGAAGGGAGTTCTCTGTGCCTTTTGGATTTCAATGCCTGTTTCCTTCCACAGATCAGGGAAGTTCTCAGCTATGATTTGTTCAAGTACACCTTCAGCCCCTTTCTCTCTCTCTTCTTCTTCTGGTATACCTGTGATATGGATATTGTTCCATTTGATTGCATCACTTAACTTCTTTTTTTTTTTTTTTTTATGAAGTTTATTGACAAATTGGTTTCCATACAACACCCAGTGCTCATCCCAAAAGGTGCCCTCCTCAATACCCATCACCCACCCGCCCCTCCCTCCCACCCCCCATCAACCCTCAGTTTGTTCTCAGTTTTTAACAGTCTCTTATGCTTTGGCTCTCTCCCACTCTAACGTCTTTTTTTTTTTCTCCCTTCCCCTCCCCCATGGGTTCCTGTTGAGTTTCTCAGGATCCACATAAGAGTGAAACCATATGGTATCTGTCTTTCTCTGTATGGCTTATTTCACTTAGCATCACACTCTCCAGTTCCATCCACGTTGCTACAAAAGGCCATATTTCATTTTTTCTCATTGCCACGTAGTATTCCATTGTGTATATAAACCACAATTTCTTTATCCATTCATCAGTTGATGGACATTTAGGCTCTTTCCATAATTTGGCTATTGTTGAGAGTGCTGCTATGAACATTGGGGTACAAGTGCCCCTATGCATCAGTACTCCTGTATCCCTTGGGTAGATCATCACTTAACTTCTTTAATTCTCCTCTCATACTCCTGGATTTTGTTTTCTCGCTCTTTTTCTTAGCTTCCTCTTTTTCCATAATTTTTTAAAACAATTTTTCTTTAATGTTTATTTTTTAGAGAGAGAGAGAGGGGGTGGGCAGATTGTGAGTAGGGGAGAGGCAGAGAGGGAGGGAGACATGGAATCTGAAGCAGGCTCCAGTCTCTGAGCTGTCAGCACAGAGCCCAATGCCTGAATTGGCTCAAACTCACAAACTCACAAACTGCAAGATCATGACCTGAGCTGAAGTCAAACACTTAACCCACTGAGCCACCCAGATGCTCCCATAATCTTATCTTGTAATTCACCTATTCTCTCCTCTGCCTCTTCAGTCCACACTGTGGCAGCCTGCATTTTACTTTGCACATCATTTATAGCATTTTTAAATTCATCATGACTATTTTTTAGTCCCTCGATCTCTGTAGCAATAGATTCCCTGCTGTCCTCTCTATGTTGTTTTCAAGCCTAGCAATTAATTTTACGACTATTATTCTAAATTCTTGTTCAGTTATATTGCTTAAATCGGTTTTGATCAATTTGTTAGCTGTCGCTACTTCCTGGAATTTCTTTTGAAGAGAATTCTTCCATTTCGTCATTTTGGCTAGCTCTCTGTCCCTTATGTGTCTTAAAAGCTTGTTGCATGCTCTGCACCCGCGAGCACTACTATATTAAAGGAGGGTCATACACTGTGTAGGGCCTGGCCCTTTAGGAGGTGTTTTTCAGGAGATTGTTACTTGCTCTTTTGTTGTGACTTTGATTATTTTATTACCCTACTCGTAGTATATTTTGGAGCCTCCACCAGGTGTACTTTGATTTGTTCCTTGGAGGAGCCCTGTGTGGCAGGGCAAATTTTCTTTACCAAATATTTCCTTGTCTCATCTTCCTGTGATCTGTCTTCTTACCTTTTGAAGCGCCCACACCCCCTCTCCCTTTCCTTAGCTCAGGATGGCATATAAGGCTCAACTGCTTGCTGCATTTTTGGAGTCTCATATCTTTGTGGGGCTCCTGGACATAATTACAATGGCTTTTCTACCATTAACTTGACTGACTATTGTGTTTCATCTGTTGATACGGTGCTTTTTACCACCAAATGTGACTAGGAAAGACTCAGCCATGCTGTGGCTCACCACGATTCTGCACAAAAATAAACACTGTGTACTCTTAATAGAAATGGGTTCGTGTAGCTAAATCTTCAGTATGTGCTCGAGTTTTGAGACAGGAATGGGATGGGTCTAAGCCTGCCTTTTGTATGTTAATGAGCTTTCACAGCAAAGGTTTATGAATTAACACAGACGGAAGTACTCTTGAAGAAAGACATTTATCTCCTTATTGCCTTCTGTGATGGATTGTTCAGAGCTAAAGGAACACCAGGCCTGAACCAAATCTCCCACTGCCCTATATAGTTTGTACAATCTCCTTTTCAGTAACACAAAGTCAGGGCAGCCTCACTGCCAGACCAGCACTTCTTTGGGAATCTTCTCATAATATGACAGGATAGAACCATTTGTAATACAAATCAACACTATTATTTTCAAAGTAAGCACTTTAAAAGGTTGCTTGAACAAGAAAAGATGAATTTGCCGAGTTGTATGCTATCTTGCAGTTAAAGTAAGATTACACTGTGAATTGCACTGCACTGAGTGTTACATTTTATCCTGATGTGTTTTAAGTTGAATTGGGTAAACAGTGTTAGATGTTCTGTTAGTGTTAATATGCAAGATGTGGTGATTAGGTATGATTGTTTCACAGAACTACTACACTTTATTTTTTATTGTTCCTTTGATCTCTGATAGGTAGTGAAAACAAAACTTGTAACTTACAATACATTGACTTTGATGCAGAAATTAATTTTCACGTTGAGAATTTACTGATTTTTAAAATATTATAGCTAGATTGTAAAAAAAAAAACTAAAAACACTTTAGGCCTCAAAAAGATGCCAATGTCTGTTTCTTTTTCAAATTTGTCTGAAGCCATTTTATCTTTAAAATTTTTGAAACTTAATTTAAGGTGAGGGACCTATACCCAATGATTTGGTGCAAACTTTTGAGAAACATCAAGGAGGTTGATCTTATAAGGTAGTTGCACTTAAATGATCACAGTTGAACTAGTGTTAGTTTTCTTGCTCTAACATTAACTTTGTTTTTTCTATGTAGCATAATATTGGGGACCACCTTTTTGTTTGTTTGCTTTTAAATATATATAGTCACTCTTATAGTTTGTTTACATCCCACTAATTCCCTACCAATAATTTTCAAAAGGTTTTCTGCTATTTAATTCTAATTTTTAGTGTGTTTGCTGATTACTTCTGTAGTTCCTTGATGTGATTGAAGACCATCAATAAAGGGGAAATTTTACATATAGCCTTTAGTATTTTTTTAAAAAAGTGTACTGTGAAATGCTCCTGAAATCTCATATTTTGAAAAGGCCCGCTTCCACTTAAATGTGTGTAAGTCAGCAGGCAAGTTTTTCAAGGATCTAATAATCAGTTATTTCCCCTTTCACCTCACATCAAACCATAATTTTCCTATGGTAGTATTTAACTTAACTGACTCTAGCTGCTATTTATGTAAAACATCTAGTTATTGCTCTATTTCAGCTTGTTCATCCTAATGATTTATTTTCATTTTCTTTAGGATGCAGATCTGCTGCTAACTGGATTTGATTTGTAAGAGGGCAATCTACAGTCAATGGCCACTCTTGTCACATTGCTACTATGGAAAACAGAATGGTCAATAGGATATGGTCTGATAAATAGTGATGATTGAAGATGCTACTTCAATACATGTGAAATCAATGGGAGATACTGGATGCATAAAGAGCTTTCTGAGCTTTTCTTGACGAGCTTGCCTTGAAGAAGTTGGAGGTGTGTTCTACCATTATCCAGTCTTTCTAAAGCGGATACAAATACCTTTGCCTCACTGTAACCAGACAACTACACAACTAATGTGGGACCATGGCACTGCCCAGATGCATGTGGCCAAATTATGTGTGGAGAGCAGTAATGGCATGCTTGGTACACAGGGGATTGGGTACCTCATTGACTCTCTGTGTGTTGGGATGTTTACTTCAGGCTGCCCATGTGCTTTCACAAAAATTGGATGATGCAGACCCACTGGTCACTACCAACTTCGGCAAGATAAGAGGGATGAAGAAAGAACTCAATAATGAAATTTTGGGGCCTGTTATTCAGTTTCTTGGGGTTCCATATGCAGCCCCACCAACAGGGGAACATCGTTTTCAGCCTCCAGAACCACCATCTCCCTGGTCAGATATCAGGAATGCAACTCAGTTTGCTCCTGTGTGTCCCCAGAATATCATTGATGGCAGATTGCCAGAAGTCATGCTTCCTGTGTGGTTTACTAATAACTTGGATGTGGTTTCATCATATGTGCAAGACCAGAGTGAAGACTGCCTATATTTAAACATATACGTTCCGACTGAGGATGGTGAGTTTACTGCAGGAAAAACAGGGAGATAAATTTATATTTTCTTTTCTATTCTAAGTTCTAACAATATTGATTCATGTGTACTGGTAGCATGCATGGCTTTTCCTGTTGGCATGTAGACATATTTTACATGCTTGCATGCTGCTCTTTTTGTTTATGTGTGTTAATGTTTCTGTTCTTATTTTTTCCTGTGCCTACTCATTTTCTTTCCTCCACAGCACGTATATTTAGGTAGAAATGGGTTCCTAATTTCCATTTCCTACCAAATGACTTCTGAGAAGATGCATCAACATTTCTCCATTGCATGTGCAGGCTCAACGAATTGGGGATCTTTCGCACTCAGTAAATGCAGGAGCGTATTAAGTTAGATAGTGGTGTTGCATGTTCCGGCGGTCTGTGATGGAGCGCCATGTTATTTTCTAGTCTTCTATTCATTTTTCAGTAAAAAGAATATCCAAGGAATGTGCCAGAAAACCCGGCAAGAAAATATGTAGAAAAGGAGGTATGTATAAAAGTGGAAATAAAAAAATGGGGGAAAAAGCTTACAGAGGAAGAAGATATTCTCCCTAAGGATGATTTGCTGAGCTGAGAAGTAAATGGTTAGGTGATATTTGGAATTTAATGAAGGCATGTCAAGGAATAGAAAGATGATTAAGGAGAGCTGTAGTTGAGTGGATAATATTGACAAAGATTATTGGTGGTGCCTGATGTTTTGGTGCTGGTAGCATCAATAGGAGTTGAATCTCTGCTTTGAGTTTGTGTTCAGAGGACAAGATATGTGTAGGCTATGACATTGCCTGCAAGGAACACAAATGATGCTGCCTTACCAACTGGTCGACTTTATCTCTGAACCCTGTTCTACAGATACAGATTTCTGTTCCTCTTAACACTGGTCAGCTCTGTCACACACCTAGTTTTTTGATTGTTTATTCTCAGCTACTTCTGAAAGCCCTGTGAACTTTCTCAGATAAGGGTAAATTTGCCGTAACTGTCTGGTAGTCACCATTATTCAGTCATGGTATTTTTTCCCAGATAGTCTATATTTTCAGTTACTCTTCCAGAAAAGAATGAGATTTTACAGATTTTTATACTAAATATTTACAGTCTTAAAATTACTTTAACATTTTTGTATTTATGTTAAACAATTTAACACATAGGGAAGAACATGATTCAGAAGCTACAATTAAATCAACCTTCAAATCATCCTCTAGCCAGATTGAGCACATGTACACACTGACAGCTGCAAGCTTGCATCTGAATGTAGCTTGTCCACACTCCATTTTTATATAACATCCAGTAAATCACTCATAGGAGAGTATGATTTTTTATGGCAGTAAATCATCTAAGTGTTATTTTGACCTTATTCATAACTTTGTAGACTTTCCAATCTTCATACAGAAGTCATATTAACATTCCAGTGCTGTACATTCTGTCTCCCTATGCACTTCTAATCTGGCTGGACCAAGTCAGATTTCATTACAACATCCTGGTGGAGCAGGGAGTGTCTAAACTGTTCTGTTTTACGAGGATTGCATTGTATGGAAGAAGTTTCATATAACAAAATTCTCAACTGCTGACCAGAGTGTTCGCATTCAATTGAGTTTTGGCTTGGTTTTTATTTCTTTGGTCATACTAGTAGAATGGGATTTAACCTCTATTTTATTATTGATGCCATGATTTGGGTTAAAAGCACAGTATACTTGAGAAAAGCACAGATACAGACACAGCAAAGGTGTTCTAAATGACCAAAACAAAGTCTCTTGTTTTTCCCCAAATGAGAATAACTGCAGTAATTTACATACCTTCGACTAATGTACAATACTGCAGTGGTTATTATTATGCAGCTTGTCAAGCACGTGTAATTAACTAAGTGACTTTCAACTCCTATCACAAAGATGTTGATTCACAAAGTCATAAATAAAGATGCTATTAAAGAATGCATAAATAGAGCATAATACATGAAAATATGTACAATCAAGAAAATGATAAAATACCAAAAAGGTAAGCTAGTAAGTGAGAAAGTGACCTTTCCTCTCATATAACTTCAGGGGGGAATGAATTCATTAGAAAATTCTTCTTCATCATTCTTTAGATGGTCGGTTCCATCGGCTGTATGAGAGAGTTGGCAAAGAGGTGTGTAAGGCTGTGCTATTTACTTTGGCAACTTTGAACTCATTTATAATTAGCCTGAGGACAAAATCTGTAGATACCTACTTCAGTCTGTGTGGTTTAGAGTCCAAATCTATTGTGCTTTTATGTTAAGCAGTTCAAACAATTATTTTGCTTTGGTATTTAATATATCTTATTATTAATACATAAATTTTGATCATTCATTGGCTATTTGTATATTACTCCAAAGTCTAAATAACAAAGATTTTAAATGTAGCTTTCTATATAGATAGCTTTTCTTAAACTAAATAAAACTAAATTTTAGAGCTTGACTTTAAGCAGAGGAGTAGAATTCTTTTTTCCAAACTTTTAACTTTTTTCCTTCTCTATCATGGAAGGTCTCTTTTGGTCACTTCATGAAATCATAGTATTCTGGTTTAAGAAGATATTAGTCATTTATAATATCTATCTATCTATGCCAATATTTATCTCATATGGACTCTAAGTTCTTCAACAGAATTCTAGATGTTTATAAATGATGATTCAGGAAGTATAGGAATAGGTGTGCTGCATTTTATAGGTGATAAGATATTTTGGTTTGTTATTATTTATCTTTTTAAAAAAATTGTGTGTAGTCATCTTCCAAGGCGGGTGAACCCCCATCCCTGTGCCAAGTACATTATAATCCGTGCATACTGTATTCATCCAAAACTATTTCTTAATTGCTTAAATCATGCACTATGCAAAGGAGTCAGTAATGAATGAAACGAAGATCTTTCTTCTCATAGAACTTACTGCATTCAAGTAAATATACAAAGAACAAAGCATTTTCTCCACTTTAGTCTGCATAACAGGATCTTTTACTTTGTCTAAGAGATCCCTTGCTATAGTTTTTAAATAGAGCTTTTGTAATATTATCCTATTCAGTTGAAGGGGGAAAAACATTTTACCAATAGGCTCCCACTCATTTAAAACAGGTCCTAGTTGCACTTTTCAATCTATCTTTTTATATTTCCCATGATAGTTTCAGCCATATGTTAATTACTCTCTAGATATTTCTTCAGGGTTTTATCCTTGCAAAGTGAAACATGGGGGCTTAAAATGGGATGGCTGTCAACACTTGGCCAAATGGGCAGATAACGTGTGACAGAAACTGGAATTTGGATGTAGAGGACAGATGTAATTTATCACCAACAAATTTATGAGAAAAGATACTGCTATCCTTATTATATAAATAAGAAAGTAGGTTCTGAGGTTAAGTGTTCTGACCCAATTTCTATTGCCGGTAAGTGATAGGTTTGTCTCTAGTTCTTGCTTCTATTAGATGCATTTCCATCGTGTTAAATTACCTCTTCTAGAGATTTCTTTTTTCATTTTAAGTTTATTTATTTATTTTGAGAGAGAAAGAAAGAGAGCAAGCAGGGGAGGGTCAGAAAGAGAGAGGGAGAGAGAGAATCTCGAGCAGGCTCCATGTAGTCACAGAGCCAGATGTGGGGCTCCATCTTACGGTTCCTGAGATCAAGACTGGAGCTGAAATCAAGAGTCGGATGCCTAACCTACTAAGTCACCTAGGCACCCCTCCTCTAGAGATTTCTATAGCTTTGGTAATATATCATATCTCTCTACCTTATTGATCTTCCTTTCCTTTTTTTCCTTTCAAAAATGTCATGAATTCTTTTTATTCTACCTGTTGACTCTATTTTAGGTAAATTTCATGCTCTCGTTAATTGAATTGGGTCAAGACAATGATAGCAACTGATTTCCAGAAAACATGCTAGTAACCATTGTAGTTACTCGGATCTTCAATCCTACACATAATTTTATTACTGTCTAGGCCAAAATCTCAGCATATTTCTCCTGGCTACTATCAGGAGTAGCTTTAATTTGCTTATGTTTCATTTTGTTTCTTTAGTTTGCTGTCTTGTGAGAGTTGCCAACAAACAGAAGAGTGGTCAAATATTAGGCAGTAAACATGAGAAGGAGGAACAAGGGACCCAGAGAATCCACAAACAAATTGATTGGCTCATGGATACCCTAGAGTTGTGTAGCTTTGCATTTCTCCAGCACTTTGACTGTTATTTGCATAGCTCTTCTGAGATGAATACAGAATTGATTTTCCTTTCTGCAGTGGTGAGAAATTGTTAACCTAATTTTCTCATTTACCTCAATTTTTAATGTACAGAAAATTAGAATCTTAATAGACAACTCTTGCATAATTGTTTACTCCTTGAGCATTTTATTCCTGATTTTCATAAGTATTTTACTTGTGCATTCTCCGTTTAGTAGTCATTACCTGAGATAACATTGAATTCATTCAAGAGTCTTTTCCACACATTTAGGGTCTATCTGGTTCTTTGTTGTACATAGAGACTGATTTTTCCCTAATTAAATATGTATAACACTACTCCTTTCATTGTTAATGTGTTTAAAAGGAGATTATATTCCAGAATGCTCTCCTTCTTGCCTCATATATTTTTAACAAATTTATTCATCTAACAAATATTTATTGAGTCCTTACTCTGTGCCAATTAGAGTACTGTTCTAAGACCCAGAGATACATTACATCCGTGAAAAAATAAAAAAAAATTAAAATAAAATAAAAAAATCCTTGACCTCCTGGAGCTTACATCTAGTGTGTGGAGACAAATTATAGACAATAAACACAATTAACAGTTAAAGTTAAAAAGTGTAAGAAGATGAGAAATCAACAGAATATGGAGGATCAGGAGTGCTGATGTGATGGATGAAGGTAATTTTAAATGAAATACTTAGCATAGCCCTCATTCCAGCAAAGACCTGAAGGAGATGAAGTGGTTATCTGGGGAGGTGAAGTGGATATTCGGAGAAAGAGGAGAGTAAAGAGCTAGTACAAAGGCATTAAGGTGACAGTTTGTGTTGTGTAGTTAAGGAACAATTATGACTGTTGTATATACGAAAGGGGAGAGAGAGAGAGGCAATGAGATTCAGAATGATCCAACTTTTTATTAAAGAGGTAATGCCAGCACAGCAAATGAAACTATGAACAAAATTAAAAGGTAACCTACTGAGTGGGGAAAAATACTTGCAGATGATATATCTGATAAAAGGTTAATATTCAAAATATATAAAGAGCTTATGCAACTCAACACCAAAACAAAAGCCCCACAAACAATACAATTTAAAAGTGGCAAAGGACCTGAATAGACATTTTTCCAAAGAAGAGATACAGATGGCCAGCAGACATGTGAAAAAATGCTCAACATCACCAATCATCAGGGAAATGCAAATCAAAACCACAACAAGGTATGATCTTATACCTGTCAGAGTGGCTAATATCAAAAAGACAAGAAAAGACGAGTGTTGGCAAGAATGTAGAGAAAAAGGAACCCTTGTGCACTGTTGGTGGGGATGCAAATTGGCATAGCTATTGTGGAGAACAGTATGAAGTTTCCTCAAAAAATTTAAAAGAAAACTACCATACAATCCAGTAATTCCACTACTGGGTGTTTACCCAAAGGAAACAAAACCACTAATGCAAAAAGATACATAACGCCTATGTTTGTTTTAACATTATTTATAATAGCAACCTATTATGGATATGGAGATATGGAAGCAACCTAAATGCTCAACTATATGATTTTATTTATGTGTGGAATCTGAACAATAAAGAAAAAACAAACAAATGAACAAAGCTAAAACAGACCCATAAATACAGAGGACAAACTGATGGTTTACCAGAAGGGAAAGGGGTAAGAGGATGGGCAAAAATGGATGAAGGAGAGTGGGGAAGTACAGGATTCCAGTTATAGAATGAATAAGTCACTGGGATGAAAGATTCAGCAAAGGGGAAGAAAAAGTTATTATGGCTGATGAATTGAGAGTAGATTGTAGAAGAGTGTGGGGAAACCGGGAGAGCAGATAAGAGGCTATTATAGTCCAGACAACATAGAAGCCTGGTCCAGCCTCAGTCCAGGGAAATAACAATGGACGTGATAGTCTCGATGTATTTTGAAGGTCACATTCTCCCCCCCCCCCCATTAAATTGCTATGGGCTGTGAAAGAAAATGAGTCAGAGAAGATTCCTAGATTTTTTGTCTAAGTCCTTACAATAATAAATAAACTTGCCATCAATTACTATGGGAAAAAAAAGGAATGTAGAATGGTTTAGAGGACGTGTTAAATTTGAGATCATTTTTAGACATTCAAGTACAGACATCAAGGAACCAGTTTGAAGTTCAAGAGAGAGGTATAGGAGGAATACATTTAGGAATCATTGTGTATAGAAGGTAAAGAATTAAAGTCATGAGGCTGAGTGAGAATGAAAGGAATTGAATGAAAATAGAGAAAAGAAAAAGACACCAAAGGCCAATCCATGAGACATTCCAACATTAAGAGGGCTGGAAGAAGAGAAAGAAAGCAATGGAGACTGAAAATGTGTTACATGTGAGATGGAAGGTAAGCCAAGATTTTGTTGTTGCTGTCCTAGAAGCTAAGTAAAGAAAATGGATCAGAGTAAACACAGTTATCAACTCTATCAAATGGACTTTTGTGGAGTCTGATGCACTGGAGTGGAGTCTAAGAAAAAAATGGGAGATTTGGAGTCTCTGAGCATAAATAACTATTTTAAGGAGTCTTGCTATAAAAAAAAAAGAAGAAAAAAATGGGAACAAAGGAAAATAGAGGTTGATTTTGTTGCTGTATGTTAAGATGAAAGAAAGAAATATTTGTATAGTAGAAAGAGAACAATTTAAAATATAGAAGATGGTAGACTGCTAAAATAACATTCTTATAGAAAGATGTGATCTAGTACACATTTGGAGGTTTTGGATTAAAAAGAGCATAGGCAGATAATTTAAATTAACATTGATAACTAAGAAGAGTTCATGAGTGGGATTCCATGGGTAGAAGTGGTAGTAGGATTCTATTTTCATCCGAGTATTTTAAAAAAATTAATGTTTATTCATTATCGAGAGACAGAGAGAGAGCATGAGCACGGGAGGGGTAGAAAGAGGGGGAGACACAGATTCTGAAGCAGGCTGCAGGCTCTGAGCTGTCAACACAGAGCTGGACGCAGGGATCGAACTCACGACCTACAAGATCATGACCTGAGCCGAAGTCGGACGCTCAATTGACTGAGCCACCCAGGCGCCCCGTATCTGATTATTTTTATTTTGTTTGGTGTGTAATATTAAAGGGAATGGGAATAGAATTGACATTGGCAAGCTCTTACTTTGTTCTAGAATTTAGCCTCATTAATTTAATATCATAACAATCTTATGAGATTCTTATTACCATATTACAAATGCAGACATGGAGGACCAAAGAGGTTAAACATCTTGTCCTAAAATACATAATTTGTTGGTGACCAATTATATTTTCTTTGAGGAGACTATTTTTGAACAGAATAGAACAAAACAATACAACAGCAACAACAGCAATCCTGTTTTTGTGGGATCCCAGATCAAACAGAAAATGAAATTGGTGGCCAGTAGAAAAAAAAATCATTATATACTGGAATAATTACAACATCTGGTTCATTTGGGGGTTCAAAGATGAATGGGAAGCCAGATTGTACCAGAGATTTGGGATCACATTTGAATTAGTAGCCTTGGACAGATGTGGTTGTCTTCTAAAAGCTAAACAGTTTAAGTTGGAACTCTGAAATGAAGTAGATCTAAAGCGTTGTAAAGTTTTAAAAGAGTAACATCAATTGTTCCATTGTTTACTGACAGGCAGAGAGAGTCTTCTGAAGCGGATGATTAAAAGACCATTATAGTTGTCCAACTCAATTTTTCCAGAGAATAAATACCTTTTTTTCTTATAGAAACTGGGGTTGAAGTTGAAAACATGTAAGACTTATGTTACCAGCAAAAAGAGTTATTCCGCAAAATAAATCCTTTGTAGAAACTGCTTTTCTTTCTCCTATCCAATGTATAATAAATAATATATTTTCTTTCATGTATTGTTTTCACATATGGGACATGCTACTAGCTTAACAATTATGATATAATTGTTGCTTTAATTCATTTCTACATTACTTAGCATTACAGATTTTGTTGATAATCTTTTGGTTTTTAATATTTCTCCTATGAATGCTCTTCTTTTTCCTCCCCATCATGGTGGTACATGCTAAAATAGTTTAGGAAATGACCAATTTTAAAAATCACACCAGTATATAAATTTGCTAGAAGCAATCATATGAACTCATTCTAGATTTGATCATCTTAAATTCTTGACTAGATGTGGAAACATAATTTCTACTCATCAATCTTCTCATAGCCATTTCTAAGAGGACAGAGTACTTAATGTAACACTTCCTATATTAGTTTCCTGGGACTGCTGTAACAAATTGCACAAATTGTGGGGCTTAAAATAGCAGATATTTATTTTCTCACAGTTCTGGAGTTGAAAAGTCCAAAATCAGGGAGGTGACAGGGTTGATGATTTCTGGAGCTTCTGAAGAAGAATCTCCCTGCCTCTCTCTGAGCTTCTGGTGGTTGCCAAACCTCCCGGGCATTCCTTGGCTTGTAGATGCATCTCTCTGATTCTACCTCTGTTGTCACATGGCTTTCTTCCCTGGGTCTCCCTGTTGTCTGTGAGTCTTCACATGGCCTTCTCATAGGATGCCAATGACAGGATTTATGGCCCACCATAATCCAGTATGACCTTATCTTAATTACATTTTCAAAGCCTCTGTTTCCAAATAAGGTCATTGTCTTACTTTGCTAGGACTGCCATAACAAAGTATCACAAACTGTATGGTTTAAACAACAGGAAACTTTTGTCTCAAATTTCTGGAGGCTGGAAGTCTGAGATCAAGGGGTCGTGAGGGTTGATTCCTTCTGAGGGCTATGAAGAAGAATCTGGTCTAGGTCTTGCTCCTTGGGTTTACAGATGGCCGTCTTCTCTCTGTGTCTCTGTGCATGGCATTATACCTGTATGTATATCCGTGTTCAAATTACCCCCTTTTAAAATCAATCTTTTTTAAATTGACATATAATTGACATATAACA
Source organism: Lynx rufus (assembly GCF_022079265.1). Classification (NCBI taxonomy): domain Eukaryota; kingdom Metazoa; phylum Chordata; class Mammalia; order Carnivora; family Felidae; genus Lynx; species Lynx rufus. The sequence continues at coordinate 66,075,719 of NW_025814867.1, forward strand.
TATTAATTTCAAACGTACAACATAATATTTGATATTTGTATTTATTCTGAATTGATCACCACACCCAAGTCTAGTTAACGTCATCACCATACTTAAGTACAAAAATTCTTTTTCTAGTGACAAGAACTTTTAATATTTACTCTTAACAACTTTCAAGTGTGGAGTACCATGTTATTAGCTATAGTCACCAGCTGTATATTACATGCCATGACTTACTTATTATATAACTAAAAGTTTGTACCTTTTGACCTTCTTCATCCATTCTTCCCCCCCCCTCACCCTCACCTCTGGCAACCACCAATCTGTTCTTTATATCTATAAGCTTGTTTTTTGTTGGTTTGTTTGTTTAATTCCATGTATAGGTAAGATCATACAATATTTATCTTTCTCTGTCAGACTTATTTCACTTAGCATAATGCCCTTAGAATCCATTCATTTGTCACAAATGGCAAAACTTCATTCTTATTTATGGCTAAAGAGTATTCCTGTGTGTGCATGCATGTGTGTGTGTGTGTGAGTGTGTGTGTGTGTGTGTGTGTCTCTGCGTGCATGTGGGTTATTACATCTTTTTTTTTTCCATTTATCCATTGATGGACACTTGGGCTGTTTCCATATCTTGCCTATTGTAAATAATACTGCGATGAACATAAGGGTGCATAAACCTTTTCCAATTAGTGTTTTAATTTGCTTCAGATAAATACTCAGAAGTAGGAGTTACTGGATTGTGTGGTAGTTCTATTTTTAATTTTTGAAGGAACCCTTTTGCTGCTTTTCATAGCAGCTGTGCCATTTACATTCCCACCAACAGTGCATGATGGTTCTCTTTTCTCTACATCCTCAACAATACTTGTTATTTCTTGTCTTTTTGATATAGCCATTCTGACAGGTGTGAGGCGATATCTCATTGTGGTTTTGATTAATATTTCCCTGATGATAGGTGATGTTGAACATCTTTCCTTGTGCTTGTTGGACATCTTGTATGTCTTCTTTGGAAAAATACCTATTCAGATACTCTGCCCATTTTTAAATAGGATTGTTTTTTTTGTTATTGAATTGTCAAATTACTTTTTGTTTTATAAGGATACCAATCATATTGGATAGGGTCCACCCTAATGACCTCATCTTAACACATTATATATATATATATATATATATATATATATAGAGAGAGAGAGAGAGAGAGAGAGAGAGACCTTCTTTTCAAATAAGGTCACCTTCTGAGGTACTCAGGGTTAGAACTTCAACATATTTGGGGGGGCACAATTTAACCTATAAAGTAAAATGCTGAGGTTCTACTTAGACATGAATTCTTGAGGGATACTAAGCACACATCCACTTTTCTTTAAACTGAATCCCCCTAAAAATTTCAAAATGGGTCATCATTATATCCATTTTATAGGTTTCTTGTTTAAATTAAATAACTTACCCAAGGTCACATGCTGCTAGTTAGGAGCTGGGGCTTCTTTTCAAATCAGAACTCAAATGTAATATTCAGGCCCTCCAACACCTGTAGATTCTTTGTGCTCTCCTGAGAAGTTTCTTTAATTTGTTTTTTCAGTATTTTTTTTATCAAGAGAGGATGCTATGCATTAGTTTAGATACTTTTAAATATGCAAGTGTTTGATCTGTGATAAAATGATTCTGATTTTTTTAAACTTTCCCTGAATTTTAAACATTTTATCCAGATGGTTACTTACATGCAAATATGGTTTCAGTTAAAATTAAGATCCTATAAATTTAACATTGTAGTAGCATTGATTTTCAATACTATCTCATTTGTCATATTTAGGCAGTTGAACAAAGTTCTTTTTAAAATGATTTTTAAATTTAAGAACTATTTCTTTGTTTGCTGTAATTGTGTTCATCTGGTATCTATGTAATGATGGCATTAGAGCAATTTAATTACAGTCCTTAATTTTCATTAAAGCATGTAAAATGTGGCAAGAATCAGTTTTAAACAATTACGAAAAGAAATCTTAATGAAAGGAGTTGGGGTCATTGCAGCCGTAATTTGGAAAATTATACAATCTGATTAATCAACAGTCCTAATTTTCTGCTTCTCATTTGAGGACTAAAAAAAAAAAAAAAAAAAAAAAAAAAAAAACGTTCATCCTCCCTTTTATCTCTTTTCTTTGAGGCAAAGACTTTTGGAACAGTTAGGCCAAAAAAGAAATTACATGTTGTCTGCTAGTCTTAGGAGGGTGATACAAAAGCACTTTCCCTCTCTTCTCTTTCTCTCACAAAAGAGTTCCTATTCTGTTTCCCCAAAAAACTTCTGGGTTCCTCTTCTAGAATCTTTCCAACTTCCTCAAAGTGGAAGTGGAAGGAGGAAGAGAGGGAATAGAGGGATAAATGAGTGCAGCACAGGTATGACATGAGGACAAATATAACCCTGAAAGGTAGATAAGAAGCATGAATATAAATTGTAAATATAGCTGTTCCCAGGAAAGGAGGAGGGAAGCCTAGGTAGAATTATTAAGAACACATATGATCCTTCTGATTTGGATTCCTGGGCCTTTCTGGAATAGATATGTCCCTGTGAAGTGGATCTTTGGAGAGGAATGCCTATAGCTCGTGCTAAGTTTGGATTCCTGCGAAGTTCCTACTCACCGTTTTCCTCAGCTCATCATCTTTGCAGGCAGTGAGTTCAGGCCTCAGTTTGTAGCTCTAAGCTTTCATCACAAAGATTAATATTGTCCCTTTGGCACAATAATTTACAGGCCAGGCAGAGCCTGAGGTTTCTGACTTGCCTTTGAGCTAGGTAACCAAGGAGCCTGACAGTGCCTCCGTTGACCTACCCCCCAAGTCCCCACCATCGCACACCCTTACACTCCCACACATCCCAACACCACCAGGACAGCTCGGCTTTCATTCCTTACACATGTAGGGAAAGTCCACCTATAGTGCCAAGATTTCTCTAAAAAAAGAAGAAAAAAAGTGGGGGGAAGTGAGATTTTTTCTTTTGTTATTAAAAAAAACTTTGGCATTTATTTAGGGAATTAACTTTGTTTCCATGGAAACTAAAATATCTATAAATTTGGATTTTGAAGAGAAAACAATTTTTCTATAATGACCATTTAAAATATTTTGTATTCCAATTCACTCTGAAAAGCTAGGGATGATATTTGGGCTTATTTCTGTTTCTATAGTGTGAAGGCCTTTGGCCACCTGTCCAGCTCAGCAAAGGCGTTTTGGGGAGGGGGGCGCAAACAAAACCTTGTAAAATGTTTACTGGGTCCTCAGATTGTCGTTAAGTAGAGTCTTTGACTATCAGAATGATGCTTCTCTCTCTTTCTCTCTTTCCTTCTTCCTTTCGTTGTCTCCCTCTCCCTCACCCTCTCCCTCTCTCCCTCCCTCTGTCTCTCTCTGTAGTATTGATGTTGCTTTGGCTTAGTTTGTGTTCTGTGTCCAGAAGGCACTGTCTTAAATTTCCTACATGGCCATTCTCTGTCTCTCTCTTGAGCCTACCATAGGCAAAATATATGTCCCCAACTACTGGAGGCTCAGTTGGGCAGGACAGATTTATTCTTCGCCCTCAGGGAGCTTCCTTTGCAGTGAGAACCCACCAGTAACAAGAAATCTGATATTGTTGTAGGTGGCCATGTCAATATTACCAAGTAAATGTAAGCCTTATTTGTATTAAAATCTCAAAACCAAATGAGGAAATGGCTCTTTCTGTGGGGGGAAAAAAAGGTAATGAAGCTGATATTTGGCACTGTGTTCCCTGTAATAAAACATTTAATTAAATCTTTAAATGTGTATGGAGCACAAAATATGCACATCAGAATAAAACACATCAGGCATAACCAAAACTATAATTATATCAGCCCTGTGCCTGAGCCCACCTCCGTTGCTCTGCCAAGAAGCAGTGCTTTAAAACTTTCTATCCATCTGTTAAAAAAAACCCAAAAAACTGCACTGTACCTATACAAATCTCTGGAAAGCTTGAGAATGCTTTGGCTACTGATATAGCAGCTGCTGAGTTACTGGGCTATAGGCTCTCTCTTCTGGAGGTAAATTAACAGCTGCTGCGCTGTAGTTCTTTCCACACTTCTGTTGAGTGTCTTCTCTGCGCAGGGCCCTGTGGTAGGCCCCAGACACACAGAGATAAAAGAAGGGCCTGAAAGGGCTGCCCTCAAAGCACTCACTAACTCTTGGAGGTAGCAGATTCGGAAACAGAAAATAGCAAAGTAGTAAGTGCCCTGAGGAATGGAAGCAGGGGGCATGATGGGGACGCATAGGAGAGATGTCTGTGGTTTAGAGATGTTCTGTAGTAGAAAGTTGTCCCTGATGTGACCACTCAGGAATAAATATTGTTATCCGTCTAGTCTAGTGTGGTGTGTGGGACCATTGTACTGAGTTACTCCAGATTGAAATGTTTGTGTTTATTTAAAATGTGTTTGTTTGTATGTGTCGGAGGACATGTATGTATGTATATCCATGTGTCTCCTCCTCTTTTCTGGGTTGTCTCCTTTACTGCTCTCACTTTGCCAGGCTGTAGAAACGCTGCCTACCCACTTCTGAGGTGATTAAAACTGTCATGGGTTGGAAGACTGAGCAACCACACTTTAAAAAACACACAAACAAAAAACTTGTTTGTGAAAGAAAAACAAATAGACTTAAAAAAAATGTCTGCGCTATGAGTAGTCCATAACAACTTAAATATGTAGGCTTTGTTCAAAAATAATCTTTAAATTTCATATTCTGAATAAATGAGGCTGCTGAAGAGGTAGCTTCCGAATACATGAGGCAAACACCTCACCTATTGATTTTGAAGCTGACTGTGCTTCACTAGTTGTGAAGCCATAGGAGCCAACCCTTTCTCTTCACAAAGTCACCTCTCGGACATGTGTACAGACATTGCTTACCTCTGATACTCAGGACATTGCAGACATTATCCTTCCATCCTGGTGCACCTTTTCCCTTCTTCTCCACTTCCCTCACCTTCACCTGGAGCCACTTGTCTGAACCACTGTAATAGCCTCATACCAGGTCTTTCCATTTCCATTCCTGCTCCTGAATTCCATTCCTCATATGATGACTCCGTGATGACTCCTGCCCACTTCTGCAGTCTCCTTCCGTATATTTCCCCCTTGCTCTCTACACTCTAGCCTTGTTGATCTCCTTTTGGTTACCGATCTGTATTCTACTTCAGGACCCTTGAACTTGCTCTTCCTTCTAACTTGAATATACAGCATCTACCTCTTTTCTTGTCTAAGTCTTATAATTCAAGTCTTGGTAAATTGTCAGCCTTCGCTGAGCACTGTGTTAAAGTAACCTCTTTTCACCCAGGTATTCTTTTACATACCCAGGATTATTTCTTTTATTACATTTTATCTCCATATGAAATTATCTTGTTCATTTATGTGCTTACATATTTACTCTCTGTCTGCCCCAGAAGAACATTTTTCTTCTTCACTGTTACATCCCTAGTACTCACAAGGGATTAAATAAATATTCACTGAAAACATAAACAGCCTTAAGACACAATGCACTTTGTTGGAGAGAACCTTCATCTCCTACCATCTGCATTTATTTGAGTAATACTACACCTGCTATCGTTTCTCACCAGACATAGCAGGTAAGAATATATTCTATTCCTCTCTGCTCTGCAATCACTGTTTGTTTATGGCTCCCAGAATGAAGAAAATTTCGAAGCCAACATCAGAGTCCTTAACTAAGAAATAACAGTGTTCAGTGGCTCAGTGTCTGACAGATATAACCTGGACTCTGTTGCAAGGGCCCTTGGGGCCGAGTGGCTGCCAACAGCCGAGGCTCTTGGCTCTCTGCCTGTGCACGTTACTGCCAGCCTTATTGCCTCTGCACTGAATTTATATTTTAATACAGGACGCCAACAACGCATTTGTGTAATAGAAGCACAGAGAATGATTTCCCTTTTCCAGGCCAGAAGCTTCATTTTCCCTTCCCACCCTCTAATTTAATTTCCTTTTCCTCTTACCTAACCCCAATTTCCCCCCTGCTACAAATATATCTTCTCTTATAATTATTTTACTTTCTTTGTCCTTGTTATACCATCTACCTCTATGATAGAATTTCTTGCCAGTGTTTCTAAGGCATGTCATTTGAGGTTACTAAACAGGCAGAATCTGGGTACTAAAGGATCTCAGAAAAGGTCTAACTGGATTTGTTTAAGGGATTTTCTATATAGCATGAAATAGTTCCTTCAATGCTCTGTGCTTATGATTTAGCCTTTAGTTGTCTCAAATTGCCATTAACATGTGCATGCATCCAGAAGGTTGTTTTGTTATTTTCTTCTTTTATTAGATATTAGCAACTGCCAGCTTTCCCAGGAAAATCCAGAAATCACATTATAAAGTGGGGCACATGAGAGAATGAGACCTTATTGTATATATAACACCATAGGCAGAGCTTGTGAAATATGGTTGGTGCCCAATAATTGGTTGATAAATGAAGGAACATTTTGAGCATGACAGATAATGGGCAGCTTAGATTCCTAAGCTACATGGAGAGGCCATTGGCTTTTGTAGTGGACAGTGGAGGCTGGATCCTGGACAGTTCAGGGTGGAGAGGTGTAGTAAGAGCATTACAGATTTATAATCTCTTAATTTAGTTGTAAGAGACAAATCCGGCAGTCACATAGACTAGATCTGTGTCTCCAAACACATTGCGTAGCTGATGGAGAAGAGAATGTTAGATTCCTGGCAGGGCTGGCTTCACGGGAGGGCGATCTGTGCAGGCGTATTGATCCCTGTGCTGAGAAAGGCTCCATACTTAGTTAAATGTTCCACTGTCACCATCTTGAAATTCATATTTATTTTTGAACAAGGGATCCTACATTTTCATTTGGCACTGGGCCCCACAAGTTACACAGCCAGTTCTGCTTCCTTGTTTCACTGGCATTTCCCCCATGCTTCATACCCACTGATGTTCATACAATTCTGAGAGATAGTAAAACAGAAACCCTCTGTGCATGTTGGAAAGTTCGATTAAAACTCTCAACTAAACACTAAGAACATTTGTGTTTGTACCCTTGCAGTCTCATTCACATTTAAGGGGAACAAAAGGGACCACATGGTAACTTGGGGAAACAAAAGGTCTGTTTTTCTCTTACTCCTATTTTTATGTATTTGTTCATTGTCTCACAAAATGGTTATTGAGTATCCACTATGTCCTAGAGACTGTGTTAAACACTAGGAAAAAAACAACTAAACGTGGTGTTTACCCACAAGGGGCATTTAAGGGATAATAAAAAAAAATTATTCTTATTATTGTAGCAACCTACTGTACCTATACTGTACTGTATAATATCTATCAAGGACCAGCCATTGATTTAAGGGTTTTATATACTAGCTCACTTAATCCCTGTGATTAATCCTCCCACAAATGCCCTGTGAAATTATTACTATTAATATCCGTACTTTATTGATGAGAAATGTGATGCACAGATAGGTCGCATAAACTCTACAGGTTCCAGAGCTAGAAAGTGACACAGCCAGGATTTAAAACCAAGTAGCTTAACTTTGTTGACTTAGTGCCCTTAGCCACTAAGTGCAACAAATGTTAGAGGTGCTATGAGGGAAGGAGGCAAAGGTTATGCATGGTAGGAGGCTGCCCAAAGGAGGGAATTACCAGTTCTGTTTTGGAGGGGGCTGGTGAGGAAGGTTTTGTCAAATTCATCTTGCTTGAAATGGACTGTGAAGCATGAGGAAGTGGCCCATCCACTGAGGAAGAGAATGTACTGGGATGAGGTGGGAGGGGCTGGGATAGGTAGATAGCAGAGAAGTAAGCCTGGAGCTCTAGGCAGCAACCAGATGTTGTGTCTAAGGAGCTTGAAGGTATTATATAGGGATGGCAAGTCATTAAAATTTTTAAGCAAAGACTTGACATGATCAGATAATAATTATAGAATACTCTCTACGACAGCATTGTAAATGATAGAATCCAAGGATAAACACTCACAGTAGAGACAAGTAGAAGATTATGGCAATGGTGTGTCAGTGAACCCGAGGGACTTCGCAAAGACAATGGCTGGAAGAGTAGAAAGGAGGAAATGAAGGATACGCGATATTTTTTTGGCAGCTCAATGGGATTGGGGTATTGGCTGGTTGTCAGGAGGGCTGAAGAAGGGATGGAGCCTAGGATGGCTCACTGCCCGGTGCCTCCCTTCTTGACCTACTGCTCTCACTTTCCCTTGAACAAGCCTTCTTTAACATAGCTTCTTCACCAGGACTCAAGAAGGGAGGAAAGTATAGAGAGTAAGTTAGAGTAAAAAAATGAAGTCCGAAAACAGGAAAGTGTCCATTGCAGAGGAGAGAGAGAGAAGGGGGAGAAAATTTCCAGAAAACAAATGGAAGGACTAGATGGAATACTGAACAGTTTTTTAATCTCTCATGTTACAGATTAAGGTAAACTCTTGAAAATAATGCCACATATATGTATTTATTTTACTGAGTCATCTTCTAAAAATGGAACTTGATGAAAAGGTAAGTATGTCAGAACAAGACAGAGACAGGTAACAAGGATGTGTGGCAATGAGGCAGAGGAAAGAGTCGTAACTCTGTAACCTACCTTTGATTGGGGCAGGCTTGAAAATGAGAAGGAAGACATACATAGACAGCAAATCACAAACTGTCAACTGGAAAGAAAGCAAAATCATCTATCAAAATGTAAATTGGTAAAAAGAACAGACAGGTGTATAATTTATGTAGATTTGTATTAATGACTAAACAAATGAACCTAATTTTTCAGAACACTAGTAACTCAGAAAATACATGTTGATTGAATTCAACATGTATTTTTGAAGTGTTTACTGTGTGGCATGCTTCATGCTAGGTATTGGAATACAGATCCAGCCTGTGCACATTAGTAACGCACACAGACATACACACACTGAACTCGGTACTTAACATGTAGCATGAAAGCAAATTATAAATAACCAAATATAAGTACTATAAGACCAGAGAGGTCATTAGGGGAATGAAATGTTATAAATCTTCATAAAAATACAGGAATTCATTAAGATGGGTGTGAATCAGCAAAGTTTCCTAAAAGAGGTAATAGTCTGGATCAGCTTTGAAGGATTGGAAGACTCTCAGCAGGTAGGGGTATGAGAGCTTTTGTCCAGGGTGGAAACTAATTCGATTGTAGGAAAGAAAACTAGATAGGAGGTAACGGCCTTATAGTTCATATGGAAAGTGGTTGACAATGGCAATACAAAGATGATGGACTGGGGAGACATTTCAAAGCAGAATTAGCAGAATTGGAAACTGATGGCAAAAACACAGACATCAATGCACATTAATTTCATTAATTTCATCAATGCACACACACACACACACACACACACACACACACACACACAGAAATGCTCTGAAAAAAAAATCCTACATTCATTTCTTACCAAAGAGGAGAAAAAAGGTGATGCATCTTCTGTGCAAAAATTTCTCTGTTACTGTCATTTCTGAGCTGTGCATAGTTCTAGATTTCCAAAAGAGAAATGAGTAGGGTACATAATACTTCTCTCAGGAAAAGGCCACCCACTGCCATAGTGTGTGAGTATAATTCTCACTGACAAGCCAAGATTGAAGGATGTATATAAGGCCAATTGCACAGACTCAGTGTGTTTTTCCAGCTATTTAACTCTTCACATCAAGTGCTGTGTTTATTTGCATGGAAGTGGAATGGACCCAAAGAACTAGAAAGCAGCAAAGCTACATACCTTGCTGTGAGAAGTACAGATGGGACTGGAGAGACTTTTACTTGAGACTTATACACCTAGATCATTAAAACCACATAAACCTCAGAGAAAGACTGAGAATATGGAATGTGCGACATCAAGTAGAAAATTGTCTAAAGCAATGGCAAGAACATCTGGCAAGATCAGAGCATGATAGAATGCGCAAATTGCTTTTTGATGCTGACCTGCTGGAAGAAGAGAAATAGTTCCAGGCAAAAGAGAGGTAAAAATATCAAACTCATTTTGAGACTTTAGAGAAACAAAAGTTTACCTGGAGTGATCATGGGGATCACTTTTCTTCTTATGATTCAAATAGGCAAAGTACTTATTTAGGGAATTTCTGAAAAATAAAAAAGAGAACAAAGTTACTAACTGACCCAATTAGTAAACACAGCAAGTTGCCATATTTCCTGCCCAATAACAGATGCAAGCCTTAGGGGAGCTGCACACTGCCTTCCAGATCATTGAACAAATGACTTCTTCAGTGCACTAATTATGCTGAAAGAGTTAAAAGAGCTTCTAACTGCATTCTACACCCAAGGGAATGTTGAGTCCCAGGGAAGCTAAGCTAAATGAAAAACTACACTAGGCTATTCCTGAAGCTTAAAATGCCAGCATCCTATCTCATCACTATTCTACAGCAACATATGATATTTATTACTCACAGTCTACCTTGTTAGCCATGTCCCTGTTGGTGGCCTGCCTCTAACATGACTTCCACATAAAACCTCAGTGAAGGTTAACATTGGTGAAGGTTGAATGCTTCTTGTGTATTCTGTCCTTAAAGTGCTTTGGCATGGAAGTCCACAATACTGAGTGGATGTTTGCAGCAGGGGTGACAATTGACCTGTGTCATCAAGAAGCTTAGTCTGATGAGAAAGGAAGTTGGGCAGGTTACATATATAATGTAAATGTAAAGGAATATGATAATTTTCATAAAAGACAAAAAAAAAACAGAGTCTTTGGAGGGTTAAAGGAGAGAGGGATGATACCTAATCATGAATGTGTTTTTGATGAGTTTAGAGAGTAGACAACCAGGAAATGATAGGATTGAAAGTGACTCGAAATAATGCAGACTTGTGATGGATAGATATGGAAGGAGAGATCTGTTCTCCCAGGAAGAGAGAACAGCATGGGCAAAGGGGGGCGTGAAGATGGGAAAGAACAAAGATGTGAGTGTCACATGGGTGGAGTTGGGCTGGGAAAGAAGTAATAAGTATCAGGAAGAAAAGATTGATTGGGACTTTTGTGAAGGACTTTGAATGCTCGTGTTAGGATTTAACATTTAATTTGGTAGGCAAAGGAGAGCCAGCAGATGTTTGTGCATAAGAGAGTGACATGATTAAAACTGTTTTAGGAAGATTAGTTTGGCAGTTGTCTTTGGTTAGATGGATATTGCAAGGGGCTGGTGCTTGGAAAAAAAGTTAATAGACTTTTACAATTGTGTCATCTGATAAGAAGTTGATCAGTAATTTAAAAAATCTTATAAATATTTAAATTTTCCTAACGTGCCACTGATATCTATTTAAAAGGCTCCAAAGATTTGGCAATAAGGAGTATTACTAGCTTCCTTCTTCCTTCCTTCCTTCCTTCCTTCCTTCCTTCCTTCCTTCCTTCCCTTCCCTTTTTTCTTTCTTTCTTTCTTTCTTTCTTTCTTTCTTTCTTTCGTTCTTTCTTTTTTTATTCTTTCTTTCTTTTGTTCTTTCTTCCTTTCTTTTGTTTTCTTTTCTTTCCTTCTTTCTCTCTCTCTTTCTCTCTCCCTCCTTCCCTTTCTCTTCTCCCCTCCCCCTTCCTCCCTCCCTTCCTTCCTTCCTTCCTTCCTTCCTTCCTTCCTTTCCTTCTTTCTTTCTTTCTAAGAAAAGAAAAAAAAAGTATGCCAGAAGTACCAGTATGTAAGGTTAAAAGGGGAGATGTGCTGGATTCTCTGGCTTTCTGTCAGCATATCAGCTCAGGATAGAATGCTGGACGCAGGGCTTCCTGGTCTGGCTCTGTCGTTGCATTGCTGCGTGACCTTGAGCAAGTCACACCTCTTTGGGTCTCAGTTTTCACTTGTGTGAAATGAGGGTTCAGGCTCCATGACATCTAGAGTCATTTCCAGCTTTCACATTTTCAGAGTCTTTATAGGAACAAAGTGAATTGCAATGTATAAAAGGGTTAATGTCCGTCTTCGTTTTCTTCTGCCTATTTCACTGACTTCCCAAGAATCCTAGTAAGGAGGAGGAGTTGAAGATTTCAGTTCATGCATGGATTTAACTTAGCACGAGCTCAATTCATTTGTTGCAACAGTTTAAATACCATCTTTAATGTTTTCTTGTCATGATACTCTTGCTGTTTTTCCTTGTTTCCAAGAAGTTAAACTTTTGCTGATGCCTGCTTCCATGTCTTTACAACAAATTAGGATGCATTTTCTTCTTTATATTTAAGAAGACTTGGAATACCAGTTTAAATAAATTAGTCATAATGTAATATTGGTATATCTTAGTTTCATAGGGAATAATTTAAGTCAGCTAGATGTGCTTTGTAATACTTTAAAAATACGAATACAAGACAGCTAGGGACCAAATGCAGTAAGAACAAACAGAAACTATTTCAATCAGTGGGTTAATTAATTAATTAAATGAATTATAATAGAATGTAGAGAGTATTAAGGAGCCAGTGGTTGTGTTTCCAAGACTAATTTATAGCTCATAAGTTGTCTGATTGTTCTTAACTAAGATGATAAGGTTTATAATTCTCTCTGATATTCTATTCACTTTGTCAATTTGTATTTTTTTTTTCTGGGGGCTTCCATATAGTTTTATAAAAGGCTTATGAGGACAGCATGATCAATATATTCCAGTGAGAATTTTAATGTTTATTTATTTATTTTGAGAGACAGAATGCAAGCAGGGGAGGGGCAGAGTGAGAGTCCAAAGCAGGAGCCACGCTCAGCTTGGAGCCAATGTGGGGTAAATCTCATGAACCATGGGATCATGACCTGAACTGAAATTAAAAGTCAGATGCTTAACCCACTAAGCCATCCAGGTGCCACCCCCCCACCCCCCTCCCACCCCCAGTGAGAATCTTCTTGAGCTCTACAGTAATTGTTAGAGATTTCATTCATGTCAATGTGGTCAGACAGGTGTAGAGAATGGGTGAGCCAAATATTCTTGACTGTACCCACTTACCATTTGCCTGATTCTAATTAGAGAGACATTAACTTTTTCTGGATTTACTCTATTATGTCTACACAGCCTTTAGCAGAGTTTGAGTCATCAGAGGACTGAGGCTACCACTGTTAAAAGTACCACTCCCCCACTTTTTTTTTAATTTTGCAGAAAAATGGAAAGATTAACTGGAATGGTAAAGAATTTGGGTAAAAGAATGACATTATATAGATTAGGAAAAATATCCTTGATGTGGGTTTTAGAGATAAGCTAATGTGGACCATTTTCTGAGAGGGTGGACACGTTTTTTGTGATTATAGATACTGGAAAGAATATGCCTACATATTCACGCCCCACCCCAACTCCCATGCTTCATGCTCAGCACAGACTCTAACATGGGGCTCGATCTCATGACCCTCAGATCATTACCCTGAGATCATGATGTGAGCTTAAATCAATAGTCAGACACTTAGTTGACTGAGCCACCCAGGCACCCCGATAAAAGAAATCTTTTTAAGAGGTCCATAGATACAAATCAGATGACTTTTACCAGAGTTACTAGTGTGAAAAACTCAGTACAAAATTAAAATAAACCTACTGTTAGGACTCTGACTTGGTCAAAATATAAAAGATGATAGAAACATCTTTGAAATTTAGCATGATTAATTTTTCTTGTAGCTAAGAAATACAGCTTTGGTAATTGAATTTATATTAGCTTTATATCAACAATACATTCAAATGTATGAAATCTCATCTCTGTTTATAGCCTGTAGGTTAGTGCTAATAGAACTTTCTGCAGCCATAGAAATACTCTATATCTGCTCTGACTGATATGGTAGCCACTAGCTACATGTGGCTATTAAACACTTAAGACATGGCTAATGTGACTGAGAAACTAATTTTGTTTAACTTTTATTAGTATAAATTAAATTTTAAGCAGCTACCTTTCATTAGTTGTTACCATTTATGGCAGTGTAACTAGAGAATGAATATTAGTATCACCAGAGGAAAGATAAAAATCATCTACGATTTTCTAATATGAGTAAAACTTAGTCTCCATATTGTGATAATTTTTGAATTTAGAAGATAGTAGCTAATTTTTTATAAGAAATGAACTTGTTCAAATACATTGTGTCAAGTATGATTATTTTTAATTTCAGGGATTTTTTTTATAACACTCAAATTTAACTAGGTCTTTGCAAAAATTTTTTGAAAATAATTAATTAATTAATTCTCAGTTTTTCAAAATTAAAACAAAAGTAATTCAGAACAATTTATTACATTAAGGATTATTTAATATATAGCAAGTGTTCTTGCTAATATTTTCTAAGAGATCTATGGAGTTAAGAACATTTTGTTTCTGGAACTAATGTATACAATATTTTCTCCCAAGGATATACACCAGGATGGGCCACATACCGCCCGCCCCCCATCCCCCGCCCCAGCTATTTTAGAATTCATCTCTCACAAATGACTTAATCATTAAGAAATATTTTTATTAGCTGTTTTTTCACAATCAGCTTACAAACTTGTCATGCAGTTTGTTTTTAGAGGTTTTGAATTGACTATTATAACCACTGACTTTTCAAATCATTTTCTAAGACTGTGCTTATGATTCATAATCTATCTTTATTTTTGAAAACTAGCTATTGCCAAAAATAGTAAAACTATCCCAGTGGGAAAGAAAGGTATATTTCCTTTGGGACCTCTTGAAAGTCACTGACTGGAAAACAAAAACATTTCCATAAGACTGGCTCACGAGTAAACTGACATCATCAAAAATTATATCTTCTTTCTCTTTCTTTCTTTATTCTCATCTCCTATGGTTTTAAGTTGAACACATTATATAGAGGCATTTGCAATTTGTGATTTTCTAACATATTAACCTCAGAGTCAAAATATTTATTATTTGCATATTGCATCATCTCACTTAGTGCTGGGTTTTTTGTTTGTAGCAAATGGGTTCATTCTAGCTCTTGGTATGAAACTACCTCCTTTTAGGTCATTATTTTTTCATTCATGATTTTCTTGATAGCAACTGAGTTTTTCCTAATCTTTAGGAAGATACATGTCACTTATTTTGCATACTTTTTTCTCACAAAGACTCATGCTTTAAGTTATTCAAGCAAATGTAAACGCTCTACGTTTCATCCAGGTGAGACTTTTTCTTTCTAATTTCTTGTTTTCTGTTCAGCAAAAGAAATCATCCCTGAAAATCTGTATGCATTACCTGAAGTCTGCTGTCTTTTTGTGAGGCTTTTGTTGATGCTGTACTTGATTTCAGTATTTGTTCATTGAACCTCTCTCTTTTCTCTGTATTTTTCTTTTATGTGAATGCTTGTTTCTCTTCCTGACAGATAGTGCTTTCACTTTCTATCATTTGCATGAAGAATTAGGCAGTGTAAAAGTTTTTACCTTTGTGAGCCTGGCCTTCTGGGGTGAACAAGCTTCCTGGAGCCTCACCGTCATCTGCAAGGGCTTGGATTCCTCACCTCTGGGATGACCTTGCTCCATAACACGTTCTTTGTAGTAGAGATGTTTTCTGTTCCTGTATATAGATATGAGAATGTCATTTGTCATTACCCTTAAGGTAAGCCACTCAGGTGGGGAAACACACACACACACACACACACACACACACCACACACAACCTCTCTTATTCTGTGATTATTACTGATTTTTTTTTTAATTTAAAAAAAAAATTTTTTTTTTCAACGTTTATTTATTTTTGGGACAGAGAGAGACAGAGCATGAACGGGGGAGGGGCAGAGAGAGAGGGAGACACAGAATCGGAAACAGGCTCCAGGCTCCGAGCCATCAGCCCAGAGCCCGACGCGGGGCTCGAACTCCCGGACCGCGAGATCGTGACCTGGCTGAAGTCGGACGCTTAACCGACTGCGCCACCCAGGCGCCCCTATTACTGATTTTTTTATGCCAGAAATTCATGTGAAAATATCTTAGGTTTTACCTTATAGCAGTAGTCACTGAGCATCCAAACTGCTCTGAGCAATCTATTAGTCTTGTGATTGGTTAGAAATGAAGAAATCTATGCAAGTGTGCACATAAAGAAAATTCAAGTTTTAATATAAATTCTATCAATATGTAGAACTCTGTACAGTTTTTGTCTCATAAAACTGGGAAGACTCTTAAGAGATATATTAAGCTACATCTTCATTTTTTAGGAAAATAACTTGTTTGGGGCCCGATGTAACTTTAAAATTTTTGTCCTGAAAAAGCTGAATGTAATATTTTAATTGCTTACTCAATGAGGTCAAAGCACTTTGTGGAGCAGTATATAAATAACTATTTTTACTGTATAAGCAATATTAGGATTTCTATTATAATCCTTTATTTTTAATTTGATCACAACAGTGAGGGACATACCTGTATTTAGAATATCTTGTTGCTTTTTTATTTTTAATAAGTCTTCTAAACAGAAGGATCTAATTATTTCTTTGTGTATGTGCTTGGACCATATTCCCAGACTGGGGTTGATCCAATGTTAATTAGGTTGGCAAACACCATCTCTGTGTTCCTAAAAATGAGACTTTCAGACTAGCAAAATGATCAATAGACAATTATGTTTTAATTAAGAAATACTTCTCAAATTTAAAAGAAATATTCTTTATTCAAAGACATAGCTTTAGTTATCATTAAAAAGGAAAATAATAATTTAGGTTCAAAGGAAGAGCCGTGTGACAATAGGTTATAAAACATCCAGTGAAAGGTTGTTTGAAACTTGGGAATCCTTAGATCAAGGGCATTTTAGCAAATTGTATATCAAGTTTCCATGAGACAACTCCCTTTGAATCATATATGCGTAACTAATCCCTTATCTCCAACTCCTTCACATCTTGTTTAATATTGCTGGTTTAAACATCTGTACCTTCATTGCTTAGAAAAAAAGTCTTGACTGTGTTAAAATAGTGAAGAAATCAATCTCCATTTCAGACTTTATCAGACTTGTATAATTATAGCTTAAAAAAGCTTGAACACTCAATCAATTCTTTTTCTAACCTTTATAGAAAAGTTTTTTTAATACTGCATACCAAAAATTTAGAACTTAAAAAATGTTGAAGGTTAAAGAAGGCAGGAGTTATTTGAGAATGATTTTCTTTTTTATAGACAAAGAAAAAGAGAAAAAAATGTATGACTTTAGAGTAAACTATGTTTCTCAGTTATGAAACCTGCCTGGGAAAATGAACAAAGGCACAGCCAGTCAATTGTGATTGGGAAACAAAGCTATTTTGGAAGGTATCACAAAATCTACACAGACAAGGAGAAAAGTATTTTCACTGAAGCACTTAAATGACTGATATGCTGTCCAAAGTATGAGGAAGATTTCCAAGGCACAAAGTTGATGTTTCCCCCTATTGGCATCATGAACAGTGAACAGTAATCTTGTTTTTAAGTAATAAATATGAAGTTCTAGAATCCCTAACTGAAATTATTCATACTCTTACCTGATTTTCTTCGATTTAGGAGTAAGTGTACTATATGTAAGAATATAGAAACCAAAGGCCATTTCAAAATAAAGCTGAATATAATCTAAAAATAAAAAAAAATAAAACATGATTAAAGTATGTGTGAATTGGCAGTGTTCTTCATTTCCCTCCAAATCAAGTGGTCAAGTATATTCCTTTCAGGTAGATCCTACTGACCCTTATAATTAGATTCCTTCCTCCGTCTTTCCCCTTTAACATAATTTTTATTTGATAGTATCATCTTTTAGAATTCCTTCTCTTCCACAGAAGGAAGCTCAGTCCTTTGTGGGGTCTCTTATCTCTTCAAGGACATCTCTTACTAGGCACGAGTATTCTTTAAAAGTTCCTTTTGAACATGTTTTCTTAATGTAGAACAATATTCTTCTGACATGCCTTGCTTAAATTTTTTTCAAGTGCCATAAGTCTGTTGACTTTGTTACCCCAATTATGCAACGTTGTATGCAAATACTAAAGTATTGGACTTTGGAAGAGGAGACTCTTGTAATGAAACTTGAGCGTTGTGCTAAGGGAGAGGTGGTTTGGTGGAAGTTAGTTTAGACGGAGACCCTCAAAGAAAATTCCAAGATGAGAGCCAATAGTTAAGGTGCTTTCTCAGGACATGAAGATGTGGTATTACAAGTTGGCCTTCCTAGTGATATTCCAGATTGGTAATCGTATAGGTAGTTGTAGATTTAAATGTTTGGAGAGAGACAAGTTCATTCTCAAAGTGCTTATTTTAAGTCAAATGTGTGGTTCAAATCGTTATTATTGGCAACTATCTATATTAAATTGTCACCGAGTAAGACATAGTCTGTTAAGCAAGCAAGTAGAGGATTCTCACATGTGGAGAATATAGATTTCTTGTTTTGAGAAAGATTGGTTATGATACGATTGGTCCATCCTTTGTATGTGTAGATTAAGAAAAAAAATGAAGTCTTAATTTTCCTTTTTTTCCCCCTTATTTATTTTGGGGTTTAACTTTCCTTTATTCTTGAAGAACCAAAAACAACAAGCACAAGACTTTGTGCTTGACATATACATACTTGTGTGTTAATGTGTATGCATGTGTGTGTATGTGTGGGGGGTGTCAGTGTATGAATTTATGGATATATGTGAGAAAGAAGGAAACGCTACCAGGAACAAGGGTTTCAGTTTTACCTTTGTACTTGTTGGTTTTGATCCTGAGTAATTTTTGAAGTATATAGTATCATTTGACAACTCAGTAAGAATACATATTTGTAGTTACCTATAAGTATGGTAACAAGAGTAAATCCAGTCTAACTAGGAGTAAAATCTACTCTGGAATGACAGCTATTTACTTGAAGCTTTTTTCCAACATGCATTCAGAATAGGTGGAAATAGGTTTCCATTTCACAAATTTCTGGTCATTATTTTTATTTCATTATGTCACAAATTTCTGGTCATTATTTCTATTTCATTATGTATTAAAATTAAGTTGTGGCACAAAAGCCTTAAAAATCATGTTTTTGTAATTTACAATTTCAAGATGGAGTTTAAAATGTTCTTTATTTGATAATAAACTTTAATATTTTTCTCCTTTCTTAAGCCTACAAAACTTGATCCAGGAGCAGATTTTTTTTACAGCTGGTTTATAAACTCTTGGAAAATGGTGTTTATAATGGAAATACTGCCATAACTTTAAATCTAGCAGTGCTACGAGGCAGCCTTCAAGCTTCATGATATTCTGATAACGTAGAAGTTAGTTTTCAGATGCATCTGCAGTGTCTATCTTGAGCATTTCAGATGTAGGAAATGAAGTGTCTTACTTTTAGAGAAAAAAAGAGACAAACAAACAAACATACTCATTTTATCGAGGTCAGCATCTGTGGAAATGGGTTTATTATGCTATACATATCACTTAATGCTTCTTGAATTTTGTTAGATATTTTGGTTATAGCATGGGGCTTCCCAGCTCGTGGTTGTGAAAACATTTGTTCTGCTTCATTTTATCCCCAGAATTTCTGGGAAACAAAGGTCTGAAATTCTTAGGAGTAAGAGTGTCATCTTGCTTCTTTTTCAAAAATTTGGTATATCCCAGTCTTGTGGAAAATGCTTGAAGTCATCATGAGCTTATTTTATCTGAAGAGATCCTTTTGTTGATGGTCTATATATACACACACAAAGAATTGCCATAAACTGTAGCAGAGAAAAATGACCTTTTTTACTTTTAGTTCTGTCATTTGTGCTTCATGTTTAGGTGAAGGTCAGAGAAGTCAGTCAGTCAATTATTAGATTCTTGAATACAAGCTGGGTGCTTGAATATTTGGATGCCCTGCCTCAAGCAGGTGGGATTTTCTTATCAGCTGACTAGGTTTCCACCATCCAGTCTTTCTCTCTTGAGATTAAGAGCCAGGGAAAACAGCCCCAGACACTTGTTTCTCTAACACTATCGGTTCCTGGTACACGGACAGGATTTTAGATAACCACACAGGGTTTGTCTTGAGGGCTGGTTTCTGTAGTTGTTGCCTTCTATAGCAAGAGTGGGATGAGAATACTTTTGTACTGCTCCCAGAGCAATATGAGTCTAATTTGCTTCAAGAAAATTTTTTCAGTGGCCAAAGTTTGTAGTTTGCTCTTAAAATACATTTGACTTTTGATACCGTGAAATATTTGTTATATGAAAGAGATTTGTGGGAATGAAAATCTGAGAAATGGGGGGTCAGATCACAGAAAAGCTTTTAGGATACTTTAAGGATTTTAGCTTTTATTATGTTTGAGATGAAGAATCTCGGAAGGGCTGTGCTCCAAGGATTGACATGAACTGATTTTTGCTGGCTCCTTTCAATCTGTTCTTAACACGACAGCCACAGTTGGTATCTTAAAATGACATCTTAACAAGACTGGTTATTTTATCATCCTTTCATAGACTCCAGTTAAAAACCCTTCTGTAGTGTTCATTTGGTCTTCATACAATATACTACTCATGGTTTGGCCTCTGCCGACTTTTCTACCTTTATCTGGTTTCCACCCTCACCTGTGCTAATTGGACTACAGTCACTTTGTCCTTCTTTAAGCATTGTTAATGCACTCTTCCCTAATTTCCTGCGTTGTTTGCTCTTGGTCACATATATATGCCCTTCATATCATTAAGTGACAAGATGGGTGTCTATAATTAATCTGATAGGAAATGGGACATTTTGTAAGTTCCTGAAAAGAGGAACTTTGTAGCCCAGGAGCTTACACACTGAGGGAACCTCAGACGTATGTAATTCAAGCCATTCACCATAGCATTCAAAAATGGCAGCATGGGTTCTATGTGGGCACCTTCAGTGACAGGCAGGGAAACTGCCACCTATAAAGGAAGCCCAGTCCACTGAGCTCTTAGAAACAGCTTTTCTGAGAAAAGGATTTCTGGTGAAGTCTTTTAGATGAAGAAAATTAGACTTCTAAGGCCAACAACAAAAAGAAACTTTCTGATTCTCATCTTATAATTCTCATTTAGCAGTACAGTATTCAAAAGAGAATATATTGGGCTGCATTTTTTTTCTCATAGCCCTTTCTGATCCCTCATAGCTTGTTAAACCTCTTATGCATAATCCACTTATATTAGCTTAAACTCAAAACAACACTGCAAGGCATTGTACTGTTGCCCATTTTAATAGAATTTTGAGATGGTGTGATAAATGACAACTTGTTTAAGTAATTCCTTACTAGAATAAAGACAATCTACTCAAGGCTTTATCTACCAGTAAAGGTAACCTTGCCTAAATCCATATTTTTAATTAAAAATATCATGGGCTTAAAATTTTTTCAAATCAGTAAAGAAATACATGTACTTTGTTTCTTAAAAAAGCAAGCAATACAGTGTTGGATAAAACAACAAGTGAAAATTCCTACTGACTACTTTAATCTCACTAGATAATTCATTGACAGTATATATGAAAAATATGGTTAAAAACAACAAAAAATAAAGTTTAACAAAATGCCCATATCTCTTGTAAAAGAAATGAATAATAAAATCTCCTCTTCCATTGTTCCCAATCTCATCCCACAGATATGATCACTGTGAACAAATTCATAATCCTAAGTGTATTTACATATATTACTATGACTTATGTAATATGCTTTCACATACATATTTCAAATATCTAACATATGAATATATAATTTACTCTTTTACAAAATGGGGTAACATAATAGATGTTATTTAGCAATTTGCTTTTTGTAAATTAACAATAAATGATAGATTGTTTTCCACATTAGTAATGCATACTTTTTAATTTTTTTACTAATTTTTAATACATATTTAAGAGGAGGAGTGCACCATGGTTAATTTAATCATCTTGTATTTTTTTGTTTGTTTGTTTGTTTATTTTGAGAGAGGTGGGGGAGGGACATAGAGAGGGAGAGAGAATCTGAAGCAGACTATGCTGCCAGCACAGAGCCCAGTGTGGGTCTCTCGAACTGTGAGGTCATGACCTGAGCTGAAATCAAGAGTCAGACGCTTAACTGACTGAGCCACCTTGGAGCCCCCAAAAATTGTTTAAATGCATGCTGAGTATTATTTTAAGTAGTGCGTTTATAATTCAGCTTATTTACTATTGTTAACAAGAACTATGCTTTAGGAAGATTGTTCTATCATTGGCATGCAGGAAGAATTGGAACTGAGAAAGTAGGTGTGCAAGAAGAGCAGTAAGATATTTTTTATCCTTGTGATGATCCCAATGTGAGATGTAGAGAGATAGAGCAGGATTGGGCAGGGGAGGGGCTGACACTGAGAGATGGAGGAAGCAGAGTCAGGGAAGGAGCTCTTAAGATGCCAATAGAGCATTTAAGCGGACATGGAGGAGACAAGAAGACAATGCTTTGCTACATAATGCAGGAATGTTATTGTTACACATGGATACATTAACTTAATTTTGGATCTCCTCTAAAATATAACACTTTAAAAAAAATTTTTTTTTGCATTTTATTTATTTTTGAGAGAGAGAGAGAGAGAGAGAGAGAGAGCACAAGTAGGGGAGAGGCAGAGAGAGAGGGAGACACAGAAACTGAAGCAGGCTCCAGGCTCTGAGCAAGCATTCACCACAGAGCCCGACGTGGGGCTCAAACCCACAAACCCTGAGATCATGACCTGAGCTGAAGTCGGATGCTTAACCGACTGAGCCACCCAGGCGCCCCTAATATATAGCACTCTTAAAAAAAATAAGTCATTAATAGTAACATTTTGCTTTGCTTTTTACAGAGTCCATGAACACTTATTTTGCCTAAAAATACTAATAAGTATACAATACCATGAATAATAACAGATATCTATGGGTTATTGTATGTTCCCACCTGCCATTTGCTTTTTATACATATAGAATCCACTCTCTACATCGTCTTGTGAGACAGTCATTGCCGTCCCTATTTTATTTTGTTTATGTAGCTCAGAAGTACTAAGTAATTTAAGTTTATAGGGGTTATTATCTTTGGAGTTATACTGCTTCGGCAGATGAGGACAAGGGAGCTCTGTTTGCTATATCAATTCTCAGTAGTTCTCTAGTAAGTATGAAATAAGGCATAATGGCATAGAAGTAGAGTCTTTGCTCCACTTTGGAATACTGTTATTCCACTATTCTGTTTTGAATTGAAAGTTTGGGTTCATTTTTCCCCCTGCTTTTAGAAGAGGAAAGCAAGCACAAATATCTAGTTTCTTAATTGTATTGCTAACAGGAATATACAATGTTTACCTGAAGAAAATGATTTCAAAAGACACTTTTTTGGAAATAAATGCTCACTAGGCCATTCGAGGAACTGACTAAAATTTGAATTATCTTTCTTTGTTTTGATGTTTCTATATTTGGAAATAATTTTCCTTTATTATCTTAATTTTCTCTCATTACTGTTATTAATTAGAAGACATTTTATATCAATGAAAATCTTGAAATATCATTCATTTTCCCTCAAAATTATTAAAGACTGTGTCTGTGGGGAGTTAAGTTAATTGCATAAAATATTTTTGAAAGGACTGAGTTTTATATTAATAAAAAGAGACTCACATTTCTATTGAATTCTTTTACACTTTAATCTTAATAAATAAGTATGGAAGAAGATAGCAATCAAGAAGAACATTGGACAGGCTCCTGATGTGCAGTTCTAAGCAAAGGAGAACTGTAATTTTCTTACTAGCCTTCCAAAAAGACATCAAGGGTGGCAGTATTTTATTCCCAGCTTCTAAATTATTTTAATTTAGTATTTCACAAATTTCTTACCTTAATTTCTGTGCTTCTACTAAAAAGTAAGAAAAGAACTCAACAATGGTATTTTATCAATTTGTCATTTACTAGAATATAATTAGTCGCTATAAGGGAAAAAATATCATATATAGATTATCTGTGATCCCCCCTACCTCTGCTGCATTTCTGCAGAGAAGTCACATTTGCTCATTTCTTTTTGGCCCTTCCACCAGTGCCAAAAGAGAAAAGAAAAAGAAGAGGAGAAAATGCTTTCTATCAACCACCTTTTCTATTGTATAACTAATAGCACAGTGAAGTGGTTTTATTACACTTAGGGATAATATAGAGCCCCAGAGGAAAGAGTCAAGGTGCAGGAGTTGAAAAGGTGTGATAAATCCCTCAAGGGCATTATACCCATTTGTATAGATTGAAAAACTGAGGTTCAGAAATTAAATATCTTCCCTACAGTCACAAGTTATCCATGGTATTTCTCTCATTCCTCATCTTTAGTGTATCTTTTTTTTTTTTTTAAACTCTTCACATAGGGATATTCTTAGGTATTTTATAATGAAAAAAAAATTAAGCCAAGAGAATTGGGCTCATGGTCTGGAACTTCAAAATATGATTATTATAAACTTTTTGTTCATTCTTGGAACTAGCTGGAAAATAGTTCTATGGGGATTTAATGTTAAATTGATATAACTTTAAAAATGGATGGAAGTTGTTTTCTAGATAACATAGAGACTCTCATTTCTCTCTTGAATTTACACACTACTGAGGCCATTAATAAGCATAATGGGAAAGATTATAATAAACAAAATTAGAAGCCTTAAATAAAGAACTAAGTTGAAAATAACTTCTAGTGAAAAGAGGTCAATAGAGGACATTTGGATGTCTCTTGACAGTGCTGTGCCTAAAGCCGTATAAAAAACATAAATAAAACCTGAGTTGTTAACTTCATGATGTAAAGAATAAATAGAAATATCGTAAATTCTAGGGAATTTTTTGTCTCCTTATATTAGTCTAATACTGATTAAGATAATCGGGTTACCTTAATGATAAATTCATAAGAAAATTGTTATCTTGGTTAAACAGGGGACATTGGGTGATATGGAACGCTCTTTATTCCCAAGGAAAAGACTTGGCTGTGTAGGGACTCACCTGTCTCCATCATCTGAAGGTCAAGGAAAATAATAAAAAGACCATTAAAAGACTTTTTAGCATATTATTCATGGAATGATTTGATAACTGTATCTAAGAGTTTATTATAAAATATCTTTGGAAATATGCAGTTTAAAATATTGAAAATCATTTTTGGTTTCCTCCTTTCTCATTTGTTTTGCTATTTTAATACATACAGAAGACAATGATCATAATAGTCCATAATTGGCCTCTGAATAACAAGAAAATTGAATGACTCACCCTTGGTGTGAATCATATAGAAAACTATTTTTACCACTATTCCTTCATATGTAAGTTTGTTTTATTACTGTAAATGGTGAAAGTAATATTTAAAAATGAGTCTGATAACATTATATTTATTTAAGGCTGTTGATACAATCAAAATTTGACTTTTATGACCCTTATTGCTTTCATAGGCTGAGATAATTGAGTTAAGACTTTGAGATATTGAGATACTGTGACATTATGAAGCATGTCTATTTAGCACAGGTAGGCATTTGTTCTTTGGTGGCTGAGTTCAGGAAGGTTTCTATGATGCCTTAAAATACAGAAGTGAGAAGACCATGCTATATTAGTATGTAGAACCATGAAAATGGCTTCTTCTGTGCCTAGTCACCATAATATGTGCATAGGGTATAAATCTCAATGGTGTTTCTTCTTCTCTGTGTCTGTGTTTTGGATTTAGTCCTCTGGACCCAGATAAAAATCACCAGAGATGCTGTTTCATTCTTTGCCTTTCAACATTTGCAAGTGGAAAGTTGTGAAACTTTGATGGTAAACCACTTACTGCAGTTGAAGATATATGCTAGTAGGAACATTGATAGATTTCAGCAGAGATATTTGCTTTCTCTACATCCTCCAGAGATCTAAAACTTGAGATATATTATCTAGGATAAAACTCTGGTTTTGTGCCACTTCATGTTCATTAGTACAGTTCTCTCTCTTTCTCTTAAACCAATGAATAGATGGGGAAATTCGTTTGTTAGAATATTTCTTTTATGTAGACATAAAGTTGAAAAAGCCTAGTTGTGCCTCTGTTTTGATGTTCCAGGCTGAGAAAGTGTAATTGTGTTTGTGAAATGAAGTGGGTATGAAATGAGTCTGATGGTTCAGTCAACTTCAGTAGACAGATGTTAATTTTATCCTTTAATAGAAAAAGGTTATGCAAAAATCCTTATAAAATTAAAAGGACAAGTTGCAGGTTTGTGAGCATTATTAATATATATATAAGTAAGGAATTTTAAAATAAAATTGGGGATCATATTCTTCTAAATATTTTGTTTTTATGTTTTCACAGTTCTCTCCCATTACCCTCTAAATATGTGATGTTAGGTCTTTTACTCCTCTGCTATTGTTATTTCTCAATTGTAAATTGACGATGACACCTACTACACAATTCATGAGCAATTAGATGATAAAATGTGAGAGAATTTTGATAAAACGTGAGACCGCTTGCATGTAATGAATTATTTTATCAGAGATAGAATCTCCATGAAAGAAATCTTTTTTTTTTAATTTTTTTAATGTTTATTTATTTTTGAGAGAGAGAGTGAGAAAGAGTGTGAGCAGGAGAGGGCCAGAAAGAGGGTGACACAGAATCGGAAGCAAGCTCCAGGCTCTGAGCTGTCAGCACAGAGCCCGATGTGGGGCTTGAACCCCGAACCATGAGAATGTGACCTCAGCCAAAGTCAGACGCCTAACTGACTGAGCCACCCAGGCGCCCCTAAAGAAATCTTCTTTATGGAAATACTGATTTTTAAAATATGCTTTATAATTTCGGGTTATATCATTTCTCCTGTGAGAACACTGTGAGAAGTAACCAGAGCAACTTTGGAGGGAAGAATTTTTCCATGTATTAATTTTCATGTAATAAATACAGGCATTAATTGCTTTCTGAACTGATAGAATATACATATGTAGTACAGGAAGGTATTGCCACACACTGAAGGAAATATTTCATAAATTGGAGAAATATATTTATAATATTAAAAACTCAAAGAAATGAGAATTTAAGGAAAAGTCCAAACTTAGCTCCATGTTTGGTATCACCCATACTTTTAAATTATACCATGTTCATATTTACTGTTACCAAAGGTGAATTATTCACATAAAATGAATTATAGGATCTTAGTTTTTTTGAATAAAGGGAGAGGTTCTTATAAAAATAGAAAAACAAATAGGAACTTTAAAATGAGTAATTATCATGTCTCTATATTATTCCTAGTCTTTTTTGTGACAAACAAGAATACTGAAAGGATCATGAGTGCTGTAGGGATGGGGGGGGGAAGGATTGTTGAGCTTGAAACTTTGGTATAAGATACTTCACCTACTCAGAATTTTATTCATTACATTTGCTTTCTGACTCTAAATGTGAATAGGACAGGACATTAAGAATAAAATATCTAATCAATAAACACTTTTCCTGGCCAGCATGTTCTTTCTGGCCTACTCTAAGTGTTCTTTGTAATAACCCACATTTAATTATTTTTTCATAATTAGATTAGTTTGGACATTTTTAGCAAGAATATTACCTCAGTGATGTTGCTTACCCCTATCAGGAGCAAGTAATGTCAGGGTATCTTATTATTGATAATGCTGTATTTTTGGAGACTTGATTAAGACAATGCTCATTATAGCTCACCACTGAGATATTGGGGCGACAGACATTGATCCAGCTCGGAAGCTGGTAAACTAGGGCTTGTGAGCCACATCTAGTGTTCTTTCTGTTTTGGTAAATAACATTTAAAAAATTTTTATGTTTATTTATTTTTGAGAGAGAGACAGAGCATGAATAGGGGAGGGGTCAGACAGAGAGGGAGACACAGAATCTAAAGCAGGCTCCAGGATCTGAGCTGTCAGCACAGAGCCTGACATGGGGCTCAAACTCACGAACTATGAGATCATGACCTGAGCTGAAGTCAGATGCTTATCTGACTGAGCCACCCAGGTGCCTCAGTAAATAACATTTATTGGAACACCTATGCTCAGTTGTTGACATGTTACCTATTGATATTTTCACACTACAATGGTGGAGTACTTGCAACAGAGACCATATGAACTTCAAAGCCTAAAATATATACTATTTGACCCTTTGCAGAAAAAAAAAAAGTGCACCAACCTCTGAGTTAGATGCTTTTAGTGGATTTAGTGTATTTAGGAATACATTTTTTTAATGTCACAATTTTACTTCTCCTTTGACCAAAATGGAGTAATAAAGACTTGATTTACCTCCTGCCTGAAATAACCAAGAAACAAAACAAAATAACACCAGACAAAGTATATGAAACAAGGAGTTATAAGACCATGTATTTCAGGCAATAAAAACAAAGGAGACCAATCCCTGAGAACAAGCAAAGTGAGTGAATCCTGCAACTGTCCCAGCTTATTGCCTTAAGAGAGTTTCCAGACCATAACATAGGGACAGGAAATCCAGATAGAATCTAACCAGCTCCTGGAGAAATGGAGTCCAAGAGGTCAAGGCAGCTATAAAGTAAAGAGATGAGAAAGCTGCACACATAGAGAAGCCCCAAGATCTTCATAAGACCTACCTCAGGTATTCAGCACAATGATTAGAAGATGCATGTGTAGAAACTATCAGAGGCCAGGGAAAGAATTATCCAAAAGTATTAAAGTGAACAGTACACAATGCATGGTAAATCTCATAATTCATGCGGTACAGTGTAGTGTAGAGTATATAGGAAGTTCTTCTATTGGTAGATGTGGAAAATAATTGGTCTTAGATTAAGCACTGCTCTGTACCTACCTAACACTTCCTAAAGCATGACTTGAAGGACAAAACTGTTTCCAAGTAACTTAACAGAGTCCTGGAACAATGCTCAGGAATATTTATAGGACTCTAAACATATCCAGTACCCAAAAGGTAAAATTCAAAATGTATGGTGTCCAGTAACAGGTTACCAGGCATGCAAAAAAAGGAAAATGTGACCTTTACTGAGGAAAATAGGTCAATTGACACTGAACTTGAGTAGGCAAAGATGTTACAATTAGCAGAAAAAGATTAAAACAGGTACAATAACTCTATTCTAGATGTCTAAATAAAGTTAAATGGAGACATGGAAGATATAAAAGAAGACCCAAATCTAACTTCTAAACATGAAAACTACAGTATGTAAGATGAAGAATACATTGACAGATGAAGACAAATAAGCATTGCAGGAAAAAAAGTCATGAACTTGAAGACATAAGAATAGAAACTATTCAAAATGAAATACACAAAGAAGAGAATTTAGAAAAATGCACAGTATATCAGTAATCTGTGTTACAACTTCAAGAGGCTTACTATGTATATAATTGGAGTAAAAAAATATAAAGCCACAGATATGAGAAGCTCAATGAGCCCCAGTGAGAAGAAATATATAAAAAAGAAGAAAAAGATAGTGACACCAGTAGAATTTTCATCAGAAACAATGCAAGTAAGAAGACAGTGAGCAAAACACTTCAAAACAGTTTTTAAAACTGTCAACCAAGAATTCTCTGTACTCAACAAAATATATTTCAAAAACTATAGCAAAATAATGGCAGCTTAAATAACTAATCATCAGTAGACAGACACTATACGAAATGATGCAGAAAGTTCTTGAAGCAGAAGAAATATAGTACCAGATAAGAACATGGTTCTACACAAAGGAAATGAAGAGCATTGGAAATAGAAGCCACATGTGTACTTGCATATGATTTTTAAATAATTTAAATCTCTTGAGAAAATAACTATTTAAACAAAACACTTGAAGGGTTTATAACACATGTTAAGTAAAATGCATGACAATGGTAGCATTAAGTCCAGGAAGGGAGAAATGAAAATACACTCTTAGAAGATTCTTATACATAATATTATATATTATTACTCAAAGGTGGATTATGGTAAGCGAAAGATGTGTATTATAAATCCTAAATCAATGACTAAAATAACAAAACTGAGTTATGTCTAATATGCTAACAAAAGATATAAAATGGAATTATAAAATCATTCACTTCATCCAAAGATAAGCAGAAAAGGAGGCAAAAAGGAACACAGAACACATGGGAAAAATTAAAAATACATAAGATAGGGCCAAACCTAACCATATCAGTAATCACATTAAAGATGAATGGCTTTAGACATCTTCATTTAAAAGGCAGAAATTGTCAGATTGTATAAAAAAGTGAAATTCAAATAATTTTGCTGCCTAAAGAAACACACTTTATTATTAAATATAAGTAGTTTAAAAGTAAAAAGATAGGGAAAGACATGTCATGGTAACACCGATTACAATAACATTTGTATGTCTTATTAGTATATTTATATAAGCTATGTTAATTTGAGAACAAGAAATATTACCTGAGTTATATAAAAAGTTCATTTTAAAATACACAGGACTTAATTCATTAAGAAAAAATAACAAGTCTAAATGTTCTGACCCCTAATAATAGTTCTTAAAAAATACATAAAACCTATCAAATTTTATTTTATTTTATTTTATTTTTTTATTTATTTATTTTTTTTTAATTTTTTTTTCAACGTTTATTTTATTTTTGCAGAGAGAGACAGAGCATGAACGGGGGAGGGGCAGAGAGAGAGGGAGACACAGAATCAGAAACAGGCTCCAGGCTCTGAGCCATCAGCCCAGAGCCCGACGCAGGGCTTGAACTCGTGGACCGCGAGATCGTGACCTGGCTGAAGTCGGACGCTTAACCGACTGCACCACCCAGGCGCCCCAAAACCTATCAAATTTTAAAGAGACATAGATAAACTCAAAATCTTAGTTAGAAGTTACAATACTCAAAAAACTAAGAAGTTACAATATTCTTCTCTCCATAATTGATAAAACCAGTAGTCATAAAATCAACAAGTAACACTATCAACCGACTTGATGTAATTGACATATATAGAACATTCCACCTAACCTAGAGCAGAATAGATTCTTTTCAAGTGCACACAGAACATATACCCAGACAAACCATATTTGAGCCACAAAGTATGCAAAGTATGCAAAGAATGCAAAGTATGTTTCTGACCTTAATGGAAGCAAATTATAAATCAATAAGAGAAAGTCTATGGAAAATTCTGAAATATTTAAAAGTAAATAATATACTTCTAAATAACATATGTGTAAAGCAAATCAAAATGAGTATTATAAAGTATTTTAAACTGAATGAAAATGAAAATCAGTATATCAGAATTTAGGGGCTACCTCTAAAGCAGGATATAGGGAAATATCTATAACAATAAACTCTTATATTAGAAAAGAAGAGCCATCTCAAACCCAGGGCATCAGCTTTCGCTTCATGAAACCAGAAAAATAGGAGACAATTCTACCCATGTTTAACATCAAAACACCTAGGGATAAACCTGCCAAAAGATATTTAAGACATGCATTCTGAAAACCGAAAAATATTGCTGAGAGAAAGTGAAAAAGACTGAAATAAATGGCGATATCCCTTAATCATTAGTCAAAAGAGTCACTATTGTCAAGATGTCAGTTCTTTCTCTAATGATGGATGGATTCAATGTAATGCCAATAAAAATAGCACTAGTTTTTTTTTTTTTTAAGAAATTAGCACCTGATTCTCAAATTTATAGGGAAATGAAAAGAAACTAAAAGAGCCAAAAACTTTGAAAAAGAACAAAGTAGAAGAATAGAAACTACCTGGTTTCAAGAAAAAAAAATTGATAAGTTGGATTTCGCTAAAATTCAAAATTCTGTTCATCAAAAGATACTGTCAAGGGAAAACAGAAATGCCATACATTGGGAGAAATATTTAAAAATAATATATTTGTAAAAGACATATCCTGAATATATAATAAAAGTCTGAAAATGCAGTAATAAGAAACCAAAACACAAATAAAAGCTGGTCAAAGTATTTGAACAAATACTTCATCTAAGAAGATTTAGGGATAAGCACATGAGAAGATGCTCACCATAATTACTTACTGGAGAAATTCAAATTAAAACAATAAGATACTACTACACATGTATTAGAATGAAAAGTTAAAAAGACTGACTATGCCAAATCAATGGAGGATGTGAAGGAATGGAAACTTCTGTGTATTGCTGGTAGGAATGTAAAAAAGATACAAAGTCTTTGGAAAACAGGTTGGCAGATTCTTAAAACTCTTCATAGACACCTACTATTTGATCGAATCATCCCACTCCTTAGTAATTAACCCAGAGAAAAGAAAGCATGTGTTCATGAAAGGATTTGTATGTGCACATTTATGGAATTTTTATTTGTATTAGCCAAAAATCTGAAATAGCACAAATATCCATCAATAGATGAACAGATAAGTTAATTGTGGAATATTCATAAGATGGAATATCACTCAGTAGTAAAGAAGAAAGTATTGATACAAGGAAGAACGTTAGTAAATTTCAAAATAATTATGGTAAATGGAAAAGCCCAACTCTTCTCATTGAAAAGAACATATACTGGATAATTCCGTTTATATAAACATTTAGAAAATGCGAAATAATCTATAATTACAGAAAGAGTGTGTATGGTCGCAAAGAGTGCAAGGAGGAGGACTGGAGAGGAGAGATAAAATAGAAGAATTACAAAGGAAAATGAGAAAACTGTGGGGAGTGATCAATATGAATGCAAATGATCAAATTATACATTTTAAGCATATGCAGTTTATTGTATGCCAGTTATATCTAAACAAAGCATTTAAAAAACAATGTTGAGGGGCGCCTGGGTGGCGCAGTCGGTTAAGCGTCCGACTTCAGCCAGGTCACGATCTCCCGGTCCGTGAGTTCGAGCCCCGCGTCAGGCTCTGGGCTGATGGCTCGGAGCCTGGAGCCTGTTTCCGATTCTGTGTCTCCCTCTCTCTCTGCCCCTCCCCCGTTCATGCTCTGTCTCTCTCTGTCCCAAAAATAAATAAACGTTGAAAAAAAAATTAAAAAAAAAATAAAAAACAATGTTGAGTTCACATCACTATCTCAAATTCAAACACAATACCATAGAATTCTTTCTCGACTTCCCACAATCTATGTTTGTGTTTTCCTTACTCATAGTGAAAAATGGCTCTTTACAAGATCAGAATAGGTACTCATTATTCTATTTTTCAACATGCAGACATATGCGCGCACACGGGCGCGCGCACACACACACACACACACACACACACACACACACACACAGAGTTAGTTAGTTTTGGGATCACATCTATACCGCTGTTACCAAAAGAAAGTCAAAGAAGTTAAAAGTTTAATTCTATACCTCCAATGCCTGATAAGCAAGAGGTGGTCAATAAATATTTGATGAATGAATTAATGAATGTAATGATGGGCATCATAAACATTTATTAGAAATCTGTGTGAGTTTTCAAAATAAAACATAATTTAACCTTAAAAGTGAAAAAAAAAGACTTATTGTAGTTCTTTTGGTCCTTTTGATGTATACTTATTAGGGTACCCTGAAGGTGTACAATTAGCAACCTGTGTTTAATTTATTTAAATTATTCAGTTTTCTTTGTGTGGTAATAATTATGCATTTGATATATAGATACAGTACATTTATTTGTACATGGATTGAATTGTATGATTTGCCCCTTCCATCCTCTCTAATTTTTTAATATATATTTATATGATCCCAAAGGCAAAACTATATGAAAACATATACTCAAATCTTTGTCCCATAATAATTTGCTCCACCTGCATAGAAAGAAAATTATTTTCTTAATTTCTTTTTATAAAAAGAAACAAATTGTTATATATGTGTATGCATATATGTGTATACACACACTTATTTTGTATTTCTAATTTCTTTTTCAGAGGTGGCATATTGTATGATATCCAGCTACTCTCTTGAAGCTTGCTTTTTTACTTAATACACTGGGGATGTAACATTCAGTCCATTGACATCTTTTTCATTCATTTTCCGCTACATACTTTTCTCTCATCATTTTTTACTCAAATCAGTTTCCCAAGGATGACATTTAGATGGTTTCCCTATTTTGCCTTTGCAAATAATGGCAAAATGAATAACCTTTTGCGTGTATTGGTTTTGACTTTTGGAGGTTTATTTCAGGATGAATTCCTAGAAGTGGAATTGCTTTTGTTGTGGAAGGTATTACCAATTTCCCCTCCATGTGGTTGTGTACTTTACACTCCCACCAGCAATCTGTAGACTACCATTTTCTCACAGCCTCGCCTTTGGGTGTGTTGCCAAACTTATGAAGTTTTACCAATTTGACAGATTTGGAATAGTATCACAGTTTAGGTTAAATTTTGAGCACCCTTTGATATGATTGTTTTAAAAGTGACTACACACTTGTCTCAACATAATTTGTTTAAAACATCTTTTTCTCATTGATTTAAGATATTATTTTTATGCCATACACTAAATTTTCATATATTCTTGAGTATATGTCAGGTATTTATTTTATTCCATTGGAGCAGCATCATATAGTTTTAATTTTAAGGTTGTAGAGTATGTTTTCATAACTGGTACCTGATTATTATTCTTATCTAGGGACTTCCTAGCTATTCTTACATGTTTATTTTCTTATATAAATTTGATCGTCAAATTGTTAGGCTCAAGAAAATGAGCTTAACCATTTCTATAGATATTGTGTTCAATTTATATATTGATATGGTTGATTAATGATAGCTGAACACTCTTTGCTACTCATACAAGAAGATGTGGAGTCTAATTCTCCATTCCTTGAATCTGGGCTGGCCATAGTGACCTGCTTGTCTAACAGTATGTAACAATGTGAATTCTGGGGCAGAGAAAGCATCACAGACACTTTACAGGTCTCTTGGGACCTTTTGAGACCTAGACACCGTGTTGTGAGGAAGTCCAGACAGCTCAATGACGTGGCTACATGGAAAGCAACCAAAGGTTCTGGCCCACAACCCTGGCTGAGTCGACAGCCACTACCAACTAGCCAGTCACTTGAGTGTCTCTTCTTTGAAGTAGATTCTATACTGAGTTACCTCACCTGATGCTGTATGGAGCAGAGATGAATCATCCCCACTAAGCCCTATCAAACTGGAGATTTTTGAAGAAAATGAATAATTACTAAAGGTTATTGCTATTATTTAGTGTAGTGTATTACATGGCAGTAGATTGCCAGAGCAATTATGTTCAGGAGAGTTAAAACTAGATAATATTTTAACTTTACATCTTGAACTAAGATGCTGTTGTAAATTCTTTACACTTTAATTTACCTACCTTATTTTATTGAAAAAACTGTTGGGAGTATAGTAGATTTAAGTAAGTGTTTTACCTTAAACACATCAACAATACTAGTGACATCTTATAAAACATTGATCCTGAAGAGCATAACATAAGATTATCTTAACAGAATATTTTCTAACAGTTGAAAGCAACTTGTTTATTACTTTTATCCTATCTACTTTAAATAAGTATTCAGGGTGCTTAAAATGCTACATATAGGTCAGGTTCTTGTTATAACAATATAGAAGGTGAAACCTATAAAAAGAAGAGATTAAATTATTATACTGTTTTCTTTGTTCTAAGTTTCATTCTTTTAACATTTTAATGTTTCTCAAGTTGAATACTTCTTGTGATTGACATATATGTTTAATATAGTGTTTCTTCCTTCCCCAAAAGCTATTATTAAATCAAAGAAATACCTCACAGTTGAGGAACCATGTACACATCGTGAAGCATTTTGTTTTCTTTTTTTTCCCCAAACTAAAATAAGCATCTATAGATGTCTAGTATCTACAAGAAGATTCTTCAGGCATTTTGTTTGAAATGGAAAATGTAGATGGATTTATATCCCAATTCATATAGGAGGTTAGGAATTCATGTATGGCACTATTATTTTTTGTTAAGGCATTGCCATATATGTATATATAATATATAACATGTAAGTTATACACATATATTATATGTAATATATAACTATACACACATATATTACATATAAATTATATATAACATAAATTATATATTATTTTTAAATATATTTTTGTATATTTACAAAATATTAAAATTTGTATAAATGTTTAATAATGTATATTAATAATGTATAAATATAAATATTTATATTTAATGTATAAATATATGTTATATATATTGTATAAATATATACATTTATTATATATACATTATATATATTTATATATATCATAGAGTCGGCTGAGTATGCAGTGATCACAGATGCTGAAGGCAGATTGCTTGGGTTCAACTCTTCCACAGTACTTTGTAATTTGGGGAAATTTTCCCTACATTATAGTTTGCTATGAAGATTAAATGAACTAAAATTGAAAAGCACACAGCAAATTACCTTCATGTAGTAAGCATCAAGCAAGTATTTGTTAAATAAAAGCCAGAGAGGACCTCAGAAGGGGGATAGATAGCTAAGTATCTTAGGGGAAGAAAGAAAAAAGAAATAGAACTGACAACATTATAATCAGATTTATTTAAACAGCTGCTGTTCATTTAGGTCAACTCCTGTTCCCACACATGTAGCCTCTCTGTAGCTAAAATGAAAGGTGCTTTTGAAAAGTTTTTAATTCCTTAGAAAACTCCAAGGTCTAAATATATGTGAACTTTTTGTATTGTAGCAAGTTGTTCTGTTATGTACACACTTTAGCACAGATGGCTATTTTGAGAGAGTGTAAGCAAAACTGGTTATAACAAATGAATTTTGTATTCCCAAGATTTGTTTTTCTCTCAGTATGTTATCATTTTGAGCTACATTTTTGGAAGCATATATGACAGGTGTACTTACCAACTGTGCCTGAAAGAATTATGTTTTGAAAAAAATCTACCACAGCAAATCTCTAGCTCCCTGTCCTTTTTTCATGTTGAAATTATTCCTGCATGAATTTGTTTACTTCATATTTCTCAGGTGTATTTATTTATAATTTATACCCTGCCTACTTCCCAAATGATTTTAAGATAGCTTTTTTAAAATTCATGTATAAGACAATTAAACTAAAAATAGCTCAGACTCATGTGAGTGTATGTGAGGGAGGGGTTCTCAGTGGAAAAGTACATATGCCTTAATTAATAAAGCATTTATTAAAAGATGGTCCTCTTGCCACCTGCCTAGAATTACTTGAATAATTTGTTATTTATTTGTTAACTATTTAGGACCTCACCTCAGTCTTCCTCAATCAATCTTTGGGATTGGGTTGTTTTAATTAAGCTCCTCAAGGGGTTGTTATGAGCACCAGTGATGGCAAATCACTTGGAGAGGGAGAGCTATGGGAAGAGATCAAAGGACAATTTAAGCTACAAGACATTTGGTATTTACAGACTTTGGAAACCATTATCAAGGTTTTACAACTAGTGAGTTGGTTAATTTTTCCTGTTTCTTCTTCATGTAAAAATAAAGAAAACCATTTTATTTTGTCTCAC
Source organism: Lynx rufus (assembly GCF_022079265.1). Lineage (NCBI taxonomy): Eukaryota > Metazoa > Chordata > Mammalia > Carnivora > Felidae > Lynx > Lynx rufus. The sequence goes on from NW_025814867.1 coordinate 66,112,767, forward strand.
CTGCTGGAGAGAACTGTGATGATTACATTAGATACTAAATGTAAAAATGTTTTGAAAATCATGAAATTAAAAAACAGCCAGTTTTTATTGTTATTATTGAAAACATGTGGTTTAATAATCTGACTACTAAGGAAGTTGTATGGCCTGGGGGCTTTGGGATCTCACGGTGTGTGACTCCTGAATCCCACTCACTATGGTATCTCAGGTAAGAGCCTTAAATAATGAAGATGAAGGGATCTGGGGATCCTTCTTCTTCTTACATAGACTTTCAAACAATCCTGCTGTTTTCAGACTTGGATTCACCATCCTTTGAATTACTTGTGTTGCCAATTCCTGGGACATTTGGAGTTCTGTAGTGCAAGTTGGGTTGGTTTTTACCTTCTCTACTGCCAGTTTAGCAACTTTCTTAGCTAAGTACTTTACTTTTTGTTTTTGGTGTGTGTGTTTTAGTTTTTTATTTTTTGCATTTAGCTTCCAAAATAGTACTATTGTCTGCCCTCTCTTCTTTTGTTATCGTAAGATTTTGCATCTTTCAAAGGCTCTGAACTATCATTTAACCGGGTGTTGGGGAGTAGTGAGGAGTGCTAATACACGGTTTTTGCTTTGAATTTATTCTTTTAAAGTGTAAATGCCTTCTCTTTAAACTCATTAGTTGGAAACCTGATTCACACTCTTATCTTAAGAATGTTTGAAAATATGGTGCATATGTTTTGCTTTCAGCTAAAGATATTAGAATTATCCCACCCACTCCAAAGCCCTAGGTCCGTTCATTTTACTCTCAGTAACATTAAAGAAGTATGTAAATAAATGTAAAAAGGCTTTTCTGAAAGAGGGAGCCATGAATAAAGGATGTCAATATTTTTGAAAAGTACTGGGTGGTGATCCTTGTTGGCAATGCTCTTCCCAAAAGTCTCTTAGGATTTCATGTTTTTTTTTTTTCCTATAAAATCTCAAAAATGTGACAGCAGTATTCCTAAATCTACTATAGGAGTGATAAACCTAAGTTTGAAAGTACATGGACACTTTCACCAAAATCTAGTAAAGGAGACTGAAAGAAATTAGGTTTATCAACCTTACCAATAAAACAGATAATTAAGGAAAGAAAAGTGGTATAATTTATATGTCTAAGTGAAAGTACTTTAGTGGATATGGGGGCAATGTCTACATTAGTAGATGCTGTGGCTGTACATATTTATACCATAAGTCCAAGTACCACATCATGTAACTGTTAGCAATCGGGATGATCTTGGGCCTTTGCTGACACAGGCCACATTGCTTCTCATTTTCCTTAGGTCTGTTGCTACCAGGTGTGCTATTAGGAAGCTATAATGACCTGATGTACTCTTTTATTGACTCTCTATTGGGTGTAATTACATTAATTACTTTATGGAAAAGAGAATTCACTTGGGACAGAGAAGTTTTGATGAGAAATAAGAAAAGCAATCTACATTTTTAGAGTAGAATCCAGGATAGTGACCTACAGCAATGATAATCTAAATTTTTTACATGCTTGGTTAATCCTAGTCTAATCTCTATATTGTGACTACTCTAACTTTTTTGGAAATAGCATAGAACGATCCTATTCCATCACATGACTTTTGATGTGTCTACTCTCAGTTGTGTATGCTCCTGCAGAGTTGGCAAAAATCAGGGTGAAGAAGATATCAAAATCCTTTTCCTACTTTGCTTTGGTTTAAAGCTAAGGATGCTGCTAAACTAAGACTTTCTTGTGCTTTAATCTTGCTACCCATCCCCCCTCCTCCCCTAGGACCCTCTATCAGGCTATGAAGGCATGGGATTGATTCTAGCGCTATTGAATAGTAGTATCTAAGTGGAGGCCTCCAATGACCCACTGGGCCATAATATGTCTGTGGTTTATAATGTGCATTGTAATCTACTCTTTAGGTACTACATTTATATGATGTCTACACATGCGTAGAATGGAGGTCCATTCTCAAAGTGTTTGTAAAACTATTTTATAAAATTAGAAAGTAATTCAAAGAGAATAAATATCCTCGGGTAGCCTTATCTGATACTTCCATGAAGACAGGCACATGATTATTGTAATTCTTTCACTCCAAAAGAGAAACGTAACACCAGGAACTTGAAGCCTCAGGTTGTCTCATTAGACTGATGAGCCCTTAACTTCTATTGCCTCTATTTTTATATTTTAACCAAAGAACCGTGGCTTACTATTAGTGTCATTGTGAGCAATAACCAGTGAAGATAATAATATAATATCCAGTGAAAATAAAACACAAATATAGAAAAACTTTAGAGGTCAGAAGAGTGCCAAATTAAGATATATGTATTCTCATATTATATTTAATGATGATGTATAAACTGTTAAAACCAAAGCAGATTAAAGAAAATGCATTTGTACTGCAATTTTTTTTCAAATAAGCAAGTGGAGATTTCTAAGTCTGTTCTATTTGCTGACTCCTCTTTTTGTTGGTGTCAACTCTGTGAAAGCTGAAATGACAATCACTGCATGACATAACCATCTACCTGGGTATGTCAGAAATATTAACCACGTGGGAGTCATTTAAAAAGCAAGTAAGTATGACCAGGATCATTTAGCACTTAGAACCTTCCAGAGCAGCAGTTTAAAAAATAGCCTTGGGCCACAGAGTCTTCTTTGCCAGCTAACATACTGGGTTTATTATATAAAAGGGACATTGTGATGCTTTGATCCCTAATTCACACATTTTAGAGCATTGCTGGCTTCAAATCTTGATGTGTGTATTGTTGCTGTTTATTTGTAACTTTTCTGGGTTTGTTTGTCTGCCTTTTTTGGGTGTCTTGTCTTCACTGCTTTAATCATTTGCATGCTGGTGTTTGTTTTTAGCTAGAGGATATATTTGTGTGGTCCTGTATTTTGTCAAAATTCTTTATCACAGTAGGCCCCCACCTCACTATCAGTCTTGGAGATTAAGTATCATGCCTAAAAGTCATATATTTTTGTTCTGAATTTACTTTCCTCTTGCATTTAATTGATAGATAAGCAGGTTTTCTTCTCTTGCATTCTGTTGGTTTTTGTAGGTCGCTTGTTCTAAGTATATAGCAAGAAAAAATGTGGCATATGTTCTAGTAAAATGAGTGGTTATTCTTGCCATTCTGTAGAAACCTCCATGACTTGAAAACAATGGAGGCAGGTGAATTATGTTTCACTATGTCAGCCCCAAGCTAAATGGAGCTTTATCTTTTCCACACAGTGAAAGCATCTAGAGGAAATGCAAAGTAGTTTCCATTGTACAATGAATCACTCATTAAAGTTAATTGACATCCATGGAGCACTTGTTTCAGATATCACAGGTATAGGAGCAAAATCAGGAGACCCCCTTGTCCATGGGGGATACGTTCCAAGACTTTAGTGGATGCCTGAATCTGCAGATCATACCGAACCTGTATATACTGTCTTTTCCCACACATACATACTTATGATAGTTTAATTTATAAATTAGACACAGTAAGAGATTAACAACAACTAATTATAATAATATTAGAACAATTATGACAATTTTCTGTAACAAAAGTTATGTGAAGGTGGTCTCTCTGTCAAAATATTTTATTGTATTGTCCTCACCCTTCTTTTTCTTGTGATGATGTGTGATGCCTGCATAATGAGCTAAATGTCACAGTGCCATAGCATTAGGCTATGGCCTAGCGTTAGGCTACTATTGATTGACCTTCTGAGGATACTCAAGAGGGTCATCTACTTCTTAATTGTGGTTGACCACAGGCAGCTGAGCCCATACAAAGTGAAACTGGATAAGGGGGTACTACTGTGTCTCACTGGACCAATTTTAACTTGCACCGGTCGTTTGACTTACTTATTAAGGTTTTACGGTTGAAAGGAAGCACTGAGGTATGCATCTATTGTTCATTGAAACTAGAGAATAAAATATGACAAAAACAACTTTTAAAAGAAGAAAGTACGGGGCGCCTGGGTGGCTTGGTCGGTTAAGCGTCTGACTTCGGCTCAGGTCATGATCTCACGGTCCGTGAGTTCGAGCCCCGCGTCGGGCTCTGTGCTGACAGCTCAGAGCCTGGAGCCTGTTTCCGATTCTGTGTCTCCCTCTCTGTCTGACCCTCCCCCATTCATGCTCTGTCTCTCTCTGTCTCAAAAATAAATAAACGTTAAAAAAAATTTTAAAAAAGAAGAAAGTACTTGCATATATAGACACTGGTGCCAGAAAATAAATAAATAAATAAATGGCACTGGAAAGATACCTAAAGAACTATGCTGAACAAAAGAAGCTCCTAGAGATATTAAAACCACCCACAAATGAATCAGAAAAAAAGCCGCAGTTGAAAGATGGCTTGAAATCTATTGGTAGTTGAGCTGGGGACTATTTCGACCTGCTCATCTTCTAAACGCTCTGTCTTTTCTGTGCTAGTATGTCCTGTACCAGTCAGTAACCTTGACTAGAACATGTTCAAGTGTAGATCTGTGATCTCATGGACTCCTGAAAGCGAAGTTCCTTGAAAATCATCGTTTAAAATCTGTAAATCAGTGCTATTCTTTTCCATTGTGAGCAGTCTTTTCCCCAGAGGAATCCTGCCTGATGAGTAGGAGTGCATTGTTTGAAAGAACTGCAGAAGTATTTCCTAGGTGTTTTTCCCCTTTAGCAAACCGTTGGGAAGATGGAGGAGTATGCAGCATGAGGTGTGCTGTCATTATATTTATTCTGGGCCTTTTCAGCACTGTAATTTATTTCTGTGCCAAAACAATATGAATGGTTAAAAATGTACTTCTCCACAAAATGAAACAATTGGACTGGATTCCTATTAAATTATGCACATATCTTAGCGAAGAGAATGGTATTTTTGAATAATAAAAATCATATCTTTTTGCAAAAACAAACTACTTAAAATCCTTATCAGTACATTTTTAAGGGGGACTCTCCCAGTTAGACCTAAAATGAACTTTTGAAAAATTTCAACAATTCCCTGAAAGCTCACCACATCTTTAATTTAGAATAGATTATATCCACCCTCTCTTGTCTTTTTTTTTTTTTTTTTTTTTTTTTTTTTTTTTTTTTTTTACTAAGATGCCTCCTTCTGGAAATGAACACTTAAAACAGAATTCATGTCTACTTTTTGAGACATACAGAATCACTTTATTGTACATGGAGACTCTTAAAGAATAAGTATGGCCAGATCATCCCTTTTATGAAAAAGAAATGAGCAGCTTGGGTAAGGGAACCATTAAAAGTCTAAAAAAATGAACACTAGACAGAATTAGTAATTCCCTGTCCTGTGATCCTAAAGCAAAGGATAAGGAAGTTTCCAGTCATTGAACATCCAGCATTTTTCTGATGCCTCCACATGTGTTCTCATGGAATTCTCAGAGCCACCATGCAGGGTGAGTACAATCAAATGGCATATATATAATAGATGAGGATACTGAGTTGTAGAGAGGGTAAGCTAATTCAACTAGTGAGTAGGTCTGAGTTTGAGTCCAAATGTGAAGGTCTCTAAAGTTTAATGCCCTTCCCTCGAAATCACGCTACTTGCATTATTTATTGTTCTTTTATAGTGTTTCTATTTGAGCACTTACCAAACTGCTTTAAATTTCCCCTGCTAGATGAGTTCTTCAGTGTCAGAAGCCACAACTTGCACATCCTAGTGCTCATCAAATATTCAGTATTAGTGACTGGCATATGGTTGGTTCTTACAAAGATTTGTTAAATAGATGCCGAGGTTGAAAACATTCATCAAGTACAGCTTCCCCCATTTGTCAAACAAAGGTGGTAGAGTGGCATACCTGTCAAAGTATTTAGATATTCTGAAGATCAATGTTAAATACATGTGTAGTTATACTACACTTCTACTGCAGTGGCAAGGTTTACATAATTGACACTGAAGACTCTAACATGTGTAAACAGTGCTTAACTTCTGTCTACTTGAGTCACCTTACCAAAAAAAACCCTTTAAGTACGCGTTCAGAAATGATAATGTCGGGGCGCCTGGGTGGCGCAGTCGGTTAAGCGTCCGACTTCAGCCAGGTCACGATCTCGAGGTCCGGGAGTTCGAGCCCCGCGTCAGGCTCTGGGCTGATGGCTCGGAGCCTGGAGCCTGTTTCAGATTCTGTGTCTCCCTCTCTCTCTGCCCCTCCCCCGTTCATGCTCTGTCTCTCTCTGTCCCAAAAATAAATAAACGTTGAAAAAAAAAAAAAGAAATAACAATGTCAAGAACAATATGAGAAAAATAAAAAGATATGTATTTCAAAGGAAAGCATTTATATTTACCTGTGTGGTATGTGCATTACCTAATGTGCAAAAGGAAAAAATAAACTGTAGTTAAGTTTAAAAGAGTAGTGACCAAATTCTTTTGGTAAATTGTTTCTATAATATGTGAGGTTTGTTATAATTCTTCTTACTTTGGGATTCATAATTGGTATTAGTTTCTAGCTCCCATTAATATGATAATGGAGTGTTGCCCAAGTGTTTTGTTTATATGCCTGACCTCTTTTCCATGAGCACCTGGAGAGCACAGACTGACTGTTCATCTTTGTAGCCCTGCAGGTGGTTAATGGGTGAATTCATACTTTACCATACTGTTGTGCATGATTGAGGATGCAAATTGTGATATACTCAGAAAACCATCATGCCTAGATTGGAAACACCATCCCCCAATCTTTTCTTAAATGTCTCTTGACTTTGAGTTCCTAATAAGTAAAATAAACATTACAGTAGTTATAAAGTCTTTTCTCCCTCTGGCAGTCATATCTTATTGACGTAGATAAACATAAGCCTAAGGATACCCTCTTTTTAAAAATTAAATTTCCTATTAATAGGTTACACTGGTGCAATTCTGGATCAAACCATAAGCTCCAACCAAAATGTGTATCATTTTAAATGAACCATAATTAATGAGAGTTAAAAGTTATACTATGAAGGGAGCTGGAAGTATGCCTAATGTATTCGTGTTAAAACGGTTTATTGTTTTAGGAGGAAAGTTGTGTTAAGTTAGAAACAATACTGTTTTAATCAGAGGATGTCAGAGTTTAAGGATCTTTTCTCCTGCCTAGATATATGATTAACAGATCAATCATTCCCTAACAGGAACTCTCTTGATGATGCAGTCTTTCTTTGAAAATGATCCCAGTTCTCTTTTGATGTGTCATGGATTCATTGCTACCCTGAGGGTGAAAACTCTGCTTCAATGATAAATTTAAAAGAAAGTCCACATTTCAATGAATAATAACTAAAATTATAACAAGGATGAGCAACTTTATTTATAATAGTAGCTTTTTATGGTATCCATCACCAAAACATCTTGAATTTTATTTTTTTAATCTAAAAATTTGGGGTTTGTTTATTTTTGAGGGTGAGAGAGACAGAGTGCTAACAGGGGAGGAGCAGAGAGAGAGGGAGAGACAGAATCCGGAACAGGCTCCAGGCTCTGAGCTGTCAGCACAGAACCTGACGTGGGGCTTGAACTCAAGAACTGTGAGATCATGACCTGAGCTGAAGTCAGACGCTTAACCAACTGAGCCACCCAGGCACCCCAAAACATCTTGAAGTTTAAAAACAACATAGTTTTTAATTGCACTATTGGAACTATTGAAAATGCATATTAATGAACTATTGAAGATGCATATTAATAAACTCATTACCCTAACTCATAAAAAGCACATCTTAATATTGTATATTACTCAAGATCCATTCCTTTGCACATATTCAAAAACAGAAAAACTCTTTGGACTAAAAATACAAAACAATTAAAAAATTTTTTTAATATTTATTTATTGTTGAGTGACAACATTATTTATTGTTGAGAGAGACAGAGTGTGAGCAGGGAAGGGGCAGAGAGAGAGGGAGACACAAAATCTGAAACAGGCTATAGGCTCTGAGCTGTCAGCACAGAGCCCGATGCGGGGCTCGAACCCATGAACCGTGAGACCATGACCTGAGCCAAAGTTGGATGCTTAACCAACTGAGCCACCCAGGCGCCCCTAAAAATACAAAATGTGCACATAAAATAATAATTACATTGTATTTTACCCTGCTTTTTTATACAATAGATTGCAAACAGCACTGTATGTCAGTAAATCTAAAGAAAATATTATAACTTGCATGGCTTAATATAGCTTTTTATGGATGCAACATAATTATTCATTGGGAATTTAGGTTATTCCCAATTTAATTTTTTAAATAATGCCATGGTGGAAAACACACACACGCACACATGCGCCTGCGCACACACACAGAAGCATGCATACACCCATAAAGCTTTGTGGGCTTTTCTGATTATTTCATTGGAATAAATTCCTACAGGTAAATTTGTGAGATTAATAGGTATGCACACTTTTTTTTTTACATTTGGAAATATAACTAATTTAAACTTACAGAAACCTGGCAAAAATAATACACAGATTTCCCCAACCCCTCTCACCCAGCTTCCTTTAAAATTAATGTAGTGTAACCATAGCACACTTAACAAAACCAGAAAATTGCATTGGTAGGAAACTATTATCTAAACTGCAGACCTTAATTGAATCTTGCCAGTTTTCTCTTTCATTTTTCTGTGCTAAGAAAATGCACAGAAAATGAAATGTATGGGCTCCCACATTACATTTAGTTATTTCTCTTTAGCATGTTCCAGTCTGTGACAGTTCCTCCGTCTTTTCCTGTCTCTCATCATTTTGACCCTTTTGAAGAATACCGGTCAGTTATTTTGTAGAATGTTCCTCAATTTAGGTTTGTCTGAGGTTTTCCTGTGACTTGGATGAAGTTACACATTTTTGGCAAGAATATGGGAGAAATCACGTTGCATCCCTCACAGTGCATAGGACCAGGGGTTTTGTGATGTCCTCAGGTGTTATCACTGGTGATGTTATCCACCCTGAACATGTGCATGTCATGGTGCTTGCTGTGTTTCTCCACTGTAAATCTGCTATATTTACCTTTGTAATTATAACTGTCTTGGAGGAGAAACTGAGATTATGCAAATCTTCTATTTCTCCTCATTTTTTGCCCACTAGTTTTAGCATCCACTTGTGAATCTTGTCTGCAACAATCATTACAATGGCATTTACCCAGTGGTGATTTTTCTAATTTCTTTTCCCTTTAGATTCATGCTACACATTTTAAATAACTTGTTTTTATTCTTAATTGTGGAATGCTCCAGAAGTAAAATATTCAAAAAAACAGTAAAACAATTATCTCTGCATTTCCCAACCTGATTTAATACACTGGTAACATTTGGAACATTAGCTTTAGATCTCTTATTTTTGCACATGTTTTTTGTTTTGATATTTCTTTAGAAATAAAACATAATGGATATGGGTAAGTTCCCTTCTGTCCCTTTACTCTCCTTACCTCTCTGGGAAGTTGGCATTTATCCATTGCATGCATTTTTAATTACATATGTGCATATATATTTGATCACAAATATTGTAAAATATTATGCATATCAAAATTTTATCTAAACCATATCATACATATAAAGCTAAATGTACTTTCTCTATTTGCTTTTTACCTGTTAATATTATCATTATATTTTTTAGATTTATCAGTGTTGATACATATAGATCTAGTTCATTCATTTTAACTGCTGAATAATATTTCATATGTTCTAGGAAATATGCTTAAGATTCAACATTTATTCAAATAATTTATTGAGCAGTTATGATGGGGCCAGCAAATGTTCTATTCTCTGACTTGAGAGAGTATCCATTAACGAGAAAGAAGATTTCCATTTTAGGACAAATATTGTGGTGTAATAGCAAAAACTTGAAACCATGAAAACTTCTTAACTTAATCATATGTTATATTTTCACCAAAAAGAAAAAAAAAAGCTGGTCCAATATGTGAAGTGATGGATGTGTTAACTTGATGAGGAGAGTCCTTTCACAATATAGACATATATCAAATCATCAAGTTGTACACTTTAAATACTTACAATTTTTATTTGTTAATTATGCCTCAGTAAAGCTTAAAAATAATGTTATGTCTCATTCATTCATTTATATAATCTACAAATCCATACTTATCATCTGTTGTAGGCACTAGGGATATAATGTGCTTTCCTTAAGAAGCTTATAGTCTAGAAGAAAGATATAAACTTGTGACTAGTAATATATTTGTCTAAATGCTATAATTGGCATCTTTCCAGTTATTGTGAATTCAGAAAACAGGCAGTGATCGTCAGATTTTTCTTAAGGAGAAACTAACTAGACTTCACAGAGGAAGTGATAATTACCAAATCGTAAATATTGGAAAGTAGCTCTCAGTTTGGTTGGGCTTTCAGAAGAAAATTTTAAAAAAAGGTATTAGTAGAAGTAATGAGGAGAGACACATACAGTTAAATTTAAAGGCACATAATCTAAAATGAATGCATGAGACGGCAGGTATGTAGTGGGAAGGATATTGTAGAATCAGGAAATAATACTGAAGTACAACACATATAGAAGCCCTATCTGGAAGGGACTTTCAGCTATTGTAGTTCCCTCATGGCAGCTAACTGTGTGTATCCTCAAGGAGGATAACTCTGGGTGAAAACCTGGCTTGGCTCTTCTTTAACCGTGTGATCATGGGCAATTCACTTTCTCACTAAGTCTTGGTTCTTTCATCTCTAATATTGGAACACTACTACTGGGTTCAAATGGATGCTATGAGGGTATAATAGATGTGACTAAACCCCATGCATAGCCCATAGTACATTATCATAAATATTAAAGCTGTCATTGCTATATTTGCATGCTGTGTTTAATTTTTTCCTATCAACATGAGGAAGTCCTTACAGTTATTTTAAGCAGTAAAATAATTACCTTTTCAAATGTTGGGATGGGGTAATAGTTTATTTTTTCATTTTGAGTTTAATAGAAAAAAATTATTTCACCATTTTTTTATCCATTGCCTTATGTATTTATGTTTTTTGTTTATTTGTTGGTAAGAACACTTAAGTTCTACTCTGAGAAAATTTCTGCTTTACAATACAGTATATCAACTGTAGTCACCCATGTTATACGTAAATCCTCACATCTTTTCATTTCACGGCTTAAAAAAAAAAGTTTTCATCCTTTTACCAACCTCTCCTTACTTTCCCCACATCCAGCCCCTGGCAACACTTTTTACTCTGTTTCTATGAATTTGAGGTTTTTTTTAGAATCCGCTTTTTTTTTTTTTTAAGACTCTACTTATAAATGTTACCATACAGACTTTGTCTTTTTCTGTCTGGCTCATTTCATTTAGCATAATCCTTTAAGGTCCATCCACATTGTCACAAATGGCCGGATTCTCTCTTTCTCATGGCTGAGTAATATTCCATTGTGTTTATACACACCACATTTTCTTTATCTATTCATCCATTGATGAACACAGGTTGTTTTGGTATCTCGGCTATTGTGATTGATGCTGCAGAGAACATGTGAGTACAGATATCTTTTCCATATCCTCTTCTTTTTTCTTTAGGTTACAAACCCAGAGGTGGGATTGCTGAATCATAGAGTAGTTCTATGTTTAATTTTTTAGGAGCTACATACTGTTTTCCATAGTGGCTGCACCCATTTACCTTTCTGAAATTACTGTTTTTTCAAAAAAAAGTTTATTTATTTCATTTTTGAGAGAGAGTGTGGGGAGGAGAAGCAGAGAGAAAGGGAGAGAGAATCCCAAGCAGGCTCTAGGCTGGCAGTGCAGAATGCAATGCAGGGTTCAACCCACAACTCTCGGATCCCACAGCCCTGGGATCGTGACCTGAGTTGAAAGCAAGAGTCAGACACTCAACCAACTGAGCTACCCAGGCACCCCTGAAATGATCACATTCTTAATTTAAGACAGAACAGTATTGTAGCAATTTGGGTAATGACTTGAAGGGACTTAAGAGACAGTAAGACTTCTTATGAGAGTGTTACATTTGTTGAGTATGTAGAGGGTAATGAGGTAAAATTTTTTAATACATTGTTTGTATTAGTTTCTTAGGGACGTTGTAAAAGAGTACCATATTCTGGGTGGCGTAGACAACGAGAAATTTATTTTCTCACAGTTCTGGAGGTCAGAAATCTGAAATCAAGATGCCAAGAAAGTCCCACTCCCTCTGAAGGTGCTCCCTCTAGGTTGTCGTAGTTCTTTGGTTTGTAGCAAGAAAACTCCAATATACTTATGGCATTCTCCCTATATCAATGTCTGTCTTTCACATGGCTTCCTTTAATGACACCAGCCATATTGGATTAGGGACCCACTCTACTGCAGTATGACCTCTTCTTAACTGATTGTGTCTGCAACAACCCTATTTCTAAATAACACCACATTCTGAAGTGCTGGGGGTTAGGACTTCAACATATGAATTTAGGAAGACACAATTCAACCCATAACATTGTTTCTTCTAACCTTAGGGTCACATGATTCTTTCTAGGTGTTTCCCAGGATTATGGTAATGATTATGTGTGAGAATTCATAACTAATTTTTAGTTATAATGTTAGCTTTGTAATAGAACCAATTGTCTCAGCTCATTGTCGCTATTCAAAAACAAGCATCATCATTCAAATACTGGGCAAGTGTGGGGTGGTATCCATAACTTCTATCTATTGATACATGTAGTTCTTGGATCAAGTAGTTTAAAATGTAGCGGTGTCAGGTTTTAATAAAACAAAATACAAAATTTTGTTTGTGATATGATTAAAACTATGTCAGGAATATGCATATGTGTATGCATGTCTGAAATTTAACATGCTAAAAAGAAATGTTATTTTTATTATGATACTAAGATTATGATTTTTTTCAAATTATCTTTTTGTTGATTTTTCTTATGAATAGGCAAAAGCAGATAAATCCAAAAATATCAGCTGATTTATTAAACCTGATAGTTTTGACTCAGATCTTGATTTCTATGCATTGAAAGCTATCATCATTATTCTGAGCACATAGAAGAAGCTTAGAAAATGCTTGGTGTTGTGATGTGACTATTAATTCTACACCTCAGATGTAACATGGAAAGTGAGTAGAGTACAGGGTTATTTTACTGCATCCATTTCATTTTTATTTTTTTTAATTTTTTAATTTTATTTTTATTTTTTAAAATTTACATCCAAATTAGTTAGCACATAGTGAAACAATGATTTCAGGAGTAGATTCCTTAATGCCCCTTACCCATTTAGCCCATCCCTCCTCCCACAACCCCTCCCGTAACCCTCAGTTTGTTCTCCACATTTATGAGTCTCTTCTGTTTTGTCCCCCTCCCTGTTTTTATATTATTTTTGTTTCCCTTCCCTTATGTTCATCTGTTTTTTATCTTAAAGTCCTCATATGAGTGAACTCATATGATTTTTGTCTTTCTCTGACTAATTTCACTTAGCATAATACCCTCCAGTTCCATCCACATAGTTGCAAATGGCAAGATTTCATTCTTTTTGATTGCTGAGTAATAGTCCATTCATCCATCTGTGGACATTTGGGCTCTTTCCATACTTTGACTATTGTTGACGGTACTGCTATAAACATGGGGGTGCATGTGTCCCTTCAAAACAGCACACCTGTATCCCTTGGATAAATACCTAGTAGTGCAATTACTGGGTCATAAGGTAGTTCTATTTTTAGTTTTTTGAGGAACCTCCATACTGTTTTCCAAAGTGGCTGCACCAGTTTGCATTCCCACCAGCAGTGCAAAAGAGATCCTCTCTCTCCACATCCTCACCAACATCTGTTGTTGCCTGAGTTGTTAATGTTAGCCATTCTGACAGGTGTAAGGTGGTATCTCATTGTGGTTTTGATTTGTATTTCCCTGATGATGAGTGATGTTGAGCATTTCATTTTTATTTTAACTATTGGCCCATTTCTTGATCCTGAAAGCCATAAAGTTTAAATTTCCTTAGTTCATTTTAACTAAGAGTAAGGATGAAAAAGTGATATGCACCTCATTCATTTACAGGAGGATTATAAAGTATCATGGCAGATTCTTTTTTCTGGAAAAGCAATTTTTTGACTCAAAAAAAATTACAGTGCTTTTTGAGTGTGATGAGATGAGAAATAGAAGTATGCCGTTTGTTAATTATGAGTTATTTGTGATATTTTCAGAAATTCCATAAGTAACTCAATTTAAAATGAAAACATGGACAAAGTATACAAAGTTATTTTGGAAACAAAATGTCATTACTGAAGGTGTACTTTTTCATATCCCGAACTAATAAATAGTTCAGAAAGTCCTTTGCATATTTATCAAAATGTCATCTTCAGGTACTGGGTTGGAAAATTAGTAACTGCTGGAGTGTGTGACTGTTGAAAGGTGTTACTATATGCAGAGGCCTAAGTTTTTAGCTTCTGGCATAAAGCAAAGATGTTAATCATAAATGTCGAGATTTAAAATGCCAGAAGTTCTAAGCATAAAAATAAAGGCCAAGAGTTAAGCATCTATTGTACTGTAAATCTCAATGTACAAAAAGAGAACACAGTACTCTAAAAGTGCTCAAACTTACAGTATTTACTATAATAGCTAAGAATGCCATAAATAGCAAACAGCTTTATAGAGTATAATGGCAGATTCCTTAATTTTATTCTTAGAGGATGGCTTGCCTTGGCTTTTTAAATTGTCTGAGGGATGGTGTGGTGTTAGTTCATGCTTCACACCTATACCACTTGTTCTTTTAGTTTTTTAATGTTTCTTTTTGAGGGGGGGGGGAGCCGGAGAGGGGCAGAAAGAGCGGGAGACACAGACTCCGAAGCAGGTTCTAGGCTCTGAGCTGTCAGCACAGAGCTTGACATGGGGCTCAAACCCATGAACTGTGAGATCAAGACCTGGGCCGAAGTCGGATGCTTAACCGACTGAGCCACCCAGGCTCCCCTATACCATTTATTCTTAAATACATATGTGACTGTTAATATGTTTGGCAAAATATAATTTTGCTTCCCTGACAAAATTCTTTGCAAGTGGAAGAACTAGCACAAAACCTCTAGTGAAATAATATGGGATTGGACAACTTACCTTAACATAAACACGTTGGAAGACAGAAGACCTAAGACATGCCTCCATGCTTCACTATATTTGTAACAATATTTCTCCTGCCACTTTACATTTGACGTTTTGCTCAATTTCCCAATACTTTCACCTATACTTTACTCATTTGCTCCTCCCCATGATGCAGATGAAATAGGTAGGAAATCCCATTTGATAGGTGAGGAAACTGAGCCTCTGGTATTTCTAGTATTTCTGCATTTTAAATGCAGAACAGCAGAGTTCAAACAAGAAAGAATTTGTTTAGAGCTGTGAAGTTGTACTGGTTTATGGTTTTAGCAGATTAACATTTGATATTTATAGGTTGCCTTTCCTCCAAAGAGAATAGAGGTATTTTTCAAGTGTTATTAATGTATACCTGTGAGATAGCACAGAGTGTCTATGATGGTGAATAAAGACGGACCCAAACACTTAAGTGACCTGCATAAAGTCTCTGTTTACAGAAGGGTCTGTTCTAATGCCTGATGATGTAGAAATCCTTGGACAGGTGAAGGTTAAATCCTGGCTAAATTCTCCATGGCTTTGGACAAATTTAACTTCTGAGAGCCTCTGTGCTTCATTGTACAATTGGGTGTTGCTGATACCTCTTGGACAGAGTTGACCTAATGATTAAATGGGAGAACACGTGTAAATTGCCAAACAGAGGCCTGACACATTTGAGAAAACATATTTCTTCTCTCTCTCTCTCTCCTCTCCCCACCACCTAATACACTATTATTTCAGCTTATGTTATGTTACTTCAATCAAACCTAGTTACTATTTACCTCATTACCATATGTATAAGTATTTTGTAGTTTTATTCTAAGTTTAAACACCTTTTATAGTGTACCTCTTTCAACTGTATTGTTTTATTACCCTTGCTGAAAAGTAGAGGTCAATGCCACTATATAACAGCACAAATGGTTATGTATTACTCATTATTCAGGGGACATTTTTAGAAGGAGGCAGATGGGTAGGGACTCACTTTAGGTTTTGCTGGTTTTATCCTTGTCAATAAAGAGTTGATATCTCAGAATAAAAGAATTTGAAGTGACTGAGTTATATATATATATTTTTTAATTTTTTTTTCAACGTTTATTTATTTTTGGGACAGAGAGAGACAGAGCATGAATGGGGGAGGGGCAGAGAGAGAGGGAGACACAGAATCAGAAACAGGCTCCAGGCTCTGAGCCATCAGCCCAGAGCCCGACGCGGGGCTCGAACTCACGGACTGCGAGATCGTGACCTGGCTGAAGTCGGATGCTCAACCGACTGCGCCACCCAGGCGCCCCAACTGAGTTATATTTTTAAGAATTGTTATGGTATGACATGGGAGCTGGTTGTGATAAAGGTGTTTTTTTAAGGATTAAATGGAGATTTTAGGAAATTTAATGTGTAATTCAAAGACTTACATTATCAGTTTCATTTTTTCTCTTATGACTAATATAGAATAACTGTACATGATCAAAATGGCATTATCTTGTTGCTATGAAATGTACCCCTGGGTAATTGAGAAAAATAAGATGCTGAAAACACATAATGGCCAGCAGATTGTGAAGAATGTCTCCAAATACAGTGATTTCAGTGATTCATATTGAGTCATTCCTTTGTCAATAATTAGGTACCAGTACTAGTTACCTCCTGATGCCACCTTTAGCATATAATGATGTATCATATCATCCACATAGAGGAAGATAATATCTTCCCAATTGCTATGGTAGATCCTTGTGCATTTATTCTAAAAGCAGTATCAGAGCATTAGGGTATGCGTTAAGAGAAAAGGAATTAAAATAAGTCTGTTTTACTCTTTTTGAAATACTGGTCTGGTTTGTCAAGTTAGCATACCTATTGATGATTTTTGCAATAATATTAAACTAAAACTTTTTCAGAAAAGGAAAGGAGTATCAAGCACGGTGCCAACTATCTTACCTACATTATTGTATTCAGTTCTTAGAAGAACCCTGTAAACTCAATAGTATTATCTCACTTGACACATGAGGAAACTGGAGCTTGGAGAGGATAAACCCTTGTTAATGTCACATAACCAGTTAGTTAGACATCAGAATGCAATCTCTATCTGACTGTGATATCCCTTATTTATTGTTGTTGTTTCTCAGTTACATGCAGTCAGTCAATGATCATTAGTATCTGGAGACCTATGTTAAGCTGCTAAAGTTTTGTTTCACTTTCTGGAGTAACAAGAGGTGAATGAAAAGTATACAAAATAACAAAATTTTTGTGGCAGATTTCTGTAAAATATGAAAGAAAATATAAACACAATCAATAGCAGAATGGTCATATCTGAAATTTACTTATTTCACATATGAATTACTACTCATTGTATCAAACATATTAATCAATTCCTTATTTTGTACCAAGAATTATGCATTTGTATTATTATCCCAGTTTTACAGATGAGGCAGCTGATGCCTAGGGAGTTTAAATAACTTATTGAAGGTGACAAAGCTTTGGAAAAGCTAAAAATTGAGTAATGTCTGAATGACTACAAAGTCTTTGGACTTAGTCACTATATTATATCTTGGGCTGTAGAGGAAGCCCTGTAGGGAAAAAAAAACATGGTAAATTTTGGACATGTCATTCAATACTGTAGGAAAATGTGTTAAAGAAATAAAAGACTACCCTTTCAGAAATGAATGGGTAACTCTGTATCTGCATAAGATACCATTACTAGTGAGTTAACTAGGACAATAGTATATTAAGGATTTAAGCTCATTAATTATTAGAATAGCTTTTAAAATTTCTAGTATAAAGACCATTTCTAAAGTTATTTTTTTCCACTTTAAGTTAAATAAGACAGAATAAGAGAATTTAGAGAGTACCAGTTGGGATGAGACACAGGTTCGTAAACTTGGAGAAAATGATCCAGATTAGGATAGATTTTCTGACTCCCAGGAATCTGCAAGGTAATAGGGATTTGAGATGTGCCTTATTATTATAAAAAACTATTTTTCCATGGTTTTGCATGATGATTAAATTTATTTATTTTTTACTCAAATTCAATCAACATGGTAGCATTGTTTTCTCCATGCTGACTAAAGGAGCTCTTCTTTTTTTAATCATATATGTACATATGTATTTTCATGTATTTTTTATTAAAAAAAATTAAATTGTGGTGGGAAAACAGTAATATAAAATTACCATCTTGCCAAGACCAGAGGTTTTGATCAGCACATATATACCTTTTATTTTTTTAATTCAAGTAGGTTAACATACAGGTTAGTCTTGGCTTCAGGAGTAGAACCCAGTGATTCATCTCTTACAGATGACACCCAGAGCTCATCCCCAAAACGTGCCCTCTTTAATGCCTGTCTCTCATTTAACCCATCCCCCCACATACCTCCCCTCCAGCAACTCTCCGTTTGTTCTATTTAAGAGTCTCTTATGGTTTGCCTCCTCTCTGTTTTTACCTTATTTTTCCTTCCCTTCCTCCATATTATCTGCTCTGTTTCTCAAATTCCACATATGAGTGAAATCTTATGATATCTATCTTTCTCTGACTTATTTCGCTTAGCATAATACCCTCTAATTCCATCCATGTTGTTGCAAATGGCAAGATTTCATTCTTTTTCATTGCCGAATAGTGTTTCATTGATTATATATACACCACATCTTCTTTATCCATAAGTCAGTGGACATTTGGGCTCTTTCCAGAATTTGGCTATTGTCAATAGTGCTGCTATAAACATTGGGGTACATGTGCCCCTTCAAATAATCATTTGTATCCTTTGGATAAATACCTAGTAGTGCAGTTGCTGGGTTGTAGGGTAGCTGTATTTTTAATTTTTTGAGGAGCCTCAATACTGTTTTCCAGAGTGGCTACACGACTTTGCGTTCCCATCAACAGTGCAAAAGGGTTTCCCTTTCTCTGAATCTTTGCCAACATCTGTTGTTGCCTGAGTTGTCGTTTTGATTTGTATTTCCCTGATAATGAGTGATGTTGAACAATTTTTCAAGTATACCTGTAATGTGTAAAATACATTAATTATTTATATGGTGTTTGTTAGTCTTTAAGAATAATACGGTTTTAGATTTGGTATAAAGGAGGAGAGGAGTAAATGGGAAGAAATCCTGTTGGAAATGGTTGCACTGATGTCCATGTGGATCTTTCTTAATGAAATATTTTTATTCTAACATGGATAAATATCAACAGAATACCTTTTTTGGGTCATTTTTGGTCTTCTAAATAGCTGATTTGCAAAATGCCAGAATCTCAGGCTCATTTCATTGCACATACATCTCCCAATTGACCACTCAGCCCAATCTGTCTCTAGACCTGATTATTTTAATACATTTAGGAGCTTCAAGTAGCAGATGTAAACTGAGAAACTTATTAGAACAAATAAACAACAACAAAAAAAGCTCCAGTAAATTCTTACATAGAAGAACTCTGAAAATCAAGTCATTGTAAATAAGAAAAAAAGTGGTTGTAGGTAGGGAGGTATCACTTTACCAAATAGTTTTTAACCAATTATTTTATTCTTGGTGGCTGCTAGTACTTTATTAACTACCATTTACTGATGTCAGGAGCCAAGCTAGATATTTTATAAATGTCTAATTTAATATTTGCCAAAACATTTGGGGTTGGTGTGTACATGGAAAAGATTAAGTAACTTGTCCAAGGTTACATAGGTTGGGATTGACCCTGAGCTTGCCTGATGCAAAAGCCTATGATCTTTTCTACTATGCCATTATACAGTGTGCTAAAAGATATAGCAATGGTACCATGGCATACTACTCAGAAATAAAAAGTAATGAATTATCTGTGTGCTCAACAACTTCCATGAAACTCAAAAGAATGATGCTGAATGGGGGAAAAAGAAGCCAATCCCCAAAAATTACATACTACATTATTCCATTTATGTAAAACTGACAAATTGTAATATGACAAAACTATTGAAATGAGAACAGATTAATGGTTGCCAACGGTTAGGGAGGGAGCAGATGTGGGAAAAGGCAAGAGGGAAGTGGATGTGGTTAAAAAAGATCAACACAAGGGGTCATGATTTCATTGATGAAATTCAGAATCTTGACTCTGCTATAGGATACATGAACCTGTAAATGTGATAAAAGTGCATAGAACTACACACACACACACACACACACACACACACACTAACAACACCCACATATTCCCATGTACAAACATACACACATACACAGAAATATAAGTAAACTGGAGAAATCTGAATAAAGTCAGTGGATTGTACCAATGTCAATATCCTGGTTGTGATATCTGCTATAGTTTTGCAAGATGTTACCATGAGGGAAACTGGATAAAGGGTAAGTGGGCTCTTTCTCAACATTTCTTTCAATTGCACATGAATCTACAATTATCTAAAAAAAAGGAAGTTGGATTTTACAAAGGATAGCAAAGGGAACCTAGAAAGAGAAACTTTCAGTGAGTTTTGGGGCTTGATGGTCTTCCCTTCTTTCAGAACAGCCAGAGAGCTGGGGTAGTGATGCTTTTGACAGATTGTACGAACTGAGCAGGCTAACAGGCAGATCAACAGGACTGAGCATAAACAGGGTGCAGATGGAAACTGGAACTAACAGTAAGGCCTGACAGTGGGTCCAGAGCCCTGCTCAAATCAGTACAGAGTCCAAATCAATACAAATCCTGTGTAAAGAATTTTAGCCAGTCTACCCTTCCTGGGCCTTTACAATGGCCATTCAGCCCCCAATAATTGCTAAAGTATAGAGAATACACATGCTGTCTTTTCCAGTTAATATAACATTTTTGTGTGTGTTTTTTTTAGATAAAGGTAACACATTAAATGTATAACTGATTTTGTGTATATATTTTTCATATAAATTTACATATTACAAAATTCATTTAATTCACAGAAGATTTTTATTTTTATTTTATATAGTAGTTACTATAAACTGAGATATTAAATGAAGATCCATCCTTAGTTTTAAGAATGCCTAAATGGGGGCGCCTGGGTGGCTCAGTCGGTTAAGCGGCCGACTTCGGCTCAGGTCATGATCTCGCAGTCCGTGAGTTCAAGCCCTGCGTTGGGCTCTGTGCTGACAGCTCAGAGCCTGGAGCCTGTTTCAGATTCTGTGTCTCCCTCTCTCTGACCCTCCCCCATTCATGCTCTGTCTCTCTCTGTCTCAAAAATAAATAAACGTTAAAAAAAATTAAAAAAAAAAAGAATGCCTAAATGTTCACCACACATCTCAACATACTCCAAACAAAGCAACTGTTCTGCTTTCTTATGATTTATTTGTTTTCATGTGTTTCTCCTAACTAGACATTGAGTCCTAGAGTTGTGAAATAGTTCTTCACTTGTTTGTGTCTCTCTTCTTCTTTTTATCCTAGGCCCAAATGTCTAGCATAATATCATGCAAATAATGACACTTAATTAATGTCTGCTGAAATAATTTAAAAGTGAATTAGGAGAAGAGGTCAGGTGAAATTTCCAGGGAAGAGGAATCCTACAGAATCAGAACTAAAAGACCTGAGACTCCAAGAAATAATATTTCATTAGCCATCAAACAAGGACTTGGTTGAGGGACTAGCACAAGGTGTATAGATGTCCAGCCAACTGTAGAGTGAAGGCAGCTGATGGACATCAAGGCCAGAGGGGTGATCTGGAGACCGAGGTTCACACCTAGCTATACAAATAGGAAGCCAGCGAATGATGTAGAATACTGTCTTGCACCAGGTCTAAAGACAGTGCCATCTTGCATCTGCTGGAGCTAGATGCTGGAATATTTTTCTGATATCCAGGCTAGTCCAGAAGCATGTACAACATTTAAGCTTTACTTGCATGTAACTCCACGTACCTCATAATTCTTTTTGTCTGCTTTCATTACTTCATTTTCATTTGCCTTAATTTATTAATAAATTTATCATTTAAAGTCTTCAAGTTGCTGATAAATTGAAGAGAGAAGTTAATTTTGACTTCCTTAGCAACATTGTTTTTTGTTTTGACCCAGGACAGTTGCTTCACAGATGGACAGAAATATTGTTGCCCATAGACCACCAAATAGATTTGATAACTGTATAACTGGTGCATAAAAATTATGGATTCTGAATATATGTTCTTCAAAAATTAATGTAGATAGATAGAAATATATATGGATATATAAATATTTAGATACATGGGAAAAAAGAACTACTGTAAATGGACAATTTTACTATCAGCCAGACACTGTATGCTAACCATTCACATAATCTTCCTAACAATTGTCCCTTCGTTGAGTATTAATGTCCACACTTGTTAGGTACGGAAATTGAACTTTGGAAACATTAATTGACTGAAAGTCATACACAAATACTTGAGATGGGGTTAAATTTGATGGCTGACTACAGAACCCTGTTCATTCGGTAACAGTAAGTGTTTTTAACTCCACCCCTGCCCCCAAAGACCTAGGGTGGTATAATTTAATTTTCAGTTATCTACAGATTCTGGTGCAATTTTTTTTTATTTATGTCCCATTCTGTAAGTGGAATTGTGTATTTGTAATTTCCTCAGTTTGTCCCTTATCTTTCTGTATGTGGAAGCAATTATGATATCAGCTATTGAAACAGTTTCTGAATTGAAATACAATATGTCTAGTCAACCTGAGTGCCCACAGACCTTTAATGTGACAAGAGCAGTTCATTCTATTAAAAATCTGATATATTATCCAACAAACATATACTAAATGCCTACTCTTTATCAGTACTTTTCCCATATATTGGGGAAACTGAGATGAAAATGACATGGTTCCTTCCTCTTAAGGAACCTGGTAGGAGGGATATATAAGAAAGAATAACTGGGGCGCCTGGGTGGCTCAGTCAGTTAAGCGTCCGACTTCAGCTCAGGTCATGATCTCACAGTCTGTGGGTTCGAGCCCCGCCGTCGGGCTCTGTGCTGACGGCTCAGAGCCTGGAGCCTGCTTCCGATTCTGTGTCTCCCTCTCTCTCTGCTCCTCCCCTGCTCATGCTCTGTCTCTCTCTGTCGCAAAAATAAATAAAAAAAACATTAAAAAAAAAAAAGAAAGAATAACTACACAAAGTAATTAGCAATCTAGATAAAAGAAAAAGCCATTGGTTATACAAAGAAGGAGCTTATCTTTGCTTAGTTATTATGAAACCATAGAAAAACTAGGGCAGACTTCACAAAGAAGGTAATTCTTGACCTATGAATTAAAGGAGTAGTAGAGGAGATGTTAGGTGGAAAAAGTCTAGACTCATTCCAAATGAAAAGATCCATGCCATGGAGGTTGCAGGGATACTATAATAGTTCACCAGTCTTAACTATAGTGACAATAGATAAAGAAGTTGAGGGTGTGACTGAAAATGAGGCTTAGAGGGGTATGCTGAAGCTAGATTTTAAAGGGCCTTGTATGCTAGCCAAGGGATTTAGTTTTCATTCTTGTGGTCATGAAAACCACTCATGGGCTAATTTTTTATCAGAAGAGTGATGTGGTCAGATATGAATTTCAAAACGGTCACATTAACAACATTGTGGAAAAAAAGATTAGACAAACTTAAAGGCAGAATACTTACTAGGGATCACAGACCTAATCTAGGTGAGAAATATTGGGGCCCTTCAACTAAGGCATTGTCAGAGAATTCGGAAAATTGGCAGATTTTCAAGATACGGTAAAACCTTGGATTGCGAGTAACTTGTTCTATGAGTGTTCCACGCGATGAGCAAACATTTCTAATAAGTTTTAACTTGCTAAAGGAGTGATATCTTGAAATACGAGTAGTACATGACCCCGAATGTCACATGATCAAAACTGAGCCAATGGTGCTTAAAATTCTCTTTGCTATATGAGTGCTTTGGATTACAAGTATGTTTCCAGAATGAATTATGCTCACAAACCAAGGTTTTACTGTATTTAGGAGAATGTATTGTTTTATAACATGTTGGAGTTGAAAAGTCTGTAATAAATGGGTAGTTCCATTAAGTGGAAGAGGACATAGCTAAGTAGAGCAAGGGTTAGTTGAGAATTAAATAAGTTTGGCTTGTGTATGTTGTGAGTTTGAGAATACTCTGGAAACCACCAATGAGTACTGATCTCGTCTGTCAGTACAAAGATTTCCATTCTGCTATGTTATGTAGCCTAGTTGCAAATTATATACGATTAGATTTTAGAAGCAATGTAGAGTTGAGGAAAGATGAGTAGCAATTGAGTTTATTGAGGTTTTTGATTAGAGAAAAATATGATTCACCAGAGCTAGTAAAAAAGAATAAGAACAGGAAGAAACTGATAAATCAGCAGAAAACATACAGATCAGGGAATTAGAGTTTCCAGGATTTCAGAAAGAATAAGGGAATGAAAGAGCTGAAAATAGTTGAAAGTTTTTACAGGTACAACGATTCTGAGTCATAAGGAATCCTATAGAGTGGGGTTACTGACATGATTTAAGGATAAATGTTATTATAGGAGAAGAGATTTAAAAAAATGTGAGAACCTAAGAAATTAGATAGGCTATCTCCATGTATTGAAATCACTCAAAATTATTACATGAGTTGGATTGAAGAGGGGGATTGTAAGCTGAGTTATATTTCTATGAATGTAGGTGGGTGATCTGAAGGTCAGTAGAAGAAACGATTCAAGGAAGGAGTAAAGGATACTATAATAAAATATGTTGGCCTCAAGGAGGAAGGAATTTTTCAAGAGCAGATTAATTATATTCTTAAAGTTGAAGCCAGGAGCCAGGAAAATGCCTTACGTAGCCTCTGCATCTGAATTTGTAATCATTACACTATGAGAAACCAGCTGTACGAACACCATGACTAGACACTGACCATGGATGACTGAGACATAGAAACCTCCTCCGTGTCCTAAACAATGACACGCTTTATGACAGGGTTTCTTTGGAAAGTCTATGCTCCAGGAATAGTTATGGTTATAAGAAATCAGGACATGTTCTACAAAAGAGAAAATACTGGATTAATACTTTGAAGGTGCATAGGATGTTGGCCAGAGGAAAAAAGAAGGAGTTAGAGGGAAATACTTTGGAATAGCAGATATTTTGAGGCTACAATGAAGGGAGATGAGGATGGAAAGACTATCCTGTACGGAAAATGAGGTTTTAAAAGAGTTTTGTTTTTGTTTTTCCCTAGCAGGGTTATGACTTTTATGCTAATTTATATGAATATACCGCAGATTTCTTAGAAATTTTACTTATATATTGCTCATTGATAAAATAATTTGTCTAAAAGTAACCTAGCGTTGATTTGAAAAAGAAGATGTCATTTTAGGGATAATCAGAAATATACTTTTAGTATAAATCATCACTGTCATAGTTCTAAAACCTCCTAAAAGTAAAAGCAAAGGTGAAAGGTTAATAATGTAATCTTTGGGTTGCTTTTAAATATAATCATGAGTTTTTAGACTAATGTTCTCTGAACATTGAAGGTGGCAAATTTTTAAAATTCTAAACAACTAAATTCATTTTAAATTCTAATTCTCTGAATGTCAAGTGGCAAGATGTATCAAGGTTGGGATCCTTGTGTTTGCTCAATGCCATTTTATGACAATGATAGTATTCAAGCATACATTTGAAAGGTGTTAATGGCAAGTAATTGAAGGGGGGAATTGAAGGGGGGGCATTAGTTGACAATCCAGTCAGACTTCTGTCACTAGGGTAAGGAAACTGAAACTTTGGGGGTTGAATAATATGTATATTATTTATTTTAGTTGTTGATCAGAAAATTCTTTGAAATATAAATGAACTTATATATATCATGCATGTTAAATATGTATGTCACATATATATTAAATATATATTATATGTTTATATTACATATACATTTGATATATATAAGGCTAAAGAATGTTCTGAACCAAGAACTGAAACAAATGCACCTTTTATGGTTCCAACTTCAGCAATTTGATGCCTTAGAATTGGAAATTGAGACATGAGAAACTGGGCCAGATTTTCTTTCTGCTTCAAGCTACATTAAAAACAAAACAAAACAAAAACAACTAGAACAATTCATCTTAAAGATTGCCCACTTGCTTCATGTTAAAACAATATTTTTCAAGAAAATAATGTTTACCGGTAGAGATTTAAGCTACATATTTTCATTTGAAATTTGTTAGGCAATCAAATACGTGATGACAGGATTGGCTGGTAACTGTATATGTGCAAACTACTCTCTCTTCAAACTGTCTGCAGCATTTTCTGTCCTGTGAGATGAGATAAGCAGAGGTTGTTTTATATGCTGAGCACTATTTTTTTTAATATGGTAAGGAAATAGAAACATGAAATGTTTGCTCCAAGACAAGGTAACAAAATGGCTTTATGGTCAGTGTTTGGATATGAAAGAGAAATAGAAGAAGATTGATGTTTTGATGGATAATAATTGACTCTTAGCTGTTCTCACTCTTCTAAAGCAAGGATGAATTTGCACTGATGCTTCCTTGCTGTCATTCTAAATAATATATTTCCGTGGCTCAAGCTGTTATCAGTAATTGTAAGTAGGTATTTTTGTGACAGTCAGTCATCTGGAGTCTGCATGATGAATCTGTCCTTGGCCTCTATAACCCTCCCTTGCTGATGTTTTGAGGTTTGCATCTCTGCACCCACCTCTCAGGGTGAGACCTGCATACTCTTTCTGGAACTGTTTTTATGGGTTACTCCCTGAATAAGAAGCATTTGAATGCTCTGATTAAGTGCTTTGTCTCTGGATGCAGAGTAACTACCCACTTGATGAATGATCAGAGCAAGTTATTTAAGCTCTACACGAGATTCCTACACAGAGAATGGGAATATTGACAGTAACCTATCTCACAAGGACATTGTCAAATTGAATGATCAGGCATGTAAAGCCCTCAGCACAGTGCTAATAAGTGCGCAATGAATGTTAAATATTGTATTAACTATGATGTTTGGAAATTCCCTTAACTACTCCAGTTAACCTTCTAACTTCTAAAACTATTGTAAAGGATTCTGAGGTTTGTGAAATGAACTCACTAAGAATTGACAGACAGTGTAAGCCCTATTTAGTAGGAAAATGGACTATGAAGTTTGTTAGATCTGATTTGAACCTGACTATGCCATTTACTAGTGTTTGTGGGCAATTTGTTTAAACTTTCTTTAGTCATTATAGTGATAATAATAGTAATATCCACCTCATAGGGTTTTGAAAGAATTAGACAGGAGTGTGTATATATACCATTTCACACAGTGATTGATATAGAGAGTTCAAGAAATGATACCTTTTGTCATTATTAATATTATTTTGAAATTTTTCATTAAGTGATTCTGTTTATGAATTCATCTCTTCCCACCTAGCATAACAATAGCTATTACTACATATGCCATGACTTTCCATATTTAAGAAATCATATCTCTTAAATTGCTGCCTGAGGTGTTAATGAATTATATACTGGAAAGTAATGGATGTTAAAACCTGAGGCTCATATCAAATTTAGATATCTCCTGGGGCACCTGTGTGGCTCAGTTGGTTGAGCATCCAACTCGATTTCAGCTCAGGTTATGATCCCAGGGTCGTGAGATAGAGCCCCAAGGGTCGTGGGATTGAGATCTGCATCAAGTTTTGTGGTGGGTATGGATCCTGCTTAAGATTCTTTCTCTCTCTTTCTCTCTCTCCCTCCCTCCCTCTCTCTCCCTCTGACCCTCTCCCTGCTCTCTCTCTCTCTCTAAAATAAAAAAATAATAATAATAATTAAAAAATAGATATTTCTTTAGTTGAAAAAAATCTATCAAAGCTGTTGTAATTTAAGGAGCCTTCTCCACCATAATAGAATATTTAAAGATTTTTATTAAATTGTCATCCTGTATAAGTTGCTGTTCTTGCAACTGTTGACAGAGATTAAAGCTGTGCTTTTCATTACAGGGCATTCTGTATACTGCATGCATATTTGTGGTTAGTTTTACAAAAATAAATTTAAATGTTGCTTCCTTCCATTTAGTATTAATATGCAGCTGGCATGTATTTATAAATGATGTATAAGTAGCTATTTTTTGCTCCTTTTAAAATACAGAGATTTCATTTGATTTGCTTTTCTTTCATTTTTATCCCCTTGTGTCCTCAGTGGAAGAAATGATCATCCCTACAATTTCAAGTCCTCTTTCCCTTCCCCTTCTTCGGTTCCACATAACTTTAATACTGCTTCAGGCACTGTGTGTTTGAAAACACCGTCCTTAGTGAGTGCTGGCCCTATCTTTCCAGGAAATAGAGTTAAAATTTCCCTCAGTCTGTGACAATTGAGGATATGAAATTAATTCCAGATGGGGTGGATCTCCTAGGGACAAGACAATAATTGTTGCTTGTAAAAGGTAAAGAATGAGAGAAAATACTGGATTTGATAACCTAGAGGTAGCAACTCAAAGTAGTATTTCCTTGCCCTTTTTTCTCTCATTCCTTAATTTCATGGTAATGAAAAATTTTAATTACTTAACTTCCAGTTAATCACTTACTGTGAGCAAATATCTTATGCTTATTTACTCAGTCTTAGATCCTGTCCATACAATTGAGACATAGTAGATCCCTTTATTTGGTTGATGGGATCAAATAAAACAATACATATGAAGGCCCAGGAGAAACTGTAAAGTTGATAAGGGTATGTTGAGTATTATGCCTAGTACTTTGCAAATGTTTTCCAAGTTTAATCAGCATTTCAACCTTAAGAGATGCCTATGGGCACCATTTTCCAGATGAAGAAACAGAAGCTAAGGATGCAAGCAAGTAATTGTTTATAGAGTTTGAGATGGAGCAAGATCCAGATGATTCCAAGGGTGGGGGGTTTTATTTTTTAATCACAATATGCAAATGTAAGATATTATTATTATTATTACTTAATTTTACATAACAAGGGTACCTTATTATACTCAGTGTGTTAAAATTCAAACCTGCCAAAACAGAAAATAATTTGGTGTGATTATTAGCTTTTCAAAAGAATTCTTTGCTTTGAAGATACAATAGTGTCTTTTTAAACAACTTTTTTTTTTCTAGTGCAATTAAGACCCAATTTGTATTTTAAGGATTTCATTCATGTACAGATTTCCAGCAACATGTGTTTTGGCTAGATCAATATGCCCCTCCCGGTCCTTTTCACTTTGAGTTCAGGAAATAGGTGAAGCACATTTAACAAAGACAAATGTGAAGGTTAAAAGTCAGATTTTACATAGTGTACTTTCCATGTCTCCACAATGGTGTAAGTCTGAAGCATACCTGGGTGATAGGATGTGAAGGATGTTAATTGCCCTAATTTACTTATAGGCTATTAGCTTACCACACATCTGGGCCTTGAAGAACTAGACCAAAGGAAAATATAGTTGTGATGACCAAAGAACTCAACTTTTTTAATGTGTTGAAGTACTCCCATTAGATCCTTGAGCTCTGTGATGTCCCATGTAAAGCATGCTGGAAATGACAGTTGCTAAATCAGGTTGTTGTTTGCTTCTTTGTTTGAAGATTCCCTATTGAGAATTTACATGAAGCGAATATGTCATGGAGAAAATATTTGAAATTTATAAGTTGGATGGAGTTTAACTGAATATTTATTCATCTCAATTCAGTGTTTTCCTGATCATAGTAGTTAAGATCATAACTAAGCTATTCTAAAACTTAATCGAATGAACAACGGAATGTTGTTTTAAAGTCTTCAAGGTAAATAATCCTTGCCCTACATCTGATGATTCAGAAGTTACTATTTTTTAATAAAATTCATTTGAATTATAGATAATATATTATTTCATACTGATAGAACTTAATTTGTGTCACCATTTTAATCCTCTATGTCCCTGTATGGTGCCAAATGATTCTTTCCATGATGTTAGCCCTTATTATTAGACCATGCAAGGGCCTTTCTCTTTAATAATGGAAACTCATTTAATAATGTATGGTTTGTGTTACATAAAAGATAATTAGAGGATACCTAGTAGTTGCTTCAGTTAAAAATCAATTTAAATAAGTTGCTCCCAATATTATAATAGACACAAAATGAAGCTTATTGGTAATTACTAATTATGAGACAAAATCATTAAGAACCCCATGGACAAGAAGAGAACAGATTTGAATCATTTTTTTTATGTGTAGTTAGGACATATTCCCAGGTTTTATGAGCTATGTGGGATGAGGTTATTAATACCTTATGAAAATTAAGTGCTAATCACATTTTAAATGCATCAATAATTTGAAGTGTCCTAAACACTATGGTAAAAATGCTCCCAAGATTCCTTCTCAACCATTTTTGAAACCTTAAGTTAATAGGTATCACTATCATCCCTCACTCCCTGCATAGAACATCGACTACCAGGCAGATGCCAAATCTAAAGAAGAGAGGATATTAGGGTCCAATAATCAGAAATAGGCTGTGACTCAAGTCAGTGATTCAAAATGGTGAGCTCTAAGTTCATAGAGCAGGAAGATGGCAGTGTCAGATAAGAACCCAAATCCAGAAATTCAGAAAATCAACCTGAAAGTGTTGTATCTAGATAGGGTGATCACAGGTGCTTCCAAAGCAGAGACTGGGGCTTTTTCATCATGGGTAGCCATGATGAGGTTTGATGTGAGCATGGACAGAGCATTTCCTATTTCTCAGCCTCAGATGTCATCATACGACTAAAATCTAATTTATACTCTTCTCAGTTGGCTGAGAGAAACAGAACCTGAACTCATGAGGTGTCTGTGTAGAGGAAGGGAGTACACTGTATCAAGCTATAAGAAGGTAAAAGGAAGAAGGAGGAAAAGAAGCATAGCAGATTCCAGCAATCGTTGAACATTGTCACTTTTGGAGGTGTCATCATCTAGCAAGTTATCTCCAAATTTTAAAACATTTTACAAAGAAATACATTGACTTAACCCAGGGCTGAAACTTGTTCTTTTGGTCACAGTATACAACTGATTTTTCACAGCATAACTCTGGAATAATACAGTGATAAGTGTGAAGCTGAAGAAATTTTAACTTATTCTTGCTGAATTCAGAGTTCTCTTAATATTGTACCATGATGAGGAAGTGAGCACCAAGTATTTGTCTGAAAAAAAAACCAAAAAAACCAAAACAAAACAGAATAACCCAACAGTATAATGAGTAAAAGTTCCTTCTACTTTCTCTCCTCCTTTATTCATTTCAAAAAAAGGTTTTTTAAACTTTACTTATATTTAGTTTCACATTTCTTTAAGTCAGAATTACTGTATTGTTAAAATTTTTAAATTCAAATTATGGTCTCTGGTGATTTCCTAAGGATAGTTAATTTTTTGTTTTTACCACTATGTAAATTTCTGCAAACTTCTAATCAGAAGTGTGCTATTGCTTTATGCATTCTTCTCACAGCCTTTTAGATGAGATCAATAACCTCAATATCCTGCATGTAAATAGACAGTCAAGGACCTTGTATTAAATCTTAATGGTATGTGTGGTATAGTGATTTGTGTCTAGGATAGTGATTATTATGAGGGGTAAAGTGTGTAGCTCTGGGACAGTGGTAGTCTATGTATGTTGGGTCTGCTGTGATTACAAAGAAACTCCAAATGAAATCCACAATCAGGTTGTTTTCCTTGGATTCTGGATTTAACATTTTGCTTGTAGAACCATGATGAATTCTCCTGAAATAGTGGTTCTCAATATGATCAGATCCAATAGCTCATTTGTATAAAGTCTTTTGTAATGTACTTTTAATTATACTGAAATGAACTTAAGACTTGATATTCTCTACCTACACATGCAAGTTTTAGAAATAATTTAATAATAATATATACTTTTATTATATAAATGTATGTGCATGGCTTCACTAGAAGATAGATCAAGTAGTTAGATGCTTATGCTTATACATAGAATTATTAAAATGGAAAGGCTAAAATGCAGGCAGGTACAGGTATGCTGTGCTGGGGACTCAAATACCATGAACAGCTCTGCTGTCAGTCACCTGATTTTCCTATAAGCTAACTGAACTCTTGATAATATTCTAAAATGAAAATTTACCTGCATTTGTAAAATAGTTGTATTTTGGGAGAATGCATTTTTATGTTAAACTGAAAAAATAAAATGTTAAAATATTGATATGTAAAAAAGAGTCAAGTTATGGGCTTCAATGAATATACATAGTTTTCTCACTTGTATATGTCCAGCAAGGTACTTGAAAGATGTGTGAGATGTAGGATAATTCTTCGTTCTACAGGATTGCTCTTGAATGAAGAGCACCTAGCCAGTAGTGGCCAACAATCAATGAGAGCGCCTCCCAACTTAAACAAACAATGAAAACACAGGATAGTAGACACAACCACTGTAGCTGAGAACTGTTCCTCTATACCAGTGCACCAGGTTTTAAAATCTTGGTTAAGTTTCAAGAAATATTAATTCTTTAAGAAGGGTCTAAAATAAAATAGAATGGTAGGAGATGTAAAATAAGTCATGCTAGCATCTAAAATGCCTGATATTGGGGACATTCTGCAATTTATACATAGACATGTATATATTTGTTTGGGTTGTAGATCTAGACCAAATCTGAATGAGATACTGCTGGCCATGTGGCCTGACTTTTCAAAGCCCTTTTCTTCAGATGTTAAATGACACTGCATGACATAGTGTTATGTGAACATGCTTTGTGAACTATTAAGCCAACTATGAATGTTAGCAATGCTCTTGTAGAGATTTCTTTAAATACTGACTCCTGAGAAGGCAATGTGATCCTCTTAATTCATTTGCTCTCCTGGGGTAGTAAGTTTAAGTAAGCTGAAAGAAAGTTAATGATTCATTAGGCTTTGGATTTTGGCCTCCCAAAACAATACTGTTTCCTTAGGACTTTGTCTTCCTCTGACTACTGCATGGCTGGGCAGTAGAGAGCAACTAAAAGGTCATTTACATTTTCTTTTTAATCTTAGCAGTACACTGGAATCAAACAATCATAGCTATTTAGAGGGCCCTTTAGTTGTTTCAGTCATTAAAATAAAGCTCTTTATCGAACACTAAACATATGCCAGACACTACTTTATTAAAGATATTGCAGACGAGTCACATGGTTAGGTTCTTACTCTAACTGGATGTGTAAGAAAACTATTCTGCTGGTTAGAAATTAACTAAGTGTCCAATCTGTCCTAAACAGTCTTTTTAATCAGCATTCAGAATTAGTCTTCAAAATCTCATGGACACAATTGCTAATCTTTGAAACAAACTTTTCTTAAGGTCTTGTATCTCTTTAAAATGATGTCAGGGAATATTTGGTAAGGTGTAATATATGAGACATGGTGAAAGTTTAGTCTCCATGTTACTATCCTGTTGTCTCATTTCATCCCTGCACCTTTTACTTGGGTTTACCAATTACTTATGACAGATATCTACAGCTAGTGTAATGTATATATATTCTGCTCTGATAGATGTTGATCTGCTCTGCCTGGTTGCCTTGGCACTCTTTGGTTCCAAGAAAGTCAGATCCAAGGTTATACCCTGATTCACTTCCATACCCTGCTTTGGATTCCTGTATATTACCCTGGTGGACCACATAGCAGGCTTGTTGGTTCTCAGCTCAATATCTTGGCCTTCCGAAATTGTGCCTTTAATATGGTGAAACCAAACCCAAGAGCCTCTCTTTGCTTGACTACTTCTGTGTCCAAGGGTATGAGAGTTAGATGTATTATAGAACAGTATGTATTATAGTCCATGATGTGGCTTCCTCCCAAAGTTGTAGAGACTAGAGTAATGGTAGTCTGCTCTTAAGTTTACTCCTACTTACTTGATGCCCCTTCCTGTATTCAGACAAATCCAGGAAACTCAAGACACACATCTGCTGAAATAACTCTTCTACTTTCATTTCCTTCTTCCCAAACCTCTCTAAGGCAAAACAAAGAGAGTGGAATTTGGTTCTATAGTCTTTTCCTATTGGCCCTGCCAAGTCTGACCTTTGTTATTCTAAAAGAGGAGCCAAAGGAATTTTGACAATTATCTTTCAAGATAATGGCCGGGCTTGAGAGCCTCATATGTGCTGCAAAGTCATATTTTGAGTATCCAAAGCTGAATTTTATCTTGATTGTTTTTCTTTTTACATTCCATCTGTAACAAATTCTAATCCTCCCATTTTACCTTGCCCCATTCATTTAGGTACTATAATAAAAAACTTGTTCTCAAAAATGTACACTAGAAAAGTACATTAATAATTTTCAAAACGTATACCCCGTAAACTAAGAATTTGGGATACAGAGGTGGAAAGGGTAGATATGATCTCTACCCTTATTCTATTTTTGGAGAATGGGTACAAGATAAATAAATACAAATACAATAAAATACAATTTGTGTTATAAAAAATGTAAACAGAACGTTAAAGTGGGAAATAATTGTGAGGCTTAAAGAAATTGGGTGGCTCTATTCTTTTGACTATAGTTGAAGAAACTGAGACTTGGAACTTTCCAAATAGCAATCCTTTAGTTACTGTAAGAGTCATGAGTGAAGGCATGACTCTAGAATCCTTGCTGAGTGGACCCATAATAATAAAATAATGGTTCTGGCATGATTTCAAGTCACCCTGGTTTTTATAAAATACTATGCTATAAAATATTCACCAAATCTCAGCTCCAATTAAACTAGGCTCCTGACCACCTGAATCCAGACTTACATATGCCATTCCTTTAAGCATTTTGTTTCTCATTCCTAGAATGTCATCTCATTTTATTTCTAGGCATTGTAATATTTTCCAGCTCAGAAACATCCTTATTTATGAATCCAACTCTGATTAACATATCTAACATATCTAAAAATAATCTCTTAGCTCTTGAAATCACCTCCTTTGGCATTTTTCACATTCTGCTTGCATTACAGTTCAATTTTCCACTGAATTGAAAACTTTTTGTGGTCCAAATACTATGTACTATAAATGTAAATGGTGCTTTGAATACATAAAGTATATAATGAAAGCCCATGATTCTGATTCTAGATTCCATAGAAATCCCTAGTACATAAATGATTCAAGAACCTCACAATCTAATCTAATTAATAAAGGACATGGTTTCTGTTTCTGTTTACAGCAACATTGAATGCATGCAAGAATAAAAAGCACATTGAAGCATAAAAATAGATATGGGACTCATTTGGTATATGAGGAGATCTTAACCACGTGTGGTTAGTGAAGAAAGACAAAAATGGAAAGACTTGAGTTTAAACCACTTTTGAAGTATGAGCTGAGCAGTTTATGGTACTTTAGGTAAAGTGCCTTATGAGAAGCTGTAGAAATTGCAAAAGTTGTGGAAGGGTGAGCATTAGGTCTGTGTAGACTCTATTAAGTTGATATGCCTAATAAGTATTAGCTGGAGAATCCAGGGAGTGGCGGGTGGAAGCCTTGAAGCCTGTAATTAGGAGTCTTAATTACATTCAAAGGATAATCAGAAGCCATTGTCCACTCTGAGAAGGGGAACTTGAAATAACATTTAGGTAGTGCTCCTTCTCCTGTCCTTCACTCTCACTCTTTTTCCATCTGTAAGAATTCTGTTCCTCTTTTCTCAACCTCTGTGTAGCTCATTTTTCCCTCAAGGATTAGTGCAGGTCTTTCTATCTCTGGAGGTTTTCTGATGATTCAAGCCAACATGTTCTTTCTCAAACTTTCGCTCTCTTCCTCATTCTCTCTCCCTCTCCATACCCTCTGTATTTATTGCATTCACTACAAAATTAGCACCCTTCTTAATTCTTTCTTCTTAATTATAAATTGAATTTTAAAAGATTTTTTGTCTTATGGTCTTATTCAATAGCCCAGAGATGCTCATGTACATATACAAAAAATAAGGTCCCTGAAGCCAAGATTTGTATATAATGTTCTTGTATGCTCTAAATAGCTAGATCTAGGTTTGTGGGTGTTTAATATGTATCTTTAACTTAAAGTGAGAGAACCTAAGACCCAAGTATCAACTCAAAGATAAATAAAGCTTAAGGATTAGAAGGGACCTTAGAGTCCTCTTCAGAACTTGTGTTGGGATCAAATATAAAATCAGTACTAATGGTTTGTATCACATTTTTCACCTTCAGGGGTATTATGTAGCTTGATCATATGCTAGACTCACCAAACTTGACTCTGAATATACTCCTCTGACCCAAAACAAAACTAAATGAAGCAACAACAATAAACACTCCCTCTAATGTTTTCACTATTGAAGATTTTTTGAAAGAGAGTTATTGACTTCTATGTAGTAACTTCAATGCAAGTTAAATATTTCCATTTGTGGAAGGACTTCGGTTATGCAAAAGCCAAGATTGTCAAGCACAGTACATATTTTTGTAATTGAATGCAGAATTACTTTTATTGCTTTTAGGTACACATAACAACTTGCATACTGTGGATTTAATATATCAGAAATTACTTGAATATTTTTCTGGAGGCAATAATCAGTAAATAACATTCAATGTACAAATAAAATTCAATATAATACCTATTATAACAAATTCTGGTATCAGTATGATTCCCTTTATATTTAGTTGTTAGAGACAGGAAATTCTCACTTAAAATGAACATGTTTTAAAGCCTTTTAGTGTTTGAAGAAGATTGTTCTGATAATAACCTTGTAGATGTCACTACATCACTTACTGGGGTACTCACTGTCTTTTCAGGTCTAAAAGGAGTAAGCTATAAACTTATTTGGCAGTTATCACTTCTCAGTGCATGGAAGAAGTTCATTTTTACTCAATTATTTTTTTTAAAAAAAGAGCAATGATATATACTCACATTTGTAGCATAAGGATTAATTGACAATTATCTCTACAATCCCCAAATACCATGTGACTGCTGTATAATAAAGCAAGTGATCAGTTATGTCTTTGAAAATGTAAAATACTATATAAGTGCAAAATATGACTTTTTTCAATCACATTTTTCTGCAGTACAGAGGTAAGATTAGGCTTATCAAATATCTGCAGTGGGTGTTGAAAATCCTTGGTAATATACTAGTTTAACTTTTATATTGAGTATTTCAGAAATGTGTTTGATAGCTGAGATTTGGAAGTGCAGAGAAAGCTACAGAGCCCTGAAGGCAAAGATGAGCTGCTTGAATTTAATATGAACTAAAATGATAATACTTATTCTTAAGAGCTAACTTTTTTTTTTTTTTGCAAGATACTCAGAAATCTTTAGCTGTATTACCTCTAATCCTCAGAATACATCTGTGAAGATGGTCTCTGTGAACAGGGTTAAATGCATTGGAAAGGACACGGATAGAAATAAAGAGGGGTCACTTTCCCATTAAGAGCTACTGTATGGAGTCAAAAGTACGTGCCTGATTCCAGAAAGAGCCGATTACACAAGTATCTTCTCTACCAGTGGGACAGTTCAATCAAATCAAATATCCTTGCTGTTTCGCGTGGTACAAATTTGTGGCCTAGAGAGTTCTGTTAGATGATTTCCTCAAGAATACACTGTAAATGAGAGTAAGAACAAGAGTTGTGAGAAGCTGGCTAAGGAATATTTAAGGTATCTTAATATCTAAGGTAATTTTATAAAAAAATAATAGAGTGAGTGATTTGACATCTGGAAGCAGAATGAGATGAAATGTTGAGGATCTTGCACCATTGGAGGCAATATTTTGGATGATGATCAGACCATCTGTAGTCAGTCCTATTAAGGTCTGGGACTATGTTTTAATCATGAAATTCAAGGAGGAACTGAAATAAAATTTACCTAACTATTATGGGAAATAAGTGCCATTATTGCAAATTCCTTCATAGACAGCTGAGTAGCATATATATGTAACTTGTCAGAGTAGAAAACAAAGGAGAATAATAGAGTATGTGGGAAAATGAAGACTAAATGACCCACCTACAAGTATTCAACTCCAATTTACATTTCATCAGAAAGGCAAACATCTGAAGGCCCAATTTCAGGCTGCAGGATTTTAGACTGAATCCTCTGATATATGTCAAAATGTTCACCAGAAATACTGACTATAATTAGCAAATAGCACTTAGTGGAAATTCTATACTATGAGCTCAAATTTGACCAATACTTCAAACACTATGTAGATAGTTACTTAAAACGTTGATATGTTTATCAATTAAGTGATCTATTTATTGAAGAGAACTTCCCTCTCTAAGTATCACATTGACAGCCTGATTATATTCATGTTTTCTTAGAACTTTAACGCATATTAGCCTTTACGCCTCTGAATTTTAGTAGCATGAATTAAAGAAAAATTTTCCCTCTTATACTAGCTGTATAACAGAATCACAATGTTTGAGGGGAGAAGATGGCATGGAAAATAATGAACAAACCAAAAAAAAGAAAATATGGTTAGGAAGAATGAAAAAAAGTAACTTTCCCAAAAAGATTTTTGTTGAGCTTATTTAGGGTCTCAGGAGTATTAGGAGCAAATATTTTTAGAGAAAGTTAAATATTTGGAGAAAAATTGGAGAAGATAAAAATGATTAGAAAACTATTAATATGGAGGTATAGTTTAATCCATGCTACAGAATGAAATTAGTAGAGAAAGCATAAAAGAACACACATGAAGAACAACACACTGGCAAGAATAGGAAAATAATGGGAAGAAAACAGCTGTTTTTTTTGTTTTAAATGTTTTTGTGTTTATTTTATTTTTGAGAAAGAGAGAGACAGAACACAAGCAGGAGAGGGGCAGACACAGAATCCGAAGCAGGCTCCAGGCTCTGAGCTGTCAGCACAGAGCCCGACGCGGGGCTCGAACCCACAAACCATGAGTTCATGACCTGAGCTGAAATCGGCACTCAACCGACTGAGTCATCCAGGCGCCCCAGAAAACAGCTCTTAAAAAGTTTGAGAGAGTCCAGAGGAAACTGAATTCTTTTTTTTTTTAAAATTGTGTATTTATTTTTGTGAGAGAGAGGAGCACAAGTGGGGAAAGGGCAGAGGGAGAGGAAGACACAGAATCCAAAGCAGGTTCCAGACCCTGAGTTGTCAGCACAGAACCCAACATGGGTCTCAAGAGCCTGACATGGGTCTCAAGAGCCTGACGCAGGACTCAAACTCACAGACTGCAAGATTATGACCTGAGCCAAAGTCAGACGCTTAATCCACTGAGCCACCCAGGGGCCCCCAGGGGAAACTGAATCCTAAATTATCAGCCAGAGTGCTGTGAGATAGAACCACCCTATTAGTGCTTTTGTGGGATAAACACCTGTTGTTGCTGGGTGGAATTATGAAACTTATGGTCTTTTTTCTTTGTGCTTCGAATAAAATCAGATCAATTATCAATTATATCTATTCTATGTGTTTAAGCCAATGATTCATTGTGGGCAGGATAGGACAAGATATGGTAAGATGAACCACCAAATAAAACATTACATAATGGATAAAATGCATAATGTTACAGGTGTTAAACAAACTGGAAATGATTTGGACACTTGGGGGTCAAGTGGGGTGCTGAAAGCTTGTGACCCATAAGAAAAATGTCCCATTTAAAGTCTCAGTGTGTTTTGTTATGTGGGATACATTGATGGGTACATAATTGAGGGCTTCAAATAAACTGATGTATGAATTAATTCAAAAGGACACATTTTGTTATTATATTACTTTGTGCTACAAAAGAAACAACATTGGGTAAATTTCTGTTAGAGGATGGGTTGGATAAATAAGATTGCCTTTGTGCATAGTTTCTGGTATCTACAGTGAAAACCTGACATTTTTGCATAGGCACCATTGGAAATATTATTTGCCTGATAGATGTAAGCCTTGATTATAAATTGAAAAGTAAGTTTATTAACCTAGGGCCCACACCATATCTATGCAGTGCTCCTGATCAGATTCCTTTTACATATGCATTTTTGTGTTGTCTTTTATTGACTAGGATGCAATACATACGCAGCATATACACAATCAATTGCTTCAGAGGATTAAAAAATAAATTCCAAAGGTGGAGAATGGAAGTGTATTCCATGGGCAGCCTTCCACTGAACTGTAGACAGATAGCTGATATGTTGAAAATTTCTAGATTTATCAGATTCT
The DNA here is from genome assembly GCF_022079265.1 of Lynx rufus. Classification (NCBI taxonomy): domain Eukaryota; kingdom Metazoa; phylum Chordata; class Mammalia; order Carnivora; family Felidae; genus Lynx; species Lynx rufus. The sequence continues at coordinate 66,152,588 of NW_025814867.1, forward strand.
ACTAATAAATTCTGCATATATATCTTTTCTTGTCCTCACTTTTTAACTAATGGTATTGAGACATTTAGCTTGGCTATTTGAGATGTTTCCAGAGACTATTAGCTACATACGTTGATCCTTATAATCAAGGACTCCTAACTTTTTTTAGTCATTTTTTTAAACATGCATTTTATGGCCTAAATAAAGTCGCCAATAAAGAATTCATTTCAAGGTAATTTACTTTTTCAGGAGAAAAAGACAAATATATACTTTCTGTACCTAGAAGTACTTTGAAAATATGATTCTGTAATTTTAAGTATTCTATCAAATTGAACATTATTAGTACAGTCAGTCCCCAAATTTCAAAGGAGTAGTGTTCTAACATTCACTTGTTAGTCAATAGCTTGGCAATAAAAACACATTTTATGCAGGAAATGGTGGTTAGGTTCCCAGACTGACCTACAAAATCCTCCTCAAAAAGAGTCCACCCACAGGGATACATTCATACTTGGACTTTTATTACCACCCATTTTTTTGTTCTGGATTATTGATACAGTTTTAATGGCAAAACTGGGCCTTGTTTTCAAATCTTTTGATGCTATTATTTTCCAGTGCCATTGCACCAGTATGCTACCTCTAAAAGTTTTTTGTTGTTGTTGTTGTTGTTTTTTGTTTTGTTTTGTTTTTTAAATCTGATACCTGTTATTAGTCCAGCAGTCTACTTAATAGATTTTCTCTAGCCAACTATTTTGGGAAGCATATTAAGCTTAATTCAACCTTGTCTTTGTGACTTCTTGCAGTAAAACTTTGGGCAAATTATTGTCTTTCATTCAGTTTTTCTACCTGTAAAATGCAGACAGTAATACCTGTATCATAGGATGTCTGTGAACATTAGGGACAGTTTGGGAAGGATCTGGCCCAGTGTCCAGTATATGTTGAGATACTTGATATGTGGTAGCTGTTTATTTGCAGTTCTTTGTGGTGCCTGTAAAGAAACTAAGTTCCAACTAAATTTACCAGAAAAATGGAAATCTACAGATTATACATTTTAACAAAATATTGAACAATAAGATAGTGACATGGTACAGGAGCAATAGGTCATCAGAAATAACCACAACCAAGGATTTAAACATTCTCTCTTGAACTTTCATTTTGGCTTGTCTTTGTATCTTGACTTCCATGATTACATCACAGTCTTTACCCACCTACAAGGGACTCTGCATAAATTATGAAGTGGACACCTACATAGAGTAGTGTGTTTCACAGAAGTATTCTGCCAGATAAGAAGAGGTTTGTTGTGAAGGAAAACAGTACATATCTTGAAAATGGACAGTCTTCTTTAGCCACTGAGTAAGCCACCGTCTGTAGCTGACCGTGATTACCAATGCTACTCTTTTCATACAATTAAAAAAATATATAATCAGAAGTGTTATTACTATACTAGTTTTGACTGTGGAGAAATTAAAATGTTTCTCTTCAATTTTTATGCTTTTATTTGCCAACATATAGATACATATTTTAATTATAGGATACTATGTACTATTTTAATTAGAAGATATATAATTCATAGATATCCATAGAAAATCTTATGAGAGTTAATAGAAACAAAGATTTGAAGTGGGCCAGAGCAGGGATCAAATCGTTTTTTGGGGGGGAAGGGAGAGTCAGTATTTTGTTCTATGTGTCCTTAAACACTTATCTTACTTTTCTTTTTAAAAATATTTATTTATTTTGAGAGAGAGCACACATGCATGAGTAGGGGGAGGGGGCATGCTCAGAGAGAGAGGAGAGAGAGAATTCTCTCACAACTCACGACTCACGACACACTACTCAATCTCAGGGAAAAACCGACTGAGCCACCCAGGCACTCCTATTTTACTTTTCTAAGCCTCAGTTTCTACATCTGTTAAAAAAGAAAGTGAAGATATAATAATAGTACTTACCTCCTAAGATCTTTTGTGAGAATTAAATATAAAATGCAAGCAAAGTATTTTGTACACAGTATTTTTTTTTTGAAAGAAAGAAATGAATGAGTCATGGAAGGATAGAGGGAGAATCTTATTAAGCAGGTTCCATGCCTAGCTCAACACCGGCTCCATTCCATGATCATGAGATCATGACCTGAACTGAAATCAAGAGTTGGACACTTAACTCACTGATTCTCCCAAGCCCCCCAACACATAGTATTTCAATATCGGTTAGTGATGATAGAGGTGATTATAATGAATTAGTGGCCCTTCTTTTGTTGTTGTTGTTTGCTTTATGAAAATTTTAAATAAGGTTAAAAGAGCTGTGTGCAAATGTCTATATTGTCTGTTAGAGAGACAGGGTGAGGGAGAAAGATTTCAATCCAATTTTTATGCCCATTCTCCCTTATAGGTTGGACCTTTTCTGTGATTAGAGGATTAACTACTCACTTTTTAGTGGCTTATTAATTTTTTCAGGTTACTGGGGCCATTTTGTAAATGTGTGCTCCAATGCATTGAATGGTAACCAGTGGCCTAAAACCATTAAGATAAGGCTTAAAGGGGCACCTAGGTGGCTCAGTTGGTTAGGTGCCAACTTCGGCTCAGGACATGACCTCACAGTTATGGGTTTGAGCCCCACTTTGGGCTCTGTGCTGACAAAGCCTGCAGCCTGCTTTCAATTCTGTGTCTCCTTCTCTCTCTGCCCTTACCCACTCACACTGTGTCTCTTTCAAGGATGAATAAGCATTTAAGAAAGGAAGGAAGGAAGGAAGGAAGGAAGGAAGGAAGGAAGGAAGGAAGGAAGGAAGAAAGAAAGAAAGAAAGAAAAAGATAAGGCTTAAAAAGTGAGAAAAAAATTTTTGTATATGTTTCATTTCTTTCTGCTTCCTCATGTGTTAGTTTATCAGGTCCATACATTCTTAGGAGAATCATTGCTTTGTTGCAGAAGTTTGCTGATTTGGGGAGCTTTGTACTCTGTTCTGCAACTATTAGAGAATCAATAAATGCTACTTGATGATAATGGTGCTATTGTTTTTCCAAGAAATGGAAATTCAGGAAAAAAGACATATTACAATATTAAAATATCAAATGGAAGATTTTTCCCCACATGCCAGTGAAAACAAAATCAGGGCTCAGGTGTTCTTCCAAATACCTATTCTTCCACTGATGAGAAATAAGAGACCTCCCAAATCATTCCATTAAATAGCTTCTGATCATCTAATGTATTCATGCACTTTCTAATGGGAGAACAACCATATTCCCTTTTGATGTTTAAGGGTTCACCCACTGATGGCAGAATGCCTTAAAATGATAGTTGCTTCTCAGATTCAATTGGGTACTATATTTATTGAATTCTCAATATATATCTTGTTCTATACCATGCCCTATAGAACATACAAAGGAAGTATGTCCTCAAAGAGAAAGATTTTTGCTAGTTTTTTTCCTATATTATAGGAAAAAATATCTGAAATACTGACTCTGTTGCCCACACACACAAGGCAAGCATTCCTAAATGAATGAATGATTAGTTTCAAAAAGCCTTCACTTTGTTCTCTCTTGGTAGTAGTTGCCTCTTTGGAGTTAGGATAATGCCACTGATGAAATGGGGGGAAATGTTGGACATAGTGCAGTTAGAAACTGAATTCTTAGCAATGAGGAACTTTGCCATCCCCTTAATCATGACAAAGCCATTTCTTAGATTACTATTCTATTTGGTCACACCATAACAATGATTAAATCTTTGCAATAGTCAATCTTAGGAACATCTATTCATTGCTTTATTGCGTAAAAATGAGAAAATAAGGCAAAAGACTGTTTAATCCAGTTCTAAATAACAATTTCAGATGAATTAATTATACAATGAAGCTGACAAGTATATGTTTTGACTAGAACTGTGAATTATTTCAGTTGTCCTATGTGTACTTAGCTTAATAATAGTATGATTTATCATATCACTTGTCACAATGTTCTTATAATTAATTGAAAAAGCTTAATCGGAAATTAATCTAGGGGCACCTGGATGGCTCAGTCAGTTCGGCGTCCACCTTCAGCTCAGGTCTTGATCTCATGGTTCGTGGGTTCGAGCCCTGACTCAGGCTCTGTGCTGACAGCTGGGCGCCTGGAGCCTGCCTTGGATTCTGTGTCTCCCTCTCTTTCTGCCCCTCCCCTGCTCACACTCTGTTTCTCTCTCTCTCTCTCTCTCTCTCTCAAAAATAAATGAACATTAAAATTAATCTAAATTTTATTTTATTTGGATTAATAGCATTACATACATAAAACACATATGACCTCACTACTGCAACCTGAAACATATTGGTTTTAATTTATGCTTTTTATGCTCCCTTCTAGCCTTTCTACTTTCATTCATAGTTGTAATCAAAACTAATAATGGTGTGGATACTAAAATACATTTCCCTTCCAAAAATATGACATGAGGTATGGGATACCTCATTAAAAACAAAACAAAACAAAACAAAAAAAACACCACATAATGCCTTAACTCAAAACAGATATATGTATGACTCTGATTTAAAACTTAATGGCAACTTATGCATCATATAGATGTACATGCATAGATATTTTCAGTAGCTTGATTATTAATTTTTGTAATGTACTCTGTTTTTTATTTCCCTAAATATGAATTAGGACTTTTCTATGAGAAAGGAGATACTTAAAATGGTAGGTATCGCTTCTATCTTAACTTTATACTGTATTCTGGCTACCTTATCTATTTTTCCATTTCAAAGCCCAAATTTCATGATGATTTACCAAATGTGAACGTAAGACAAAAGATTTACCAAATGTGAACCAAACTAAACATTACCAATACAGTTTAAAAATGTACATTCATAAATTTTAGGGCAAATCCAAAATCAAGCTGACATTAAATACATTAGCCTGCTCTTGTCAAGCTCTTTTCTCTTGGTTTGCTTTGACCTAAATTTTCAACCTGATATTCTTATTCAAATGTGTCATGAGGGCAGCCAGATGGCCTGATTTTTCCAAGGCAGAAGTAAAAATTGTTCTGCTTTCTCATGGATTATTTGAGATATTTTTCTCTTGCAGTGAGTATAAATGTAAACTTCCTGTCTCAGTAAGCTAAGCAACGGAAAGACGTTTAAAGTCACAGATCTGAGTTCTGGTCTCCTGTACTGAGTCACCGTGTACCCTCTGTGGCTTTGACTTCTTGGCTTTCATTCATGAAAATAGGAATTGTAATATGATAGATTTTATGTGCTAATGTTAGGAAAAGAATAATGTAGGAAGCTGTAGGATTAACAGGAGGTAATTTTTTTGAAAACTGGCTAATAGAGATGTTGTAAAGTGTGTCTCCCCAAAAAGCTCCCCAATAAGCTCTCCTCTCCCATCAGTGGGTAGAGAATTGGCCACCAATGGAAGGTTAGAGGATGATAAGAAAAGAAAAAGAAAAAGGAAAAGAAAAAGAAAAAGAACTCTGCTGGTCACAAAGGTACCATTTAGTAGTAATAATTTATTAAGTGGACCTTTGTGGCTAAAAAGAGCAAATTCATCTACCAAACTGAGAAAATTTACATTCTTTCCATCTGAAGGATGAGATTCCACATAGCCGGTTATTCATCTTTTGGGAAATAACTGGGTAAGATATGGGCAATGGAGTAAATCAGCAAAATGAAATGTACTCCCAAATGCCAAAATCCACAGGCTCCTGGGAAATATACTAAAATATTATTGTTAATTGTATATCTACAAAAATTCTTGTAAATGCACTCATGTTAATCACTACTATAGAAGTGCTATTTTTCCTTACTTTTTATAACATTCCATTTCTTGGAAAAATACAAGATAATTTGAAAAGCAATCAAAAGAGCCAGAGTAGTTCATTTTAATTAAATCTTACAGAAAACTGCTTTGTTATAGATGTGAACCTTTGTTAGTGACTTTCTCGAGGTGAGAAAAGATATACCCAGACCTCTGTACCACTGTAATGCACCTTGTACTCTACAGGTAGAAACAAATAAATTCCACCATTATTAAGACTGTGTGAATAAAGCTGAACAGTAGTGGTTTATGTTTTCATAATGAGTTTCTTCTGTTGAATGCAGAGCTTCTGTCATATTTTCATGGAGTTTTCATAACATCTGTACATAATGAAATGCTTGTTTTCTCCTCTTTGATGAATCATCTTTAGGCAGAAACCTTCATTTGTGTTTTTGAAGTGTAAGTATTACCTGAATGTAATCTAGTCTCCAAAGATTTCTGTCACATTTATTTTTTGCATGCAAAAGATTTCCATAAAAGCTATGACTGATATATGGCAAGACAAACCACTTATTGAGAAGCCAGAGGAGAGTGCCAATGTGTGTGTTTGGGAGTAGCTTATAGAAATCTTAAAATCCAGACCTCACACAGGTGCCAGAAAATCCCATTAAAGTTTATCTATAGTTTTTCTGAAGCATATAGCAAGAATGATGGTTCCATGTCTAATCAGGGAATTTGTGAATATGTTCATATGGCAAAAGGCACCTTGCAGATATGAATAAGTTAAGTATCTTGAGGTGGGGAGGTTATACTGGCTTATCTGTGTGGAATCAGTGTAATCCCAAAGGTCCATATGAGAGGGAATCAGGAGAGATGCAGTCAGAGGAGTGAGGAAGGAAGCAGAAGGCAGTGTGGTATAGCCATGAGACAGGAAAGAGGGTAGCCTCCAGAAGCTTTAAAGGTCAAGGGAGTGATTCCCCCAGAGCCTCCAGAAAGAATGCTGCCCTTGCTGCCACCTTAATTTAGGCCAGTGAAACTGATTTCGGACTTCTAATCTCCAAAACTGTCAGATAAGGAATTTCTAGCATTTTAAGCCCCTGAAATTTGTGGTAGCTTGTTAACAGGAAACTAATACACAATTGTTAATATGATTTTCAACTTTAGAATATAGAATTCTGAAGTTCGAATTAGAACACAGTGATTCAGGGATGCCTGGGTGGCTCAGTCAGTTTAGCGTCCAACTTTTGGCTCTGGTCATGATCTCATGGTTCACGAGTTGGAGCCTGTGTCAGGCTCTGTGCTGACAGCTCAGAGCCTGGAACCTTCTTCAGATGTCTCCCTCTCTCTCTGCCCTTCCCCCATTCATATTCTCTCTCTCTCTCTCTCTCTCAAAAATAAATTAAAAAAAAACATTTAAAAAACTAAAAAGAAATTTAGAACAGTGATTCAGACTCTACCCTGAGCCATAGTCTTCATCCTTTTCAAACAATAGTGATAGAAGCTTATTACACTTGAGTAACTAAAACCAGAGGAGATAAATCACCTGCTTAAGGTAACATAGCTAGTTATCAAGAGATGAGACTAAATTGGGGGTTACATCATATTGCCTCTGTTTCATGGTATGAAAACATTTGCATACAAAAAGTCAGCATTTGAGAAGTGTTTTCCAATGTCATGAGAAGGAGTAGGGGTAAAAGTGGGCATGACAATGAAGGGATAGAGCTGAGGAAGAGTTACTTCAGAACAAGAATTTATATGTCTCATTAAGTTCTGGATTAGGCAAACAGTCATGAACTGATTAGCCGTGGCCCCTGCCCTCTTGCTAATTATTAGTTTTGAAGGCAAAATAAACCCATATCATTATAATTCATTAATAACTTGAGAGGGAAAAGATTCTGCAAATGTCACAAATTCACAATGTCCAAGGAATTTCCCTTTTATCTATATGTCTTTCAATAAGATGGTGACCAAAAAAGAACTTAATTTCATCAAGAGGCTATCATGTGAGTCTTGAGCTGTTTGTTGTTATTGGCAAATATTTAATAATTGCCTTCTATTTGGGGGAAGAACAGATACATGTGTTGTTCAATGTCTTTGGAAACATACTCGTGTATATTTTAGAAGCCCAAGTTTGTTGATGACACTTTACAGCAATGCCATCAGTTTCTATGGAGACACTAACTATTGTGCAGTTAGGGGGAAAAGACTCCTCCGCTTCCCTGTGGCTTTAAAACAGTTTCAGAAACAAAATTAAAATGGTTTTCTTTTAAGCAATATTACTTCAATGCCAGTAAGATTCCCTTTTATTTCGCAAAGATTATAAACATTTACAAATTACATACAGTACCAACAGAAAACGAGATCTCTCCTGACATCCCATTCTGATGACAAAGATAGTGTTCCCTCTGCATAGTTTGTAAATCTAGAATTCTCTTGGCGTTATATTACTTCAGTTTTTTTTTTAATAATAATTTATACGTTAAAAACTACCAAAAACTTCAACTTTGGTATTTTGCACAGCTGTGGTGTGTAGATAACTTTCGTTTATATTAACTGAAGTTACATTTGCATGCTAGTAGGAAAGTACCCTTTACAGAACCAAATTAGTACAAAGCCATGTGAAAGAACAAATCTTTTCTACTTAGAAGAGGCAGGGCAATTCTATTTAATAAAGAAATTCTACATTAGCATCTGTTTCCTGGATTCAGATGCATCCATTCTGTCTTCTTTGCATCATTCATTTTAAATAAGTTTTTAAAGAACTATTTGGTAAACAACAGATAGGATTCCATGCTCTGAATTCCCTTTTTACACTGGCTTTATTTAATGGTTGGATTTTTTAAATTCATTTTTATTCCTCTTAAAAATAGGATTCTCTGCCTTACTAAAGTGGGGTTTTTTTAAGTCCTATAAAATGCTGAGTTACATACATATCAGTAAATATTACAGTTGGCAAAAGCTTAACACCATTCCTAAAAATAGTTTTAAGAAACCAAAAAAAGAATCATTCCTGAATTTATATATCCAAGTATATTTTAATATCAGAGTTAAATGTTAAGTGTTAACAGTGAATCCATGGAGATGGCGTAGTACTTTGCAGTCTACGTACTTTTAAGTAGCACAAGGTCTTTCAACATAATTAGCACAGAATATTGAACCCCGCCAGAAATATGGGATTCGTCATTAAATTTAGAGGCTTCCTTATCTTTCTGAGTCTAATCATGTGTGCAGAAGACTAATTGTTATTGGCATGGTCTTTATTGCTCATAGCTTTCTTTTATTTTAAATGGAATGGTCTGCTTTGTGAGAAATAATTAGGTTTTATAGGCCTACCTGCATAGAGCCTTTTGTTGAATGTCTTATGGTTTTGCCAATTCAGATCCTGAGAGCAATTAGAGGCTGTGGCAGAACTGTTCCTTAAATCACACACATATTGTGTTATTGCCTGCTTTTTATTTTTTACCTGCAGTAGCAGATGCAGAAGCTTCAGTTACTTGCGAGTACACAGAGTAATGGTTAGCCAATGCAAAACTTGGTTTGGGAGGTATAAGCTATGAAGAAGATGTTTTGTGAGTCTGGCACATGGCAGTGCGTCCTGATGTCTGACATTGTCCCCAAAATAATTATGTTCTCAACTGTAGAAGAGCAATTCTTTATCCACTCTCTAAAATGACATAGTGATTTTATTGTCTGAAAGAATGGTCAGAATTGGTCAAACTGTAGGCTTTTAGTACGTATGGATTTGTTCAACGAGAATGATTTATTTGCTTCCCATAGTTGTTGGGAATTATTTGTTGCTCAGTGAGGTAAATAATAGAGACACTTTTCAAAAGTGCTTGTAACAGTTGTAGAAATCATTTCATTTATAAGCGAGATCAATTTATATGATGAGTCAGAGAATTCACTGGTGAGATCTGATAGAAGTAGTATCTAAAATCTTGCCAATTCTAATAGATTTTTGGAGACAAACTTGTGTTGTGGTGGAAGTTTTGTTGCATTATTTTGGTCACTTTGCCTACTTAATTTCTTCATGACACAGGAGGACTCAATGAGATTACTGTTAATAATTTAATGAGAATGAAAATCATTGTCATTTCTATATTAGAATGTCCCTATAAAGTGCATGTTACCTTGGAGTTATTTGTTAAAGAGCGGTGGTCAGTAGGTATTCATTTTTCCAATAGTCTTTCACCAAGGGGGAGCGAAATGTATGTATACTGTTCTGTTTCACTTGAACTTAATGTTTTGTCCTCTCTGTGTCTTCAACATGTTAGCCAGTTACCCTTTGCTCAAGCAACTCTACTCCTACTACCATATAATCAATAGCGGTCAAGGTACTTTCAATCTTGACAGTTTTCTGTACTGAAAAATTACTTTGCACAGACTTTTTACTATTCCAGTTGACAAGCCATCTTCACTCAAATCTATGATGTCAGGCATTATCAATCCCAAAACAACACTGACAGTCTTAGACATATACATGTACAACTCAATATTATTTTTCAACTAATATCCTTTGAAACTTTTTTAACTGAAATAATGGAAGCCAGATGAATTCGTGATCTAAATCTAGTAGCAAACTTAAAGCTAAGTTTGGAAAATGTCATGTGAATTTGCAGAATCCACAGTGAAATATACTGGTGAGGAGTTGGGTGGGCCTGTCATTTTTGATATATAGGTCACTGTGAAAATATTTCATAGCAACCAGTGGTACCTAGATGTTTATTTTCTGAATCTCTTCATTTCATTTCTTTTCCTTAATTTTTTTCTTTTCTTTCTCTTTTTTTCTTTCTTTTTTTCTTTCTTTTTTTCTTTCTTTCTTTCTTTCTTTCTTTCTTTCTTTCTTTCTTTCCTTCTTGCTTGCTTTTTCCCTTCCCTTCCCTTCCCTTCCCTTCCCTTCCCTTCCCTTCCCTTCCCTTCCCTTCCCTTCCCTTCCCCTTTCCCTTCTCCTTTCCCTTTCCCTTCCCCTCCCCTCCCCTCCTCTCCTCTCCTCTCCTCTTTTTCTTTCTTTCAAATTCTTTCCCTGGATAAAAAAAGAAACAGGAAAGTTGCTTTATATTACCTGGAAGATTCCATTTTGGGTAATGAATTTCAGACAAGCAAAAATGCATATTGTTGTTTTGAAGCATGCCTGAGATTTTTGAAATCCTAAGGGGTTTACAGTTGTATAAGAAATTGGCTAATTAAAATATTATTTAAAGATAATTTGAGGTATTATATTTTTATGGAAAAGAGATGAAGAAAACAAAATTCAAGAATAAACTTAAATAGAAAGTTTTATTTGAAATAATTTGACTTTTTTGTCATAAAAATAAGTGGAATAATTATTCTGTCATGGAAAAAACCTAGCCTGTTTTTATTTTGTCTTACTTTTAAGTGTAGTCTCCACTGAGAGAATGATCCTTTAAACCTGCCTATGAAGTTTTTGACATTTTGCCCACAAAAAAGCTCTTTTGTATTCAAGGTATGTAGGCCTTATGAAAATCAGTTGTAGTGTTATTTTGTAGTCTCCAGAAGATCAAACATAACCAAGGAAGAAAATCTAAATAAAGTTAGGATTATTTGAGTAATTTATCCTTTGTATGCAATAGAGTTTACATGTTGTGAGTTAAGATAACTTATAGTAATTAAACTTAAAATAATTAAATTAGAAATTATTTGCATACTCCTTGCAAATACAAACAGCATTAGTGCTAAATAGAAGTTGAAAGTTCCTTGTAGTCCTATTTGCAGAGATAAATACTGCTTATGATTTGATGTAGACCTTTCTATATTTTTATGCACATATACCTTTATTTTATCAACCTAAATGCAAGCACACTGTATTTACTGTTCCATCATTTGCTCTCTTTACTTAATAATATAATGAGGATTTGTTAATACATATAGATCTATAATTTTTAGAAATAGATGCATTGTAACTTATTTAAATAATTCCATATGCTTAAGATTTGGATTGTTTTCAAAATTTTACCCATTATAAACACTACTGTAATAAATGTTCTTATTCCTATATCTTTGCATACTTGTTCAATTACCTCCTTAGCATCAGTTCCTGGAATTAGATTTGCTTGTTCAAAGGTGTTCAGGCAGCTAATACTATTTTAAACTCCTACCATCCATGTTTTAAAATTTGGATTTCCACATCCCTTAGTAACATTGCTTTTAACTATCTTTTTTTCTTGTGTTACTCTGATAAGTTAAAATATATCTGATTATTTTTAAAATCTGCTGCCCTTTGTTATTAGTAGGTCAGTTGTCTTTTCAGCCTTCAGATTTAACAGGTATTATGTAAGGTATAAATATGGATATTTACCTGTAGTTATAGATCTAGATCATATAGATGGAGATGTAGACATAGTTATTGATATAGGTACAAATACAGATGTAGACATAGGCAAACACACACATATATACACACACTTTTTCCTTTTATGTTCCACAAATACCTTATGATCTGGCAATATTTATTGATTTGAGGATGGTAGGAAGTCAGTGTTGGGTACTTATAGATTTTCATTGTTGTCTGCCACAAAAGGTATGATTTTTGTGAAGTATAATGTTCTGGTAAAGAGCGTGGGATTTAGAGTCAGAGAAATTGCCACTTGATTGCTGTGTGACTTTGGGGATGTTCCTCATCTTCTATGAACCTCAGTTTAATTTATCTGTGAAATGAAGGCAATAACAATACACTTCACAAAATAGTAATGAAGAATAAGCAACATAATAGTTTGACAAATGCTTTGTACACTTTCTGTAAACATAAATATTATTACAGCTAAGATGTGAATTTTTATGTCAGTTGAAGGTAAATAAAAAGACTGAGTCCCCCATTCCTGATGTGTGCTCAGTGATGTGAATCTTAAGAACATAAATAGATAGCAAGATTTCATATGTAAATGCCATAACCATAAGCGTTGATCAGAAATTGTTTAGTAAAAGCAGAAAGTAAAATCAGCTCACAAATAGAGTTAAACTTACTTTCCTGTATGATAGAATAGTTAAATTAATGACTACATCTAATTAAGAAACTGAAAAATTACACCATGCCTGCTGTTAATACTAAACTCAGTGAACTGTGAGATAAGAATATGGTAACACTAAAAAATTGCCTCACCATTTTTGAATATTAAGGCAATTTTGCTACCTATCCTTAGAAATAAAATAGCCCTTGCAATTACATTTTGTGATTTGTTATTGGTTCAAAAATTAATGACTTTTATTGTAGTAAATGGATCATCACAGGTGACAAAGCACAGTTTTAATTAACAGTGACAGGTAAAGCTCCTCACCGTCAGATGGAATTTGTATTGCAGTTATATAAGAAATGATGTTTTGATCATCACAGTTTTACATTGAAGTTAAGAGTACTAATTGTATGGCTTTGCCCTTAAATTTTTCATACTTCTAAATGCCTTAACACTTACTCCCATCCCCAACAGGCTGTGTCTTGGCCAACCTTCTGATCTAGGGAGATACATACTTGCATCTACCTCCAGGAAGATGGAATAGGAAAGAGGCCTGCATAGGTCCTGCATTGGGCTCAGGACCTTTAGGGCAAGAAATGTCAGCTTTAAATACCTGGAGAATAGTCTAGGGAAGGCCCTGTACACTGCAGATGGACATGTTCATTCAGCTCTACATACTCCTTGTCCCCTGATGCGTACAGGAAGGTAAGAGCCATAGTGAGGTCTTATAAAGTACAGGGTCTAGGGGTCTACCTTTCCTGGATCTAGGGGTGGTAATGATCATATACATGAAGAATTTGAATATATTTCAGAGATGTCAGTTAGATAATGGCACAAACATCTCAATGATGATAAGTCAAGTGTACTGATTTTAAGTTATATACACTTTAGAAAAAAATAAAGCTTTATATCTAAACCAATGCGTTACTCAGTATATTAATTTTATTTTAAAGGCAGGGTTCTCAATAACATGATTTCTGTTGTGTTGTGCTATTGTTTCTTTCTTGACATATTTGTAGGGCATGTAGTTATTGAGAAATCTAGTTTCTATGTGTCAGACACACAAAATGTATCAAGTAATTGAAACAGACATAGCTATAGCCATGGGTATATGCACTCGTCAGGAGATCTAGGTATTTGCTAACGTGACCAATAATTAATCAACTAATCTGGTAGAGTGTACAAATGTATATCTAGAAAAGCAAAAAAAAAAAAAAAAAGATTAGATGCATATGCACCACATTGTTAACAATGATTTCCTTGGGTGTAGAGTTTATGATTTTAAAACTTTGTGTTTTTAGTACTTTTGTAATGTTTTTAAAACTAAGGCTTTGTGATCGAATTTAAAAGTACAAATACCTAATGCAATACTTACATGTTGAAAATTAAAACATTTGTCCATCTAGCATTAATTATGCCTTCATGCCATGCCAAACTGGTGATAGACATCTCTTTAATTAAATTTGACATTTGGTAGACACAACTAATTATGGATTTTTCAAATATTTAATGAGTGTATATATATCTAATCTGACAATGTAAAACAATTAAAGTGACATACTAAAGATATGGTAGAAAAGATTAGCCATACATAAAATAGAAAAGGACCAACAAGGTACCCAGCTTGACCTTCTTGACTTCTTTGGAACTGTAGATTCTGGAATCTCAGTACTGCCATGTTTAACATTTAATCTAATATTCTATTATTAGCTGTATTCCTACTCATATTAAAAATAAATAAATAAAAATTCTCTGTAAAGATTTCCCAGGATTCATTTCCTTCTTACTTGACTGTCTACAACAGTCTAATTTTTCAGCATTTAAATATCTAAACTTAGTTTTAAATGCAATTTTTCTGAATTATTCCAATTGTTACCTACTAAAAGTGAGTCATATTACTTAAAAGTAATGTAATTTTCTAAAACTTGGTTTATGAATGCTCTCTAAATCTATGCTTACAACGACCATTGAATGACCCACAGCACACAAGTGCAATGCCTCAAATAGCAGGGCTTTTGTTAATGAAATTTTAATAATTAAATTTTTAATCACATCTGTAAAATTTGGTTAACTGAGTCCTTTTTAACAATAAAGTCCCTTTATATCCGAGACACTTTGGAGGTAATACATACTTTGGAGGCATGTATTCAGGCTTAGAAAACACAAAAACATAACAAGAACCAGTCAAGTACCCTAAAAGAACAAATTGGGTAATCCATAAGAAAATAGGAACTCATGGTTCCTGTGGTGATCTGGGAGTATAGACACCTCTTAAGAGCATTCAACTTAGAACTAATATTTTAAAATATACTATGTCAGTGAAACTAAACACTCTCCTGGGCAAAATTTGAGTATCTGGCTACAAGTTTGAGATTCTAGAATTCAGATTCCCATTTAGTATACATATTTATTATTCAATATTTAGCTACACAGACAAGAAGTTCCACAAATTGCCATATTGGAGAAACAGGAAAAATATAAACTTGTGAGATGCAGACAATCAAACAGTATTGATTCAATGTTGGGTACCTAGTTTTGTTGAGCTCATCTTTTTGGACTTAAATGATTCAGGATAATATTTTATAGATATTGCAATTTAGATGTTTTCTGGTTGAGAACCAACAGTGGGCCTGTTAGTTTGTTTCTGGTGACAGTGGGAGAAAAATCAGCGTGTATTTGTTTTCAGGTCAGGGAGGCAGAGGGTAATCTCCCAAGTTGAAACAAGGCACATAAAGAAGTCGCCGGCAAAACACAAAATGTTACAGCTATCACTTACTGCGTGTCTGTGTTTCCTAAGGTAATGTGTGAGGGCAGCATGGCTCATTATTTTTGTATCTAGAGTCAGGTCAGCCAAAGGCTTAAAAGAAAAAGTGGGGGCTTGAGAGAACTTGTTCTTTTGCCTGGTGTGGTTCTCTCCATCATTCTTATCTTTTACCTGCTTTTTGAGGTTCCCACTAAGTATGGTGGTTGCTTATACTTGTTACTGGAATTGGCCTACCAAGTGATGTTGGGTCCCCTTGAAATGCTAGCCCATCTACCAAGGAGGTGAGAATACAGACTGGAACTTGACTGATTATGAGGCTGTTTGAATGCCATCCAATGTATTGAGCACCCCCGCCCCGCGAGGGTAGGGACTATACTTTTTCCAGCTTCAGAGTGTTCAGAGTGGCAATGAGACCGAGGCCAATCATTAACTGAGTCAGAGAGTGAGCAATAGAAAACTGTGAGCAATGCAGGTCATTTTACTTTTGAATCACTTTTGTTAAGAACCACAGTGTGTTATTTAGTTCCTGCTTTCAACCAGCTTTTAAAAGTGAACTGAACACAGATCAGGAGATACACATTTCTGTGGCTGTTCTTAATAATAATTTATAAGGCATGTAACATACATATGCTAGTCACTACATTGAGTGTTTTGTTTGTTGCTAGTTCACTTAATTTTATTTTTTACTTCACTTAATTCTTTTTCTTTAATTTTTTAAAATTTATTTTTGAGAGACAGAGAGAGCAGGAATGGGGGAAGAGGAGAGAGAGAGAGGGAGAAGCAGAGAGAGGGGGACAGAGGACAAAGTAAGCTCCCAGCCAATCTAACAGCAGGGGGCCTGCCTCAGGGCTCAAACCCAGGAACCGCCCTTGAACCACGAGGTCACAACCTGGGTCAAAGTTGGATGCTTAACTGACTGAGCCACCTAGGGGCCCCTCACTTAATTCTTACAGTGTAGTGTAGGTATTATACTGAGATCTCCAGATGAGGAAACTGAAATTTAGAGAAAGTGAAATGTTTGCCTAGGAACACATACCTAGTAAGTAATAGCAGAATGATTTTTTTGGTGTGAATCATCTCACTGAAGAGCTTTAACTTTTGTGAGTCTTGCTTTGCACTGTTACAGAATAAAGACAGCAAACAAAGGAACTAGGTGAACTATTCAGGAGAAAGGTTTTCAATTTCTTTTATTACAAACAAACTTGACTTCAGTTTTCTCTCACTTTCTGCCCATCAAACAGTATATAGAAAAATTAAAATTACTCAAATAGGTTGCATTCATTGTTTTTGCAGATGGAAAATTCATTAGTCAAGAATATATAAACAAGTCCGTACACCGCTTCCTTTGAATGTTTAAATGAAAAAAATAAAATCTTTGTCGTGTTCAAAGTGTCTTTTATGTCTTGACACTAGGAAAAACAGGGTTTCAGGCTTAAAAAATTTTTTCTTTGCTTCTATTTTGATTAATGTTTTTCAGCTCTTCAAAATAACAAACATTTAAATAAAATAAGAGTTGTATCTTAAATTACTTGAAGGATTTTAAATGTACGTAATAAGTAAACATGTTTACAATAGCCAGAGATAGTCATAAGACAGTTCTACCACTAATATAAAATTTCTAAGTTATTTCACAGACAAAATTGAGTGAGTATACATTTCTCTTCATTTCCTCTAAAAATTGACTGTATACAAGAGATGGCAGACACAATGACTTTGAAGTTTAAGAACAGGGATTTAAAGTAATTAATCTTTACAGATATTTATAATTTCTTAGTTTAACTAAAATATTCCTCAGTTTTTAGAAAGGGGGTCACAGAGTTTTTAGATGTCTTCATTTTACCCAAATATACAAATGCTTATCAATAGGATAATTTTTGTTCATGTATAATATATAACATACATACGTAATGTCTGCATTTCAGTTTGAAGCACCTGTATATAATTTGTAAGAAAGTGACGTATTTAAATTCGAGAGTCTCTCTTATAGCAGCAGCATCAGTGTTAGTAATATGTAGGAAGTAAGAGGCAGCAGGGTTTTCCCTTCCAGAAGACCTTGGGTTCACACCCCTTTGGAGTTCATCAGAGCCCATTCAGGTTTATCCTGAGGGATCCATTGCCTGATACTCCTTCTTTCCAGAGGCTGAATGCACAGCTTCAGCAAGACACCCAACTCCTGCTGGCTTGAGAAAAGTGTTATTTTAATGATGATTATAATGAGCTTTAGTGTTGCTGGGAGCCAAATGTATCCCTTAAGTCCAAGAGAGAACGCTGCAATCAGAGTGAAGTATAATGTAACTTAGATTATTATTTGATAAATTGGCCTTTTAATTAGGATTTTTTCCTTCTTCTATAGTCATTTATTGCCCACTGTTCCAAGGTGAATAATTGCTATGTTTCTTTATGAAGATATCATAGCAACGGAAGCACACTGAATGCACTGAAAGGAGGGGACTACCTCAGACCGTTTATCCTGACACATTAATCAATGAAACTGCGCTTTTGATCCCAGTACTGAATGCATTTCTAGTATTTGATTTTGCTTCCAGCAACTTTAATAAGTTACTTTTTATTAAGTGACTCCAGCCTTAGCAGATGGTTTTTAGCCACTTTTAAGCCCATTCCTGGACTGTATTGTCATGAGAAGTTCATTAGGGAAACATCTAACAAAAGAAACTTCAGCTAGACAATTGGGTAAGATGATGTTCTAGCAATCCTCAGAGTTAGTGGAATTTGAGCATGAACTTCAGTCTTTTATAGAATTTAATGTAACTTGGTCTGAATTTAATGTGATTGAAAATTTTATGAAAAATAATACAATTAAATACTTTTTATTTTTAAAGCTGTTTAGATCACCTAAAGAAAATACAGTGACTTGATAGTTGCCCATTTCCATTTTTACAAAAAAAAAAAAGTATGTCAAGCCAGATAATACTGGGAATGCATGCCAGGTTGGAATCTAGAAGTTTTGTTCCAGCTTACTATGTAACAGCTCTTGACCAGCAGCTTCCACACTGTTTAGGCTGTGATCCATAGTAGGTAACACATTTTCCATGGTGACACAGTATACCAGCGTATGTTAACAACTGAAAACATGTTTCCCAGAATAGTGCCCTTTGTATAGAGTATGACTCTATTTTCTATCCTATGGTGTACTATTTCACTAAAAGAAATGCTGGTCACAGATCATTACAATGATTTCACAATCCATGAATAGGTCTTAGTTTGTAAAACCTGCTCTAGACTACAAGTTACACAACTTGGAGGGAGGGAGATAGACAATAAATTTCTAAAAGTTCTTTTCAACCGTAAAAATCTATGACTCTGACTAGAAAATGCATGTAGATATGACTTTCACGTGTTAGGTTCAAGTCAGTGAATATCCTGAATAAGCCAATAGATGCATTGCTTGCCTTTGTGATCCCGTTCAGTATATGGTTCTGATGCAAATTGTTTCTAAAATAGGTAGCAAGATGTAAAAATTTTAAGTTTATTTATTTATTTTGAGAGAGAGCACATGCATGAATGAGGGAGGGGCAGAGGGAGGGGGAGAAAGAATCCCAAGCAGGCTCCATGCTGTCCGATGAGGGGCTTGATCTCACGAACTGTGAGATCATGACCTGAACTGAAATCAAGAGTCAGACACTAAACCTACCCAGGCGCCTCAGATGTAAAATTTCACTAATTATCAAAAAAATACTTATAATGATACCTGAAGCTTTCTGTTAATGTACAGCAATGTGTATTAACATTGGTGAACTGAATGTGAAAAACTTTTCTTGAACCATGAAAATGAAATAATTTCTTATGTTGCTTAGCCACAGTTGAAAGTAACTTAGGTAATGAGGTCCACTTTTCATACCACTGTTATTTTCTTTGTCCCCAGGGTAGACTAGGTGGGCATAGGAACTTCATAAAGACAGAGACAGTATCTTTCAGCCTATTGACCATTTTTGTCCACAAAGGGAAGCACCACTTGGTGCACTTGTTAGATTTTTGTTGTTTCTATAAATATAAATGAATGGACGGATGGATGAATGAGTCCATTTTAGTAAGGCTTGCCCTAGGTAACTTGTAAATAGCAAAATTTTCTTTTCATCTCTGGTTTTCCTTTCTTTCAATTTTTCTGGGACTTAATTCCCTTAGTAAGTACACATATTCTGGTCTCATATTTGATTGAAACTCCTTTCCGTATTTTCCTGCTTACCTAAACTTCCAACCTTCCCTTTTTAAAATTTAAAATGCCTGCCCAGTATCTCAGACCATTTAGTTACACACTAATTAAAATTCATGTCAAAGAATGAAGAAATTTCAGTAATGACTTATAGTGTAACTGCTTCCAGGAGAGTTTAAATGTCAACCATTTTTATGGAACAGTCATCGTATTGGATGGTGGTTTTACTAGCACTGTCAGAAAGATATGGGAAAGTTAAAAGATAATACTGTATCAATGTCCTGTAAATAATCTCATGGAGTTGATGTTTGAACTCACCTCAGAAAACACTGAGACTTATGCTGGGGGCAGAGGTTAATGAGAAATATCATATCATGTTATGATATGATGTGATGATATGATATATCCTTTCTAGGGTCTAGGATAGGGTTTTCTCAAACTGTGGTTGTAGATTTTAGGGTGCTTCTAGAAAATTCCTATTTCTGAGTTATAGTCCAGACTTGTTAAATCACAATTTCTGAAAATAGCAACCAGGAATCTTTCTTTTAAATAAACTCTCAAATGGGGTGCCTGGGTGGCTCAGTCGGTTGAACGTCCGACTTCAGCTCAGGTCATGATCTCACAGTCTGTGAGTTCGAGCCCCGCCTTGGGCTCTGTGCTGACAGCTCAGAGCCTGGAGCCTGCTTCTGATTCTGTGTCTCCCTCTCTCTCTGCCCCTCCCTGCTCATGCTCTGTCTCTCTGTCTCAAAAATAAATAAAAACATTAAAAAAATAAATTTAAATAAACCCTCAAATAATACCTATGCATGCTAAATTGAAGACCCATACTTAAACATTTTTTTCATGTTGAAAAGTGTCTATGATAGCTGGTTTGAAGGTAAGTTTCAATGTCCCTTTATGCTGGTGATCCAAAGGTTACTTATTTCTCCTTTTACATTATGAATGGGCATTGGGCCCATGTGACATGGAAGGACAGTTTAGCCAATAGAAACTTCCAGGGAATTCTGACCTACTTATCAAAAGTTCACCTCCGTAATAGGCAGAGCCAACCTCCAGTATATCATAAATTATTTGCTTAGGAAAGATAAAAAAATTTAAATGAGAAAATAGGAGTCGTCAACTTTTTCATCTTTTTTCAGCTTCAGAAGAAAACAAACAAACAAAACAAAACTTCCATTATACCACACATTATTAGGAAGCTAATTTCACTAAAGAGAAAATATAACAAAACTAAATGTTTTGTTTATATTTCTATGCCAATACATTTTGGATACTCCAGACCTTTAGATTTTCCATTTAAATATCCCTACAAGCATGGGTAACATAGTTAAATTTATTCTTTAAACAAGTATTATTGAATACCTCCTAGATAGCAGGCATACTGCTAAGATATGGAGATGGAGAAACAAAGACTTGGTACCTATTCTCAAGGAGCATTTGATAATGCTAAGGAAATAACTATTTGTGAAATTAATTTTTAATGACATCTAAGTACAGCTGTAAGGAGGAGAAGTACGTAAGAAGAAGACCAGTGTGTCTGGTCTAGCCTTGGGGATCAGGGAAGGCTGCCTTGAGGAAAGATATTTAATCATAGTCTTGAAGAATAAACAGGAGGGAGTTGACCAGGCAAAGGGTCAGATAGAGCGTTTCAGGCAGAGAAACAATGTGAGTGAAGAGTATATCCTCTCATTCTTAAAAGACTGTGTTTTTGAGTGTTCATATGCAGCACAGCTTATATTTTCTAATTAAACTCTATAGTTTCAGTTGTACATAATCATTTCTTTACTTTCTATTTCCCAATTTTTCACTTCTGGTCACCAAACTCTAAAGTAAAATACAAGCATGTAATAATTATAATAACAATACTACTACTACTACTACTACTACTACTACTACTAAGTTTAGGGTACTTATTCTCTGCAAAGTACAGCTCTGAGTATATTTATGAATTATCTTATTTCATCTTTACAACAACTCAATAGGTTTTTCTAAGGCAAAACACACTATATAAATTTGATGTAATTATTTATGGAGATTATTACAGAATGCCTGGAGATAGTAGAGAATTTTAAAAGCAATAAAATATGTTTATTGCTGCTAGAGGAATTATAAAATAATTTTGTATCATCTCTACAATATAATAATCACTAAAGCATGGCTTGCTCTTCACTCTGCATAGCCATTTAATCATTTTCACAGATTGGAAAAGTGGCCCCCATTTGGCCAGGAT
Source organism: Lynx rufus (assembly GCF_022079265.1). Taxonomy (NCBI): domain Eukaryota; kingdom Metazoa; phylum Chordata; class Mammalia; order Carnivora; family Felidae; genus Lynx; species Lynx rufus. Next base: position 66,174,405 of record NW_025814867.1, read on the forward strand.
AAAGTACCAGGCATGCATTAGAGTTGAGTATAAAGCTGCTGTGACTTGATGGACATCATGAATATATGCTGGGCAAAAAAGGGATACCAATGGACCTGCATTAGATATTCAATTATTAGGGATTTGGAGTCTTTTGTATTTTTCTGGAGTCTGCTACAAAATTGCAAATGTCCTAGAATGGAAAGATACATTATGCAATGGCACTTCTGATGAATTAGTAAAATACCAGAATTGACTATAAAATTGCTCCAAAATGAGTGCCTGAAACTGGGTTGGTAGACTTTGCTATCTCAGTGCACGCTCCATGATAGCTTTATGAAAGTCGTTGTCCTATACAAGCTTTTCTTTCTTTATCTTCGTAAATGGCCTCAGACCTGCACTCATATATTAAGCCATGAGAGACGATAATAACGATAAAAACCCAAGACCTCTCATTTATACTACCTGTAAGACCTTGACCTAATTATTTAATCTCTCTGTACTTCACTTTCTTCATCAGTCTAAGCAGAATGATAATATTATCACTATGGATGATAATGTCAGTGACTATCATAAAATTTTTGTGAAGATCTACTTATTCATTTATTCACTCAACAGATTCTTAAGAGCACCTGCTATGTGTCAGGCACTATGATGTTTTTCAATGGAGGAAAGATAGCCAATAAATAAAAGCATGAGAAAAGTATAGAGTATGGAAAACGTAATTTGAGAGAAGCAGAGATATTTTAAATAGGATATGTAGGGAAGACCTAATAAGATGGGATTTAAGCAGAGACCTAAAAGAAATAAGCAGATGAGTCCTACAGGTATATGTGCAGTAAGAGTACGTCAGGCAAAAGGAATAGCAAAGACAAAGGTCTTAACACAAGTGTTCATGGCATATTCAAAAAACTTCAAGGAGGTCATTGCAGCTACATCTACGTGAGCAAAGAGGAGAGTTTTCAGAGATAAGTTTAGAAAGGTATCAGGACGGTAAGAGCACAGCATATAAGGGCCATGTAGAACATTATAAGGACTGGCTTTTTACCATATGTCATCAAATTTAAGACACTCCTGAGTGTTAGCTTTATCATTATTCCATGTATGACTAGGAAAAATAAACTTTTCTATGTAAACAATGACACAATACTTTCTAATCAAATACAATTTTTTATTTTGTATTTATTTACAGAGCTCATTTAATCTTATTTAGACAAAGATTCTTTTATATTCCATGCTTGTCTGCCACTGCGAGTTTTTGCATGTACAGTAACTTCTAACCTCAATGACCAATCTCAGAGAAAATGTCTTGAAGACTTTAAACTCAAGATGCTTCAACAATGCCTATAAGTCAACTGAAGTGATGCCATGATGAACAACTATGTCTAAGCTTGTATATGTACAAGCAATGACCACTGCCGCATTGGATGCGAATATAAGACACCTCTTAATTTCATACATAAATAAATAAATGTGTATTATAGTAAATTAAATATGCAGTGTAAATGAAATAGGAAGTCAGAAGAGGATGTTGAGAAAGGGGGTAATGATTTAATTCAGAAACCACTCTTGCGCCCATGAAGATAATAGGCTGAGTGAAATGAGCAAAGATGGAAGCAGAGAGTGGCCAGGACATTTATTTTAAAAACACTAATTCAGACGGGACATTTTGACTTGAAGAGGTAGTTCAGGAAGGGTATGAAATGATCAGGTTCTGATATATTTTGAGGGTAGAAATTACAAGGTTGCTGATAATTTTATGTAGGGTATAAGAAAAGAAAGAAATCAAAATGACCCCCAGCTCTTTGGCTTGAGATGGGGAAGACTGTGGGCAGATGGGTTGGTATCCATAGAGAGGTCAGGAGTCTGATTTGGGACATGATACATTTGAATTGTCTGTTATTCATTCAAGTGGAAATGTTGAGCAAGCTGTCAGAAAATGATTCTGGAGTTCAGAGAAGAGATACAGTCTAGAGATATAAAACTCATAAAATGACTCCATCCTGGTTTGGATGCTGTTCAGTACTATGAAACAGGATGACATCACCTAGGGCTTTACCATGTATGATACATTTTGGGGTTTGTTTGTTTGTTTGTTTCTGCCTTTATTTTTGTTCAAAAGCCAAAAGTTACTGCATGTTACTCAGATTGAAAAACACTGGCTTAGAGTGTGAATGAGGATGGAGAAGAGAAGAGTTCCCAGGACTGAGCCTTGGAGTGCTTCAACATTCAGAACTCTAATTGATGTAATATGTACATATGCCTAGCTCAAAACAATTAAGTGCTCAACAAATGTTAGTTTTTATATTAAAGTAGACTTCCTCCCCCAAATATTCCTTGATTTATTTTTATCAGTTTCATAGAAGGATTAAGCTATTATATACAGAAAAGGAAATAGGTGCTATGTTAAGCTTTCTATGGTGCTTAACTAATCACTACAAACTTTGCAGCTTAAAACAACACACATTTATTATATCAGTTTTGATGCCTGAGAGGTCTGGATACAGTTTAGGTGAGTTTTCTCTTTCAGGATCCCACTAGGCTACAATTCAGATGTTGACCATGGCTGTACTCTCATCAGAGGCTCGACTGGGAAAAGATATAGTTCAAATCTCCTCAGGCTGTGGGCAGCATTCATCTCTTTAAGTTGTAGGACTGAGGTCCCCACTTACTTGCTGGCTGTTGGCTGGGGGTTACTCTCAGCTCCTAGATGCCACCTCTTGCTCCTTGTCATGTGACTCTTTCCCTAGACAATTTAGAGCAATCCTTTTACTTCCTCAAGGGCAGCAGGAAAGTCTCTGAAACTTCAGTTTGCTAAGAGATAGTCTTATATAGCATTACACAATTATGAGAATGACAACCGGCCACCTTTGCTGTATAGCGTAACTTAATCAAGAGAATAAAATCACTTTTGTCAGACTCTATTTAGAATGAAGTTATTTCTCATGTTCATACTCAAGGGGAGAAGACTTATATAAAGGCCTGACTTACTGGGGGTCATTTTAGGGTATGTCCCTCTGCCTATCTCCTTCTTATCCAAATATTCCCCATAGCCTGGGACTTGTGGTACAGTGAGATTTCTGTTCTTCATCTTGATTATGAAATAGAATAGCACAGACTAAGGGAAAAAGTCATGAGCTTTACTCTTAGTACTTTCACTTTTATTATGTGAAGATGACAAGGTAACTAATCTGTTAGAACCTTGGTTTTCCCATCTTTAAAGTAGTGATGGGGAAGTGCCTTTCCAGCATCTTTTCTCATAGGACTCTCATGAATATTATATGAAATAATGTATATTTTGATTTTGAACTATAAAATGGTAACAATATAAAAAACTGTAAGTTGGCATTATTCTTTATTATAACAATTATACATTTGTTCTCTGTACTTTGGTTCTCTGAGCTCTCATTGGCTATCAGAAAGTCTATAGCAATGTTATAAATGGCTTATAGCCTTTCACCTCACTCTAAACCTTGTCCATAGCAAGCTCTCAAATATTTATTGAATGAATCAACCATGTTTTTCTCCATTTGGCTTATAACTAGTTTTGTTTATCTTGGGAGCCATAGATCGTTTACCTTCCTTTATAAAGCATGTTTGATTTTTAAAACAAACCACAAGTGTTGCACAGTTTGTACTAAAGGACTACTTTATTGCTTTTTTTATTACCTGAAAAATGCAACAAAAGTTTAAAATTAATAACAGTCAGTAACAGGGAATAGGGATAATAAAAGTTATGTTCCTTGCTTCGGAAGCAACTCAGTTTCCATTTCCTTATAAAAAAAATCAGAAAACTTTCTGGTGGTTTATCAAGGGATTTTTTTTTTAAAGGAGAGGGAGAAAGAAATAAAAAAAAAAACTTTTAACTTTTCTATTCGGCATCTCTCCATTGAGAATAGCATTGAGAATTTGCTTGAGGAGTTGGTTCCTCAAATCCCAGAAGACCTATATCTATAATAGGGAGGAGGAAACAACAGTGAAGCATTAGGGGAAAGCAGCTTTGTTAGGACATAACTAATCCAGGTACCATAAGTATTTCATGGCACCATGTCAGTTAGTCAAAGTGACAAACTTAAACGATCATTCCTAGGTCATTTAAGATAATTTACAGAGTTATCTACAAAGCTGACTTTCCAGGGAACGGGGGAGGCATTTACAGACCAATATCTATTTTGCAATTATCTAAAAAATGGAAAAACTTTCATCAAATTCATCTTCCAGTTCTACTCATTTAAAATAATAGAGTCTGGCCAATATCTTCCATTTATGCCTGTCACCAGTCATCTTTGTGCTAGAGTTTTATCCCTTTTTGGCATCTTAATTATTCTCCTAGAAATGATATTGACACAGCTCAGGCTTCCCTTTCACCATCTGCTGGATATTTCCAAATGGATATTCTTTTCTCAATTGAAATTCACTTTGGTAAAAGCTAATTTCTAACCTTCCAGCTTAGCTGTTGCCCGACCACTTTCCCTTCTTTATCTCCACAAGCACATCAACACCTTGCATATGTTGTGGGCCTCAGCCCACAACAAGTAAGTATTCAACCTCTTTATCCTCCATTCAGAGAAAACACTCTCATTCACTTACAAACTCTTTCTACCTTGGAACACTAGTAAAAAGTGCCCTTTGAGATGAAAGCAGAATTATTCTGTACATTTTTTGATGTTGCTGAGAGGGAATTTCTATAATTACTTTCTCTTCCAAGCAAGAAGTGAATGAGGAAAACTGACACAATGGACCCAGGCTTCCTGAAGATGAGGTTTTTCATTTAGTTGAAAAAGAAAGCTGACAGTGCAGTCTGCTTGGGATTCTCTCTCTCCCTTCCTCTCTCTCTCTCTCTCTCTCTCTGTCTCTGTCTCTCTGTCTCTCTGTCTCTCTGTCTCTCTCTCTCTCTCTGTGTCCCTCCCCCACTTGCGTGGTCTCTCTCAAAATAAATAAATAAACTTAAAAAAAAAAGAAAGTATAAGTGGGTAAGTGGGTTAGGTCAGATCATAAATGTCTTTCCAGTTGGTCTGAAGAGCTTAGATTCTACCATAAAAAAATGGGGAGCCACTGATGGCTTAGTGATCATGAAAAAAATGTGAAAAAATGTAAGAAATTAATCTCTCATGGTTTGTGTTATGATTCAAAAGTGTTGAGGCAGTTGTTGCTTTAAAGGTGATTATATTCATGCTGGTGCTAAGGTTAAGTAGAATTAGGAGTGAGAAAGAAAAATGGGTGTCAGAGATATGTAGAAGAAAATTGCTAGACCTAGCGTCAGGATGTAAGTGAAAATGCATGAGATGTGGCTAGACTGTATAAGCCCTAAGAAAACCAAAAACAAACAAGCAAAAACATAAGTAGAAGCTCACTTAAAGGCACATTGTTGAAAATGGAAAAATTGTATTTTCACACTGCAGGTCTAGGTTGACATTGTGTGTATGTATGTATAAGAAGACAATACGTAACATAGATGACTATTTCTTTTACACTCAATTGTTTTTTGACTTTTCTCTCATTTTGCTTAAAGCCACATGAGCTTTAGATTTTGTTAAATATCTCTAGTTGGTTGAACAGTGCCACCCTAAAATTCATGGCCACCTAGAACCTGAAAATACGACCTTACTTAAAAATAGGATCTTTGTAGATGGAATTAGTTAAAATGAGCTATGCTGGACTAAGGTGGGCCCTTTATCCATTGACTGGTGTCCTTTTAGGATAAAGAGGTGCTACACATGTAGGGAAGAACCCCATGTGAAGACAGAGGCAGAGTTTGGAGTGAAGCAGCTACAAGTCAAGGAACACCATGTGTTGCTGGGAGCCACCGATAACTAGGAAGAAACAAGGGGTGATTCTTCCCTGGACCCTCCCAGGGAAGCATGGTCCTGCCTGCAGCTTGACTTCAGACTTTGAGCCTCCAGAACTGTGACAGAATAAAATTGTCATGTTTCAACCCACCAAGTTTGTGGTAATTTGTTGTAGACACTGTTCTTAGTGCTTTATTCAAATGAGTTCACATTTGTCCCTCCTGTGTTGGAGGGACAATTATTGTATTATTTTTAAATAAGCAAACAGAGGCTTCCAGGGTTTTTGACCAAGGACATATGTTGAGAACTGATGGAGCAAGGATTCTTAAAATAGCAGTTGGACTCAGATTCACCAAACCTCTCCTCCATTCCTTGAGTTTCTGAATAACTCCTAGCAAATGTATTTTAAAGTTTAAGGGTCTCTGGAAAACATTTTTTCTTGCATAATCACATTCAGCAATGGATCAAGGGTTCCTGCCCTGGCTAAGACATCTTATCTATGTGTTTAGATTTCTTGGGCTTTCTGTAGGCCATTGAGTCTTTGGGGATCACAGTAACGTCATTCTGTTTCCATCTCTTGCAATTCTCCACACTTTGGTATCTAACGGTTTTTATAATCCTTAAATTTTTTTTACCAAGGGATGTAAGTTGTGTGGGTGTTTTAAAATACACACTCCCATAAACTTGAAGTCACAGTGTAGCAATATGCAAACTATTTGAGCTTTTCTAATGATTCTTCTTAATTTATCCCTAATGTTTTTGATGGAATGCAAATCTGTACTTTGGAGTTTCTGCTGTTTGTAGAAGGTACACGTTGGCAAGTGAACTTTTTGTCTTTCGAAGGAAAGTATCAACAACATTGAATAGAAGCTTTACAAATACCTTTTATAGCCATATTTGTGTATTTTAAAGGTGAATGCATTTTAAATTTCCAGGTTGTCCCCATTATAAATGTTGCACTCATTAAATGTGGGTTCTGTAATCTGATCTTATGCAATTTATTTTACAATTTCTGTATTATTTCTATATTATTACAAATGCTTCAAAAGCCACATTTTTCATTTGTTTCATTAGCATGTCTCTTTGTTTCAAAGATTTCATTTATGGGGCTTAGAATTTCTGTGTGGGGCTGTTTGCCCTTCTAACTCCAAATTGCATTCAGTGCTGGCAAAGCACATTGGTTTAAAATGCAGTCCACGATTATTTACTGAACACCTACTGTTGGCCAGACGCTATTCTAGGTATTGAATATACAACAACGAACCAAAGAGTAAAATATACGTAAATGCTTATGTATATGTATGCATAACATAATTTTATCAACATATGAGAAACATACATTAGGGTATAAGGGAAAGAGTAAAACAAAATTATTTTAGGAAATATCTTGTAGATCATATATGACTTCAGACACAAACTGCCGTGCCTCTTGCTTTGTCTAACACAGTGCTGCCCCAAATAAATACAGTATTAGCTACACATTTCATCCACATATATAACTTAAAATTTTTCAGCAGCCATGTGAAAAAAAGTAAAGAAAAATAAGTGGAGTAAATTGTTACCATACAGTTTATTTAACTCACTATTTCCAAGTATTATTATTTCAACAAGTAATGTAAAAATTCTCACTGAGATTTTACATGTGTGTATGTGTTGGTATGAAGTTCAGTGCTTATTTTACACATTCAGTACATCCCAGTTCAGACAAATTACGTTTCAGGTTTTCAATAGCCATGTGTGACTGGTGATGACTATAGAAGATAGTGCCTATCTAATGCCTGATTTTTTTCCCTTGCCTTCTCCGTTTAAGATGGGGACATTGGTTAATTCATATCTTTCTCTTTTTTTTTCTTTTTTGCTCCACATCCTGCAAATGAAAAAGAATAAAAATATATATTCTCTCTGGTTTTCTCAAATATTCCAATATAAAACCAAAATAGTGGATTTATTAAGAGGCCTTTTTTAAAAATGTAAAGATAAAACTGTTCAGAGCTTACTTATAAGAATATAAAATTTCAATATCAAAAACAGATAATAAAATCTCTTTGAAAATAATTGAGCAAACAACATTTTCTAAGTTTAGAAATCTAAATAAAAAGTAAACATATATAAATTTGGATTTAGGCACATATGATACGTGCCTTGAGAGATCCCTGGCCAGCAAGTGAGGGGTTCTCTCTCTTAAAGCAGCCCCGCAGAGTAATTTTCACATATAACCTGTGACTGTTTCCATTCCAGTATCTACCACACTGAGTCTCAGATAAAAATTTCTGTTTTTCTCTGGCACAGTTCAGTACTGTTTTATGCATAATTTAGATTGCACTATTAGTAAACAGCTTTAAGAAGAAATAGGGTTGTTGGTTTTTTTTTTCTTCAATTCTTAGTTTCATTTCATTCTTGATGAGCTTATAGTTATGATGAATTTTATACATTTGTTAATTAAACGTGGCAATGAAACCTAGCAAAGAATTCTGGAGAATGAAAAGAGAAATGAAGTTACTTTATAATTTTGTTGATAATTTTTGTAAAATCATTTAAATATAAGATGGACTATGTTCCGTTTTAAATCTTTACTTCAGAGATGCACAAATGGTATGAAAAATGTAGGAGGTTTGGATCCTGGGTTCCATTAGGGTTATGAGTTTCCTCATTGTGAGATGGGAACAATATTACCTTCACTACAGAGCTGTTGAGAGGGTTGAATGAAATAAATGCATGATATATAGCATGTGTGAGTATTACATCAGGCTCTTAATAAAGGTTAGTTATCCTTTCTCCCTGAATCTCAAATTACAGCTTATTTTTCTGATAAAAAAGAAAAAAAAATCAACCAAGTTTTTTCTTCAATGTGAAACAGAGTAGATGAAACCTTTTTTTTCCTTCTTAAGAAAACTGACTTTAAAAAATAATAAACTTGGTTTAAAAAATTACATCCAGAACAAAATCTTGTCCCTATATATGTAGGTATATAAATGTTTAAGTAAAAAATGCAAAATAGCATGTAATTAGTTTCTTACATCATGACTGGTCGCTTGAGGTAGTCAAAAAACAAAAATTGATTTTTTTAAATTACCATTGTTTTAAATGGCTTCTCTTTGCCAACAGATTAATCAAAAGATAAAAATCACTGAGGAATTAACTCAATAAAAATCATAAAAGAATAATCATTAGGGTTTAAGAATAGCTAATGTATGTTTTTATCAAGAGAAGTACAGACTAAATTACTGTTTACATTCATTCTTATGCACACCTCCAATTTATCAGTGGTTAGGATAGTATTTTAAGCTAGTTAAGATAAAATATTGTCTGTCATTTAAATTGCTTAAATCCCCTTTACTAGGACCCTAAATGCCCCAGTAGGACATCTTAGCATAACTAGATGTTTTCCGTCTTTTAATTACTATGACTAATTTTTTACAGCTCAGTTACAAACCCTTGAAAATAATGAATATGGTGACACAATCTTAATTATAATGGTGCAAATAACACCACTCTAATACAGTGTGAGGCTTACATTGAAAAGGAATTTCCCCGGAATTGAAGCTCCTCTGATTGCTTTCCACATCACGTTTTAAACAAACACTGTGGTGCTTTAGCCATTACTTGGTTGCCTAGGATACACAGTTAATGTAGCCCTAAGATGCTGCTACCGGTTAGGCTTTGAGACCATGCCTGGAAGTGCTGCATATAGCTGCTTTTTAATAAATTAGGAGAATTTAACAGTGACACTTTTGGGTGGGGGGAGTTCATTTTGATTAATGAAATATCCAACTGTGTTTTTTGAGTGGTTACACTGAAAACAGTTATTTTTATTTCAGTTTAGTTTGTTTTTTTTCTGTGAGAGAGCTAAAAGCAAATGTTTTTAAAACAAATGTAAAATTGATTCAGTGACCTAATTCTAAGACACATTCTCCAATAATATATTTTTTTGTGACTGAAATAGTGGAAAAGGTAACTAGCTAAATCACAGGAAGTCCTTTCTATAAGCTTCTTCATTGGGTCATGTCTTTTATTGTTAGATTTTTACTTCATCTGTATGGTTAAAACAGACCACAGTTTATTTGTATTAAGATGTTGAAAGGTTCATGTGTTATCATAAAAGTATTATTACAAGAAAAATAATCACTAGCAAGACGACATTGTAACCTAGTAACTCACCAGAGTTTTGATGCTGAACTACAAAAACAGACAAAAATGTCACTATTGTGTGTATAGGTTATTGTATCTTTCACACTAACAGCTTACCTTTCAATTCCTGAAACAGTGCATTTTTAATGTTTCACCAAAAGTTGGTTTGGGTTTAAATATGAGATGGAAATACAAAGCTAGTTTTAAATCTTAGCAAAACTTTAGGTTGTCTGATTTTTAAAAATCAGTAGTTTTCTTGCCTTACTTTTTCCTATGAAAAATTGAATTGTCTTCTTGGCTGATGTGAATGCAAACCAAATTGGAATTGTTGTTGAGGATGTGGGAAGATCCAGTGCTGAACCAGCAGGTGGTGCTTAAGTTATAAGTGCATTTAGAGTAGAGGTTTTTTTTTTGTTTTGTTTTGTTTTTTAAACCTGCAAAACCTTCAGGAATGGTTGCTCTTGTTTTTGTATATTTCATAAGGGGCATTATATCTTAGAAGGGAAAATATCATTTTGGGCTTCTGAATTGTCACCAGAATCAATAGGCTTAACTTTTTCCCATTCTCTCGCTCCCTCCCTTCTTCCGCTTTTCTGGAATCATTGTTTCCTGTCCTACACTGGCTTTCTGCAGCTGTACTCTCAGGGAGGAGGGATGACATCTTTTCTCCAAAGCAGAGCACCTGGGTGGTGGGAGTGGTATTGTTTGTACAGTCAGGTGTACAGGGAGAGACGCAGGCATGTTGCCGGCCCGTGCAAAGACTCTCTCACTTGGGAGAGATTCCGGGAGGTTCCTATCTTCACTTTTAAATCTCAGTGCATATTTACGGCTTTACTTCTTAAGTTCACTCTTTTGTGCCTGCTCTCTCTTTTTGCCTGTGTTTGTTAGCATGCAGAGCTCTTCACAGTGACTTTACTTTAATAAGTCCTCAAAGTACATGTGGTCTGAAAGGTAACAAAATTATGTCCTTCAACATTTGTCACAGTACAAGGATGGTGTTTATGTACTAAATTCTACAGAAGAGTTGTTCATTTGGCTAAATTCAAGAAGAAATAAAAAAATCATTGCTTTTTGATAGATTGTGCATTTTTTATTTAGATGTACTACCTCTAGTGAATGAGCATAGAACCTAAATAACAAAGGACATTATACTGCTGGTTACCTAGTGTTGTTGATTCTTTCCATAAGCCTATCAAGTATACTTTACTAATTACACTTTAATTATTAAATATTAAATCTTATGGAAGTCTTAGATGTCCATTATTTCCACAGAAATAATCAGAGAGCAGATTATAACTGTATTTATTAACTTTAGACAATCCCTTTATTGGTTGCTTTTATTAAATAATATTTTGTTTTGTAGCACTGATAATTTTGAGGTCCTAAAGTTTAATTTATTTGAATCATGCTTTAGTTTACGATGATAACTCTACCCTCTATTCCTAAAGTAATAGGTGTTCTGTGCTGTTTCTCCATTCATTGTGAATCCATTGTGAATTATATTAATAATAATTCAATTATATGGATAGTTAATTCATTTTAATAAGCAATCTGAATAAATTATTTTCTCCTCAAAAAAAAAACAAAACATTTTCTCCTGTTTTTCCTTAGTAGAAATTTTCCCTGCAAGAGTTAATATTTTTAACCAATTATTGTAATGGTTTCTTTCTGAACTCTGGTTCAAAGTAGTCAGACTGGTTGGTGTCAGCAATGGTACAGTGAATAAAATAATAGACCTTTCCTTAGATTATATACAGACCTCCTTCTATATGATTAACATGGTATCATATCCTTCTCCGCAAAGATTTTTCTTTTCCCTCTAAGAATTAAACTTAATAGAGTATTTGTCAATTATAAATCAGGCTATGCAAATAGGGGTCTGCTAGGTCTCTGATAAAGGGAGTGAATTTCATTTGCCTGTGTGAGATCCACTGGGTTTCATATCATATGAATATTCCAGTTTCCATGTTCTTATTATTATGAATAAACATTAGATGCAAAATGTAAAGATGATTTATTCAAATTCCAACTGCTATTGAAAAAAAATAATAACCAAAATCCAAAGTCCAAGCAATTTTGGGTTCAGGGAATGGAATGTTTTCTTGTTTTTATACACAGGAACTTATTTTCATATCCTTTCTATGTGTGGGTCTTGCTTTGGAAACAAATGTTCTCCTGTCCCAGTTCATCTTTGGCTACTTGATTTTATTGCAGAACTAGAGACAAGAAATATAAAATACTGATAAAACAATTCTATCTTATGTCCCAGAGTGCTGAGGATCAAACTTAAAGGATTAAGAAAAAGACACCTCTTACCAGTTTATAAGAAGGACTAAAATTTCTTATCAGTTCAGGAATTATCTTTAACTTTTGATTCTGCAGCATAGAACGAGCGCTTGTTTTCAGCTGGCCGATTCCTTGCTCACCAGGCCAACTCTCCTGTCTCAAATCTGCATAGAGATAAGTTTTGAGAAGAGCAGAGTCCCTTTGGGGATGAAATTTGCTTTTGCTATTTTTGTTATTCCTTTTTCACAGGAGGCTGTATAATAATTTTCTGCTCTAGGGTCTTGAAATAACATTAAAGATTGACAATTCAGTTAGACTTGTTGCTCTCAGGGCCACAGCTGACTCATATTGCACAGGGGAATGGTGACGTCCACATGATTTTTTAAAAATATCTTTTACATAGAAATTTTATTTTTCCAATTACAGGTGGCATTTCAAAAATGCTTTCCTGTATTGTGTGTCATTCACACACATAAAAGTATATTTTATCTTTGTATACACATACTGTCCTTCAGGGTGATTTTGGTGTTTGGAGTAGCTCTTAGAAACTTCTTTCTCGGGCAGACACCAAACAGAAGGAAGCACAGAAAAGATGGAACACTTCATGTTTGAAAGAGAGGCAGGGAATGAAGGGCGTGGATACCCTAGGTTAGAGATATGTGGAATTTAAGAAGCAAAACACATAAGCAAAGGAAAAATAAATGAGAGAGAGAGAGAGAGAGAGGGTCAAAGCAAGAAACAGACTTTTAATTATAGAGAACAAACTGATGGTTACCAGATGGGAGAGGTTGGGGAGGGTAGGTAGAATAGGTGATGGGGATTAAGAAGGACGCTTGTGATGAACACAGGGTCATGTATTGAATTATTGAATTATTGTACACCTGAAACTAATTTAACATCATATATTAATTAACTGGAGTTAAAATAAGAACAAAACAAAACAAAACAAAAAAGGATTGTGGGAATAGAGTTAAAAGAAACTCAGCTTGATTTATACTCACTATTTAATACAATATATGAAATGAGAATGTTTTCTACCTACCTTCAATTCTTTTTGCTCTTCCTTCTTTTCCCTACCTTCTCATACATGGACATGAAATTTCTCACTAATGTCTATGGCTGAAGAAGGAGGAAGTTTATCCTGTACCTCATCTTCCTTCTCTGCAAAGCCCTGCAAATGTGATCGCTGAGCTTAGAAAAAGTATATTAATTCATTATGTATATTTTATATTTAGTATGTTGGGAAACATAATGTTCAGGGGACATGATTTACAGACAGGTGTGCAAAACCAATATCAAAGAATGGAGGAGAAATAAAAACCCAGAAAAGGACTAGAACATAGTTATAACTTGTGACTAAGCCTTCTTCCTTTTGTTTTTATTTTTGAACAAAGTATTTCCTTTCTCACTTCTCATGGAGCCTTCTTTGTAGAAGGGGGGTGTGGGACCCTGGGGAGGATTGCAATGTGAGAAAGAAGACATTAGGTTACCAAAATGAGTTTTCACTTGGAAATCCATGTGCATATGAAATATTTAGAGATGCTAGTAAACCATTTATTAAACTATAAAATAACTTTACAAGCTCAACTTAAGTCATCTACAATATAATTGTGAATTCAAAGTAGAAATATACTTGTGTATGTTCCATGTAGATATATACCTTAGTATTGGCTGGAAATGCTCATTATTGATAAATCAACACTGTAAACATTTATATAATACTCTTGTTTAATAATGAGCAATGTTGGCACACATAGTTCATTTTAAAGTTTATCTGAAATTTTAATCCCTAGCAGTAAATCAGAGGACCTATTTATGATTTAATTTTACCAACTCAAAAATGCCTACTAATTTTTACAAAGAATCTTTCAAATTGTAGCTATATTATTAAACCAAACCTATTTGAATTATTAGATCATATCATAAGTACAAAAGCCAAAATCTACCATGAATCTGAAACTCAGATTTCTTTTGGTTGGAGGAATAGTATGGATCCATGTTAGCTGAGTTTATTACTAGTCAATAAAGGATAATTTTTTGTACTGTAGCGTGATGCTAATATTGAATATTCTCATTTAAAAAACTATTGACAGTTTTATTGAGATATAATTCGCATGCCACACAGTTTATCTATTTTAAAGTGTATGATTCAATGGTTTTTAGTATTTTCACAGAGTTTTGCAATTATCAACACTGTGAACCTTAGGACATTTTCATTATCCCCCCCAAAACCCCAAACCCATTAACAGTCACTACCCATTTCCTTCCAAACCCCTACCCCAGGCAACCACTAATCTAATTTGTGTCTATAGATTTGCCTGTTCTAGACACCTCATATAAATGGAATCATACGATATTTCATCTGTTGGCTTCTTTCGGTTATCAGCTTTTTTCAGGATTCATCCATGTTGTAGTATGTATCAGTACTTAATTCCTTTTTATTGCCAAATGTTTAATTGTATAGATATGCCACATTTGATTTATCTATTAGTAGATGGACTTTTGGGTCCTCCTACTTTTGGCTATTATAAATAATGCTGCTATAAATATTTGTGTGCAAGTTTTCATGGAATACATGTTTTCATTTCTCTTAAGTATATACCTTAAAGTGGAATTGCTGAGTCTTTTGAAACTCTACATTTAACCTTTTGAGATACATTCAGATTGTTTTTTTAAAGTGGATGGACCATTTTACATTCTTATCAGCAGTGTATGAGGATTCCAACTTTTCTACGTCCTCACCAACCTTTGTTGTTATCTGTCATTTTGATTATAATCATCTTAGTGAATGTGAGGTGGTATCTCCTGGTGGTTTCAATTTGCATTTCCCTGAGGGTGAATGCTGTTGAACATAGGTTCACTGCTTATTGGCCATTTGCTTATCTTCTTTAGAAAAAGGTGCATTTAGATCTTTTGCCCATTTTATTTTTTTTTAGTATTTTTATTATTGAGTTGTGAGAGAACTTAATATATCCTAGATGCAAGTTCCTTGTAAGGTAGATCTTTGTAAATACTTTCTCCCATTCTGTGGGTGGGCTTTTTATTTTCTTTATGGTATTATTTGCAACAGAAAAGTTTAAAATTTTGATGAAATCCAATTTACTAATTTTTTTTTCATTTATGCTTTTGGTGTCATACCTAAAAGAGCTTTGCCAAACCAAAGCACAAAAATTTACTCATATATTTTCTTCTAAGGGTTTTATAGACTGCTCTTACCTTTAGATCTATGGCCCATTTTTAGTTAATTTTTTGTGTAGTGTGAAGAAAGGGTCCAACTTCATTCTTTTACATGTGAATACCCAGTTGACCCAATATCGTTTGTTGAAAAAATTGTTCTTTCTCCATTGAATTGACTTGGAATCTTTGTCAAAAATCAGTTACGGCAAATTTGAGGGTTTATTTCTGGATTCTTAATTCTATTCCATTGATCTATATTTCTGTTCTAAGCCAGTACCACATAATCTTTCTTGGTAGTAAGTTTTGAAACTGGGAATTTTGAATCCTACAACTTTGTTCCTTTTCAATATTATTTTGGCTTTTCTGGGTCTCTTGAATTTCCATATGAATTTTAGGAGCAACTTGTCAATTTATGTAAAACAGGTAGAATTTTTATAAGAATTGTATTGAATCTGTAGATCAATTGGAGATCACTGCCATCTAAACAGTATTAAGTACTTTGACACATGAACATGAGGTCTTACCTTTTACTTAAGTCTCCTTTAATTTATTTTGATAATGATTTTTGTTTGTTTTAATTTTCAGAGTATAAGTTTTGCCCCTGCTTTGTTAGATCTATTTCTAAATATTTTATAGTTATTTTTGATGGTATTATAAAGGACTTGTTTTCTTAATTCATTTTCTGACTAGTCGCTGCTAGTATACAGAAATACAGTTTATTTTTATGTTGATCTTGTAGACTGCAAAATTCCTAAACTCATCTATTAGTTCTAATAAATTTTTAATGGCTTCCTTAAGATTTTATATAACAAGATATATCATCTACAAATAGGTGGAGTTTAATTTTTTCTAATATGGTGCTTTTTATTTTAATATCTTGCCTAATGGTAATGGTGAAAACCTCCAGACCAATATGAATAGAGTATGAGGAGCAGATTTGCTTATCTTGTTCCTGATCTTATGGGGAAAGCACTCAGTATTTCACCATTAAAATGATGTCATTAGTTCTGGGTATTTTGTAGATACCTTATGTAAGATTGAGGGAGCTTTTTTCCATTTCCAGTTTGTTTAGTGTTTTTATCATGAAGAAGTATGGGGTATTTTCAAATGCTTTTTCTGCATACATTGAAGCAATCATGCAATTTTTGTCCTTTGTTTAATTGGTATGGTGCATTATATTAATTAAGTATAAAACAAATATTAAATTCTTGGGATAAATCCTAATTGGTCGTGGTAAATTTTGCTGAAATAGCTTGCTAGTATGTTGTTTCAGAGCATCTTCACTTTTACGATGCAAACCCTTTGCAAAAACCAAGCTAAAAGATATAAACAGACCATGCATCCACACTTGTCTTGTTTTTATTCCACCACATATTTGGCATCTGCAACAAAAATGAAGAGATACAAATTTAAAGTGTTTGGTATTTTTAGCACCCTTTTACATTAGTGGCATGGCTAAAGAAATACATAAAATATCAAAATCATGCCAGTACTAACCATCTGGTGGTAGCCAGAAAGAAACATTTTGAATCTGAATCTTTATGCCCCAGAAAGGTGTCCCTGTCTCCATTGTAAGGTAAGGGGAAAAAATTACAGATCTGGAACTATCATCTAATATCTTATCAATTTATATATATTATGTATCATCTGTCTATCATCTATCTATCTATCTATCATCATCATCATCATGATCATCTATAATCTATCTATCATCATGTATCTCAACGTCTCACAAAATTAAAACATATTTGTTGAGAAATGCCATTTTCTAGGTTTTAAGCCTTTACTTGGTAGGTGATGCAGAACCATTGCAGTCTTTGGATTGAGGTTGTAAAATCTGGTTAGATGGGAAGCACGTGTATGGGTAAGTGTTTTAACCTATACAAAAGGCTACCCACTAAAGGTCCTGGCTTTGACAATCAGCATAGTAGATCTTCTGGAAAACAAAGGGAAACATTGTTTATCTTGTCAATAGAAGAGTTTTGCTTATATTAATTCAGGATTTAATAGCAAGCTAAGCCATAGGGAGCTGCTGTCATGATGAAAAACACCACTGGAGTCCTCCCGGAAAAGGTACTTCTGATGTAAAAGACCTCAGGGAAAGGTTTCTGGGGAATCCATAATTAAATGTCACATCACAGCAAGGGCAGAGGGAAAAATAATGACTCTACTGGAAAATTGTAAAATATGAATGTCTGGTCAAAATATTTTTATACTTTATAAAAAAGCTGACTTTTTACCTACTGGTTCTGGACTTCCAAGCCAGAAGCCTCAGTGAATAGACTGTTAACAAAACAAGGGTAGTGAATATACTTCAGCATTACTTGTCTTGATAATGCTGGTAGAAATTTCTGAATTCTGGGTGGGATTCTTTCATTCTGGATTGATGATCAGAAGAAAATTGAACAGAATGATATAATAGTGATTTGTCTCCTAATGGACAGTTTAAAATATATTGGGGATGAAGTAGTTGTAGCTGCTTCCTGCCTATTCCCTAATTTAGTTTGTTTATTTTTTAAAAAATCACACACACACATATACATACACACACGCGCGCGCGCACACACACACACACACACACACACACACACACACAAGGTAAAAAACCTACTTTGGCTTTTGGTTATGTAGTCTGATAAGAGAGTATTGTGATTCAAAAACCATTCATTTCTCCTGATGGGTCCAACTCACTGCGATAAACACATAAAACATGAAGGTAAGTAAATTAACACACCGTACTACCCCTAGGGGTGCCATGGAAGCCAGACAATTGAAATGGCTGGGCATCAAGGGAACCAGGTAGTTGGAAGGAGTTCAGTGATTTTGTAACATGCTGGCTTAATCATACAGTAGAAGTAATTGAGAATGTATGACTTTTCTGTTCTTTAACACCAGAGTTCCATTTTCATAACCTTCTTATAGGTAGGTTTAACAGCTAAAGGACTGATTCTCTCTTGCACATGGCACGGAATGAACATGGCTCTGTTGATGAAGTCAGGACCTGCCAATATAAAATCATCATCCTGGCCACAGCTTCTCCCTAATCCTTCACCCAATTCTCTTTTCCCATGAAATTCTGATTGGAAAGAGAAGAAAATGAGTTATAGATGAAAAGAAAGAAAGGAATGGAAGCTAAAAGAAAATTAAGTTAAGTTTAGGAAATGGAGACCATGGAAAAGAAAGTCATGGTGATGGGCAGTGATGTCTAAAATGAAAATGTGCGTGTTTTGCCTCATACCACAGTTCATAGACGAGGAAGCATCTATATGTTTAATTCTTGGATAATGACAGGTTTTAGAATTAAAAGAGAAAAGGAAAGAATAAATTGTTCTCAAAAACTGGAAAAACTGTACATAAGACAGAAATGCTAAAGACCAGCACTGACAAAGAAGAGCCAAATAAGAGTCAATGAGATATGAAATCAAGAAGGATTTATATTATATTCTGTGACACTTTGAGGGCCTGCAGAAAAAGTTTTGACCTTACAAAACACATATTGTACTACTAGCATCCAAAAGCAAGCTAGTAGATTTATGAAAACTCAGCATATAGATATGCAGTTAGTTACAAGAAGGACTAAATACACAGAAAATTGACTTAGTCAATATTTTATAAACTAATGGAGTCTAATGAAGATAGTTATTAGTACATAAGTATTGCCTCTTAGACATCATAAGAATCCACGCAGTAATAATCCATTCACTTGCTGCTTGATTTTCATTAACAGCCACCAATTGTGCTCTTGCACTCAATACAATATCTGGCACATAGCAAGCAATCAATAACTACTTCTTGAGTGATGTAGAAATAAGTTCTGGCCAGTGTCTTCACGGAGCAGAAGATACTACTGGACTACCAAATATTTCTTACATGTCTACGATGTGCTAGACAAAAGGGACACACAATGTTCCAAGGGGATGACAGTCTTTGAAATGGCATAAATGAGCTCATTAGCATCTGCTCTATTTCCATTATCTTTTCTCAATGTTTATTTGTTTTTGAGAGAGAGAGAGAGAGAGAGAAAGAGAAAGAGAGAGAGGAAGACACAGACTCTAAAGCAGGCTCCAGGCTCTGAGCTGTCAGCGCAGAGCCTGATGTGGGGATTGAACTCATGATCCATGAGATAGTGACCTGAGCCAAAGTTGGACACTTAACCAACTGAGCCACCCAGGCACTCCTACTGTGATCTTTTATAACAACGTTTCAACTCACGGAAGCATGTAGCCATGGTCCAGCTAAGAAAGCCCAATATACAAAGGCTGAGAAAAGTGAGAAAGCTTCTATCCCTGAGAAAGTCTGGTGTGTGTCCATGTACTGCATGCCTCTAATTCATGCTCTATTCATCAAAACCAACATCCTCATTCCCTCTAGGCCCTCTGGTGAGCAAGCAGAGCTGGTCTCACTTCAACTCTTACATCAACCAAGTCACAGAGATGTCTTCATTCTATGATGTTCTCCATCCTTTCGGTAATATGATTTGTTTCTTCTTTTTCTCTCCTTTTCCAGAATTTTATTCCATTTCATTCTCTCTAAGCATATTACCTCTTTTTTTTAAATTTTTCTTTTAATGTTTATTTTTGAGAGACAGAGAGAAACAGAGCATGAGTGGGGGAGGGGCAGAGAGAGAGGGAGACACAGACTCTGAAGCAGGTTCCAGGCTCTGAACTTTTAGCACAGAGCCCAAATGTGGGGCTCGAACCCACGAACCATGAGATCATGAGATGAGCCAAAGTCGGATGCTTAACCGACTGAGCCACCCAGGCACCCCGATTATATTACCTCTTCTTAGAGATGCACAGTATATACATTTTTCCTTTAAAGGATCTGATAGTTTTAGTGAAATTAAAGACAAGCAATCATCAATAGAGACACTGGGGAAGAAGAGGTAGGGAACAGAAGAACTGAGATTCTCTTGTAATATTAGGACCAATGTCACTGTACCAAGTAATAAATACGGAGGTTTTCTACATCCCGAGTGATTAAATGTAATTAATGCATTTTCAAAAATACTGTTTCTATTAATGAAAGAAAGTGAGAGATATATTTTCAAGTGTCTACTACATGCTACATACGTTTTATATGCAACGTCTTATTTAATCTTTACAATGATCTTTTTAGGTAGCTAGTGCATTCCCTTTTTATAAATAAGAAAGTAGTCACAAAAATTAAGAGATTTCTTTAAGGACTCATAACTAGGTATGTTATGGATATAACTCTAAACTCTTATATTCTCTTTCATAAAAGATAATGGACTATATAAGGAAATCAAGATTTAATTTTTTATGTGACATATCGGTGCAACAAATTCTGAGTCATGTATACATATCTTTACTTTTGACTTGTGCCAGATTCCTTTGCTAGAAGGCAAAAGTTGTGATTTTGTTCTCATGCAAGTAGCACCTGGTTTCCTCATTTTATTTATTTATTTTTTTTTAAGTTTGTTTATTTTGACAGAGAGAGAGGCAGAGAGAGAGAGAGAGGGAGAGAGAGAATCCCAAGGAGGCTTGGTGCTAATGGCACAAGGCAGGGTTGTGGGGCCCAAACCCACAAACTGTGAAATCATGACCTGAGCTGAAACCAAGACTCAGACACTTAACTGACTGAGCCACCCAGACATCCCTGGTTTCCTCATTTTAGTCGATGTTTTAGGAACCTGTTCACACTGGTCATCTCTGATGTTAGAAAAGCAGAAAATACATTTAATGTGACTTTGAGTAAGTTATTCCTGTAGATTTGGGGTGGGTTGTTTGTATTACACCTATAAAATTATTTGAACATATTTGTATTAAATAGATCTTTCCCCAAAGCTTCAATGAAGAAATTGCCTGGCTATACCTATGTTCTAATAGCATCAGCTTTGCTACAGGGCATCCTTTGGCTCCCTCAGTATATGGTATGTCTACCAAAATTTGGATAGCACTATTATTGGGACATTTCTCCAGATGGAAGTTCTAAGCTGTTGACCCTTAAAGACTCATAATAAACTCACACTTCAGCAATATGTGGCAACAGTTGAGTTCTGCAGTCTACATTTAATTTATTTTTATCATTAATATTTGATAACGGCTTTAATATTTAAAATCACACAAATACCTAGCGAGGAGTAGTGAGATGTGTAGAATCCTGAGTAGCTTGTCCTGGAGTGTAGTCTAAATTATGTTCTCTGGAAGGATGATTTCGTAGTGACTAAGTACTCATCAGCTCGAGGGACAAATACACCATTTACTCTATTGAGTTATATTTCCTTCTTTGAACAGCTGCTACTTATTATTCATAATACCTCATGTCAGTACTTTGCACAATCAAATATATCATAGCAAGTACTCACATCTTTTGCTTCCTTCACACAGGATTTGAGAAGAAAAACAGGGCTTTTGTTTTCTTTAGACTTTCCTTTTCATTTTTTTCCAGCTTTGAAACACAGTATTGCCTGCATTGTTTTCTGTCTTAGGGAAAAATGTTTTATCCTTGCTGGGGTTACAGGGCTGAAATAAAAGAGATGGCAAGCTGCTGGCTTTTGATTGGGCCATTTGATGAGGAAGGAGTATAAATTGTTCAAGAATGGACTCTGATTATCTGGGTAGGTTCTCTGTCTCTCCTTCAGGTTTAACTTCAGCCTACACAATTTCTTTGACTGCCTGCAGAATCCAATGTTCAGAGATAGACCGTCAGATTTCATTTGCTGTAAGTTTAATCTAGTAAAACCTGTCAAAGGAGGCAGTTGTCAACTATGTCATACTTCTGAATACTGTAACATCACCACCAGTTTATTTTAACTTAAGAGAAGCTACTTAGGAATTCAGATAAATTTCTTTAACATAAAGAGGCAACATGGTATAGTAAAGGTTGGTGGAAAATGCATGGATTTAGGGCCTAACTGATCAGGTTTATATCTATGCTCCACCCATTTTAGTTATGGAACCTAAGGCCATTGACTTCATTCTCCAAGATTCAATGAAATGGAAATAATAGGACTCACCTTGAAGGGTTGTCGTGAGAAATGCAGGACACATCAGGACAATAGATGCTATGCACTAGATGTACAAAGGTGTTTTTTTTCCCTTTTTTCCCCCTCTTCCTTTAAACAGACATTTATTGAGTCTCCAGACACAGTGCTTAGGTAAGGAGATAATGAGAGGCAAAAGCAGATGTACTATATGCTCACAGGGAGTGTGTAAATGAGTGGAGAGAAATTACAACAAAGAACAGTCATGCAAATAGAAGCACACTGTCACTGGAGCAGCTGCTGCAGGAGGGAGGGAGAGGTGAGAGTGTATTTTAGAAGAATTTGAGCCTGTTATGAGGGTCTGGGAAGACTTCTGTGAGAGGGTAATAATTGAGCTAAGATATAAAAGATAAATAGGAGTTAAGTTGGCAAAGTGGTGAGTGAAGAGCCATCACCATCATCATCATCATCACTACCATCACCATTATAAAATACAAACTTCTTTTCATTGTTTGTCCAGACAAGTAAAACCCACCCCAAATTGTGTAATTCATTGAATTTTGCAGTGGATGTGCCTCACATTCTTGTCTTTCTTTCCACTTTTCTCTATGCATGTCCCTGCCTTTGGTCCCTTGTGGAGGCCACTCATTAGCAGTGGTACTGAAGAGGCTGTTCTTAATCTTTTGTCTTTATTGCTCTGTTGGGATGAGGCTGATAGATCTCCATCCACTATTGCACATACCATCCAACCAATTAAAAAATCTCTGTATCCTCCAGCAGAGTCGTATCAATCAGTCTTTGTCCACATTACCAACTCCAGATGTTCCCAGCATTGTTAACAGGCCACCTGTCTTTCCTTTCACTAAATTGAAACTGGGAGGTACAGTTGGATCGGTGATGTGCATTCTTAATGACCCATTCCTGACCAGGGCAGATGAGCCCTGTGTATGAGCAGACACAATGACGGTTCTCTTCATCTACCGTGAAATGTCTTTAGAACTTAGTGACTTGATAATTCAGCAGTTATCATGTTTTCTGTGCTCAGAGATGCCTTGCTTGTGACTAATGACCTTATTAGAGTTTGAAAGAAGGGAAAAGGGAAATGGGGATCAGATAACAGTTTTTTTTATGCACTGAAAGAAAATTTTTTCCCTTTCTTATATTCATGTACTCATCCAAATATGTTGTCGAACATCATTTCTTTAAGTAAGTCTTGGAGATCCTACTTAGTTTATGCTTAATTGGATTAACATTTAGTAATCAGCTAATTTAATTAAATAAATGACTGATCTTACTTATAAGTACATCTAAAGCATTTTTCACAAGAAGGCGTTGGTTATTTGTGTATTTATTTATTTTAAACAGACATAAATTCAGCCAAACTTGGAACTGCCTGAGTTGCATCACTGATCAAAATAGAGAGGAAAATAATGTGCATTATTTAAGGACTAAAAAGGAATTTTTTAAGACCGTCAAGTCCATACCTCTGGTTTTGTAGATGAGATTATATGACTTGCCCAAGATCACATGGCAGACGTTTATGGGACTCTTCAAGCATCCCGTTAGATGCTTGAATGCAATGTAACAAGGTTATTGGGTGACTTAGTTACTTAGTACCAGGACTCTGGGCGGGGGGGGTGGGGGGATGGGGGGGTGGGGAGGAGAGCCAAATTTCTATGTCTTTATTAAATTTTGACAAAGGCTTATTTGAATTATGAACTATTAGATTAAAAGAGATCTCAGACTATAAATCAGACACATTCACTTCATAGATAGAGAAACTGAGACTCAGAATATTGAAATCAGTTATCCAAGGGTGTGAAACTGATTTGCAACCAGGACATTGGACTAAACTAAACTAGTATCATTGAATGCCATCTAGGACAATGGGTTATGAAAGTAATTATAAAATTTGCTCCCTGAAGATTGAATCTTGTTTTCCTGATTCTTAGCCAGCAGAAGGAATGGAAGGTTTATACCATCCATTAAAAGTTGATCTCCAGGGGCGCCTGGGTGGCGCAGTCGGTTAAGCGTCCAACTTCAGCCAGGTCACGATCTCGCGGTCCGTGAGTTCGAGCCCCGCGTCGGGCTCTGGGCTGATGGCTCGGAGCCTGGAGCCTGTTTCCGATTCTGTGTCTCCCTCTCTCTCTGTCCCTCCCCCGTTCATGCTCTGTCTCTCTCTGTCCCAAAAATAAATAAACGTTGAAAAAAAAAAATTTTAAAAAAGTACTTAAAAAAAAAAAATAAAAAAAAAAAAAAAAAAAAGTTGATCTCCAGTTAAGGAGACTCTATAAAAATCCTTCAATTTTTTTCTCATTTTTCTCAAGATAAAGTTTAAAATCCTTAACCTAGAATCTACTTGGCCTTCTACAACTAAATCTTCCCTTCTTACAATTTTAACTTATCTTTTATTATACTTCTCTCTACTCACTGGCCATGAAATCTTCATCCCTCTCTCTGGCTCTTTGTAGGACTTCCACATGCTCTTGCCTCTACACTAGCTCCTTCTGACTTATTTTCAAGTCTGAATCCAAATACCCTTCAGGAGGCCATCAACAATTATTTGGCAAATGTCTGAATAGATGAATGAATCTCTCTTAGACTGACTTGTCAGTGCTCTGCTTGATTGGCAAGAGAGAGTCCCTTTCTAATTTCTAAGGTATGTTTTTTCATAATCCCTTCTAAATCCTTTAGGAGATGCTTCTTCATGCACTCATTCATTCATTGACACAGATTAACTTGTTACATGCTGAATAGGACTGGTATCCAGAAGCAAATAATACACTCTTTGTTCCAAAGCTATTCACAGTCTTATTCATTTAGGGAATATTCTTTAAGATATGTGCAAACATTGGGGTATGATGAGAAGCTAATAAAACAAAATCTTCTTTCTCTTGAAAACATATATTTAAGAACCCCAAAGCATATTATTAGCTGATATATTACCAATCTAGAAATAACTGCATTGTTTTCCATTTGTTGTAAGAATCAAGAAACATTCCATCTTGAAGGGTGCAAGTAATAGAAAATTTCAAGTGCAGAAGAGAGAAAAGAGTTTATTCCTTAAGTTGACTTTTGCTGCTGACTTTCCTATTTTCACAGGCAGAACATTATATCTGGTCACATGGGGCAAATGGAAAAGTGAAGGAAACGGGATCCACCTAGTATGTGCAGAATAATCTTTGATTCTTTTTTTTTTTTTAATTTTTTTTTCAACATTTATTTATTTTTGGGACAGAGAGAGACAGAGCGTGAATGGGGGAGGGGCAGAGAGAGAGGGAGACACAGAATCGGAAACAGGCTCCAGGCTCTGAGCCATCAGCCCAGAGCCTGACGCGGGGCTCGACCTCACGGACCGCGAGATCGTGACCTGGCTGAAGTCGGACGCTTAACCGACTGCGCCACCCAGGCGCCCCTATAATAATCTTTGATTCTTGCTGGCAACTTCTGGAAAGAAAGTGCCATGGTGGAATAGGTTTCCTTCGGGTTTATTCTTCAATGTGTGTGAAAGAAACTGGTTGAATTTTTCATATTTGTATAAACATTGACCATTTGCCTTCTCATATATCTAAATGATAGAGAGAGAATGAGGAAAGGATGGATGTGAGGAATTAGCCTCATGGCAACTGAGTATGTCTACATATTATCGCAACATCCAGATAAAATATTTAAAAAATACCTTTTCCCTGAAGATCACCCATTAACTACTGAAAAATACTTGGATATGGCCTTATGTATTTTACTTTTCATCTGGAGTATTTAGCTGTGAAGACATCTCCTTATCTATAAATGTAGCTGTTGTATCATAAGTCTGGAAAACATATTTAAAACAGTCATATCAGAACATTGAGGTATTGACATGAGGTCTGAGAAGTAATTCTGATGGTGGTTCCAAATTCTTCTCAATGAATGAATGAATCTATTATGTAGAATATGGATGAATGAATGAATGAATGAATCTATTCATTTCCTGTATGAATCTATTATGGCTAGATAAACTGTATTTGAAATACCTTTGAAGGTTTACCAGGTGTTTTTACATATGTTTTCTCATTGAATCTTCACAATAATTCTCTGGAGTATGTGAAAATAAATATCAGAATGTTACCCTGATTGAGTGACAAAAGTTAACAAACATTAAAGTAGGATCTCAAATCCAGATTTCAGATGCCAAGTCTTATTCTCTGGGTCTAAATCATGTCTGTTAAATATATAACCAGATATAGAACAGTTCAGAAACTTACTGTATGAACTCTTAAGACACATTGTGCATTCAGATTCTCCTGTTGCTAAGATTGCCCCTTGTTAACACTAGTATTTGTCTTGTTGTAAATGCTAATGCTAATAATAAATATTTTGACATGGCTTAGAAATATTTAATTTGTATACGCAGTTTAGTTTGATGTAATTCTTCTCAGTATTTAAGGCACATTATATATATATATATACTTTATACTTTATATATATACTTTATACATATACATTATATATATACTTTATATGTATTAAATATATACTGTATCTAAATATTTACTGTATATACTGTATATAAATATTTACTATATATATAAATATATACACACACACACACAGACACATACTGTCCTCTTTTAGAATTCATATTGTTGGCATCAGTTACTCTCAGTCTCTGAAAATACTTTAAAAGTTACAGGTAAAGTAATATCTAATGATTTTCTATCTAGTTAATAAATTTGGTTGGCATCCAATATTTAACTTGAAATAATTTTTGTTAGCATTTAATGCTATCCCTTAATTAAATAATTATAAGTTGAAACTATTACTCTTAAAATGACTTTTACTTAGGTATATATGGGCTATCTATTTCTAGGTTATTACATGTGAGTGTTTAGAGTTGGAAAGTTAGCTGAAACATATACTTTTTTCACATAGATGAAGAAAAATGTGGCAGTTTAACCTTAACTATCTAAAAAGCCTTTGTGGAACAAGGTGGAGTATAAATAAATAAATGAATAAATGAATGAATGAATGAATAAATAAATAAATAAATAAATACATAAATACATAAATAAATAAATAAATAAATAAATAAATAAATAAATGCAGGTGCATGCAAAGTAGAGGCAGCATTGGAAAAGTGTCAGAATTTTAGCTTATATACAGAATTATAGCTTATATTTTTTTACAGAGTGCTATACTATAACTCCTAGCTTTTATATCATCCTGTGAGGGAATGGCTCCTGGAAAATGATGAACTTAGGACTCAGACCTGTGTCTGATCCCCAGCTCCTCACCCATTATGTGTGTGACCTTAAGGATCTTTCTACCTCTTCTATAAAATAAGGGTGATTGACCCCCTGGAATGATGGAAGAGATGAAATGATTTTGTGCATATGCACACAGGCACACACACAGTGTGGGAGTGCCCAAGCATAGGATCTGACCCATACTCAGTACTTAAAATATACGAAAATATATTCACTTGTCTTCTGTTTAAAGGCAAGGAAGAAGCTAGCATTATTATAGCAATAGCAAATAGGTTTCTTCACAATGTAATGTATGAGCTGTAAGATTAGAAGATAGAAAGATCATTTATAATATAATATCTTATATATTGGCTAATTTACTCATTGTATCTCAAGTTATCTAGAAGTAGAGCCTGAGGTAGAAAATTCTTGTAGAGGAAGTGCACATGCAAAAATAGCATGAAGGAAGCAGGATGGGGTAGGAGATAAAGCTAATAAGCAAGGTGCTCTTAGCGGGAATTGAGCTGCAGTCTGAGCCCACCAGGAGCCCTGGAGCACAAATTACTCCACAAAGCTGACCTGATCTTGAAATGAGAAGGGACAACCTTTTGTCCACCATGTCCATTGTGGGGGACGGGCATGCCATGGGTACAATGTTTAATCTCTTGGGCAAAGTGGCTCCTGTTTGCCCAAAGACAATTCTCCAAATAAAGAGGAAGCTGTGACCATTAGCAGCCAAGAACCACAGCAACTGAGGCAAGTTCTCTTGCCTGATAAAAGAAATATGGACAAAACCACCACAGAGGTCAGAGCAGTATCTTATTAAATTGTCCTCTATCACACATGCCAACCAAAGGAAAAGACACATAGAGCAAAGCCTGGGAGAGTTCCAAATGAGAAGCTTCCATAATTCTCACAGATGAGTTACTATTCTGGCATCGATGGGTGATAATGCTCAAAGAGCGTTTCCTACTAATCAGTTCACTTGAGCATTTCGTATCCAGAATTTTACTGAGGCTTCATCACCACAATTTAATTATTGCCAACAGAGTTGAACCCAATGTCCTACACCTCCAACCTCCCCAAAGATATGAGAAGATATGTGACACAAAACCATGTGGTTGGTCTTTTTAGTGTGGCTACCTCTTAACTCTAAGATGCCTTGTTAGCATAAACTATCAGATGTGGTCCATGGGGCCTTCCATGGGTCACCTAGTAGGGAAAACTCTCAGATATGAGGGGAGGGGCACCTTAAATATGAAGGTGCTCCTATCACTCAGGAAACTCCAAAAGATTAAAGGAACCAGGACAAAGATCAAACCTCTCTTTACATGCAGCCATTTTTTATACTATACATATTCAAAAATTCCATTCTTTAAAACAAATTGCATCTTGCTATGATAAATACATTGCTGAATGGCTTATTGGACCTGAATTCTCACATATACTCCAAATTCATGTCTACTACAAATTAGCCCAAAGTCCTAGATCCTTTCTCTTAAACATTACTGTTTATGAATGTGACTTAACCTACCTCTACAGTTCTCATAAAGAAAGAGGAGAAACTCCTAAGTTTCTATAAAGGAGAGGATTTTGGTAGTGATACAGTTAACAGAGTGGAAGATTTGTGTAACTTCTGAAAGCTACATTTGTGGCTCAAGTCTACTGTTTGAATAAGATTGCTTATTTATTTGCAGAAGTTTGAACTGAGATACAAAAAGACTAATTGAGATAATAAGGTGGTAACTCCTTGGTGCTGCCCTTAGGTATATAGAATCTGAGTTATTTGTGGCCCTATGATTGCAAAATATATGAAGTGGTGATATGCATGTAGCATGATTGAGTTATTGTGAATGAAAAAAACCAAATCTGTTTAAATGCATGCTTATGTTAGTTTGTGAGTTTCGAGACCCGCGTTGGGCTCTGTGCTGACAGTTCAGAGCCTGGAGCCTGCTTCGGATTCTGTGTCTCCCTCCCTCTGACCCTCCTAGCTCATGCTCTGTCTCTGTCTCTCAAAACTGAATAAACATTAAAAAAATTAAATGTATGGATATGTTTTGTTTGTATATATGAAACATCTGTGTGGTTGATGTCATCATATGTAAGTGAATAGAATACCTGAACATCATTCAGTTGTACTCCAAGATTCTGGTATATGGATTAATTCCTCCTGGCTGCAGTCCCTGTTTTGACATCTAATTGGATCTATGGTCGTCCTTTCCTGGTCACACTCTTGGGAATGCTTTCTTTCATTTTTTTCCTTTTTCTTTTATTCATTTACATTCCTTCTGTTTCATTTCTTTCTTGAGGAAACCAAAAATGTTATAGTTGAGAAAGACAAACCTTAGGTAGACTACATTTTAGTTTATGCTTAATTTGTTTTAGTTAACCAAAGAGTAAAATAAGAAGGTGAAAACATAAGGTGGAGAACCCAATAACTTAAAAGTACAGCTTATCTTCGAAAAATATTTCTCACATTTGCTCTCTCTCTCACTTTTTTATTTAAAAAAATTTTTTTAATGTTTATTTATTTTTGAGAGCGAGAAACAGACCGAGTGTGAGCAGGGGAGGGGCAGAGAGAGAGGGAGACACAGAATCCAAAGCAGGCTCCAGTCTCTGAGCTGTCAGCACGGAGCCAGACTCGGGGCTGGAACTCACAAACCGCGAGATCATGACCTGAGCTGAAGTTGGGCAGTTAACTGACTGAGCCACCCAGTCAGTTTTTTAATCTAAGCGTCTTTTTTAATCTAAGCATTTTTTAATCTAAGCATCTTTTTGTGAGAATTTAGAAAGCAAACTTGGCATAAAGTCACAGTGCAAAATAAAATGATTTACAGTCTGCTAGATTTATGGTAATTTTTATGATCAAATAATTTATTCAAAAGACTATCAAACAGATATTAGGAACCCTGGGTGGCCCTGGGTGGATTGGTTTGTCTTTCTAGGTTTAGTTTCCTCATCTATAGAAGAAGGTTGTCCTGGCTGAAAGATCACTAAGGATCCCTTCTAAATGTAACATTATATATTTTATAGTGTGTTACATGACTTGAATTTGACATTTTGCTGAAAAATTTAATTAGTGTAGACAATAAATTATGATTTAATTAACTAGAAAGACCCCACCCCTCCTGAATTCCAAAATAAAGGCCCAGCCTTCCAGTTTGAAACAATACCAGAGATCCTTATTCCATGAGTAATACACCATTCCCTTGACTAGTGTTTCTTCTCCAAAAATCAATTGATAGTAACATGTAGGTTCAAAACCTTTGTCTTCCAACAAAAGATTATTATAACCCATTAAGAATTACTGTCACTGTGTATGATGACCGCTACATATTAACTACAATAGAATGAAGTATGCCTCCAGTATCTGATTTTCTGTAAATAACTCCCTTTGTAAAAGGGTGACTATATGATAATAAAAACTTCAAAAACTACAGTTAACTGGACAGTGGAAATATTCTTGGTAAATTTTGTGTACCTTTTGTGTATTCATGTTCATTTGAGGATAACTGCTTAAACTAAATAAACTTGATGAAGTTTGTCCCCAGCCTCCTGCCTTATAACTTTCTTCTGCTCTGGTCAGAAGTTTGTCCAACTAGAACTCTGGAGACTGGACTGAGTTGATTTCGCCATCCCATCAGAAGCTTCCAGAATGTGGAAGCTGCCCTGCCCTGATTTGTCTTGTACCAAAGTGATCTTCCTTATCCATTGCCCTTCTTCACATAAGAGCACCTATTCTCTCCTTCTACCTCTCAGAGCCTTGCTCATTATTTTGGACTTTCTGCTGAAGCTTATTTCATGTTGTCCAGTCTTTGTGACTTTATTTTGCTCCATACTTAATGTTACTTTATTACCACAACATCACTTTTCTCATGTCTTGGACAACACCCTCGTGCTTCCTAAATTTGTTTTAAACTCAGGTAATGAAGTTTCTAGTGAGGGTGTTTCACTGGATTGCATCGCCTCTGCAAATTGGAGGTTACTGAACTAAGATAGAAAACTAATTTCTTTGGCGTAGTCAGCATGTTATCTTTTGTGCTTAATAAAACTTAACAAAACATTAGCTTGCAGATTGAATGGGATTTGCCAATTTTTCTAAGAACTAGAACACAGTACAGTACAAGCAGTAGTGGATATGTACCAAAGTAATTTTATATCTATTGAGAATTCAAAATGCACTCCTGTGCCTCAAAGGAATCATTATGCACACTAATTATTGTTGTACACTGCAGAAATAGCAGTTAGTAGAGGTTTCTTTTGATAGAAGGGCAGATAAATCAACTTCCCCGTAGTTAATTCTTTAGATGGTGCATAATCCTTTTATGCAAATGCTGGTATTCCTGCAGTTTACATTGAGGTCTAAACTCCAACAGAGTTATGATGTGTGGAGGAAATTCAAAGCCAAAAAAGTTCTTTGTAATGTACTTGACCCTGGGATCATTAGAACATTTCAGCACAACTCAACTGCCTGGAGAAATAACAGTGCTTTAGAAATACTTCAACTATGGGAGTTGGGGCAAAAAGTACAGTAAGCATATGAGTTCCAGAAGAACATGTTTCAAAACACAATTGAAAGGCCAGTTGTTTGAGCATGTGACAAATATGTTCCTTGAAACTGTGAATTCTAGTTACAAACTATGGAAGTATAGCTTTGAATTTCAAAATATGATTCCAGGATGACCAGAATAAGGCACATCTATAACAGGACTATACTAGACTATAATAATGTTTAGTGCGAGGACAGAAAATAACTGACATGATTAAATTTCAAATGGACTAAATATTCTGAATTTTCATTTATTGCTTGTCAAGAAAGATCATAAAACTGTATAGCATATTTATCGGGGCACATGGGTGGCTCAGTGGGTTAAGCATCTGACTCTTGGTTTCAGCTCAGATCATGATCTCATGGTTCATGGCTAGAGCTCCACATCAGGCTCTATGCTGACAGTATGGAGTCTGCTTGGGATTCTCTCTCTCTGTCTCTCTGCTTCTCCCCTGCTCATGCTCTCTCTCTCTCTCTCAAAACAAATAAATAAACTAAAAAAGAAACAAAACATATAGCATGTTTATCAATATCTAATATACGTAAAAAAATAAATGCAATAGTCATAACTTGTCAATCCAACATTTGTTTATTAATTTTTTAGTACTGAACAAAGTAGCTTTACTTCAATCCATCTTTATTTGCTGTATGTTTTTGTAATAATGAAAGCATGTGAGCATAGCTATCATATCTCCTTAAATGCAGGCATGTCACATCCATTTATTTGATTCACTCAAACAGGCCTTAACTAAATTACCTCTGTGAAAGTCTGATATACAAAGAATCAGATGCTGATAAGACAGTCTTTAGCCAAGGCATCAACAGTCTAGATAAGCGAACCAACAATTCTGTTGTATATAGACAAGGAAGACCATATCCTTAAAAGAGAACACCAGGAACAAAGTCATGGAAGTGTGAATATTTCAGGGGATTTGGGAATAAAATATAATAATAGCTTCTAAGCACTGTTCCAAGAACTATGTTAAGAGCTTTATGTATGTTTTCTAATGTGAGTCCCACAACCATCCTTCAAATTAAGTTTACTCTCCTTATGTTGCAGATAAGAAGCTGAGGATTAAGGGGTTAAATAACTTGACCAAATTGGTACGACTAACATATCATGGAGCTATGATTTGAATCCTGTTTTCACTCCAAGCCCTGTACTGTTAAAACACTGTCTTAATGTGAATGTTTGGCATAGATGGAGAAAAGGGTTCTGGGAGAAGTGATAGAATCACAATCTGTTTACGGGACTAGTGAAGGCCTTAAGGAACCATGTACACTCTATTTGTATTTTTCTGATTCTCAAAATTTCATTTGTAAATGTAAGTTAGTCCCAGGATTATGGTGATACAAAATACCCCTCCTGCCAGACTTCTGAGAAGCAAATAACAAATGTTACCTGGTGTCTTAAAAATATAGATTTGTATTCTTGAATTGACTTCTCCCTACATGGAAAACATACCCAATTTTTAATATGTAAACTGTTGGCCTACTTAACTTTCCTTCTTTATTTTTGCCCTCCACCTTCTTTTTTTTAAAAAATGGGTTTTTTACTGTTTATTTATTTTTGAGAGAGAGACAGAGGTGAGCAGGGGAGGGGCAGAGAGAGAGAGAGAGAGGGAGACACAGAATCCAAAGCAGGCTCCAGGCTCTGAGCTGTCAGCACAGAGCCCGACATGGGGCTCAAACTCACAAACTGCAGAGATCACAACCTGAGCCGAAGTTGGAGGTTTAACCAACTCAGCCACCCAGGCACCTCTTGCCCCTCCACCTTCTTATCAGCTATTCACAACTACAGACACACCCTATACCTCACCAAAAGCAGAAATCCCTCCATAATCTTGCCTTCAAGCATTCCATTCTCCAACTACTAACTACTTTTTCCCCTCAATGCTCCAAACATGACATATTCTTCAGTCCTACCCAGCAATATGATTCTTGATTCAACCAACTCTTCTTTGTTTCTCATCCCATTAATATCTTCTTCTACCTGTTTAGACAGCTTACATATTCTGCTAAACATGACAGGAAAAGTCATAACCATGTTGAGTGGTGTGCCAGTCTAAATATACTGCCAACTTCAAGTGGTTGCCAAGCTGCCAGTAATTATATTACACAGTTCTCTGTTCATTCTCCTTCCTCCTTCCTTAGTTGACTTCCCCTCACCCCCTCAAATCTTCAGCAGTTCCTCTATAGTCTTCAATCTTGGTTGATCACCTTGCTTCCTATTTCAGTGAAACCATAGAAGCAATTAGAAGAGAATGTTCACTCTCCTCCCTCTACTTACTACCTATCCCTGTCTCTGCCCTTATACTCCAAGAAAGGCCAACCCCTCGACTTCTATGCTAAACACCATATCCTTTTGCCAACTCCTGGGCATTGTTCCAGAAAATCTTACCCAACCCCCTTTTCAACACCATCCACTTATCTCTCTTAGATCACTTCCATCATCATGTGTACATGCTACAGGGCCCAATCCTTCAACTTTTCTGTAAAGCTATACTTCCTCCCTTATTTATTTTATCTAGACTCTTGGCTTCAAATACTATCCATGAATTTATAATGCTCAAATTAAATGTTTGCTCTAGGCCTCTCCTTCAATACAGATTTGAATATTTTTGTGCTTCTTCTCCATCTCTAGTTGAGTATCCAATATCTATCCCAAACTTAGCATGCCCCAACTATTATTCCTTCCATACTTTCTTCTTGGTCTTCCTCATCTTAGTTAATAGCAACTCCAGACTTCCAGTGGCTCAGGTCAAAAAATTTGTAGTCACCATTGACTTTCGTTTTCCTCTCACATCCCATATCTAGTCTGCTGGTAAATTGTGTTGGCTCTACCTTCAAAATGTGTCTGAAACCTAATCTCTTCTTACTATATGCACCCTGAACCAAACGCCATCATCTCTCATCTGGATTATGCTTTCCTTCCTATCCTTGCCCCACTAGACCTATTCTCAACTCAATAGCCACAGTAATTATATTCAGCAATAAGTCATATCATATTATTCCTCTCCTCAAAACCCTCCATGGTTCCTTTTTTCCCCTAAATAAAAGCCAACATCCACACAGTGGCCTACAAGGCCTTACAAAGTCTAGGTCCTGTTACTTCTCTGAGTAGTCTACTTTCTATTCTCTCACTATACTCCAGCTACACAAGCCCCTTGCTCTTCCTCAAACAGAGCCAGCATACTCTAACCTCAGGGCCTTTGTAAACCTTGATGCTCTTTCTACAGGGATTCTCTCCTTCTACTATCTGCATGGTATGGTCTATTAATTTTTCCATGTCTTCACTAAAATGTCATCATATCATAATGCATCTTCTAACTATGCTATATGAAATAGCAGTGCCCCTTTCCTCCAATGATCCTTATCCTTTCTCTGCTATATTTTTTCTCCAGAGGTTGTATCACCATCTAAAATACTCTGAAATTTACTTATTTATATGGTTTATTATCTGTGTCCTCATTAATAATTTTGTTAGTATAAGAATTTGTTTTTACTATATATGCACTGATATATCTGGACTAAGTATATAGTAAGCATGCAACAATTTTTTTTTTCAATATATGAAATTTATTGTCAAATTGGTTTCCATACAACACCCAGTGCTCATCCCAAAAGGTGCCCTCCTCAATACCCATCACCCACCCTCCCCTCCCTCCCACCCACCCCCATCAACCCTCAGTTTGTTCTCAGTTTTTTTTTTTAATTTTTTTTTTCAACGTTTATTTATTTTTGGGACAGAGAGAGACAGAGCATGAACGGGGGAGGGGCAGAGAGAGAGGGAGACACAGAATCGGAAACAGGCTCCAGGCTCTGAGCCATCAGCCCAGAGCCTGACGCGGGGCTCGAACTCACGGACCGCGAGATCGTGACCTGGCTGAAGTCGGACGCTCAACCGACTGCGCCACCCAGGCGCCCCTGTTCTCAGTTTTTAAGAGTCTCTTATGCTTTGGCTCTCTCTCACTCTAACCTTTTTTTTTTTTTTCCCTTCCCCTCCCCCATGGGTTTCTGTTAAGTTTCTCAGGATCCACATAAGAGTGAAAACATATGGTATCTGTCTTTCTCTGTATGGCTTATTTCACTTAGCATCACACTCTCCAGTTCCATCCACGTTGCTACAAAGGGCCATATGTCGTTCTTTCTCCTTGCCACGTAGTACTCCATTGTGTATATAAACCACAATTTCTTTATCCATTCATCAGTTGATGGACATTTAGGCTCTTTCCATAATTTGGCTATTGTTGAGAGTGCTGCTATAAACATTGGGGTACAAGTGCCCCTATGCATCAGTACTCCTGTATCCCTTGGGTAAATTCCTAGCAGTGCTATTGCTGGGTTATAGGGTAGGTCTATTTTTAATTTTCTGAGGAACCTCCACAGTGTTTTCCAGAGTGGCTGCACCAATTTGCATTCCCACCAACAGTGCAAGAGGGTTCCCGTTTCTCCACATCCTCTCCAGCATCTATAGTCTCCTGATTTGTTCATTTTGGCCACTCTGACTGGCGTGAGGTGACATCTGAGTGTGGTTTTGATTTGTATTTCCCTGATAAGGAGCGACGTTGAGCATCTTTTCATGTGCCTGTTGGCCATCTGGATGTCTTCTTTAGAGAAGTGTCTATTCATGTTTTCTGCCCATTTCTTCACTGGGTTATTTGTTTTTCGGGTGTGGAGTTTGGTGAGCTCTTTATAGAAGCATGCAACAAATATTTGATGAATAAATGAATAATCTGTAGGAAAATAAATGATAGTTCTGGCACAAATACAACTAATGCAGGAAAATACATATTCAAACACATTATCCAAGTCTTAGACCAAGATAGTATCAAACCTTCTTAAACATTTAAGAGTTGAAGAGACAAAATTATTTTTTACAAAAGAGTTCTGTAAGTTGTAAAAGATGATATAACTAGGAAAAATCAACATTTTTGCAATATCAGATAAAGTCACTGATTTAGGTAATATCATCCATAGATAAAACCATTGGATGAAAGATTAATGGGGAATCAGATGTTACCATCTTGATCTACAGTTCAATCTTAGAACCACTGAAAGTATGACAAACCAACATTATGTGACACATTCATCCTGATATGCTGAGAAATGAATTCTATAGCATCATTTATGAAATCTTCTTGGAAAAAAATTGAAAGTTGTACTTGTATCTAAAATGAAGTCTTTAGACTTAAGTGATGATTTGCAAGAAATACAGGTGATTGTGGGACAAATTAAATGACATTATAATAAAATGCATACATTTAAAATATAGGACATTCCTGCGGTGCCTGGGTGGCTCAGTTGGTTAAGTGACAGACTCTTGATCTCAGCTCAGGTCGTGATCTCACAGTTCCTGAGTTCAAACCCAGGATTGGGGGCTGTTAGGACTACACTGTTAGTGCAGAGCCTGCTTGGAATTCTCTCTTCTCTCTCTCTCTCTGCCCTCCCCTCTTTCTCTCTCTCTCTGTCTGGAAGTAAATAAATAAACTAAAAAAAAAAAAAAAAGAATATATGGCATTCTACCAAAAGAAGTACAACTCATTTTCTCAATTAAGCTAATGATAGAAAAGAAAGTTAGTGAGAGAAGACAGTTATAATAAAAGAAATTTAAGATATTAACAACAAATGACAATGTGGAGACATTGTTTATATTCTGGTGTAGACAAAACAACAAAAAATGTCATTTTAGAGGTAATCAGTGTAATCCAAATGTTTATGTTAATAAAGCCCCATATATTTTGAAATTATATACTGAAGCTTATAGGTATGACATGATATGATACCTGAGACTTCCTTTTAAATACTTTATTACAAAAGAAGAAAGATATATGATAAAAGAGTGGCAAAAATTTTGATGTTTATTGGAGCGCCTAGGTGGCTCAGTCGGTTGAGCTTCCGACTTCGGCTCAGGTCATGATCTCACAGTCTGTGGGTTCGAGCCCCGCGTCAGGCTCTGTGCTGACAGCTCAGAGCCTGGAGCCTGTTTCCAATCCTGTGTCTCCCTCTCTCTCTGACCCTCCCCCAGTCTCACTTTATCTCACTCTGTCTCTCAAAAATAAATAAATATAAAAAAAATATTTAAAAAAATTTTTGATGTTTATCAAACTCGAATGATGGGTGGTGCTATGGACTGAATTGTGTTTCCTTCAAATTCACACGTTGAACCCCTAACTCCCAACAAGACTGTATTTGGAAATAGGGCTTTTAGGAGGTGATTAAGATTCAATGAAGTCTTAGGGGTGAGATCCTAATCTGATAGGATTGGTGACTTTATAGGAAGAGGAAGAGAGAGAGAGAGAGAGATCTCTCTCCACATGCATATATGCACCAAGAAAGGGCCATATTAGGAGAGAGCAAGAAGATGGCTCTGCAAGCCAGGAAGCCAGGAAGCTTGCAGGATGGCTCTGCAAGCCAGAAACTGAATCAGGTGGCTGATTGATCTTAGATTTCCTAGCCTCCAGAACTGTGAGAAATAAATTTCTGTTAAGACACCCACACCCATTCTACAGTATTTTGTTAGCAGCTCAAGCAGACTAAGACAATGGGTATATGGGAATTTATTAGGCTCTCTAATTTTATGTATTTTGAAAACTAAAAAAAAAAATCTGTTGCTGAAAGTTTCTCACCTATGTTACTAGAAATAAAATGTTATATAAATTCTGATTTTGTGACTCTGCTCCCTGCCCCCATCTATCCAACCTGGTAGCTTTCCTATTATTGTATCATCCACAGTACTTCAGCCTACAGGAGAAGTCCAAGATGCTTAGCCAGGCAGTCTTTCCCATAATTGAGCTCTAAATGAATCTTTTCAGAAATGTCTCCTTTTGTTCTCTGTAACATATCCTTATATTTCAACCAAAAGAAACCTTACATCATCAAAAATGTCTTCTCTCCATTTATTTGTAGTGATTCTTCTAGTTCAGCTCAATTTTTACATTAAAATGAAAGATAACTAAACAGTTATTATACCCAGTATTTGTGTAGATTCTGATATCAGCCCTCAATTTTTCCTTCCTAGGAAAGTGGTAAATACCGAATCAGCAACTCAAGGATTACTTCTGAGACAACAGTGGGTCCTCTCCCATGGCTGTCACACTAGGAGCCCCAATGGTGCAGTGTGGTTTCCTAGCTTTGACGCCTTTATTGAGTTCTTACTTTTGCACTTAGATATGTGTAAGATGCTCAGACCATGCATATTAAGTGTTATTTTTCTTTTACCTTCCCCATTTTCTTCCCCTTTCCCACCACCCACTTTTTCATGCACACCCTCAGGATCTCGGTTTTAACTTGTTACTATACATTCTTCCATATTATTTTAATTCATTCATGTAATCACACGCGCACACACACGCGCGCGCGCGCATTTCAACTCTTTGTGTGGCTTACAAAATAGAAATATTTCATTTATACTTCTCTGCATCTTGCTTTTAATTAACAGTTCATTACAGAAATCCATCCACATCAGCTGATGATTTGACTCATTCAAAAAAAATAACTTCATAGTATTTCTCAGCAAAGATAAAGCACAACTTATTTAACCATTTTCTTACTGATAGGCGTTCACTTTTTCTTTTCTAGTTTTACTACCAACACAGTGTATCAATGAACATTCTTGTGTATAGTAGCAGTTTTACTTCTTGGGAGTGAAATCACTGGTATGTGTGTTTTAACTTGAACACATGCTTTCATGTGGCTTTCTGAAAAGCTTGTGAGACCTAGCATTTCTTTTTCTTTTTTTTTTTTTAACGTTTATTTATTTTTGGGACAGAGAGAGGGAGAGAGAGAGAGAGAGCAACCGAGCATGAGCGGGGAAGGGGCAGAGAGAGAGGGAGACACAGAATCCGAAGCAGGCTCCAGGCTCTGAGCTGTCAGCACAGAGCCCGATGCAGGGCTCGAACTCACAAGCTATGCGATAATGACCTGAGCTAAGTCAAACGCTCAACAGACTAAGCCACCCAGGCGCCCCGAGACTTAGCATTTCTTTAAGCAATGTATGAGAGTACCCTTTTACATGGGGAGGATGTTAGACATTAGCACACTTTTGACCATATGCCATCTACTCAGGAAAAATTTATCTCAAGATTTCTTTCATCTGCATTTTTTCTCACTCCCTGGGTGGTTCATCATACTTTCATGTATTGATTAGTCATTTTGCTTTGCTCTGTAAATTGTCTATTCTTCTTCCTTGGCCCATGTTTCAACTGAGATGTCAGCCTTTTTGTTACCAGTCTTAAAATCTTGTAATATAGTAAATACAATAACACTGTTTTTTATTATCTGTATTACAAGTATTTGTGTCCCAATCTATTATTCATCAACTTCTTAAAATATGGTTATCTACATGCAAATTTTAACGTTTTTGTAGCAAATATATTCATTTCTTGTTTCCTAACTTCTAGGCTTTTTATCTTATTTTTAACAAAATCTCAAATATCTAGGTTGTATATGTAATCTCTTAAGTGTCTTGTAAGATTTTTATTGTTTTATAATTGTACCTTTAATCAACAGGAATTGGGTGAGACTGGGATCCAATGTATCTTCTCCTAATGGAAGTCAGTTGTAATATCCATTTGCTAAATTAGACCCTTCTTTTCATGTGAATTAAAATACCTCCTCAGTGATCCATTATATTCCACAATATACTGTGATCCATTTCTTAGCCATGTGTGCTACTCTGCCAGTGGCTTTAAAATTTTACATGCATATAAAATCTTCTCTCTGACTAGTTGAAAGTTCTGTCTTCTTGTTCTGAGACCCCATAGCACTTAATTTTTACTTCTCTTAAAGCAATTACCACTTCCTACCTCAAATTGTAGTTGCTTATATACATGACTCCTTGATCTCATTTATAATCCCTGAAAGGAAAATCCCCATCTAAATTATCTTTGCACCCTTCAGAGTTTTGAGCAATTTAGAAACTTCTGACATAGCTATTGAATGCATACACTAATAACTAAATATAAATTATTAAAACCATAAGAGTTCCATGCAATTTTTATTTACTTTTGGGGGGTAACTTAGTGTTTATTCTGCTCTAAAGAAAACCACTCTTGGGACATGTTTACATCAGTTCCTTTCCTCTTCCTCCAGAGAAAATGGTCAAGGTTCAAACTCAGTTTGTGGTTAATATTTCACTCTGAATTTCTTGAAGTAGCTTCCAGTATCTTCCCCAGCAGATGTGGTAGGAGCTTAAGAAATTTAGGGTATGTACTTTACTTTTTCTTAATGGGTACCTTTTTTTTATTAAGTTTTTTTATTTTAATTCCAGTATAATTAACATACAGTGTTATATTAGTTTCATGTATACAATATAGTGATTCAACAATTCTGTACATTACTCAGTGTTCATCATGATAAGTGTACTCTTTTTTTAAAGTTTATTTTTGAGAGAGAGAGAGAGAGAGAGAGAGAGAATGAGTAAGGGAAGGGCAGAGAGAGAGGGAGAGAGAGAATCCCAAGCAGGCTCCATACTGTCAGCACAGAGCCCAATGTAAGGCTCAAACTCAAGAACAGTGAGATCATGACCTGAGTTAAAACCAAGAGTTGGACACTTAACTGACTGGGGGACCCAGGGTCCCCTTGATAAGTGTACTATTTAATCCCCATCACCCATTTCACCCCTTCATTCACCCACCCATCTCCCCTGTGGTACCATCATTTTGTTCTCTAAGGTAAGAGTCTGTTTCTTGGTCTCTCTCTCTCTCTTTGTTCCTTTGCTTATTTTGTGTCTTAAATTCTACATATGAGTGAAATCGTATGGTATTTTTCTTTTTCTGACTGACTTATTTCACTTAGCATTATACTCTCTAGTTCCATCCATACTATGGCAAATGGCAAGATTTCATTCTTTTTTGTGGCTGAATAATACTCCATTACATATATCCCACATCTTCTTTATCCATTCATCTATTGATAGACACTTGGGCTGCTTTCATAATTTGGCTATTGTAAATAATGTTGCAATAAACATACAGGTGCATGTATCCCTTTGGATTAGTGTTTTTGTGTTTTGGGGGTATATACCCAGTAGTGCAATCACTGGATCATAGAACAGTTCTATTTTTAACTTTTTGAGAAACCTTCATACTGTTTTCCACAGTGGCTGCAATTTCATACAATTTTAGAAACTCACAGTGACAGTGATTCTAGACAAGATGTGGCAGGTCTTTGTTCTTACTTTACTTCAGAAGTTCTTGCTACAGTGAATGGAATTAAACAAAGAAATTTCATTTATGTAATCTCTCAGTGTTTCACTCATCAATACATAAATCCAGACTACTCCATCAAGCATAGTTCTTTGTAATATATAAACAGTTAGTAGGTAGTTCATTTAAATTTAGTTTTGTTTATTACATCTTTCTACTTATTAAAGCCATAAAATGACATATATGAGTTCATACATCTGCAGGATCCAGAAAACTTTGATAATATTAAACCAAACCAGATACAAGCATATAAAAAGTCATTCATTCACTTTCTTAATCACAGCTTTTGAGATGCGAATTTTGTCATAATATGTAACAAATAACAATTATGGCAACTCAGATTTCTAACTCATTAATGTGTTGGCATTACACAAATCATGATATTCAAGTCAGCAAAATAGAGCAATTAACAGATGTTTACCTGCAGCTACCTAAAATCTGCAGCTTTAACTCTAGGCCTATAGCAATTTGTAGAGGAAATGCTTGTGGTAGCCTCTGGGTAAAGTAAAATAGGAAATTCTGCTTCATTCCCAGACATTTTGTTCAATACACTGAGAAATGTTGAAAGCTGACTCAATCTTGCCCTTTTTGACATGTTTTCTGTCTTTATAGTCAGCATATAAACTGAATATAAACCAGTGTACAATAATTTTTAATACTCAAATTAACATGTAATGATAATCCCTAAGTTGCAGTCCTTGTGATAAAAAAAACAAAACAACAACAACAAAATCCACAAAACCTAATTTGCTTGTGCTGATAGGAAACTCAAAGTCCACTGGTGTGACCCATTATTTTCTCTTCTATTGAAGAGTGAGAGAAGCTATCTTCCTGCAGGTTAGCAGGGGTTCCAAACCAGGAAGAAAGGTTGATCAGATAGCCTACACATAGTAGCACTCACAGACAGGGAGCAATAGGTAAGATGCAGGGAGCCAGTGTCAACAATCGAGTATGAATCAAAAGTGCAGTTGCACTGGGGCAAAAGCTGGGGGTTCTAATGAGGCAAGTCAATTGGAAAGCTTAAGGGAACATTGTCATCATTAACTGTGGCTATTTGTTTCATTTTGGGCAGCTCCCTTTGAGATTTCTTATTAAATAGATCATTACATTTCTGATATCATGGGGCCAATTATTAATGTTTTAATAGATTTCTTCTATGGCTTTTATTTCCTTCAGAATTATTTCTTCTAACCTGCTGGCTCCATAATTAGCCAAATGAGCAAACAAGGTTTTGACCACCATTGTATGCATTCAATGGATGCTCTTTTTATCCCCTTTACACTTTTTCTCTGATTTAAGTTTCTTTTTTATTATTTATTTATTTATTTATTAATTTATTTATTTATTTGAGAGATAGAAACTATGAATGAGGGGCAGAGGGAAAGAGAGAGACTCTTAAGCAGGCTCCACACTCAGTGCAGAGCCCCATGTGGGGCTTGATCCCACAACCCTGGGATCATGACCTGAGCCGAAATCAAGAGTCAGATGCTCAACTGACTGAGCCACCCAGGCGCCCCTGATTTAAGCTTCTTAATTGAGGTAGACATGTAGACTTTTTACCAGGAACAAAACCAGTGACAGAAGGCTAACCTAATAACAATGAGCCAAGAATGAACAGTCTAATATCAGTCTTTGATTAAATCTTTGGAATGGGCCAATAGTGATATCTAGTTCTCAGAGTTCAAAGCAAAGAAGTAATACCAGAAAACAGATTAGAGGAGATTGGAGGGGCAAGAATCTATGGTCTGCTAGTAGTTTTAGGACTAGTCTCTAATATTGAGGCATTATTCTGATCCAATCCTTATTATTTTATTTCTCCAGGACAGGAAATAAGCCGAGGGTGGCTTGGGTGGTCGTGAGCTTAGAGGAGAGGCAGAAAAGTGACTCCCTTGGCAAGAAGGGAAATAACAGCAGGTCAGTGTTAA
Organism: Lynx rufus; assembly: GCF_022079265.1. Taxonomy (NCBI): domain Eukaryota; kingdom Metazoa; phylum Chordata; class Mammalia; order Carnivora; family Felidae; genus Lynx; species Lynx rufus. Next base: position 66,218,617 of record NW_025814867.1, read on the forward strand.
AGTAGACCCCAGAGAAAGATATTCTCTGACAAGCAAATGTGCTGGGTCTAACTTGCCTTTCCTGATAATGAGGCACTTTTTTTTTTTAATAAAATGGAAAGCATTTTACTATAACGTTGGGTTGACAAACATGGTATCCATCATAAAAGTGATGATGCAAACAAATATTTGTGCCTTTTAAAAATGATAATACATAAAAAAGAAGTGCACAGCCAAGGGTTCGAGTGATTAAAATATAAATGAGATAAAATATACTATAGCTATATAAAATATGCAAATGATGTGATCTTTTTCTTCATTTACTATGTCTTAATGGTGGGGGAAATAATGTACTTCCAATTGATACTAAAAAGAAACTGTTTTATTATGTTTACTACACAATGAGCCTGCCTTCGGCATTCTCTAGTTATGTTATACATTATTAACTGTTATAAACCATTACTCTGAATAGCACCCAAGAGGCCTGAAAGTTAATGTATTTCTTTAAGTGCTTAGCTCACTACAAGGGAGTAACTTAGACATTGAAAAGTGATTGTTTGTTCATTGACTCTTATTCTGCCAAGATTAGGCTAAGGTTTGGGGTGGGGTTGGAGCATGTCGAGAGATGTAAAAGGAAGAAGGGAAGGGGTTAAGTTCATTGAAACAGAAATTCCAAATACTATTTCTATGCTACTCTAGGGTTATCTCTTTGAATAATTATCACAGATTTTTACAAATAATAGGAGAATATGTCTCTGATATGACTCATGAATACACATAGACACATACAGATCTTTGACGGGCATGAGGCATGTGGTTTCACATTTCTCCAGACTGCAACCTATTCACTGCTACAACTGCTAAAAAAATAAAGGGGAAAATGGGCAAGTTTTGAGGAGCTTCCTTCCTTCTTTCTCTTCCTCCCAATCTGGTCAATTTATGTGGTGAGAAAATGTGTCTATACATCCTATACTGCTAATAAAGACAGAGATAATTAACTGTTGATTATATAATGACTGCTATTCCAGCACATGATGTAAAGGAAGCTCCCCTTCCATTTATGTTCCAGCCTCCATTAAGAATGTATAAATACATATTCTCTTGTCTGATGGAATTTATTTCTTCAACAAATATTTATTGATGCATTTACTATGTGCCAGCTAATACGCAAGGGGTAGGGAAAAAATAAGATATATATCTATGTCCTTCTGAATACAATTAGAAATTGATGAGAAAATAAGGGAGAAGTTCATGGTTTGGGTTTATTTATTTTTTAAAGTTTATTGATTTATTTTGAGAGAGAGAAAGACAGCATAAGCGGGGAGGGGTAGAGAGAGAAGGAGAGAGAGAGAGTCCCAAGTAAGCTCCACACTGTCAACACAGAGCTTAATGTGGAGCTTGAACTCAGGAACTGTGAGATCATGACCCAAGTCAAAATCAAGAGTTGAACGCTTAACCTACTTAGCCACCTTGGCACCCCCTGAGTTTATTTTTCATATTACAATTACGGTTTTGGTTTGATAAGGCACTTACTATATTTTAACTTACCTTCTATTTCTCACTCATTGTGAATTTTTCCTAGATCTGTGAAACATGTTTTTTTTTCTTTTGATACTATGAAGTTCATCGTTTCATTTGTATACATGGTATACCATACACATGGTATAGCTAAAAGAGTTTCATATTGGTTAACAGGTAATAGAACTGTCCCATGACTCCAACTCTGTTCTTCTTGAACTTCCCAATGAACTGTCGTCTCTTCTATCAGAGAGATACAAGAAAAGGGAGAGATCTGAGGAAGATAAAAATTGAAGCGGGAACACAGAAAATGGAAAAAAATGAGATGAAAAGGAGGAAAAAAGAGAATATGTAAAAGAAAGACAAAGACATTCAGAAGAGGGAGCACATAATCAATGATGTTAAAGACAAGCAAACTCACACTCATTTATCTTTTCACACATCAAGCATGGCCGCTCACTGTTTCCTCTGGGTAAATAACCATTTATACCCACACATTTACAAGAATATCTTTACTATGTCCAATACTCTAACAAATGTCTGAGACACTGCATTTAAGAAATTGCAAAACACTATTCTTATATTGTTTTTAAACTTTATTTTCACTGGGCATCATTACTCCTTGAAATTGCCTGGAAAATTTTTGTGTTCCCACAGATGAGTTTCAAACAAACAGCACAAAACAAACAAGGAACAATAACAAAAAAAACACCTACAGTTCAGGATGGAGAAAAGTTTAACAGGAACTCATGATGCGAAAGATCTTGAGATTACAGTCAAGTCTTAAATATGGGTTAAATTGTGGGATGTGGTCATCAAGGAAACTGGTATGATCTTAAGTGGCATTTTGGAAATATAATTTGCCCAAGCGGTAATAATTACTCTACCTGACTAGATCCAACTTAGATTTTGCAGTCACTACAGAGGGCTGCTGACAGACTATACTTTCTTTAGAGGGAATGATTAGAAAAGTGAGAAACTGCTGATTAAGCAAAATGAAAGCAGAACCGGGGAGGGTAGCATGACTAGCTTCACTTATCTGAAGGGCTGCCTCGTGGAGCAGGTATTTTTTGTGTGTGTCCCCAAAAGGTTAAGTGGAAAGACTGTAAAAAGTATATTCTAGCTCACTTTTTGAGGGATGATATTCTCATACATAGAGATGCCAATAATAGATTGGGTTACACCAAATGACCACTGGTCATAATTAGTGCAATCTGGATAACTGTTTGGTAAGAATTTTGTTGAAAGGACTTGGTCATCAGGTGGGTAGTTAAATGAATGGATTTCTGTGTCTCTACTCTAAAACACAATTTTCTGAATAGGAATAGGAAATAGAAATATAAAGTTCTCCATTTCATCAAAAGATATATTTATTAGCAAATATCTTGTTACAGTTTTCCTGGAATAAATATTTTTTATGACCTTATGTCAATGAATCCATCAATTATTTATATTATTTTTATAGCACTACATGATGCCATCTGATATTTTTTTGTTGAATTTTTTTGTCTTATACAGTAGAAAAAATATCTTTATGTCCATCATTAGGGCTTCAAGATGGATAAGTGAAGACATGTGCCAGAAATTGCACATGTAGATGTGTGTGTACACATACATTTGTTATGGGGGAGATTGTTTACTTAAAGACAAAATTCCTTCTGGCTCGCAGAATTCCTCCTGGTTCATGAGGATTAAGAAGAACAACAGTAACAACAACAATAACAACAACAACAACAACAACAACAACAACAACAACAAGAAGTTTGGGGCAGCAGAGAAACTTTAACTTAGTGAAAAAAGATATACAGAACAATAGGTTGTCAGAATCTAAAATAATGTGAAAGGAAAGTTCCCTTGGCTTGATGATAAAAAGTAATTGATTGGACAGACAAGAGCTATTTCTCATTATGGCCTAAGCAGATTGAGAAAAAGAGATTATGTCCAGTGATGTCTCTAGAGAGATGGTAAAATGTCACACACAAAAAAAAAACAAAGAGGAAATATACCAGTAAAACCAGAAGGAGAAAAAGGAACTGGTATTCCTTGTCCTCCTAGATTGGAATCATTCCTCCTATTTCCATCTCCTTTCTCTAGAAGCCAAAATAGTCAGTAAGCATCTTGATAGGCATGGCATCCTGCTCTAGAGAATTTTACATGCTCTCTTCAAACCATAAATTCCATTGGTCCAGTCTGTCTATACCTTTATCCAGTTTCCTTCAATGCCTAGGGTTTGGAATGACCACTGGTATCATGCAGTAAGAATACCAGGAGAAGCTGTTTCACATATTTTCAGTATCTGCTTCCATGAGAAAACAAAAGAATGACTTCCATTTCCTTTCAGCACATATATATACTTATTTTGTCAGAGGTCCTTTTCCATCATCCTTGTGTTCCATCACTTAGTTCTTTTGGAGATAGGCCATGCTCAGGGTTTTAGTGGCATAGAAGGACTTGGTGGAGGAGGAAATCTTCTATTTTCTAAATCATTACATACATATTATTATATAGATGCATACACACATGCACAAACACTTAAAATTTCATTATATTCGTCTTTTCTTCCTCTTTTCCTCATACATTTTCTCATTCACCTTATTTTCCCTCCTCCTCCTATTTTTATTAGTAGTAGCAATATTAGTAATTGTACTGGTAGCAGTAGCAACAGTATTATCTTCTGTTGAACAAAGATCACATGTTAGTTGTGTGCTTCTAATTTCACATACACTATGTATAGTCCTAAAAATGGCCCCTACAATGTTATTATTTCTTCATTTTATGGGAGTAAAGCAAAGGAAAAAGAGGTTAAGTTACACAATAGAACAAGACCCATGCATGGAATTATTTTAGGAGTCAGGTTACTATTGAAGCTAAAAATTCACAATTTATAAAGTTAAGAACTGGTCTCAAAGGACACTGAAAAGAACAAAGGGAAACATGTTTTACAATATGCAAAAAAAATTAACTGTTTCCATTTGCGTAACTTACTATAAACAAAGGCAGGGTATAAACTAAGAGTTATTTATAACTCAATCTTGTGTAAATAGTATCAGGAATTCATGAATTAATTGAAAAATGATTATTACTATTTTTATTTAAATAAATGATTTTAAAATTTTTATTAAAAGTTATCTGTTGCATCTCTCCCTAAAATTATCTCCTTCATTGGTGTTCCATTCTTTAGATCAATAATGATAAAATAAATAGTAATTATAGTTTATCTTGGGAGGGTACTTTAAAACTTCAACTATAAGAGGCTGTAAATGTTTAATATGTAATTATCATGTGGACATAACTTAATAACCTGGAAAAATAAAAGAAGGGGCTGGCATATTTTACTTCAATGTTGAACATTTTTCTCTCACAGACATTGAACCAGAAATGTGAAATTGGTACTTAAAGCAATACTATAAACCTAAAGGGGTTTCCTACACTTGATGATCAAATTATATTTATAGCTTCTTTCAATAAAGAGAGTCTAGTATTACCTGGCACAAATTAACATTCAACAGATGTTAGTGAATAAATGAATAATGGGTAACATAGACTGATAGTTGGCTTATACTTAGAATAAAAAGTATTTTCTTGTATATAGGCAATGATGGCCAAAATCATGAAGGGTGCAAAAAGTATTTACAAAGAGAATAGGCATTTTTACTGGAAAATCAATGAAAAATAAGAGTACCAAAGAAATCTTCAGACAGTTTCAGATACTGACTCTTCAAGATCTCTCCATGATAAACTAATTATTTGGTTTACTTTATCCAGCTAATTTATTAAGTAATGTAATTTGTTTTGTATGTGTAAGTATATTGTTTCTAAATAAGAGTGGACCCAGAGTAAACAATAATGACACACTGAATTTGGAACAAGCAGGCACACATTGATATTCTAATTTTATGTTTTAAAGTTTCTTTTTTTTTACTTTCTCTAGTTAATTGCTAGTTTCAAGTCTAGAAACTAGTCTAGAAAAATCAAGTCATTTGTCAAAATTCAACAACCTTCACAGCTGATGCAATTCCATCCATCATCACTTTATGCCTTTGAAGAATTAATTTTTGGTAGTTTAAATTATAATTTTTAACAGTTTATTTTGAACATTTAAAAGTTAATTTTATTTAAATTTGTCAGTTAATTTCAACATTACATAAGTACAGTTACTACTCAGAAACAAGTTCCTACATTGACTTTTATTTTTTCCCACTTCAAATTCTCTCTCAAGTTTATATGTATTAATGAAATACTTAGAAAATTTAATTTATCCATTAGAAACTGAAAATTAGGTAGCCAATATATAATAAAGTAATTTGATTTACCAGTGTCTGGGATTGAAAAAAAGAAAGAAAGAAAGAAAGAAAGAAAGAAAGAAAGAAAGAAAGAAAGAAAGAAAGAAAGAAAGAAAAGAAGAAAAGTATTGCTCAGACAACAATACTTCACTGAGTTTTTAGAGAATATTTGATTGCTACCATGTAAAAGCAGAGATACTTGCTATAAAGCTTTCCTTTTAATGAGAATGAATTTATTTATCATTCATCAACTACTAAAGATGGTTCAACAGGAAGTGACAGAAAAATCGCAAGACAACTAATGCACTACGTAGTTTATTAATGAATGGATGAATAGTCCCCTCCCCCAATACTAGTAAATAATCTTGTGCAGATTTGCTTCTCAGGATCTTCAGAAGATTTTTATCTCAAGAATACTCTTTTAAAAAAAGTACTCAAGCTCGGGGTGCCCAGGTGGCTGAGTTGGTTAAGCGTCCAACTCTAGATTCGGGTCAGGTCATGATCTCATGGTTTGTGAGTTTGAGTCCTACATGGAGCTCCACTCTGGCAGTGTGGAGCCTGCTTGGGATTCTCTTTCTCTCTCTCTCTGCCCCTCCCCAGCTCATTCTCTCTCTCTCTCTCTATCTCTCTCTCTCTCTCTCTCTCTCTCTCTCTCAAAGTAAATAAATAAACTTTAAAAAAATACCCAAACTCTTGGAATGGTCACTCTTCATCAGCTTACACCTTACATATTACATACACCAAATATTTCTTCAAGGTCACCGTTTAATTAGCTCTTCCTAGGACCTTTTATCAAAAAAATTCTATCAAACTGTATTTATATTTTAGTTAATTTTCTTACTTTTACACACACACACACACACACACACACACACACACACACATATGTATAATAGCCAATAAGAAATACTAAATTACTATTTTAGACAAAAGCAAAACAACAACCTCAAAACCAAAACTAACACTTTGATTGATTTAAGTATGTCTCCATTACTTTGAGAATCTACAGGGACCAGGAAGTCCAAATTAGGGACGTGGTGGAGGTATTAATAGTGAGCTTCCCCCTGCCCCCTTGATCTAGCCTTTTCGCAACTGCCAGAATATCAAATTTACCATGAAACTCCTTTGCCAAAAATCCTTTAGTGGTTCACTGTTCCTTCCAGGAGAAAGGCCAAGATAATTAACATGGTTTACAAGGGCAGCCATGACCTGGCTCATCCCTGATCTTCCACCATTCCTTGAGTTTTCGTATATGCTCAAATAATTCTAAGCTATATGCCTCTCAATCCATACTTCACGTCCCAACATTCTCCCCAAACACACATAGTAGTACTGTGTGTTTCTGCCAGTTACGCTCCTCCTCAGAACCTCTTTTAAACTTTCATGATGTGTTCCTATAACAACACATGTATGTATCTGGAGTAATATATGCTATGCATGCAGCTGTCTGTCCTTCTAGGTGCTTAGCGCATTGAGACATAGGACTGTGTCTCAGAAATCTTGTATTCATAGCAGTTCTTCCAGTGTCTGGCACAAATAGCAGAGGGCAAGATTAGAGATGGGCTCTAGGCTGTTAAGAGACATGCGGATTGGAAAGATAGAAGAGTATAAGGTTGAGTTCATCTATTTAACTTTTTTTATTCATATGCCAATTAATAAATTGGTTTTGATATCAGCTACCTAAAAGAAGAGTTCAGAGTCCTTTGACTATTGCTACACTCTTCCCTCACCCACCCCTCTGGAAATATCTAAAAAAAAAGGTGGAATTTCCCCTCTAAGACACTAGAAACATATCCAGTATTCATGCTGTTTATATTTTCCATATACAGTATCTACAGTTTTCAAAGATCAAGGCAATTAGTGGAGTTTTCTAGTTTTTATTGTGTTCCAAAGATGCAACAAGTTTGGAAGTTATATTCTTTTCCTGGAATTCTGGAAAGTGGTGTACCCTAATAGAGGGAATTCTCAAAATGATGGGAACCTTACGAGATCTAGAACAACTCCTTATTTTACAGATGAAGAAATATTTGTTCATTCATCCATCATCCATTCCATCATTGAACATGCCAAGAAAATGTGTGGTGCTGGGACAAAGATGAGAAAGCATGCTCTTCAGGGAGCTCACAGTCTAGTTATAAATAATGATGTGTAATAAGATAAGTATACAAGTGAAACATTTACAGAATTTGGACCCACAGAGGTGTGGATTCACTCGCCCAAGGTTGCATCCACAGATAATTGGTGATGGAGCTAAAGTGTAGGGTACAAATGAGCATTCTTAACTCTTGTCTTTTGCTCTTTCTAAAATTAATAGTTTTTTAAATTTTGCAATCTATAGAGTGATGTGTAAATATTCTAACTACTTTATTGCTATCTCCTGATGTTTTACTTTTTTTGTAGAATATTAAATCAATATTTACTGCAATATATCTAACATTCTAGTTCAGTGCTGTTTCCCTTGGATTCCTAATTCCTTTGGGAGAGAGTATGGTATAATGAACAAGCTTGGGTTTAAAAAAAAAACGGAATCACAACTCTAGTCCACTGCTGGCAAGAAATACAACTTCAGACAAATTAATTGACCTTTCTAAGTCTCAATTTTCTCATCTGTGCAATGGGCATGACAATGTTCCTCCTACATAAGGCTTTTAAGGGGATTAAATAAGATACGCCTGTGATGCAATGAACAGTTAGCAGCACCCAATAAAATGAAAAAGAATGTCTCCTATTTTTGTCATTTTGTCATGAAAAGCCCTTCAACCTTTAGAGTACAGCTTATGAATCAGAAAACATACTGCCAATAACATAGTCCTTTACAACTGAACCTAGAGTTCATTCCGTTTATAAAGTAAAAATCCTTTGTTCACTCCTTTGTTCAAATTGTACCCTCAACTTACAGTGGTTTTTCACCTCTCAATAGCCCTTTGATTTTTCAAGTTTCATCTCAAATGCACTTCTACAAAGGAGCCTTCACTGAGACTGCACACAGAAATTTAATCTCCCATTTCTTTCCCTTCCCATTGTGGTTTGCTGTTATCACTTTTATATCACTTATTGTGAGAATCTTAATTTTACAATTGTCTACCTGTCTATCTTTCCATAATACAATGAGAGCTCTGAGAATATGGGGAATGGTTAGCACAACGCTTAGCACATAGTAGGTTCTTTTTACAGCAAATGTCTGTTGAACTAAATTGAAAAGAAAATAAGGAACTTTAAAAATTTAGTGGTTTGTCTTAATTTTGCAATCATATGCCATCATTTAAAATGAAATCTATAAACTGAAAACGGATGTGATATTTAGGGTATTTGAGCATTGGGGAATTTTATAATTTCAGAAAACTGTAGAAAAAGTAGTTTTCTTGATGGGAAAGCAATGATAAATTCCCTCATTTTTAAAAATTTTGTTAAATGTTTTTATTTTTTGAGAGAGAGAGAGAGGGAGGGAGAGTGAGAGGGAGAGGCAGAGAGAGAGGGTGACATAGAATCTGAAGCAGGCTCTAGGCTCTGAGCTGTCATGACAACACAGAGCCCAACAGGACTTGAGCTCATGGACCGCGAGATCATGACCTGAGCCAAAGTCAGATGCTTAACGTACTGAGCCACCTTGGTGCCCCTAAATTAACTCATTTTTAATTGGCAGAGCAAAAGAAATACTCCTTGAATGATTAAGCACTCAAGGAGAAAATTGAGAGCTTGAATTGTACAAGGTTTGTATGTGACATTGTATTTTTAAAATAACAAGCTAGGAAACACAGAAAATTGGAGCTTCATTCATTCATCCATTCATTTTCTTCAAATATTTATTGAGCCTTTAGCAGGACTCTAGAATTTGAAAGATTATTAAGACTTTACCTTCTAAGAACTCAATATTGTTAAAATATGATGACAACACTAGTCTTGTTGGTCAGTGTTTACACCTGATTTTTATTTAATTCAATTTTGATATATAAGCGAACTTATTTTTTACATGCAGTATTGTAAGATACAATCCTTTTGAGAAGAAGATGGGGAAACAAAATATTATAATTCTAAAGATGCATGTATATATACATACATATTTATATGTACATCTTCAAATGGCTGAGCATTTTAACTTTAACATTAATGCTATAATTAATTTGCAGTCTTTTCAATCTAGAATTTAAACAAAAACAAAGCATAACCTTATATATTTTTTAAATGTTTGTTTTATTTTTGAGAGAGAGAGTGTGAGTGGAGGAGGAGCAGAGAGAGGAGGGGACAGAGGATCTGAAGAAGGCTCCAGCCTCCTCGCTGACAGTAGCGAGCCCGACTCTGGGCTCGAACTTACGAACTGTGAGATCATGATCTAAGCTGAAGTCGAATGCTCAACCAACTGAGCCACCCAGGCACCCCAAGTGTAACATTATTTTGAAAAATTCTGTAATTCCCTTTGATTAATATACTGTTCATTAGTATTGATCAGAGAGGCAACAAACTTCATAGCATATTTTTTTAGTCACATAACTGTGTTTTTTCATTAAAGGGAGAAATGAAGAGATTTAAAAGATTACTGGCTCTTTTCCATTTTTTTCTTGTGTAGATGTTAAAGTTTTTGACTCATGTAGTCTCACCTTAAATAGTGTACAGTAGAGATTTTTTTTAAATTTGGAAAACACTTTATTATAATGAAGTAAAAATAATTTTTTCACATTTTCTCATATTGAGTAATGGAATGTTAGAAGGTATTCAGTTTCACATTGTAGTTAGAGAGTCATAAATTTAAAATGCACAAAGGTAATTATATTTATAAATGTGTACAATGATTTCAGAAATTGATAAGTTCTATGAAATAAACAAAACATAGTAATATGACAAAGTGACTGGAGTTTGCAATAAGATGAGTTGTGGGGGGAAAGGCTTCTCTATAGAAGTGGCAACGAAGGTGAATTAGAAAAATGGAGTTTGTCATGTGAGGAATAGAGAATAAAACATTCTGATCAGGGAAAGTAACACATGCAAAGTCATAAAGTTGCAGTATAATTACATGTCTAAGAAACAGGAAGAAGGACAGTAGAGCTAGAGAACAACAAAGAAGGCAGAGAATGGTAGTTTCATTCAAATAGCAGTGCATGTGGACCATGGTAAACAGTGGTTTTTTTTTTTTTGTTTTGTTTTGTTTTGTTTTGTTTTGTTTTTTTATGTTTTAAGTGATTGGAAGAAACTGGAGTGTTTTAAGCAGGAGAGGGACTTAAAGGTATAAACTGAAGCTGTCACAAGCAGACCTTGATGTGTGATCATCCTATTTATAAGGATATTAAGATAGACAAAATAAGGAAATGTTAGTGACTCAAACAAAAGTATCAGTATAGAGATGGAGAGAACTTGTATGAAATGTGTGTCAAAGAAGAGCAGAGCATCCTGCCAGATGCTTCAGTAGCCATCCTTCTGCCCATGGGCAGTCCCTAGTCTTCCTCTAAATTTTCAGCCGCCTGATCATCCTACTCCTTATTAAAAAAAAAAAAAAAATCCAGTAACCAGTGACTCTTGTTTCTGGTCTGTTTAGGATTCCCCAACTGCTCCAATTGTCATATCCCAAATAGCTATATTATGGTTTCTCAGGACTCCCTTCTACTTCTAGTCCTTGCTTAGTGTTGAATCCACTTTCCATGGTAGTTTTCTGGTGATCATTTTGGTAGTGGTTTCTTTGTTCGATCCAATCTTATTTGCTCTCTATCTTTCCGGGATGCTTTGATGTGTCTAAGTACATTGATAGTCTTATTCTGTTGTTTTCCTGGAATACCTAAATATGTGGGGAGTGAGAGAGATGCTGGCTTTTGTTTAATCAACAGTCTTGACCTCAAACAACTCTAATATAACCTCCCCAAACACACGTACACAAATGATATGACTTATATTGATTTAACATAGAGCGATTTTCCTTACTGCTGCACTATATAAACCACTTCAAATCTTTTAGGTATACCTTAATGTAGTATCTATTAGTTTTGAAAATTTTTTAGATTTGATACTTTACAACTACATCTTCTTCAGTTATTGAGAATGTTTTATAAACTTTTGTCTGTGTATCAAATTATTGCAGACAACGGTGAGTCAATGAAATATTTTTTTAGTTTCCTAAATTTCCCATCTCGTTTTCATTACAATGCAAATTTACATAATCTAATATGCTTATATTTTCTGAGTACTTATAGGAATTACTGGGTTTTCTAAATCTGTATTGAATTTATAATAATCAAAAAGTAAAATCAACAATACATAAATCTTTAAAATATGATTAGTTATTATATATTCAGATTATATAATTTAGATTATTTTGTATCTCTATATTCTTTGTTACTCTTATATTATCAGTTTTAAAATACATATGTTTCTTCTTGTGTACTCTTTAATCTTTTAATGGGAGTGTGCTGCTCTCCCTTAAGACTTTGGTCTTTGTATTTGAACAGACCTGGATTTGAATCCTAGCTTTGCCACTCTGTGACCTTGGGTAAAAGACTAATCTCCATATACTTATTTTTCTCATCATAAAGTTGGAATTATGCCTACTGCATGATAATTTGCAGTGTAGCATATTTAAATCTCCTTTCACAAAGCCTGGTTCTCAGTACATTTGTTACCATTGTTCTCCTTATTGGTTGCATGTTGGGTTTCCATTCTGGCATCACCATTTATTAGTTGTACAATCTCAAAAAAGCAAATTAATATTTCAAACAGCATGGAATTTTGAGGTTAATTAAATGTGAGAGTGGATATTGGAGTACTTTAAAAACAACAAAACATTTTAAAAATTCAAAGTAGCAAAAACAGAACTAGAGTAACACCTTTTTTTAAATTAGGACATAAGAAAATATACCACTATTACATAGTTACAAAATAAAGGGAAGGACAGCAATTGTGAGATAGGGCTGCACAGCACTGAAGCTAAATGAGGATAATCATTATAGACAGTACTACCCAGATATAAAAACATCAACTTTTATCTGTCTCCTTCAGATTTTCTGCTGGGGTTCTTTCCTGGGAATTGTAGTCAGTTTCTACCAGCAACATTACCTTGTCTATCCAACTAGTTTTATTCCTTGATTTTCCTTCACTTCCTCACAAAAACATACAGATGAAGAGGTCACACTTTTATTTTTCTTAACTAAATTTCTTCCTTGACCATCAAATGAGTGAAATTCCAAGTAATTGTAATTTCCTTCAAATACTTGGGTACTAAGCAAGAATATTTACTGAGAGATTATTATGTTTTATTATATCTTGCCATTTGTAAATTATATCAGCTGGTTTTAGGAAGCCCATAAGCTGAATATAAACAATATGACAATAAATGAAATTTAATTAATGTGGATTATATGAGGAGTTTGGTAAGATATATTGTGGAAATCATGGCTTGTTTAAAATAATAATTACAGCTTTATTCCTCTCTTATTTTTAATATTCAACAATAACAATATTAATCATTTGAAGATATTTTGTTTCCTTATTGTTAATAAATTCAATCAATTGACATTGATGATCAGGTTCAATCTGTTCTAGTGTTGACAACTTAATAGAGCTGTGATTACTCTAGCAATGTGTGTGGAGAAATCTGTTTAGTTGACCAACTCTTAGTAATTGCCTTTGAGTATCACATTTTTAGTATTTTGAATGTGAAAGAAGGAAGCCAATTAAATGATTAAAAAGAATCTCCTCATATAGGATCATCCCCTGCTACTATATCAGATTTGCTGGAAGCAATATGAGTGACTTGGCTGTTATGTGTTTATTTGCCTTTATACACAAAAATAATATGGGGGACTCTAGAGCAATTCTCCAACGAGAGTGAGTGCTTTTGCCAACCTAGATGCAGATACTTCTCTGATTCTTTCTTATGATCCACTGAAAAATAACTCTTGTAGAAAAGTTGGATAGATGGGTTTCAGTAGCAATAGCATAAACTTTCATAGGGAACCATGAGCTGAGCACAAATGAAACCTGTGACCCTGACTTTATTAATGCCCTAATCTTGTCATCCAATTCAGCAAGCTGTGTGGACTGTATAGTCCACACAGGTATAAGTGCTAATGAATTCAAATTTTTAAAAATAAAACCCAGTCAAAATAGAATATCTACATAACTGAGAAAAGAATAATAGTGACTAAAACTAACATGTACACCTGCAAGTCACTAAGCTACACCTGACACTAATGTAACATTGTGTGTCAAATATACTCAAAACAGATGAACAAAGAAAACACTACAGGTTCTGTAACACTGCTATAAATTTGGGTTCTCCACTCATTGGCTTGGGCAAATTACTTTGTTTAGAAGTATTAGTTTACTTATCTATGAAATAGGGGTAATAACAGTACCTGCCTCATAGAGTTATTGAGTGTCAGAAATGAGGCCATTCATACATAGTTGTTTCCCCAGTGCCCAGAATTTAATAGAAAATAAATGTTAGCTTTATTAGATTTTATCACAACCACAAGACTATATAGTTGACCCTTGAACAATTCAGAGTTTAGGGACACCAGGCCCTCCCAATATAAATCCCTATATAAATTTGATTCCCCCAAAATTGAAGTACTAATAGCCTACTGTTGACCAGGAGACTAGCTGATAATACAAATCAATAAACACTTATTTTCTACGTTATATGTGTTATATAATGTATTCTTTAAAAAAAATATTTTTAGTGCAAGTATAGTTGAGATATAGTGCTAAGTTAGTTTCAAGTGTACAACAGAGTGATTCAACAATTATGTACATTACAGAATGTTCACCACAATGTGTCTTACAGTATTATTGACCATATTCCCTATGCTGTACTCTTCATCCCTGTGACTTATTATTTTATAACTGCAAGTTTGTGCCTCTTAATTCCCTTCACCCATTTGCCCAACCCTGTCTCCCTTCCTTTTGGCAACTACTAGTTTGTTCTCTATATTTATGAGTCTACTTCTGTCTTTTTTGTTGTTATTGTTGTTTGCTTGTTTGTTCATTTTGTTGTTGTTATTTTTAAGATTCCACATATAAGTGAAATCATATGTTATTTGTCTTTCTTCATCTGGCTTATTTCACTTAGTATAAAATCCTCTAGGTATATCCACATTGTCACAAATGGCAAGATTTCATTATTTTATGGCTGAATAATATTCCATTTGAAGTATGATATATAAATATAGATATATCACATCTTCTTTATCCATTTATCTATCGATGAACATTTAAGTTGCTTGCATATCTTTGCTATCATAAACAATGCTGCAATAAATATAGGGCTGTGTGTATCTTTCTGAATTAGTGTTTTTTGTTTTCTTCTGGTAAATACCTAGTTGTGGAAAAACTGGGTCATATAGTATTTTTACTTTTAATTTACTGAAGAACCTCCATACTGTATTCCCTAGGGGCTTCACCAATTTACATTCTAACCAACAGTGTACAGGTGTTGTTCCCTTTTCTCCACATCCTTAGGAACACTTATTATTTCTTATCTTTTTGATATAGCCATTCTGACTGATAGATATTTTATTGTGTTTTGATTTGCATTTCCCTGATCATTAGTGATATTGAGCATTTTTTCATGTGTCTATTGGCCATCTGTATGTCTTCTTTGTTATGTATTGTACTCTTACAATAAAGTAAACTAGAAAAAGAAAATGCTATTAAGAAAATCATAAGAAAGAGAAAATACATTTACAGTACTATATTGCACCAGAAAAGAATCTATGTATAAATGGACCCACACAGTTCAAACTTCTGTTGTTCAAGAGTCAGCTGTACTTTCAATACCCAAAGTAGTGGTCTAATGGATTCTGGAGTAAATATTTGTAAATAAGTGATAAGCTCTATCCCTGAACATGAAAGTGACTACATTGAAGTCATTTTCCAAAACTCTTTTCCAAATTCCATGCTGGTCTGTAAGGATTCATGCAACTCTCCAAAGTATTTATTTCATATATGAAAAATCTAGCACATTTGTGACTGATAATGAAAATAATCATGTCATTAAATAACCAACACTTTAGTGGTACTAGTATATTCCTAAGAAATATAATCCTATGAAGTATTAATCAAATTCACTTTTCAGTTGAGGTGTTAAAGATCATCCCTGGTCCCTAAAAGGCCATTTCTGATATAGAGACTGGAGTTGTTAAAGTGTATTTTAAAATAGCATACAATTTCTTTAGTGTCCATATTTATTTACCACTTTTTTTCACATTTATATCTAAAAATATGAGTGTCTTGTTCATGTGGATCCACTTTATCTTTTCTAGTTCTAAGAATCTCTTATTTAGTTTGAAATTAGACTATAAATTGCCCAAAGGAAGTACCTCAGTATCCCTATCACTATTAAAAAATGGAAAAGTCTAGAGCCTTAGAAAATATGCACTGGACTTTATTAAGCAATAGTTTTAGGAAACGGAAGTGAATTTTTTGTGTGTGCCAATATTTCCATCTTATTACAGATGGCTCTTTCTGGCAGAGGATAAGGACAGAGGGAAGCCAATTAATTTGCCATCATTTTCCTAAGAATATATGAATAATATAGTATATTGCCCTTAAAAATGAGTTTTTGCCATCATTCTCTACTAATATATATATTATATATATATATATATATATAATATATATATATATATATATATATATATATGTGTGTGTATGTATATCTGCAACCTTAAGGTTGCTCTACAAAGGCAATATTTTATTTTATTTTTGAGAGAGAGAGACACACACAGTGAGAGCAAGGGTGGGGCAGAGAGAGCTGGAGACAGAATCTGAAGCAGACTCCAGGTTCTGAGCTATCAGCGTAGAGCCCAATGTGGGCCTTAAACTCACAGACTGCAAGATCATGACCTGAGCCAAAGTTGGATGCCCAACCGACTGAGCCACCCAGGCGCCCCTACAAAGACAATATTTAGCTTCCATGTTTCTTGCAGGAAAAATAACATATTGCTATTGAGTGGATTTTGCCTCTTAGTCTTCCCTTTCTTAACAATGAAGTTAATGCTCCAAAATAAATGGCAAAATCAATTTTAACTGGCAGTTGATGTCTATTCAATAAGCAACTTAAATCACTTCATGTTCTTTAAATATAAGAACAAAAGTAGAATTTAGGGTTACCTGTTACAAAGAGTACTATGGGTAATTAGTTGATACGGTCAAAGATTATGATATACTTATGGTTTAATTATTTACAGTAGTAAATTATTCTCATGAGGTAAAAGTAATGCAAAATTATGCAATTTAATTTGCATGTCTAATACATCCTTGATATAATAACCAATTAAGATGAGTGGGCTAACATCACATTTAATGATTTATTCATTAAAATAGCAAATATTTTAAATAATAATATTCTTTAAATAAGAGCTAATCATACTATATTCTACACCAATATTCTGTGGAAACAATAAGAGTTTGATAAGCTGGAAAACTTTGCGTTTGGATTTTCTGGTTAATTAGACATTAGTTCAGAAATTCATTTTCTTTTAACACTTTAAAAATAATCTTTCTAGAAAATATTATTTGTTTTTCCTGTATTTAAAAAAAATTTAATGTTTATTTATTTTTGAGAGAGAGAGACAGAGTACAAGCGGGAGAGGGACAGAGAGACAGAGACGGATACACAGAATTGGAAGCAGGACCCAGGCTCTGAGCTGCCAGCACAGAGCCTGACGTAGAGCTCGGACCCACAAACCGTGAGATCATGACCTGAGCTGAAGTCAGATGCTTATCCAGCTAAGCCACCCAGGCACCCCTTGTTCTGTCTTAATGAGTACACTGTATTGAATGCAGACAGAACATTTGGTTTTGTTTTTATTTTTCCCTTTATATTAGGATCAGCATCCTGAGTATCAATTTAAATTACAGTATATGGTGCCTGTAAATATATATAAAGAGAAGAGATTCACTAAAGTCTTTAGAATATTTGTTACCCTGCCCCCCCCTTATTTATTTAAGAAACTGAGTTCTGAAATGTGTCAAACCGTGGGCAGTGAACTTCAGGTATAAAGATGAATTTGGCATGATCTCTCCTTCAGATGCTCAAAATCTACTGGAGAAACCAAATAAGCATCACAGTAACTGAAAGCAGTGTGACAGGGATGATTAATGTGGTTTGAACTTACTATTATGGGGCATAAGATAAATCTGCAAAAATTATAAAATTAGGCTGATTTAATTTCAGTTAAAGAGATTTTGAGAAGATTTGTCAACTCTGTAGATCCCAAGCACTAGGTAACAGACCTTAGGGATGAGTGGCAGAATATGGAGTAAAATAATGAAAAATGTTTTACTAATTATCTCTCATCAATTACTATTTTTTCAAGATTATATAAAATGTTCATAATTTGACTCTTCATTTTACAACTTCCTTAAATTATTTTTTCATTTCTGTCAGTTCTTATTTTTGATAAAAAGTGTTATCCATTTACCTACAAGGTCTCTGAGTCAGGGTATTAAAATACATGAATAGAATTTCAAAAATGCATGCATAAAAAGCAACACATTTTCTAGACAGCTGTCCATGGAATATATCATTTGTTATTTGAAAAGTCCACATTTAAACTTAAGGTTGACACTTTGTCCTTAATTCACGCTGCAATGCTTCTAACTTCCCTACATAATAATGTGAGTTAAAGAATGTATTAATACAATTGCTACTGCTGTCACTTGGTTCATATATTTAGTGATGATTCTTACATGTTTCTCTCTGGATACATAAACACATGCATGTATGTCCATGTATATGCTTACTGGGATCACGAACGAGCTAAAATGTTACACTTAGGTCTAAAATGTGAATCTCAAATCAGACTCAATAGTTTATCTGCTGAAATCATTTCTATGATAAGTGAAAATAACTGGAAGACTTTAAAGGTTCAGAGAATGTTTCATGAAACATACACACTTTTGAATTGCCCATCAGCACCCTCAATGTCATGTACACTGGTCATCCAGACAGTGGCATGTGTCTTGCTAATCCAACCAGAATGTTATTCTGAGTGGCTATTTTATTGATGAGGTAAAATTCCAATACATTTATCCCTGTAGTTTAAGCTTCCCACTAGCATCATAATTAATTGGAGAAATTAAATATTCATTTAAAGAGTCAATAGAGATTTGGGCACAAATAAAGTCGAAGTTTCAATGAATGATCTAAGAGAAGCAGACATTTAAACGTATGCATAGAGTATTTGCTTGATTTGTCCCAAGTTTAATAGCAAGTTTAAATTATTTTTTTTTTAATTTTTTATTTATTTTTGAGAGAGAGAGAGACAGAGCTCCAGAGGGGGAAGGACAGAGAGAGAGGGAGACAGAATCTGAAGCAGGCTCCAAGCTCTGAGCTGTCAGCAAAGAGCCTAATGCAGGACTTGAACTCGTGAACCACCAGATCATGACCTGAGCAGAAGTCGAAGGCTCAACTGACTGAGCTACCCAGGCACCCCAAAAATTCTAACCATATGATATTTTTAAGTGATAAAAATAATATATAGTCATGCTTTTAAAAACTACAAGCATTGAGAAGAGTGTTAGTGAAAAAGTAAAAAAAAGTTCTATCTATTTTTCCATATGACATACTATACTCACTTTCTATTGATTGATTGATTGAGAGACAGAGAGCACAGGCAGGGGAGGGGCAGAGGGAGAGGAATAGAGAAAATCCCAAGCAGGCTCCATGCCCAGTGCAGAGCCCAATGCAGGTCATGGCTTCATCTTAAGATCGTGAGATCATGGCCTAAGCTGAATTCAAGAGTTGGACACTTAAGTGACTGAGCAAAGCAGGTGCCGCCATATTATACTCACTTTCTAGAGAGTACAACTATTGGATATCCTTCCATTAAATGTCTGTGTATAGTTAAGCATTTGTGTGTGTAATATTTTTTGTATACAAATGGGATGATGCTTTTCATGTTATTATGAAATTTGCCTTTTTTAAAAAGTATGTATGTTAGATAACTTTAATATAATAACATATGGATCTATCTAATTCATTTTATCAAGTGCACAAGACTGAATTTGTTCACCATTAAGGATGGATGAACTTTGATGGATATTTTAGTTGCCATTTTGATTTTTTGTCTTTCCTTTCTTGGGACTAAATGACTAAATTGTTATCAAGTCCAATTATTCATTTCTGGATCTGAGGATAGGTTAGGATGGTTTCCATGAAAAGCATTATATCAAACATGAGCAACAGAGTTGCCACCACTTGTTAGTGATGTAACTTTGGATAAGATGGGTTGTCTTCCAATGTTTCCATGATTAGATTTACAAAATGTATATATTTCTAAAACAGGAACATCAGCGCTTGACTTACAACGTGGTTAGAATAAGTGAAGCAATATATGTTGAAGTGTTTTTTTAAAAAATGAAATCTTTTAAAAATGTAATGTAGATTTAGCATCCATACTCTTAGTAGAGTCATAAAATAAACTATTGGCTCAAACCTGGGCAGTATTTTTACGTGACTTGGTTATGGACAAAGAACTTAAGGTAATTTTATTTTAGACTTAACTTGATCTGAGATTTAAGGGAAGTTTGAAATTTCACTGGGCAACAGGCAGGACATAGAATAGGAGAATCTACCTCTCTTTGCTCCTTACTGTGTTACTGTGAACTGTGAACTCCGCAAAAGCAATTCTCCGGTTAGAAAGGCTTCTGAAGTTTTTAGTTACCTTTGCGTATTGTTATCTACTGTGTATTTTTGGATAGGGAGGAATAAGGCAAATCAGACATAGATCTAACTGTGTTTCCATGGACAGTTGGGGAAGATGGGGTGAACTCACTAGGATAAAGTACATACAACACCTAACAACATTCCTGACAGGATTCTAGTCACTAAAATGTTAATTCCTTGAAATAATATAGATAAGCGAATTAATTGGACTGTAGGAAAGACAATGGATAATGGAATTATAGTAAAAAAAATTCTCAACCAGATACTTTGTTTTACTGTAATACCATAAAAAATTATTCTAAGAAAAAACTGAGTTTGTGTGTACGTGTATGGGTTTTTGTCTTGGTAAGTTTACAACTTAAAATGGTAGTTTGAGCACTGCATATTTTCAGGACGTTCAGGTCCTGCTAGGAGCTCCTATTTTATGAATGTTTGTATTGTATGGATTTTTGCTCCTGGGAGTAAAAACAAAAATAACTGTAGACATTTTATGTATTTGTTTCATGACTCAGGCAGCCCTTGGGAGGTTAAGAAAGGGAACATGTGTGGCCAGACGGCTTTTACTGTGTGCTCAAAGTTCGCCTTGACCCTTCTCTTTGCATTATTCCTCACCACCCATGAAATAAAATTGGTGTGGGAATTTTTCCATATAGCCTTGTATCATTTTGCCAAGCTTCATTTTTTTCCCCTTTGGTTTAAGTATTCACAACTAATTAGATTCTTTAAAAAAAAATCTGAAATCACTGTGCAGCTATAAAAAAAAAGATGAGGAAGTTTTTCGTATACTGATATAGAAAGATCTCCCGGATATACGGTTAAGTAAAAAAAAAGAAAGGGGCAAAACAGTGAATTTAGAATGTTATCCTTTATGTAAAAAAGAGAAGAAATAAAAATACATGTAGTTTATAACTACTGTGTCTATATAAATAATCTCCTTGAATTTGCATAGAGAATATGGAAAGGACACACACAAAATGGAAGAGTGCTTACCTACAGGATCAAGGATGAGGCAGGAACAGGAGAGCTAAGGGTAGGTGAGATGGACCATGACTTTTCAGTATCCCTTCGTATTTATTGAATGATTTTTTAACTTTGTGAATGAATTATCTATTCAAACGATGTGATTATATGAAACAAAAAAAAAACTGTTTTCAATCCATAGTGAAGGTAGCAAAACACACTGGAAACAGCATAGACTATAAACCTGACGGGCATGAAGGTTTGTGGCACATTTGCCACTGTTGCCTAGAACTTCGGACAGGTCTCTGAGACTCAATCTCCCTGGCTTCAGTGTTCGCACCTGCTACAGATGAAGAGGTTACAGTAAATGATCTCATAGCTTAGATGTCTTTATGAGTTATATTTTAATTGATCTAAGATTGTGCATAATCTGGAGCTACTGGATTAGTGCCATAGGCCACGGAAGGCATGGAAACATATGTTCTAATATATTTTCCATCCAAAATGTTGTCATAGTATTTCTTAGACGAGATCCATTTTATACCATTCTTCTAGCTATATTTTTTAAAGGTAGGAACGTTGCATGAAATAATCTCTCTTAAAATTGTTTAATTGTATAGCAGGTTTCCTTAGAGGAATTTAACTTTTCAACAAAATTTAGCCTAGAAATGTGCCCTGATAAGAGTCATAAAATTATGGAGCACCAACTATGTGCTAGATAATGTGCTAGGAACTTTACATCTGTAATTTTCACAGCAATCCTACAAAAAGGTGCTTCTTTTATCATAATTTTTACTTGAGGAAATAATGCTTAGAGACATTTAGGTCATGGAATAGATATTCTATGTGTAAAACAGAATATATTAGGAAAGGTAAGAAAGATGACTATTAACATCTCTCTGTGGAATACGTTAGCAGTAGCTCTGTCTGGAGGCAATAAAAGACTAAATAATTTCCTTGAGTCTTTTCACTGACAGACTGGGCTTGAGAGAGGGTATATATCATGGGAGCTTCTCGTCTGCCTAGTCTCCCACAGGGCATGCTCAACAGAGAGACATATAGAGAATAGAGGACACATTGAGATGCTCAGAGGTGCCCACATAAATGGGAGCAAGCTTGCAAGAAAAACACGCATACAGGCCATACCCAGAGGCGCAAAAAGGAAGAGAGGGAGAGACACATAGGGATGGATATATGTAAAAACAATAACATGTGCCCTCAGAAACACAGAGGCAGAGACAACCACTGTAAACCTTCCAACACTGTGAGATGATCAGGGAGGCATACAAAGAGAAATACACAAAAGTACAGATAGAATGGGACACAAGGTGTCAACGACACTCAGAAGCAGAAGAAGTCTTCTAAATGGAGACACAAAGCACATATACAACAGAGAGGAGAAAAAACACACACTTGGTCAGAGAGATACACAAGGCAGAACAAAGTATGCAAATAAGCAGCAAGATGTAATTGGGAAGATCTCATATATTCAGACAAAGTGAATGACACGTAACCCCATAGGAATGAAATGTGTGCCTAACTAGACAGGAAAATTCATACACATTTATACACAAAGAAATACACACACAAGGGTAGATGTGACATCCGTGCATGGAGAGAGACACACACAGAGAAATAACCAGAGACGTAGTTACTCATAGCTTGAAGACAAAAAGAATAAGACTTTAATTCTCACTATAATAATTCAAAATTTTCCTAGCTTCCCTGGCTCCTGCACTAGGCGGGGGGTGGGGGGGGTGGGGGTAGGGGGTGGAGGGGGGGGGCCCAACGATTCCTCTTTTCCCAGGCCACAGATGGTGCTGCCACCCTTAGATTGCTGTGCTATGTTCTTATTGTATTTTTATACTTCTGTTTATTTCATTATGTTCTAGGGAGCATATTTCCCTCACTCCTGGACATTTATACCCCTTAGATATCTCTTAAGAAATTTTACATCGTCCTTACATTACATTCCTTACTTTTCCTAGAAGTATGTTCTGAACTACTTCAGGTTGAGCTCATTGCTTTGTCTGAAACTTATTTCTTCCTACCAGCCTTAGTTTTACTAAGGTCTGGTATGATATTACATGAGATAGTAAGGTGAGTTTTCTTAGTAATATGTGAGCCTCAAAGAATCTAAATTATTGTCAGGATTAAGTACATTTTAAACAAATATGCTGTGAAATATTTTGAGATGGAGATTATCTCTTGACTAAATTTCTAAATACTAAAGCAAAGGAATAGAGACATTTAATATTTTCAATGACATATATGTGTATTATTATATATATGTATACATGTATACATTATTATATATATGTATACATATGTTTGTATACATGTTCATATATACACATATCTATCCATATCTACCTAATCTATATATCACCTAAAGTTTTCTTTTTTTTTTTAATTTTTTTTTTCAACGTTTATTCATTTTTGGGACAGAGAGAGACAGAGCATGAACGGGGGAGGGGCAGAGAGAGAGGGAGACACAGAATCGGAAACAGGCTCCAGGCTCCGAGCCATCAGCCCAGAGCCTGACGCGGGGCTCGAACTCACGGACCGCGAGATCGTGACCTGGCTGAAGTCGGACGCTTAACCGACTGCACCACCCAGGCGCCCCACCTAAAGTTTTCTAAAAAATAAAGCTTTATTTGGGAATAGACCACTGTTTCTTTTGGGTATTTTCTTCTCAAAGAGAAGACACCATATGAGTCAGAGAAATATTTCTAGCTGATGTGGGTCATAACTAAACATGCACACAATGTTGTCAACTTCATATATTTATGTAGATCTTTTTGTTTTATTCCTAGTGAGAGTTAAAATAAGAGTCAAAATCCCCAAATAGGAAAAGGGTCTAGATCCCAATCTTTCCTCAAAGTGTGTTCCATAGACCTCATTCATCATTCCATTGCTGAACTCTGGACTGAACCCTGTTCAATCTCAAAGGGAAGGGGAGTAGGAATTGTCACTTTTAATAAGATCCCTGGGTATCTTTTATGTACACTCATATAGGAGAAGCACTGTCTAGAGAACTGAATTTTATTGATTTTCCTACAGGGATTAATCTGAAAGATATGTTCAAATACAAAGGGAGAGTCATGTGAGGGAAGGATTCCACCTGAGAATTTTGTACAATGTAATTGTCCTGAATATTTCTATCTATTCATTTTTTTTTCTTTTCCTTTTGTTTTTAACACAGAACATTTTGGTCTTTTTTTTTGCACCCTGTTCTCTTAGGAGTTTTCTCTTTGCCCTTCTGCTTAAAAAAAAAAAATCTACAGAAGCACCTGGGTGGCTCAGTGGGTTAAGCATCCGACTTTGGCTCGGGTCATGATCTCAAGGTTCCTGAGTTCAAGCCCTTCGTCGGGCTCTGTGCTAACAGCTCAGAGCCTGGAGCCTGCTTCGGATTCTGTCTCCCTCTCTCTCTGCCCCTCCCCCCGCTCGCACTCTGTCTGTCTGTCTCTCTTTCTCAAAAATAAATAAACATAAAAAATTTAAAAAAAAAGAAATGTCTACAATAATTAAGCTGACTGCAGAAGAAAATTTCTACGCCATTTCAGCAAAGTAATGTTGAAAATCATTCATTCTCAGTGAAAAATTATCTTTAGGTGAATATAAAAGATAAATGAACCCTAATTATAAGAAATTAAAACATTAGATACTATTTCTTAACATGAACCAGAAGAGTTGAGTTTACTACTAAATAAATATAGATGCATCCATATTTAAAGGAAAAAAAATACATAGGAATGGTAACTTAGAAAACACATATTGGTGTGGCTCTTCTCTTATAAGAGAAATTTATTTATCCAAATAATTCACTACAGGGTGCCAACACTAAGTCTTTCTTAGTGTATTCCAAATTTACAAACATTGATTCATGTGCAAATTTCTGAAACACATCTCTTGCCTAAAGTCAATTGCATATTTTTATTGCTTTAAATTTTAATACAGCTATTTCTAGATTTCTATATTAAAATAAAAATTCTGTGATATTCAAGAAGTGGCTATTTACCTAAATGTGAAATATTTTAACAAATCAAATGTGATCTCTATATATTTGAAAAAAGTGCCTTCGTTGTAAAAATACTAGCAACTAAACTCAAAAGCTTTTATATTGATATAAGTAAAAATATTTTCTTCAAAGGCAATCTTGACTGCCAATAGCAAAATATTAGTATTATATATGTTATCTTTGATAAATATTATTATTCTGGACCATCTTACAAAAAGTAGCTTGATCTGAAGCATTTTAATAGCTTAAAGGAAGAACGAAAATGTAGCGAAGGAGAAATCAATAAAACATGGAGCCTCTTATCCCATATTGATTCTTGTAATCCAGCAACCATTAAATACTTGAGAGATAAACCCCTTTTAAGATGGCATGTTTATATTTTGAAGATCAAATACCTTAATTTTGCTCATGGGTTTCCCAAAACACAATCATGCACAATATAGAATGTAAGCTTTTGGTGGCCATGTTTCCTATTGCAGATGTTCTTAAACTGAGCATCTTAAATGAACATCGTGAGTGGAGTCACCCACAAGCAATTATTTCTTGCAGTGCTGGCATACATAACCACATTTAAACAGTACTACAAATTATGAAAACAAATCTAGAATATCAAAGTTGGTAAATAATAGAATTAGAAAAAATATTTTAATATTCACATAATTTAAAGTATGATTCTATCCAGAATATCACTTTTGCCTTTCTATAAAAATTCTTGGTGTTTCAACTGGATAAAGTATTAGAAATTCTAGCTTGTCCCAAACCTGTCAACTCTTTCCTTAATGACTATTATTACAATGGAAATAGAGAACTATTATGGCATTTTGCTTTCAAATTTTCTGCACTTTTTTCCCCAATACTACAAATTCAGATCTGATATTGTGCCAAAAAAGAAAGTCTCTTTAAAATTCTCATTAGCAGATAATCAATTTCAAACCTGTAGTGACTAAATATTAAACATATTATTAATTAGATTCAGAGCCTTCACTTTTTTAAAGACACCAGAAAATACCCATTTTTTTCCTCTTGTAAAATGTCAATCTAGTTTTCTAAATGTTGTATTTACTGTGTTTTAATACGAATTCTTAATATGCATTGTGTCCTTAAAATATGCCAGACACTGTTCTAAGTGCTACATATATATTACCACCTCTAGTCTCAGATGCAATGCTATGAGCTTGGTGTTATTTCTATCCTCAGTTTACAGTTGGGCAAACTGAGGTGTGGAGTTGTCAAATGACTTTCGAGAAGTCTGACAGTGGGTAGGTTGATGGAGTCAGAAAATCTGATTCCAGAACCTGTGGTTTTGACAGGCACATAGGGAAGCAAGAGGATTTTAATTAAAAAAAAATGTTTACATGTATATATGGACTTTTTTCTTTAAGATAGTATAGATACTCTTCTTTTGAATGCATGATGCAGCCAGTCCTTTGTGTCAGTCATGACCTTTGTAATGAGCAGTCCCCACTATTTCCACTTGTTCAGAGCCAATAATGTAAAGCTTTCATATTACATATGAAAAGCCTTTTGCCATGTGTTCACAAACACCACGTGATTTGATTTACAATGATTTCATAAGGTGGCTAGACGATATTGTCTTCCTTTTGACAGCTAAAGGAAGGCTCAGAGACATGAAGTGACTTGAACAATATCATATAGCTCATCTTGGACTCTTTTACCAGAGAACTTGGCAGCTGGCATTCTAAAATGAGCCATCTCATGCTGTTGGGGCCTCTGGTTACTGTGGGAGAGACTGCCTCACAGCTTCATCATCTGGGCCCTAATATGCCTAGGGTCCACACCCCTGGGACTAAGTAACAAACCCAGGTTCAACTTTGATGTTCTCCATTTGAATAAACATTTCTTGCCTTTTTCTAGACTGTCTTGCTCCCATGAAGTGAATTCCATCCTACCTACCCAGTGTTTCTGTTAGGGATAAGCCATTCATAAGACTTGGTCCTTCTGCACAGCATAGTACTCCCATGTCATCTTTATTTTATTTTATTTTATTTTATTTTATTTTATTTTATTTTATTTTATTTTATTAATTCTGTATACACAACCCTGCTTCTTTTTCCTCACACCATAAAAGAGTTTCCCAACATATCTTATTTTGCACTTCCCCACATTTTAAAGTTTCATTTCTTTTTCTCTTCATCATTTCAATGAAACTAATGTCATGTAATAAGTTAACAGTAAAGTTTACTCTGAGCAGAGATCCAAATATGTATATATTATGAGTAGATATCATGAGATACATAGCTACATATAGATACATAACTATGTGTGTATATGTGTGTGCATATATATATATATACATATATATATACACATATGTATGGATATCCCATTGAGACAGTCTTAGTTTTAACTGCTATTCTATTAATCTCCCTGAAAGCAGTTTTGTGACATTTTTGTGATACCCTTTGGAATCACAGAAGAAGCCTAATGGTGTGAATTACAGAATAATACAGAACTTGTCCTGCATCCTGGCATCCCTACTTATTAGATGGAAGATATTGGAAAAATACATAATTTTTCTAAGCCCCAAATTCCCCTCCCAGTCCACCCACAGATGGAATAATAATAATCCTGGGATTTGGAATAGTTGTGAGGAGCCAATAAGATAATTCTTGTGGAGTAGTTAACATAGCATCAGGTTTTTTGAACAGTTCATTAATTTCTATTAAATGAAGATAATCACTACCCATCTCATAACAATAGGTAACACTTTGCTTCACCATTTACAGTGTATTGAGTAAGCAATTTGGTACATTGACTAATTTAGTTCTTACAGTAACTCCATAAGTAGGTACCATTATTAATTATACTTATTTTACAAATGAGGAAATGAAGACAGAGAAATTAGCATCACGGAGCTTATAATAACTACAGACAGGATTTGAAACCGGGTAGCATAGTTTTAGAAACTGTAATTTTAATTATTGTGTCCCATTCTTTGACATGACCTTATAATTAAAAATATGTGAAAATCCATTATATGTTAGATGTGTAAAAGTAGATGCTCAATTTTTGACTCATTGAGAAAATTTCTTTCTACCACAGTCATTGTAAAAATCTGGAGCTATGTATAACTTTCAGGAAAACTGCTCCTGGCAGGTACTACCAAGAGGTACTTTGACATAATCTTCCTGGAGGTCACTGGTGGAAAATAATGTTTATACAGTCAACTATTGCCACACACCTTCTAGGATGCTTGGTGCTCAGTAGACTTCATAAAGCTTACATACTATTACCATCTGAGGAATATTCTGGTAAATTCGTGTCAGTACTTTTAGGTGAATGTAAGATACCATAATCATTTTTTGCCAGTATATTCTGTTGATAGATTATTTGGGGAGAATGATGCAATATTAGACTCTAATTAGATGTTTGTAGATTAAGCAATGGAAGACTGGGTCAATTCTGTAAGTTCAATGGAAATAGTTGTCATATGTGTATATTAGACATTAGTACATCTTAAATACAATTTAATCTCGCATTTAGATAATTCAGTGATAATTATCATTATTATTATAGTGTCTTTATAAATTAGACACTATACTAGGTATTTCATATCCATGATCTTGAATCCTTTTGATAGTCCTTGTAGGTGGATATTGTCCAAGTTTACATTTAAAGAAACTGAATACTACAGAGGTTAAGAAAGTTACAAAAATCACACAGCTAGTAGACAGCTGAGTGGGAACAACCTAATTCCAAAGTCCTTTTTCTTGGGGCGCCTGGTTGGCTCAGTCGGTTGAGCATCTGACTTCACTCAGGTCATGTTCTCTCAGTCTGTGAGCCTGAGCCCTGCGTTGAGCTCTGTGCTGACAGCTCAGAGCCTGGAGACTGTTTCAGATTCTGTGTCTCCCTCTCTCTCTCTGACCCTCCCCCTCTCATGCTGTCTCTCTCTCCGTCAAAAAATAAATAAAACACTAAAGTCCTTTCTCTTTAGCATATATTACAATGGGAGACATATGTATGAGTGTAGGGGTGTGTGTGCATAGGCACACAGGTGCGTATGTGTTAAGCATTTGATTTGAGACAATAAATAAAAGAAACATGGAGGGCAAACAAAAATTTAACTGTACTTCTCTGCATTAAGCCCTTTAGTAGGCACTTTGAATTATATCATAACAATATTGAGGATGGGGTGGCACTGTGTTCCTAAGACGCTATGGACTTAAAAAAAAATGTCCAGGATTACACCACTAGCACATGAAAGAGCCACTATCCAAACCTGTGTGTGTGTATATACAATTATATGCATGTGTGTGTGTATATATTTATGTATCTGTTTCCAAACCCATTAAAACACAGTAACAATACCACATACTATTTTTTTTAATGTTTATTTATTTCTGAGAGAGAGAGGGAGAGAACACGAGCAGGGGAGAGAGGCGGTAGGGACAAAGGATCTGAAGCAGGCTCTGTGCTGACAGCAGAGAGCCCTATGTGGAGCTCAAAATCACAAACCATGAGGTCATAACTTGAGCCAAAGTTGGACGCTTAACCACCTGAGCCACCCAGGTGCCTCTCAAGTAGTATTAATATATATTTTAGGAAATGTATTAGAGTCACAGACTACTAGGTTTGAAATGTCTTTGAAAGTAATCCAGAGGGAATATTAAAATGCTAACATTGCCTAGTTAGAAGGGATATCAGTCGATAGCACTGTAGGTGGGTGATGGGAGCCCCTGTGATACCAAACATTAACCTTTTTAGTTTCTTAATTATGCTACAGTTAGGGGATCTGAGGAATGGTTTGAGCTAAAGCATCTTAGGTGCTAGAGTACAGGGACTTCAAGAGTTCTGGACAGTAGTCATTTAGCCTGTACAGAGCATTTCACTATTTCATTGGCCTGTGGGCCATACATCCCCTAGCTATTGTTTTTCTTCTAAGTCAAGTGGATTATTTTTTTTCACACTTTATTCATTCTACACATCACTCAGTTTAATAATACTGGGAAATTTTACCTCTTAACTGATTTTACTTATTTGGTTTAAACTCTATGATCTTTGTCCTTCCAAATCTGTTGGTTTGTTTTAAATTTTTTTTGGTTTTTTTTCCTTTTAAAGAAAGGAAAATATTTCTATAAATATTTATTTTTATTTAAAGTTTGACCTCATTGACATCTAAATAAATGTTGGTTGGAGGAGTACTAAAGGCTTCATAGTTATAATAATGGTCTGCCTGTTGATTTGTGGTTTATTTAAAAGGTATCTATGCTACATCCAATACCTCAACACCCAATTTTTTTTTCCTTTTCTCTTCTTATCTTTTATTGCCGTGTGACTTACTATAAAGAAGTGATAGGAAACCTGAGATCTAGACTGAGCTCTGCTTTTAATTAGTTTTGAGGTTTGTGCATAATCAGTTAATGGTTGTTTGTTTGTTTGTTTGTTTGAGGACTTGTTAAATGAGAGAGTTTGGTAGTCAGTAGGGCCCTTTCCAGCGTTAGCATCCTATGAGTCTGGGCATATAATTACTAGATTCACAAGGGGGTTTTATATATATATATATATATATATATATATATATATATATATATATATATATTTAAAATGTAAGCTTATCATTTATTGTATCAGGCAAGAGGGAGCACAGGATTGTGTCCCCAAAAGACTCCTGATTGCATGGTAAGAGAGAATCAATCCATGTCTAATGGATGCATGAGGTGGAAAGAGTGAAATAGCTTCACTGAGGGCAAGAGATATTTAGCCAGGAGGGACATGTGTGAGACTAGAAATTGTCAAGAAGTCACTTCAGGGGAACATACACTCACAGTTAATCTACCTCTTTTGGGACTTCAACAGTAGAGGTCTTGTCTTTACTGACTTATTTCCCAGTGAGCACCACTCAGAAAATAGATCTTAAAAATTACTGGCTCAACTGGGTGTTGTATGTAAGTGATGAATCATGCAAATCTACTCCCGAAGCCAAGAACACACTGTATATGCTGTGTGTTAGCTAACCTGACAATAAATTATATTAAAAGAGAGAAGACAAGAGAAGAGAAGAGAAGAGAAGAGAAGAGAAGAGAAGAGAAGAGAAGAGAAGAGAAGAAGGAAGAAGGAAGAAGGAAGAAGGAAGAAGGAAGAAGGAAGAAGGAAGAAGGAAGAAGGAAGAAGGAAGAAGGAAGAAGGAAGAAGGGAGGGAACAGAGGGTTAGCAAAAATACTAGTAAATATGTGAAAACTAAGAAAAAAGATTACTGTCTCAATTTATTTATTTCACTTATGGAGATAAAATTTAGTAATGTCCAGGAATTAAGGTATTTTCACAGTCAGGTCTTGCTGAGCAATATAGAACTATCTCTAGTTCGTATCCTGGAGACAACAGTTCAGGCCAAACCATACAATAGTACCCCTTTTTTTTCAATGTGAAAACAAATTTTACATGGGATATTAGAGGAGATTCCCTATGCTCATCATCCTTCTTTCCTCCTCTGTGGTGAGTTGATTAGAACTTTAAGGAATCAACTCTATGAGACAAAACACACAAGATGTGAATGTGAGATCATTTTTGTGCAACAATGACAAGACTCACAATGGAAAAAGATGTATTTTTTTTTCCTCACATATTTACCTTTGTGTGTGTTTATGACAGAACATTTAAGCTGTACTCCTGAGCAAATTTCAATTATACAATATAGTGTTATCAACTATGGTAACCATGTTAAGAATTTCAGACTTTACCTATTTTATAACTGAAAGTTTTTACCTTTCACTCTAAACGTCTTCCTATTTCACCCACTCCCAGCCCCTGACAATCATTTTTCTACTATTTTCATGAATTTGACTTTTATTTCCTTATTTGTAACTCTTTTTAGATTCCACATATAAGTGATACCATGCAGTATTTGTTTGTTAGTTTGTTTTTCTATCTAGCTTATTTCACTTAGCATAATGCCCTCCAGGTATATCCGTGTTACTAAAAATGAAAGAACTTTAAGTTTGAATAGTATTCCGTTGTGTATATATACTCCACATTTTCTTTATCCATTCATCTGCCTATGGACAGTTAGGTTTTTCCATATCTTGGCTATTGTGAACAATGCTGCTGTGAACATGGGGGGTGCAAATATCTCTTAGAGGTAATGATTTCGTCTCCTTTGGTTATATAGCCAGAGTGGGACTGCTAAATCTATCGTAGTTAAATTTTTAACTTCTTGAGAAATCTCCATACTGTTTTCCACACCAGTTTACATCCCTATGAACAGTGTACAGGGGTTTCCTTTCCTCCACGTTCTTGCCAGCATTTATTTCTTATCTTTTGATAACACATTCTAACAGAGGTGAGATGATAATCTCATTAGAGTTTTGATTTGCACTTCCCTAATGAGTATGGATGTTGGGCACCTTTTCATGTACCTATTGGTCATATAGAGGTCTTCTTTGGTGAAAAAAATATGCCTATTCAGGTTCTGAATTTTTTCATTGGGTTGTTTGAGGTTTTTTGTGTTGTGTTTGTTTGTATGTTGGTGTGTGTGTGTGTGTGTGTGTGTGCGCGCGCGTGCGCATGCGTGTGTTGTTTTTGTTTTTGATATGGAGTTGTATGAATTTATTGTATATTTTAGGTATTAACTCCTCATTGGATATGTGGTTTGAAACTGTTTCCTCCTGTTCCATAGTTTGCCTTTCATTTTGTTGATGGTTTCTGTGGTGTGTAGAAGTTTTTCAGTTTAATGTAGTCCCTTTATTTATTTTTGTTTTTGTTGCCTTTGCTTTTGGTATCAAAGCCAAAAAAAATATTAGCAGGGCCAGTGTCAAGGAACTCACTTGTTACTAGGTTTTTTTCTTGGAGTTTTATGATTTCATGTCTTACATTCAAGTCTTTAATACATTTTGAGATTACTTTTTGTACGGGGGTCTAGTTTCATTCTTTTACATGTGGCTGTTCAGTTTCCTCAGCACCATTATTGAAGAGACTATCCTTTCCCTATTTTATATTCTTGGCTTCTTGGTTGAAAATTGATTGACCATATGCTTAGGTATATTTCTGGGGTCTCTATTCTGTTCTGTCGATCTGTGTGTCTGCTTTTTATACCAGTATCATACTGATTTGATTACTATAGCTTTGTAATACAGTTTAAAATGAGGAAGTGAGATGCCTCCAGCTTTGTTGTTTTCTCTCAGTATTGCTTGGGCTATTTGTGTGTTCTGTGGTTTCATACAAATTTTAGGATTGTTGGCTCTATTTCTGTGAAAAGCACCCTTGGAATTTTAAGAGAGATTGCATTGCATCTGTAGATCACTTTGAATAGTATGGACATTTTAACATTATTATTCTTTCAATTTATGAACATGGAATATCTTTTCACCTATTTATGTCCTCTTCAGTTTCTTTCATTAGTGTCTTATAGTTTTCAGTGTACAGATCTTTTGCCTTCTTAGTTAAATTTATTACTAAATATCTTACTTAACCTTTTTGATTCTATTGTGATTGAGATTTTTTTCTTAATTTTTTTTTACATTTCATTGTTATAAAAACACCACTGATTTTTGTGTGCTGATTTTTTTCTCCTACAACTTTACTGAAATTGTCTATTAGTTCTATTAGTACTTAGGTGGAGTCTTTAGGACTTTCTAGATATTTCATGTCACCTGCAAATAGAGGTGATTTTACTTCTCTCTTACCAATTTGGGTACACCTCATATCTTTTTCTTGCCTAATTGTTTTGAATAAGACTTCTAGTACTATGTTGAATAAAAGTGGTAAGAATGGGCATCATTGTCAGCATTTTACCATTAGATATGACGTTAGCTGTGCACTTATTATATATGACCTTTATTATCTGTTGAGATACATTTCCTGTATATACAATTTGTTCAGTTTTTATCATGAATAGATGTGTTTTGTGACATGCTTTTTCTGCATCTATTGAGATGATCGTATGATTTTTTAGCCTTCATTTTGTTAACATGATATGTCATATTAATTGATTGCTAATGTTGAACCATCCTTGCATCCCACTCCATCATGATATATGAGCCTATGAATGTTTTGTTGTATCTGGTTTGCTAATATTTTGTTGGGTATTTTTGCATCTATGTTCATCAGGGATATTGACCTGTAATTTTCTTTTCTTGTAGTGTGCTCATCTGGCTTTGCTATCAGGGTAATGCTGGTCACATAAAATGAGTTTGGAAGCATTCCATCCTCTTCAGTTTGGGGGAAGACTTTGAGAAATGTTGGTATTAGTTCTTTTTTAAATGTTTGGCAGAATTCAGAAAAGATGTGTTTTGGAAAGCAGTGGAATGAAGAGATAAAATCTGGAAAGAATAAGGAGAGTCTTAAGGTTTATTCTGGGGCATTTAGTCTAAAATAATAAGAAAGAAGGAGATAGTAAAAACTTTTAAACAAAGTGGTGAAACAATGAAAGTGGTCTTCAATGAACAGTAATCTGAACTGCATTTAAAAAAAATATTTGAAATGACTTGTTTCCATTTTGAATAAAAAAATCTTTCTGCTCATGAATTTCTAAAACATCAAAATGAGTGTTAAACTATATTTAGTTTTCATCTGTCTTGTTATAGCTATTTTAAAATTCACAGTACAAGTTTTTTGTATACGCTTTTGAGTTCCTGTTCCCTTGGAATGCTTGCAATTTTAGTCTTAGAAGGAGTTGAATGTGTATACATTTTAGCTGGTGGTGATTAAATCTTTTTCTCTTTGGGTTTGCCACTATTATTATGTACAACTTCAAAAACCTATGGTATACAAAATGGCTTGGAGACAGTCTAGAGTCTAGATGAGAGTGGGAACAGCTATGAGACTACTGCAAGAATTCAGGCACGTGACCATGATGGCTACAGACAAGGCCAATAATAGAGAGCTTTGGGACAATGTGACAAGAATAAAATTTCTATTGGAAAATTGATGAAATCTGGGTAAGACCAGAGGGAGGAAGAGGAAATGGTTAATGACTATCTCCAGGCTTAAAGTTTGGAAGCAGAGGGAAGTTATAAGTCTGAAAGCAAAACCTGTATGGGAGATACAACTGGCCTTGAGGTGGACCTTGTGGGTATTCCTATTGTAGTGAGAAGGGGGTGAGATATCCAAGTAGAAATCACTTAAAGAATATCTGCCTTTGTATGAATATTAGAATAGTTATGATATGTTAATTCTCATTATGTTAATTCTTAGACAACATAAATTTAACTTTAAATACATATTTAATAGAAAACTTTAAAAATATTCATAGAGGTGCCTGGGTGGCTCAGTCAGTTAAGCCAGATCATGACCTCACCATTTGTGAGTTCGAGTCCAGCTCTCAGTGCAGACACTGGTTGGGATCCTTTCTCTCCCTCTTGCTCTGTCCATGCCCACCTCTTTCTCTCTCAAAATAAATAAATAAACTGAAAAAAATAAAAATACTCATAAAATTTTAGGTGTGCTGGAGTCTTAGATTTTCCTTTTTGGTGATATTCATTTTATTTGCAAGCAGAAAATAGAGAATTATAGACTCCTTTTCCAACATCTGATTTCTTCTAATGAAACTCCTTTCATCTCATAAGAACATAATGTAGATCTCTATGTAAGATATTCTCTGCCATATTATTTGGAGTGACTTTGCCTCTTTCTGATTTTCTGTTGAAGATTCAGATAAGCCAGAATTTGTCAGTGTGTGCTTAAACCCTTTAAATGACTTTCCTAATTGCTTTTAGGGTTAAGACAAAAATCCTCTGGCTGGAGGAGCTGTGTGCTCATCCTCATCTGCCACTACTCTCTGCTCCCCATTGCCAGCCACACTGACCTCCAGGCTTCCTCTCATTTTAGGGCCTTTCTGGCTGGAATCTTCTTTCCACCCTACCTACTCATCCCCAGCCTCTTGGCTTCCTTCGTACTGAGCCAACCTTCAGTCCTCAGGCCACATTGCACTTATTCGGTGAAGACATCCTAGGCTCAGCTAGGTCACTTTGTATAACCCCTCATAACACTAAGATTCTTTTCCTTAACACAGTCTGTGAGTATATGTTTATGTGTGTGATTATTTGACGAATGTCTCTTTCTCTGACAAAATTAATTTTCATGAGGGCTAGGGTCTTGCCTGTTTTGCTCACCATGTATCCTGAGGACCTAGCATAGCATATATTTGGAAAGCCTGGATGAGTAAATACTGGAAGCCATGTGAAGGAGTTTGGGCTATTAATGCCATCCCAATCCTCAAGCCTTGCTCAGAGAGCTCTGGGCATCTGTGGCACTTGTGTCCTCACCATACTTAGGTACATCTCTGGATAATGTGTGGAAAACCAGGTCAGTGGAGAGTATATCTTCACAAAGTACTACTGGTTATACAACATACAGCCACATTACTCCAGATGAGAAGGGAGCATTATTCTGACATTCTTCATGCTATAAAATACTGCATGTGCATTTTTTAAAAATCAAACAAATATAATGTAAAAAAAATAATAAGCTTGTGCAAATTTGGTGATGCTCAGATTGTTAGCCTAGTTAAATTTCTTTTTATCTACTTAAAAAAAATTTCCCCAGACCCTATCACTTTTGTTCTAGACAAGATTTCTTCTGACTTCAAAGTATTGTAACAAAGGTAATTTTATGAAAAAACAACTTGTTTTTCTTATAAATATGAATGAGTTCTTCTCAATGTACTGGATCCATGATTTCTCTTTCCCTTTTTCCTGGCCTTAACATCAACTTTTCTTTTCCCCAAAAGTCATGTTTTAAGCTGTGCTCTGCCTCTGAAGAACTGTCTGAGGGAATGTATTTTTTGTACATGTAGGTGTTTTCTCCTAACGCAAAAATAAAACACAGAGCATGTCTGCTACTTTTATAACCTTGTAACCTGGTCCTTTCCATAGCATACTTGAACCACTAGACTAGCCTAAATGGGCAGATTTCCTAAAAGATACTCAAACATCATACATGGCATAGTAGTGCCACCAAAATTTTCACAGGTATGGATTCTTTAGAAACTATGAATTCTCCCAAAGTTTGCTTCCAATACCTTATCACAGAAGTTTGCTTTACATTTTTATTTTATCATAATGCATATTTATGATATTGTATAAGAATGCTGTATTTTAATTGAAAAATTAAAAAGTTATTTTAGCTATGATTTCTTTATATATTCATATAACTGATAGTTTAAGAGGTATAATAACCTTTAATAAATAACAGTAACATCAAATTAATGAGTATTATTCCAAATCAGTTTATCTCATTCATTTCTATATTCTCAAGAGTTATGTATCATAGTTATATAAAATCCACTAAATTTCAATAGGAAAAATGTACTACCTTTGCAATGACACCGACTGTTGTGATGTCTGATTTCTTTAAGTCATTGTATTTTAATGTTTATCAATTTAGAAAAATTCAAATACAGTAACATACTGCTCTTTTTATTTATAAAGTACTGAATTCTGGCATTGTCTTCCATAAAGAGCAGATATAATTAGATTTTTACATCTTTGATTCTAGTTTTATAAAGACTATGAACATTCCTGAAAAGATTTAAACTGCTTCCAATTGTCCCAGAATAAGTGGCAACATTTTTTTTTCTTTTCTTTTCTTTTTTTTTTTTTTTTTTCCTTTTGGCAAGCCCAAAGCAATTTAAGAAAGTACACTCTCGGTGGGAGAGCAGAAGAGCAAGCAGGTTCTTGGAGGTGGACCAGGCCCTGGGTTGTTTTGGGATTGGATATTTGTTGCTTCTCTCTGGGCTGGGAGAAGCAACGACTTGTAGTGGGGTGGTCTCTAATGGGGGCTGCTTCCAATCATCTGGGGAATTCCTCCCACAGGCTGGGAGGGGGAGATGTGAAACATACCAGGTTTGTAATGAAACAGTAAAGGAGACTTTCTCCCTAGGAACAGCTGTGTCTGCAATGCTAATATATTCTTTTTTTTTTTTTATGTTTATTTATCTTTGAGAGAGAGAGAGAGAAACAGAGCATAAGCAGGGGAGGGGCAGAGAGAGAGAAGGAGAGAGACACACAGAATCTGAAGCAGGCTCCAGGCTCTGAACTGTCAGCACAGAGCCCCACGTGGACTTGAACCCAGGAACCTTGAGATCATGACCTGAGCCAAAATCCAAGCTCAACTGCTCAACAGACTGAGCCATCCAGGTGCCCCTGCAATGCAAATATATTCTAATGAGTCTAGGAGTTAGCCTGGGGTGGAAGAGGACGGTGTGTGTTCTGCACAAGTGACTCTGGGTCTGTCAGACCCAAGATCATGGAAGTCACAAGGTTAGAATGTTGTGCCCCTGGGTGTTTAATGTGTGGCTTATTTATCACCATCCCTGCCTCCAACTCC
Source organism: Lynx rufus (assembly GCF_022079265.1). Lineage (NCBI taxonomy): Eukaryota > Metazoa > Chordata > Mammalia > Carnivora > Felidae > Lynx > Lynx rufus. The sequence goes on from NW_025814867.1 coordinate 66,257,312, forward strand.
TGTCTCTATTATTTCCCCCTCAAGGACTTGGGACTCTGCCTCTGGGTATGGCTTCTACTGCTTATATCTAGCTGCTACCTAACATCTTGTCTTTTTAATGATGGCCATTTTACCAGGTGTGAGGTGATATCTCAGTGTGATTTTGATTTACATTTCCCTGATGATTCGTGATCTTTTTATGTATCAATTGGCTATTTGTAGGTCTTATTTAGAAAAATATCTTTTCAAGCTCTCTGCCCATTTTCAATCAGATTATTGGTTTTTGTTTGTTTGTTTTGTTTTGTTTTTTTTTGCAGCCTTGAGTTGTATGAGTTCCTTATATAGTTTGGATATTAAATTCTTATCAGATATATAATTTCCAAATAAATTGCAACATTCTTCAATTTCCCCATTCTGTGGAAATAGCCTTAGGAATTCCATGGAGTCAGTTTACCTCAAAGTCTGGTGGGGAAAGAATAGAGCAAGGTCGTTAGCCAGGGCTCTCCATCTATCACAATTGTATTCACAGGAGCCTGGAGCTCTAAATAATCCTAAAAATTTCAAAGACTCCTTCTCTTAAGAAGGACACATTTCTCATAGCCAGCCTTCTAACTCAGGAGCTAATAATACCCTCAACCTGCTTGCCTTTTGCAGATATGTGTGACACAAAGTACAGATAATTTCTGCTAAATTGAACCCATAATGAAGGAATTTATAATCAGTTCTAATGTATTTGAGACCTAAAGTATATTAGCCCTTCATCAAAGAGAATGATAAAAAGCAGCATTAATATGGGTGGATAGTAATTATTTCGGAGCCTCATAATTATTCTCCAGTTAACTACAGAGAAATGCTGATATTTTCATTCCTTTTTTTAAAAAATAAAAAGCACTGTGGTCAGATCCTAAAATGTAAGACTGTATCATAAGTCCTTTGTAAAGGCCAGTACTTTGAATTATGCTTATACTAATGGCAAAGGAACTATTTTGGATTTAAATGAGTTGAAAGTTCATGGTTAGGAGTTCCCTTTACCTTCCTAGTCCTGTTGTTTCACCACTGAATCTATTTATTGCCTATAGGAGATATAAAATATAGTAATTACTCTCACTCCCTTTCAAAATGACATGAGGTCCACTTTCCTATTAACTCTAATGAGAGTTATGTGTGCATTCCTCAAGGAGGACAGATCCGATAGAGTTTCAAGGTAAAATAAATCACTTCTCCAGGTTGTAGAGGACTCATTCGCTTTATATTTTGATGCTTTAAGATACCCATTTAAACTGCTGGTATTGAAAATACACTGTTTGTAGTTTAAAAGAAGCATAAGCTGTGGTTGGATTGTTGTTAATGATTGCTATGTATTTTCGTTGAAGGATAAATGTTTTAACCTTCTGGGGAAATCATGTTGATCAGTTTATAGGAGCATGTGGTCTCTGAAATGTGGTTGTCTAATTTTCCTAAAACAATTAATGACAATTACCTTTTACTGTATTTTCTTTCAACTAAAAAAAAATTAACATCAGTAATTATACCAAATTATGTCAGTTTAAAGAAAAAATGAACCAGTGTTGCTGATATCCTAAAAAGAAGATAGTTTAAGGCAACAGACTGTTTTCCTTCTAGCCTTAGAATAAGGAATCTTGAGATCATGTAGGGATCTGTTTCTGTAATCCACAGTATATGTTTACTTGAGGCTTCCTCGGGGAAAGCAAGATTGAGTTTTTTATTTTGCATTCCTGGACACTCTCAGATACTTGTTCTCTGTGCCTTTAAGCATATGAGATAAAGGAACTCTATTTTTTTTGTTTTTTTCTTATAATCATTTTTGCCAAAAACTGTTATCAGCCCTCTTCTTCCCAGGGAACCTTTAGAAAATCAGATGTGTAAACAATTATTGATGTTAAGAAAACCCAGTTATGCTGGAATTATGAAATTACTGCTGGAACCCATAGTGTGGTAACAATTTGATATCCTATGATAATAAGATTTTATTTAGTATTCAGTAAGTGAAATTCTTTAGTTGGGAGAACTTGACTTACTCTTTCTCTACAATAATGATGTCACCATCTACTTATGATGCTGAAGCAGTATCTATATCTGTTTTTAACTCTTCAGATTTACTACAGTAAAAGATGTTCCATACAGTGCATGTATGTAATCATTATTCTGCATCAGTTAAGAGGCGTGCAGCTTCCTGAGTAGAGAAGGTGATAATAAATAATGAAACAAAAAAGGTGGTTCAACCATTTCATCCATGAAAAAGTCATCTCATTGTATATGCAGTATCATTTCAATTGATTCCCTACTTATGCAGACCCAGAGTCAGTTAGCAACTGAGAAAACTGAGAACTCTGTCCCACATGCAAACAAGTGGGAGATCAGGTTTTAATGAAGGTTCTCTTAATATTGCATCTTATGCAGACCTAAGAACCAGCAGTTCTGTGTGTGTGCAAAGTATGTAAAACTGGCTGTAGAAGCTGAATGATTTCCTGAAGAAGTCATGTAAATTTCCTCGGGTACCCTAGGATGCTTCGCCTGAATTACCCAAAAGAGGCCTGCACAAAATGAAGACAGTGACTTAATTTAATTGTTACAGGTTTTACACGTGTATCCAAATGTTAGTGAATTGATGATTCAGCAAAAAAAAATTTTTTGAGCTCATATTAGTGGTTTCTTAATAGACTCAAGAATTAAGCAAATTAAGGGGCGCCTGGGTGGCTCAGTCGGTAAGCGTCCGACTTCAGCTCAGGTCATGATCTCACGGTTCGTGAGTTCAAGCCCCGTGTCAGGCTCTATGCTGAAAGCTCAGAGCCTGGAGCCTATTTCAGATTCTGTGTCTCCCTCTCTCTCTGCCCCTCCCCTGCTCCCATTCTGTCTCTTGCTCTCTCAAAAATAAATAAACAGTAAAAAAATTAAAAAAAAAGAATTAAGCAAATTAAGTAGTTTGGCAAAAATTGGAAAGTAGATAGTGGTTTTGGCAGCAATAAATAATGACCATTGCACTTAATCTGTGTTGTTAACCAGTAAATAAAACTGTAACTTCTATATAGCATCTTTGAAAATAGAAATGCAAGAAATCATAATTGTTGAAGTCTGTTCATTTACTGCTTAAGGTAGCTAAAGAAAAATAAAAAGTTTGAAAACATAATTTTATGAGCCTAACATTTTGTGTGATGTTTTAAAATTGAGACTATTTCAAATAAAGTTTTTGATATAGTAATTTTTAAATTTAAATTAAAAAAAACTCTATTTTTCAGAAATATAGCATCATTGTTGCATGGACTTCCAATAACATTGAGGATATTTTTTCCACTAAACAGGGTTATATTAAAGAAACGTAGATTTCTGTGAACTTATAGCTGAGTGTCAATTAACATAGACTTGTTTTCATCTAGGTTTTCTCTTAATGGAATGATTGCTTGCAAGAGTGACTATAAAAGTGTATCACTTAATTTATTGTGTACCCCTTCTCCGTATTTGGAATGACCTTGAAACCATGACCGTACAATTGAGTAGTCAATGGGTCCCTGCAGTTACATCGTTAATTTCTTCATTTCCAATTTTAGATTTTACCACTTACTACTATTTTTCAGGGATGTTTCTCTGAGCTGATGAAACAACTGGATTATCTCTCTCTCTCTCTTTTTTTTTTCTTCCATTTTCTGGGATGGTGTTTTTCATTCTTTGAGGGTTGTGATAATAGGTATGGTTTGAATTACAAACATAATGCACAGTAATCACTGAAAAGACTCAGAAATCTTTCTCGAAATGTTTAACAATCTTTCTGTATGAAGTGTGCTTACAGTTAATGCCTGCTTCTTTTCTATTTATATTATTGAAATCAATACATGACTTTCAGTCCTTTTCCCCCTTCCTTTTTCTATGACTCTTATTTTATGCATGACAAAATTCTCTTGCTTACTGCTGTGTTTGGCTGTCTTTTAACTTGAGTGTCCTGTGTTTGTAATGATTGCTTTTTGCATGAAGATTATGAAATGTCATACAAATTAAATGGTTGTGGAAACAAAAAGAAATGTGGGGCTTCACTTGCTTTTTCATTGTGCTGAATATGTCAATAATGTGACACTTAAAATTACTTTCACATGGCCTTTGGCTTCCCCTTTGGTGTGCTTCTTTATTTTAGCAAATTAGCATTGTTAAGTATAATAAAACATTTATTAAACATTCACAGTGTTTTAATGCAATTATTATCCTAAAAGATGATTCCATTATAAATAACTCTACTGGACGTGAAATTGCACAAGGGCACAATTCTGTTATATTACTAAATTGCTTATGAAATATAAGGCCTGACTCTGTAACTTCCTTAATAACTAAACACTGACTTCTAATGATAGTAGCTTTCTCTACAGAGTGATGAGATTATCTGTTCATATTTTTGTGCAGGCTGCAAATGTCTTAAATCCACAGCTAATATTTAATTAAAACAAATGGGGAAATATTTGTTTTATGACAAGTAATTTTAAAAAGTCACAGTTTCGAAAAATGTATGATATAAAAATGTGTAAAATCCAAGTGTTAACGCTCTTATAAGAAAAAACAGGAGAAAAAAAAGAAAAAAAAAACACCGTAAAAATGTTCATATCTCTGTTTTCCCTAATGTTATTATATTGTCCCAAATTAAAGATGAGTTTGGCCTACTTTATTGTTGTCACCAATTCAAATTAGAAAAGACACTGAATAAATTAAGTTCTTTCAGCTAAAACTGTTTACTTTTTTATATGCAGTAGATATTTAAAAAAAAATCATTTCCTTTGCTTATGACTTGAGTTTCAAACCATAATGTATTTTTTATGCTGGATATATTCACAAACCAAATCTTCTATAAGATATTTTGGGGAAAGGGATTCTTTTTTTTTTTTTTTCCTTAAACAAAATAGATAATCACTTTGACGTAACCACTTCCCTGCTCTTTTTGGAAATACCCTTGAGAATTTTAGTATTTACATTTATTTTTTCCCCCTCAGTCTTGTTTATTCTTGAATTGTCTTTTTTTTTTTTCCCTCCATTTCTCCGTTCTCAATCCTAGGTCCCCTTACAAAGAAACAGACAGATGATTTAGGTGATAATGACGGTGCGGAAGATGAAGGTATTTTTTTCCACCAAATCTATTTGCATGACAACGGCCTCAATCACTTTTTCCACCCCTTTCTATTTTTTTACTTCTTGTCTTTTTTTGAAGAGTTGTTTTTAATTCCCGTTTTTGATGTGTTTTGTCTTCTTGCTTGTTGTTACATATAAATATACATTTTTAATTTTTTTTTCAAAATGAATGTTAAGTTTTACATTTTGATGCCAACCATTGAAATGTTTTAGAAAGAGGGGCATTTTTTTTTTTTTGTTTTCTTGAACTGACTTTTGATATGTTTCATCCCATGTTTTGACTGAAATTTGTCCATATTCTTTGAACTAACAATCTCTCCCCTGTAGTCTCTTTGTACCCATTTTGCATGTTTTCTAATATATGTAAACATTTTACCCAATATCAAAATGTGTTTCATTTTTACATAAGATATTTGTTTAAAAAGAACCCCATACCCAATAAAATGAAGAAAAACTAAAGTGTTTCTTGAGCAATATAATTTAGATGACAAAAATACTGTTTTCTGTTGATTTGCTTAAATATTATGTAAATAAATTTAATTGTATAGATAAAGGTATTCCGCCTATTTAGATAATTTCCAGACCGGCAACTGGAAATGTTCTGATTTTCAAAGTATTGCCAGCTATAAGCAGTAAAATATTTCCTACTTTGCTAATATCAAAATTGTTTTCTCTTTCTAACTTTCTTACGATGTACAATTCTGATATACTCTATAAATGTAAGTACTTGCTGGATTGATTTGACATTTCTCCTTCCAGTGTGTCCCTTTATCTGGTGTTAGGTGGAGTGTCCACTGATATTTTCAGTTCACCTTCATTCCAATTAGGACTTTTTTTTTTTTTAATGCTACCCTAGTTATGATTCTCAGAGAAGTGACTAATGTAATCCCAGGCTTAAAAGTAACTCCCAGAACCCTAGAAATTAAATTTCATAAAAATATTAATAATATGGGAGAATGGTTTTTCAAAAGAAAATAAATCCACAAGCAGAAATACTATCTCCATGAGTTACAACTATGAATGAATGCATCCTTACTAAACAATTTGAATTATTTTCATTGACATATATATTTAATAAACTACCTCATAGTAGAGGTAGGTTTTTCAAAAGAAAATAAATCCACCAGCAGAAATACTATCTCCATGAGTTACAACTATGAATGAATGCATCCTTACTAAACAATTTGAATTATTTTCATTGACATATATATTTAATAAACTACCTCATAGTAGAAAATTGAAGGTGAAGTATTGAAAGCTTAAAAATATTATTGTGTTTTAATATTTTTATAACATTCAAGAAATATTTTGATTAAATGAAATTGATGACCTTTGATTAAAAATATGTTTACTATGAACCCCAACAGTGGATTAAAGATTAAACACAAAGCCGTCATTAATATTTGAAATAAATCACTAAAACTGTCCAAGAGTTATCACTTTGAATGCTAAATTGCTAAGAATGAACTTATAATGTCAAAATGCAAATTTTGATTTTTAAAAACACTGTTGGAAATCTGAAGTTTTTAAACATTCAACACATTTATTGACTTTGTTCTCACAGCTAAGAAGGCTCATTCCACTTTGGGGCTTTGAGATTTGTTGAGAAAATTCTTAACTTTGAAAATTCTTAACTCTTAGACATTTGTTATCTAAAATAATACTTAAATATAAAGGACTTCTTAGTGTGTAGACTTGTAAACTCCAAATTATCTGAAAGTACTTACAAGGTCAGTACACATAGTTTTCCTATTTAAAAAAATATTTTGATTGCTGACTTAATGTACTTCTTTTCTTTTGGTAAAATGTATCAAGTAAGACATTTACATGTTTACAAAAGATACCTCTGAGCCACCATAGTGAGCTAAGCCCTGTAAATGTGAATCTATTTTATAGACCTATTTTGAAGCACATTTAACATTTTTAAATAGCCATTAAAAATGTACTAAACTCCTGTTTAAATTGTCAGATTAAGTACTGAGCCAGTTAGTCACAAGAGTTATCAAATCAATAAATATTTTTAAATGCTCAAAAGTGTAGAATGTGAGAGCAGTCAATTCAAGTTGAGTCTATTCCTCTGTGCTGTCGTTTTGGGTAATTGTTTAGAAGACAAGAAAGATAAATCAATTTCTTTTAGGATTAAAAAAAAAACTTTGTAGAAAAGTCTGAGCATCTTCTATTCAATTCCTTTTACAATTATTTTATAGATGTGAGTGTGAATAAAAATCAAGGCCAACTTTCACATTTAATTTGTTCCAAATGTTAAATCAACATCACTAGACATAAAGCAAACAAATATAAACTACTTGATAAATTATTCCTTTTACTTTAGTCAAAAGTCTAGTTACCCATTCTCCATTACTCCCTGATAACCCAAATCCTTTGCTAGAATTCAAGGTTCCTATGACAGCCACTGCATTCAGAGGCTACCAGAGGCATTGACTGGGGTGTGCCCCTCATTCACTTAAACTAACCCAAATCATGCTTCTCAGTGGAGCATGATTGTTACTTCCTATTCTCCTTTGTGTCTTTACCGTTATTCTTTTGCTAATTTTAGGCCAGACACAATTGTATCACTTTTCATTTGTGTTTTATAATACCTCAAAAAACTACATATTTCATAGACTATTTCCATGGTTCCAAAAAGACTAATCTGAAGTGATAAAAGTGGGTCAAAGCAACACCCGAGATTTCTACCAATTTATTTTGGGAATTTAAGAGATGTTTAAATGTTTTTAATTGTGCTAAGAATACCTTGATATTAATATTTCAGTATTCAAATGCAATTTTATATTCTACACAGAGCCTTTTAAAAATTGCTCTTGTAGATTTTTATACACTTTTAAACTAAGAATTATATTCAGTCAACACTTCTATATTCTTTTGCTGGTTTGGAATGAAGTTGGTAACTGAGGTTGGTAAATTCAGTAAAGAGGGGCACAAAAAATATCTTGAAATATCTTTAAATGTATCAGAGAAAAATTTAATTGCGGCACTACCCCACATTTTAAAAACTTTTAAATGCCAAAACCTCTAAATTATGGGCAATTAAAAACTTCATGAGTTTTTTTAAGAAAAAGGAAACCGCTAAACTTGTTTAAGGAGTTATGTGACTAATAAATATTCATTAAGACCATTAAGGAGAGTAGTGATTTCCAAACCCTGGTTGCCAGGCACAAATAAATCCCCATTAATTGCTCTAGAACTATTGGCACTTGCCGCATTGGCTTAAACTTTTTATCAGAAAGGTAAAATAGTTACTAAAATTTAAAATCGAGATATTTACTCAGATTCCAAGTTTATTAATTTTTTTAACTTGAAACACTTAAATACTTTCTTACCATAAAAAATAACCTTCCGTGTAGTATTTCCCCCTTACCATCCTACTCTTTTCAGAGATTTAGATGTTTGGTAAAGCCTTAAAAAATGCATATAATGGAAAATATAAATATGCATTATGAACATTGGTCTTTTCACTGGACCTGAACTAGTTCTTTAGGCTCTGAGAGCGGTTTTGATTTTAGTAAAGTCAGTAGCAGCTGTTTAGGCAAAGTCAGAAATCTTAGGTGAAATCCACCTTATTTATAAAGAAAAATATTAGACACGTTTTAGAAGGATGACTTAGCTCTAATAAATTCATTAGCAATTACTAAAGGACATCTAATACATTTGCATGAAAGACATAATGGCTCCCCAAAATTTTATTATTAAAAGAATGGCATTAGCAAATAGTATTCAATAGTAAGCTATCTGATATATTAGTCTCACTTATAAAGATTCTGTATAAAAAAAACAAAGGAAATATAAATACAATTTAAGCTATTTATATTTATCATTATATTATTATGCTATTTAAGCTATTTATGACTTACATTTGCATCAAAAAGACTGTATACTATGAAGAAAATAAAGTCTAGGGTAGACCTCTGTATAAACACTATCATAGAATACCAATTGTTTTGTAATAGAAATATGGCATCTTTCCAAACTATCAGTAATTTTAAGGGATGTTACATACAGTAATTTTACTTATTTTATTAATTAATACCCCATATAGAATTAGCTTCAGGATTACTTCAAACAAAAAGAAATACTGTTCAGAACATAGCATTCAAATTTCAAGTACCTTTCTGGAAAAGAGCTTAACATATTAAGTTCTTAGACAAGGCTGAAATCCTTGAGAAGTTTGAAAAGACAAAATGGAAATGAGAATGGGCCCAAACTATCAGTAATTCTTTCAAGTCTGATTTTCAAAGAAAAATAAAGAGACACCACTCAAAAGGCTCCTAGGATGTACTGTCATATTTTCAGTGTTTCCTGACAATGTCCACTTCATTCTGTTATTAAGTATAAAATGTGGCATGTCTTCTCAATGTGTGCCTGTATTGTTTTCCAGGTGAACAGAATGGTTCTACCAAGATTTCATTACTGTTCACAGTTGGTGCTTTGTAATTCTATGTAATTTTAATTAAAGAAGAATTCTGAAACAGCCTCCCTCTGTGCTACCTACAAGCATACAATTAGCAGAGTACAGTGTCTGCTGTGAACAGTCAGTTAATGATTTCAGTTTAATAATTTATTATTGCTTCTTCAGTGCCAGCCATACTAGAAAAATAAGCTAAAACTGTATGTAGCAAACAGGCATTTAAAAATGGAGGATAGTTTCAAAATTTCCAAAGGATTGTTTTCTCTGTGTAAGCCTAACATCTCCACAAGCCCTCAAATCTTTACAAATGAGTGAATACCATTTTCCCTCCCAAGGATTTAAGGAGAAAATAAATTTAGATTTTTCTTCGAAATGAACTGTGTCTAGTGGATAGTTTCTATGTCAAAGTATCCTCCTCTACCACTTAAAAGTAAGACATTCTTCTCAAGTACGCCCTTGGGAGTGGTGGGCTTATGGTAAATTCATATGCTAGTATTAAGTCAAATTTAAAATAGTCTTTTTAAAAAGTCTCTAAATTCTGCAATGAGCTTATTTCCCCAATTTGAAAATCTGGACAAACGAGTTGAGTTGCAATTCCTGATCCTAAAAGGATTTTTTCATTTAAGAAAATCACTTTGTTATTACAGTAGAAAAATGGGCACATTTATATTAGTCATCCTTTTCACAGGAAATGTAAAGCAGCACCTAAATAATCATCAGATTTTTCAATGAGTTGGTATTATATTAGCCATTCTGAAAGCAGAAACCTCAACTGTAAAGACAGGAAATTTAAGTTTGACCAAAAAATGTCAAAGGCAAAGGAACAAAACTATAATTTTAAATGACACTTCTAATATTGGCATTAACAAGAAGATAATACACTTGATCTAATTTTGTTTCAATTGTAAGTAGAAGAGATAATGAGCTATTATAGAATAGTAATGTTTTATATATGTATGTATGTATGTGAATGTTCATAATCATATACATACATATATAATATTTTAATATATAATAGTTAACACCGTGTTTGCCAATACAAAGTTAAGCATGTATTTCTCTAGAGATTAGGGCATTTTTAATATCTATTAAAATTATCTTATGGTTCCCTTATATATCATTTCTTACTGAAATCCTTACTGAAAACTACAAAATTTGGGAATAGTATCTTAGAAAAGCAAACACAGTTGATTAAAACTCAGAGCTGTAGAAATCATTTTAACATCATCTTAAATTTTGCACTTGACACCTGGACTTAGGTATATTCTGTTTCATGTCTACAAGACAAAATCAGAGAGCCAAAGTGGGATTAAGAAGAGTACAATATTACACAAAGAGGTGAAAAGTATAATTTAGTCTGTTTTCTTCTTCCAAAGGGTAGAGTAGGTGAATTGGGCGGATAACACAGACTTAACTAAAAAATATCAGTTAAGTGACAGTCCCCTAAGTGCAACAACAAAAATACAGACGTTATTACCCAAACATTCATTTGCCAGTTAATACTTGAGTCGTGAAATGAAACTTCCTGCAACCTATAACACAGTGTTATAATTATGTTCACAAGTTAGAGCATAAATTATTCAATATAATCATTATGCATTTAATAAAATCCTTATAGTAAATAAGAAATGAAAAAACAGAGTGTTTTATTCACATTAGCAGTGATAACATTGTCCTTAGTATATGGTTCATAAATTCCATATGAGGTCCAGAACATTAAAAAAAAATAGTTCTAAGAACTATTATCATTCTTTCTTTTTGTTCTACTGTCACTTTAGAAATCAATCAAAAAGCACCTATTTTCAATTTGTCCAAGTTTTGAAATTCAGATTATAGTTTTTAACGGAATTTTATCAGAAAACAGTGGATATCTATTGCTCTCCTTTACAATAGCTCATTATATGAGTTGCTGAAGAAACACTTTAACAAAACAGCAATTTAAATAACTATATTAAAATCATACTCTTTCGTCCCTAAAATGGAAAATTTATTCTCTGCTTCATGATGTGTGTTTTTTGAGGATAAGAACAATTGCCAACCATTTGTTTTTCAGATATTCGGGACAGTGGGGGTCCCAAACCAGTGATGGTGTATATCCATGGAGGCTCATATATGGAAGGTACTGGAAATTTATATGATGGGAGTGTCTTGGCAAGTTATGGCAATGTGATCGTCATCACAGTCAACTATCGACTTGGGGTACTTGGTAAGAAGTCTCTTCTTTTCTTTTCACCATTAATCCATGAAGTATGTGATAGTTTTGCTTTTGACTCATTTTGTTTCGCTTTGCTTTGTTTCACTCATTGTTCTATGCTTGTTGATTTTGTTTGAACCAAATTTTTTGATATTTTTAATAAATTCTATAAGTATGTTCATAAATTACGTGATGAAAGACAGGGTTGATTTTAAAATTTGAAAGTAAAAGGTACTGAAATTATTCACGTTGTTGAGTAATGTATTTCCTGGTTTCACTTTACAGAACTGTGAAAGGCAACAACGTCAGGGCCTTTCTAAAGAAAAATTAGTCCCTGGACAAATTTTCCCTTCTACTTTTCTTTTTTACAATGCCATAAAATTGTCTGAAATTTGACATGAGCTTAGAAACAAGTTTATAGTCTCTGAGAATATGTGGATGGACTGGCTTTGGGGAATGATTGTCATTGTGGTATAGGTTTGGGTTTTTAAAAACCTGGTCAGATAAGAATTAAAAATATTTGTCTCAATGCATTTATATTGAAATATTTGATTTGGAAAACATGTGTTGATATCATAAAGTGATAAAGAGTTCAAGTCAATTAGTCAATTATATATATATATATATATATATATATATATGTAAAACAAAATCAAATTGGAGATTCTTGGTTTGAAGAAAATATAGGGAAATACGATTTTCAAAATAACTTATCAAGCACTCTGAAATACTGTTTTATGTAATAACAAACCATTATTAAAAGATAAACCTGATATTCTACTTGTGTAAGTATATTTTCATAGTATTGCCACAATCTCAGGAGTGAAATTACTTTATCATTTAATAAAACACCTTTATTGTGGTATATTAGTTAAGAGTATTTGCTAAAAGAGTACAATTGATCACAAAAGATTTTATCTTTTAAATCTTAATTGTTCTTAAAGTCTTATCACATACTATACATTTTTTAAATGTATACAATTTATACTGTTATTTGCACACAAAGAAGGACCTCACTCTCATTCTTTAAAAGATTTTGAAAAAGCAATTTAAGTAGGATTTTCTTTTATAATAATTGTTCATATCATATATTTTGGCCATTGAGAATCAGTTTTGTTTTCTTCTTCAGTGTTAGGTACTTCTATGTAATCATAAGCCTATGTTCATGCCAATCTCAAAATATAAAAAAAGAATAATTTTTTTGAATCAATTTTACATGTCTTGGGGAAGGAGATATTTTAGCCCTGCAAAGTGAAATCTTGATCTCTTTCTAGTTTTCTATTTTGAATTTGGAGTATGGCAGACAATAGATATAACGTGGCAAACTTAGGTATAAAATATTTCTGTAACATTTTTCAAATACACATTAGTTTCCCATAGTGTCTAATCAGGCATTGCTCCGGATGTTCTAATAATTTCAGTGAGCGGAATGTGTGTTTTCCCACCAATGAAACTGTATATTAGAAAGCTATATAAAGAGCTGTTCATAATCATCTTCTTAACTTTAAATATCCTAGTGTTGTCATTTGTTTTTTATGCAAGACTGTAATGCAAGAATTTTTAACATTTTAATACATTTAATTTTAATTATTTAATACATTTAATTAATAAATTTTAATACATTTAACTTTAAGTATTATTTATAGCTCAGTTGTTTATATTCTCAAGTTTCTTATGAAATTTTCAAATTGAAAATCCCGAAGCAGTCAACAGTTTGCCAGTTGAAAATTTAAAATTTAATGCCGAATTGTGACCGCAATGTTTTCAAGAACTTCACCATGCACTTAATCATATATATTTATTTTATTTAAAAAAAAATCTTTTGGCCATACTTTATGTTGCCTCACTTTGTTTAGTTGTACGCACATAAAGTAAGATTCCATAAAACAAGCTGTTATGTTACTAAATCTTTGCCTGTTTTTTTTAATGTATTCAGAATTGATGAGGACTTGATTTTGGTCCAATTTGAATCTGGTATTTGTGCTCATATCCTATCTGTAAACGCCATGCTCTGAATGATTGAAATGCAGGACAGTAGACTAACCAGCTAAAAAATGATGAAATTGATCAGTTGCTTGGTCTGTGAAATGGCAAACAGAGTTGGTGTTGATGATGGATAATTTTCTCAGTGCTAAATATTTGTTCTGCTGTACTTCAGTTTAGGGTTTAACTTTCAGTTGGCTCCTTTGTTGCTCACTAATAATCAGCATTAAGAATCAGGTGTCCTTTCTAGACCTCTCAACATGATAAAGCATGAAACTCTGTTGGTGAACAATTTTAGATGCCTTTTGGGATACTAGTTCTGGAACAGGTATATTCTGGTCACTTTGTTCCTAAAATATGTATTGGGCTTTGTGAAAATATATTTAAGTGAATTAGTTCATGAAAAATAAATTATTGAAACATTTGTTTCAGTATACTTAGCATGTGTAGTATACTACAACCAGATCAACAGCTCATCTGACAGGTGATCTACAACAATAAAGATTATAGGGTTTTGTTGTTAATAATTTGTCTAATAGTAACAAGGTAAGCCAAGGTTTCTTGGGTATGGGATCCAAAATTATTGCGTTTAGTTTGCATTTGGGAGTGTTGGAAATTAAGTAGAAAATAAGATTTGGTTCCACATTAGAGGAAATCTTGATCTGTGTTTTGGTTTGGATGCTTTGGTATGAAGAATATGAATTTTGGGGTTCAGTGTACAATTTAGCTAATTACAAGACTATTGCTCTCAGAAGACTTGCAGAAAAAAATCAAGATGTCTGAAACAGGTAATGTAATTAGTGTTGATTGATTTTGCCATCCCAGAGGAGAAATATTACAGGTTTTATTTGTTTGTTTGTTTTAGCAATAACTAAAAATGTGATAATGTTTTGGTAATAAAATTCATACAGCTATCTAGAGGCAAGGTTCCAGTTTAAAGCATTTCATGTTGAAAATAAGATTTTGTTCACTGCAAAATAAAGTGGCATAGAAGAAAAAAAGATCTCCTATTGTAGCATTGTTCTAACGAAGCTAGGAATAAGTGGGAGTTAGTTTATCAACCGAGACTGTTTTGGGGTTTCCTTTAGAGTGGTAACATAGACTATCACTATTATGATCATAAGAAACACTGCTAATAAGTTTGAAAAAAAGGGAAGGGGGGGAAAGGTTGAAAAAAAGAGCAGGGCTCTGCCTGCTAATCTCACTTCCCCTGTTTTGTCTTCGAGCTCTCTGCAACCCTATCTCTTCAGTCTCACCCGTCCAGTGAACATTTAGACTTTCTTTCACTTCTGGTTGTACACATTCTTTGTCCTTAGCCAGCTTTAACTCATCATCCTCTGTTATTTAGTACATTGTTGCATAGTTTTTTAAAATACATTTAAAATCATTGTTAATGGACTTATTTTTAATATTATAGTGTATAGTTAATAAAAGTACCATAATGGAAATTTAGGGAGAAGTGTTTTGATCATATGTCCTTAAAAGCCTTAGGGGGGAAATAATATTAAATATTATGGTTCTAAATAAGATAAACATATGTACTTATGAACAAGAACCGGAAGGAAATGTGAAATAAATCTCACACTATTAGGATGGGGTATTGTGCAATTAACACTTGAAAATAGAAACTATCTAAATGCTATATTTTCAAATCTCAAAAATAAAAAACATATCAACTAAATTAGTGTTAAAAATGTGTTTCAACTGCCTCTTTAAATTTAGAGTGAATTTAAGAGTTATTTTTAGAGAAAATGAAAAAGTTTTATACCATTGTTAGGATCTAATTTAGGCAAACACAATTTTTATCTGATGGAAATTTAATGTTACTTGGATCTTTATATGGATATTTTGGAGGCAATTATGTGTTCATAATTCTAACCTATATGATTTAGATTAGAAAACAATTGTTTTAAAGATTTTGGAAGAACCGATACGTATCTGAAATTTGGCAAGTTTTAGCAGTCTAATGTCTGGTGAAAAAGTTTGAAGTGTACATACTTGTATTTGAAGAATTACACTTAGCTTACTTTTTAATGCAATGTAAACTTAGCAATTACACTTAGCAATCACACAATAATATAATGCAATTACACTTAGCTTACTTTATAATGCAGGGCTAAATCATTTAAAACACAAGTTTTTTTTTTTTTTTAACTTTACTGCATATCAACTTTAATGAACACCTGAATTAATTTTTATTCTATTAGAAATGGCTAATGAAATTTGTTGATTCTTATAACTATATTCTCTACCTTATGATAATACTTCAAGTATTATTAGACAAGTGAAAGAACTAAAACTTTAACTATAACTTTGGTGGTGCTCAGTTATCAAATATATAGTACTTGCTCCAATAACATACATCTTCTATGAGGGATAAAAAGTAAGAACAATATAGTACTTATCTTTAGACAGTTTCAATCTAATAGAGGGGAGAAATAAACATTCACTAGATAACAATAATTGACATTCTTTTTCGTATTTATAATAATATTTTTATAATTATAATTTTAAAAAGCAAAGAATATCACATGGATCCCTATGGATGCAGTGATTGAGATTCATATTTGAATCTGAGCAGTCTAGCAGCAAAGAGATTTGGTAAAGTCTAAGTTATGCTTATGATTTTAAAAAAAAAGCATGTTGGGGTGCCTGGTTGGCTCAGTCCATTGGGTGACAGACTGCAGCTCAGGTCATGATGTCCCAGTTTTTTTTTTTCAAAAATTTTTTTAACGTTTATTTATTTTTGAGACAAGGAGAGACAGAGCATGAACAGGGGAGGGTCAGAGAGAGGGAGACACAGAATCTGAAGCAGGCTCCAGGCTCTGAGCTGTCAGCACAGAGCCCGACGTGGGGCTAGAACTCACGGACCGTGAGATCGTGACCTGAGTTGAAGTCGGCCGCCTAACCGACTGAGCCACCCAGGCGCCCCATGATGTCCCAGTTTGTGGGTTCAAGCCCCACATTGGGCTTTGTGTTGGCAGCTCAGAGCCTGGAACCTGCTTTGGATTCTGTGTCTCCCTCTCTCTGCACCCTGGCCCCTGCTCGTGCTCTCTCTCTCTCTCAAAAATAAACATTAAAGGAAAAAAATTAAAAAAAGAGAAAAGCATATTAATTTCTGAAGAGGCACAATTTTTTGTCATTATTCTTGGTTTTTGTTTTGTCTTTTTATTTTTATTTTTTTGCGTTGTTTTTATTTCTGTTTGTCTATAAATCCTAAAACAAATAAAAATCTTTACATGTGACCTTATATTTGAGATCAATGTATAATAAAATATAAGATTTTATAAGATGATCCAAATATTTTCTTGGGAGGTAGAAGAGAGAGTCAGGCTGTCCTTGAAGAGTCAAAAATTCTTCATAAGATTGATTTTATTTGAGTAAGATCATGAAAAGTAGATCATGTCTGGGATTAACTGAAGGGAAGAGAAAAGGTCTTTCTTTCAGTTTTTCTTGATTAATACTCTTTCTACTTCAAAAATGTGGAGATAATTTGTGACAAAAACACAGATGTAAATAGGCTGCTAAAATCATATAGGAATACATATGCTTTAGAGAAAAGATACAGAAACTTAGGTCGTGAATCTGTATTAGAATTGAAGATAAAATGTATATCTTAATTTTTCAGAAGGAAAGTAAAAAGGATAATGGATTGTATTTCATAATTGTTATAATCAGGTAAAGAAAAATACTTATTAATCAATAAAAAATACACGGCTTTTTCTTACACTATACTCTAGCAAAATTTATCATATAGCTTGTTTATATTTGGAACCCTGAACAATATTGGAATCCTGTGATAGTTTTGATGTCCTTAAAAGATACAGATATAGTCTCAGTATATGATTATTTATATTAATGCTCTATAAAAGCCAGGACATAATAATAAATGTCCACAATTTCTACAGTGTCATAAAAAGACCTAATCAAATGCAATTCAAGGAAGATATTTGGTGATTTCACTCACTCATAATAGGATAGAGCTAAAAACCAATTGACAGCAATGGACAGTTAACTTGGTCCACAGATTTCTTTTCTCAAATATCTATATCAACTCAGTTTTAATAAGGATGGGATGGCAATCAATTTTAGATTGAATGCTAAAATGAGCTACTGGAGTAGAGATATTGTTTGTCCTTTGGAATAAAGAAACATAAGACAGATAATGTCACAGGAGAAGCTTCACTATTTGTTCACTATTTTTATTCAACCTACTTCCTCCAAAATGATTTCAGGTGGCTTGAGATAAAAACAATTATTTAGTTATGCCAACAATTTGGAAGTAACCTGAAAGTAAGCATGTCGATTAGTGTGAGTGTTAGTCAAAAGAAGTTTGTTTTCTTTAAAATTGTGTTTTTGAACCAGTCATGTAGTGTAACTAATTAATTCATTCATTATAAATTGAGTAATATTATGTATCAGACATTCTACTAGTTATTGAGAATAATGTGAAAACCATGATAGATGTAATCCCTGCTATCCAGTAGATTACTAGCCATTAGGCAAGATAGAAAATAAATGAATAATTATACAAATGATATCTTTTACATAGATGATGATTTAGTGCGAAGTCAACTTTCTTTACAATTATCTAGATGATATGTTCTAGAGAAATGGCAAGTGTTAATCTATTCTAGAAAGTCAGAAAATTGTTTCTCAAAGGAGGTGACATTCAAGTTTCCATTTCTTATATTCTACTGAGAAAGCCCTCGTCAAGATTCCCAAGCACCTCCATTTTGTTAATTCCATTGGCCACTTCTCTGTTCTTGTCTTACCTGATCTCTCCATTGCATTGGAGACAGTTAACTAGTCCCTTCTTAGTATGCTGTTTCTTGGCATCACCCCAGGGTTACTTCCTATCTCACTATCTGCTCCTTCTCAGTCTCCTTCCCTATCTCTTTCTTACCCTGATCTCTAAATGTTAAAATACCATTATGCAGAATTGTTGGCTCCCTTCCTTTTCCTCTCTACAATGTCTCCCTAGGGAACCTCATGCATGGCTCTAAATACCATCTCTATGGAAGAGACTTCCAAAGCTGTATCTTCAGGACTGCCTATTCCTTAAAACGTCACAGTTACATACTTTGGCCTATCAGCATCTCCATGGAGATATCTAATGAATATTTCAACCTTAATGGCTAAAATATGTTGATTTTCTCATGAGTGTATTTCATTGTCTTCCACAATTATTATAATAATTGCAACAATAGCAATAGTAGCCACACTCATTGAGGACTTATTATATTCCAAAAGCTATTTTAAGCAGTTTACATTAATTGCATTATTAAGTTTCCACAATAACCCTGTGAGGTAGGGTTGTTATTTTCCCAATTTTATGAGTGTAGAAACAAATGAATAGAGAGGTTAAGTATGTTATTTATAGTCAGACAGGTCAAATGGCATTAAGTGGTGGAGCCAGGCTTCTAACCCAGGCAGTCTTCTCTTCAACACTGTACTGATGGCATTAGCACTGCCATCCGTCTGGATAATCAAGTGAAACTCTATAGATTTTCCCCGATTTGTCTCTCCTTTATGCTCAACATCCAATTCATCAGCTTCTCTTGCTGAATTATTCCATGCATCCTGGATCTGTCTTCTTCTTTCGCTTTCCCCCTTTACCACACTAAGTCTCCTTGAAACTCTTGTATTATTTTCTTCTTTCATTTTTGCTCCATACCTATAATCCATTCTCCATACAGCAAAACCAGATTATCTTTTTACAATATAAAGTGTACCAGCTCACTTTTCTGCTTACCACCCTCTAGTGGCTTTCCATTATTCACTTAGAATAAAATTCAAACTCCTTCCCTGACCTGACAAAACCTTTCAAAAATCTGTATCATGTATCTGTATCTCTTAGTGTCTGTACCTCTTGTACCTATATCTTAGTTCATCTCAAAATGCTGCTCCTCTCATTTCCAGTCATCTTGTTTCCTGTTTGTTTGTTTGTTTGTTTGTTTGTTTGTTTTGAGGGGGGAGAGGGGCAGAGAGAGAGAGAGAATTCCAAGCAGGATCCCCTGATATGGGGCTTAAAGTCACAGACTGTGAGATCATGACTTGAGCTGAGGTCAAGAGTCCAATGCTCAGTGGACTGAGCCACCCAGGTGCCCCCATCTTTTGTTCTTTATATACCCCAAATTCATTCCCGTTTTAGATATTTTATACTTGCTGTTCCCTCTCCCTATACCTGTGTGGGACTAGTTCCTGCTCTTCTGATCTTGGTTTGAATGTTTCTCCTCAGAGAGACCATCCATGTGCAGTCAATCTAACAAGAGCCACCATATCACAAGTAATCTCCTTTTTAAAATTCTTTGCGTTACAATGATCATACCTGATCAGCTCCTATTTATATTTGGATTGTTTGTTTTATTGTTGTCTGGTGGTCTATAATCTGAAATAGTCCCTGACACAATGGATTTGCTGAGAAAATATTTGTTGAATGAATTTATGTGAATCTGAAGAATCAATAGGTGTTAATCCAATGTGGTCCTTGACTGGAGGGTGAGGCTGAGCTTCAGGCAGTGAGGAAAATCTGGGTGAAAGCTGGAGGAAGAGAGAACTTTGGCATGTTAAAGGGACTGAGCAAACCCAGCTGGAATGTTTGGAGTACAGGGCAGTTGGTGGCAGGTAAGTTTGAAAACAGGCAGCAGACTGTGCAGCATCTCTTTAAAGATGTAGGACTTCTAAGAACAATGAGAAACAATAATAGGGCCTTGAGCAGATAAATGACATGATTAGATTTGAATTTTGAAAAGTGTGTTGAGCAGGCCTAGACTTTGGTCAAAGTTGACAATCTACTATGGATACAAAGAACATGGCTTGCGCCTCATTAAAGTGAGATGCTTGGTAAAGTCAGTGAATAAGGCAAATATTTAGCTCATAGAAAATTGAGGGACCAGCCAAGCCTTGGCTGACTCAGGTGAGTATGGAAATCTGTCTTTTACACAAAAAGCAACATAAACATTTTGCCAATAATGGAATGAACGATAATGGAATGATCAAGCCAGCATGTTCCATTTTTACCACAACTGCTTATTTAAATGACTAATTTTGGTTCTAATTTTCTTACATCTTTAATAATGGAATGAATCAAACCAGTGTTATGGAGAGATCTTTTGAATTCCTGTTTTGAAGGAGTGTGAATCAATATGATCTGTATTATTCCAGAGACTGGCCAATATAAGAAACTGTAAAAAATTACTATATTATGATGTTTCCTTGACCTTATTTAAGCTCTTAGCTTCCTAAAAAGGAATTTTGTTTTGTTTTTTTATTAATCCTGGGAGGAAGTTGGTAGTATGTGATTTATGATTTTCTTGAGACATTAAGATCAGTCATTTGGAATAAGACCTAAGAACACAGAATAAAAATTTCCCTCATTCCTACTCAAGGTGTTCTTCTGGGTCCAGAATTGGACAACCATTTTCAAGTACTCAAAAGACTTCAACTAACAAACCATAAGCAAAAAGATACTTAGTTTCCTTTTCAGAGCAGAAGTCATCATCTTAACTCAGTCATTCATTTATTCACTCATTAATTCACAAGTATTTGATAAGTGCCCACTACAGGTTCCCAGCAGTTGGGTGGTCGGTGTTCACAATACAAAAAATATATATAAAATAATATATATATCAGACATCAGACTCAATCCTTCCTCTCTGGATTTCAAAGTATGTAAGGCAGATCGACATGAAACAAACCAACAAAGCTATTCGTACAAATTTTGGTAAGTTGTGTTTTCAAAAAGATGAGGATGTCAGGGGCGCCTGGGTGGCGCAGTCGGTTAAGCGTCCGACTTCAGCCAGGTCACGATCTCACGGTCCGTGAGTTCAAGCCCCGCGTCAGGCTCTGGGCGGATGGCTCGGAGCCTGGAGCCTGTTTCCGATTCTGTGTCTCCCTCTCTCTCTGCCCCTCCCCCGTTCATGCTCTGTCTCTCTCTGTCCCCAAAATAAATAAAAAACGTTGAAAAAAAAAAATTTAAAAAAAAGATGAGGATGTCAAGAAAAAGAATATTTGTGGAAGTGAAATGTAGAATGAGGGCTTCAGGAAACATTATGTTTTGTTTTGTTTTGTTTTGTTTTGTTTTTTGGTACCTCTCATGCTAGCTTAGTTGTGGTTTTTTTTTGTTTGTTTTTCCCCTCATGCATTTACAAAGTTAAGTATTAAATGACAGATAAAATATTTTGAAATAGTTTTAAAAGATGTAAGATGTATTTAGAAGCTAAATAAGCATTTAAACAAGCAGCTGTGGTAAAAATGCAAAAATCCAAACAAACAAACAGACCACCCACAAACAACCAGGCAAAATTCTCTATTTGAATGTAATGAGCAAAATTGGTCTGTGAAATACAATAAACAGGGAAAGGATCCCAGGGGGGGAGTGACCAGCCCTTAACTATTGGGTCTATGGAATGAGAGTATAATCATAGGAATTTTCACAGACAATTGAAGGTTTTCTCCCTCACCTGCCCTATTGTGACTAGAAAAGCCATGCAGTGTGTAAGTTAGTCACATTAATGATTTTTTAAATGGAAATATAAATATCTTCTTCACCCAGTGTCAAGTTTTTCCTCTTTGTTCCGAACAAAGTGATGGCTCGGATTTTGCTTTCTAGTTTAGCTTGCTTTCAAATGATCCTTTCCCACCTCTGATGGTCCCTCAGTAAGAAACTAAGGCCTTACTCCCCCTACCTTCCCATGATCTAGTGCCATGGTCCTTGGTATTTCATCCACTTTCAATACTTTGCCTTAAAAATATACTGGAATTTCATCTGCCAGAACACCTTGTAATGTCTTTCTCTTTCTAAAGTTCTTCCTTGAATAATTTACTCAATGAACACTTGGATATTGTTCCCTTTTCCTTTGTCTTTCTATTTTTAATTGGCATAGTTCATTTAAAAAAATACCTTCTATTTGTCTCCTTTTTTCTATTTCTGTTGCTACTAACTACTCACCTTAGGTTACCAGGTTTTCCAGCTGACTTAAAGCCTCCAGACCCAAACTTACATGCCAAATTACCTTAAA
This sequence comes from Lynx rufus, assembly GCF_022079265.1. Lineage (NCBI taxonomy): Eukaryota > Metazoa > Chordata > Mammalia > Carnivora > Felidae > Lynx > Lynx rufus. The sequence goes on from NW_025814867.1 coordinate 66,280,041, forward strand.
AATACCTTAAATTAAAAGAAATAAGTTTATTCGTTTCAAGAGAGATAGAGAAAGTGAGCAGGGGAGGGGCAGAGAGAGGGAGAGAGAGAATTCCAAGCAGGTCCCTGCTGACAGTGTCAGTGCGGGGCAAGAACTCACAAAACACAAGATCATGACCTGCGCCGAAACCAAGATGCTTAACCAACTGAGCCACCCAGGCACCTCACCTTAAATAATCCTTAAAAATATAACAGAATACCAGTTTTCTTTAGTTTTTCTCTGCTCTGTATTTCTAAATATTTCTCACTAACTCTGGAATCCATTCCAGATTTTTCCTTCCATTTTAGGGTTGCTAAAGTGTGTTGCTTCCCTTCTTAGCAAACTTTATCTTCTATTAGTTTCTGGAAAGTCCTACACTCAAGCCAGGCTAGCCTCCTCACTGCATACCAGGACCATTTCCAATTGCTTACTTGCCAAATATAGTCATCTTGCTCAATCTACACAGCCTGGCTATCACCCTACCTTCTACAAAATTATCTCAGGCCAGACTGATTTATCTCTTATGTCTGCTTCCATAGCTTAGGCAGCCTACCCTTCATTTTGGCATGCATAAAACCAATTCCCCTTGTTACTTTGTGTATATTAACTGCTCAATATAGTAGATGCCTTGCATCCCAAACTAGAAAATAAATACAAAATAAATAGAAATCTGGTTTTCCAATATCCTCAAGACTTGCAGGGTGTTCTGCATACATAATCCAAAAATCAATAAACATGCAAATTAATTCACTTTGTCCTATTCTTATGATATGCATGTCTTAGGATAAAGAACAGATAGAATGAGTGGCTGATAGTGGAGGATGTGGGTAGTAAAGACTACTAACCATGTGCATGCCAGGTCTCATGTCTTGTCCCACATAAATGAGGTGAGGTCTTGTTGATGGTAGCAATACTTTGCTCCCAATTGCAGTAGTATGAAAAGCCCCTGGATCCTCTGGAAAAATGCCCTGGGTACTGGAACTGTAATGCATGACAACAGTAATTTATTTTAAATTTTTTAAAAATGTTTTATTTATTTTTGAGACAGGGAGAGACAGAGCATGAACAGGGGAGGGTCAGAGAGAGGGAGACACAGAATCTGAAACAGGCTCCAGGCTCTGAGCTGTCAGCACAGAGCCCGACGCGGGGCTCGAACCCACGGACCGCGAGATCATGACCTGAGCTGAAGTCGGCCGCTTGACCGACTGAGCCACCCAGGCGCCCCAACAGTAATTTATTTTAAACTGAGTAGTGATTTCTGAATTTATCATACCTTTACGATCTGCATTAATTGTTTCCTGCACAACATATAGTGAGTGAGAAGGTTGGTGTTCATGAGAATTAGATTAAACATAAAAAGAGTGATGAAACACAACTCTTCGAATTAAAATATATACAATATTAAAGAAAGGATAACTATTGACTTTATGTATGTAATGGCCTGTGAAATTTATGTTTTTAAACGCAGTTTAAGGTTGTTCTTTTGTAAAAACAATTTTATAATTTCTTTGCCTTTTGATACTTCACCTGTTTTGAGTTTAATTACGGGTTTTCTTTTTTTTTTTATTTTTTTTTATTTTTTTTTCAACGTTTTTTATTTATTTTTGGGACAGAGAGAGACAGAGCATGAACAGGGGAGGGGCAGAGAGAGAGGGAGACACAGAATTGGAAACAGGCTCCAGGCTCCGAGCCATCAGCCCAGAGCCTGACGCGGGGCTCGAACTCACGGACCTCGAGATCGTGACCTGGCTGAAGTCGGACGCTTAACTGACTGCGCCACCCAGGCGCCCCTAATTACAGGTTTTCAATTATTGCCACAAACAGAAGTTGGGGTGAGAGATCTTCAACTATTGATTACTCACACACCGATCCATTTTATCTAACAGAACAATTAAGACAATACATTTAATTTTTTTTAAGAAAAATTTCTAAATACTGGGAAAGTTGTATTACTCAACTGATTTATGTATCAACAAAGTCACCATTTAGAAACCTTTCTGAAGAGCTGAGGCATATTCCTGAGACGAGACATATCCAAGGGAAATACTAATTTCTGTTCTGGTGTTTGTTAGCTTTTTGCGTTTGAGCTTTTCAAAGCAGTACCTTTTCTAGAAGAGTCAGTTCTCTTAAAAGACTATGTAACATACTCAAACAGAAATAAATTATTAAAAAGGATTTGTTAGTAACATTATAATTTGCAGCATTTTTTTCTGACAGAAAAGAATATGTAATGATTTTTTGTCATTTAATTATGCTAGAATTAAGGTTTTTGACTTTGAATGAAATAAGCTTTAAAAAATATGCATTCTTTCTTTTTAACCTAAATTAGAAAAATGCTTAACTAGATACAGTTTTTCCTTGAAATATACCACAGTTGTATCTGTTTAAAGTCAACAAAGAATATGTTTTTCAGAGTGTATTTTTGACTCTTCTCTTTTTTTAAAAAATTGTTATTTACTTTTGAGAGAGAGAGAGAGAGATGGAGTGTGAGCAGGGGTGAGACAGAGAGAGAGGGAGACACAGAATCTGAAGCAGGCTCCAGCCTTTGAGCTGTCGGCACAGAGCCCAACTCGGGGCTCGAACTCACAAACTGGGAGATCATGACCTGAGCCAAAATGGACACTTAACCGAGTCACCTTGGTGCCCCTTGACTCTTCTGTTTTAAAGCCAATCTGCAATATTTACCAAAATAGACAGTTTATAGTTGACAATTAATATTTGGGTTTATTTTCTGGGAGATGTTTAGAGGGACCACATCAGGCATGTATAACTTTTCCCTAATCCCAGGCTATTCTGCATTCAAATGCATATCATCCATGTATTCCTTTAGTAATATTTTATCATAATTTATATAATCTTAATATTTAGAAAGACAATTAACCACACATTTAGTAAACTTATGTGTTTTTACCCTTCCATTTTCTAGAAAGTATTTGTGACAGATTATGCAGAGTATATACATAAAATTATAGTCAGATGTAAATAATGAATCAAGTCTAGAGAAAATAGAAGACCTGGAAAAGACAAAAAATGTAATCTCAGAACATTTTCTGAGTTGATGATTTGCACTCTGAGCTGGAAACTCTACCAAGGTTTATTTATTTGTAATTATCAGAAGGGGTGTAAAACATGACAATTCTTCAGAGAAATCAAAGATATTTATTCTAAGCACTGATTTTTTCAAAAGAAATTTCTTATGTGAGATTTCATGTTAGGGGCAATTATAAAAATAGAACTCTATGATGAAATGCTTAAAAATAAGCAGCCCAAATCCTGTTGTTTAAGCTTATTCATGCACCATACTTTTTTATGCTCTATTTCTTGCAATCGTCTAGCCTATGAGTTACATTTTCTCTGCTTGTTGCTGGAGTCCAGCAAGAGGGATCTTTCAGATACAGAGCAGATAGGGGACGGGGAGACAGAAATTAAAGCCGTGTACAGAGATGCATTTCCATGGTATGTGTGTATTCTATAGGCAAATCTAATTGGATATTTCTTTTATATGAGAAAACTACCTATTATTTTACTTTGTTAATCCACTAGTATAGGAAGACTGAGTCAGTGGGTTTTCATAAAAAAGACTTTTCTGTGGCTGGCTCAGATCATCTGCTGTTTTTAAGAGGAAAGAATAATTTACTTAGTTTTCCTTTTTAAAAGTAGAATCATATGATCCATATCCCATACTTGTTGTTTTCTATCATTTTCTTAAAAAGATAAAAAGATTGCTATATTTATCTTTTTCTTCTTTTTCCTGTCCTTTGCTTTTGGTCCAGTTTTTACATAGAAGCAAAAAATCTGCTGTTTTTCTGAAATACAATTAAAATTGGCTAATTTCAATGTAATTTCATGGCAGTTAACTCTATATGTCAGTATTGGCATTAAGCTCAATAAATCCCAATAAAAAGTATGTTCACATTGTGTTCAATTTGTGTGTATATGTATACCTTGTATAGGTTAAAAATGATTTATTATTCTAGTCTTGAATTTTATAAAAGACCTATTCTCTTAAATATTCCTTTTGGAAACTTCCCTATTCACTACTTTGCTTCTGGATCAGATAGAAATACAATGCAATCAAATATGTAATTTTAAATTTTATAGTAGCCACATTAAAGAAAAATAAAGAGACAAGATTAATTTTAAAAACTTTATTTCATTGAACCTAATATTTCATTCAACTAAAATATTACCAATTTTAGATGGAATCACTATAAAATTATTAATGGAACATATGCATTTTCATTCATTAAAATATTTTATACTTCTAGAACATCTAAATTCAGATGCTATATTTCCAACAGCTAAAGTGAAATGTAGTCTTCCCAAAATAATATAGTTGTATCAGAAAACAATATTTGATGCTGCTTCCCTTTTAAAGTTTTAAATCAACTAAAATTAAATAAAATTTAAAAAATATGGTTCTTTTGTGACACAGGTCAAATTTTAAGTACTCAATAGTCTAATGTGGATAGTGGCTACTTACTGGACAGTGCAGCTCTAGACATTAGATACTTTACTTTTTTGATTATACTCATCTGTTAGGTAAAATTTTTGAAGCAAAAACCCTCAATTCATGAATATATTTACAAGTTACATTCATATGCCAGGGTATTAATGGATTATATATTACAAAATTAGACAGAAGATAAAAATCTTGAAGGTGAAACAGCACTTTAAAATAATAGTTATTTTGGGGTGTCTGGGTGGCTCAGTCGATTAAGTGTCCAACTTCCACTCAGGTCACGATCTCATGGTTCATGAGTTTGAGCCCCGTGTTGAACTCTGTGCTGACAGCTCAGAGCCTGGAGCCTGCTTTGGATTCTGTGTCTCCCCTCTCTTTGCCCCTCCCCTGCTCACATTCTGTTGCTCTTTAAAAATTAAATAAACATTTAAAAAATTTTTAATAAAAAATAGTTATTTTATCTTCATTTAAAAAAGTTCTTTCTTTTGACGTATAGTTGACACATAATGTTACATTAGTTTACAGCTTTTTAAAAGACAAAACAGATGAACATAAGGGAAGGGAAACAAAAATAATATAAAAACAGGGAGGGGGACAAAACAGAAGAGACTCATAAATATGGAGAACAAACAGGGTTGCTGGAGTGGTTGTGGGAGGGGGGATGGGCTAAATGTGTAAGGGGCATTAAGGAATCTACTCCTGAAATTATTGCTTCACTATATGCTAGCTAATTTGGATGTAAATTTTAAAAAATAAAAAATAAAGTTAAAAAAAAACAAAAAAACAAAAAACAGCTTTTTACTTTAAAATTATGTGATAAACAGGCTTTATTATTTTTAAGATATTAGTTTTACATTTTGTGATCCATATATTTGGAAGATTGTTTCTACAATCAGTTTAATATTTAGTTGTAATGACTATTAGAACTGAAAAAGATGGTTTACAAAGGCAACAAACTACACATTTAAGAAGTTCAATGTTATCATAATATATTTAAATCCATGTGATAGTCTTGACAATTTTGCAGACTGAATTCTTGTCAGGTAGGATTGAATTGTCATGGTTTCTACCTTGGAATTTAGTTGGCTATGAGCTCATTCTTAACACATTCACATACAGAAAGTGTCAGCTTTGCCTTTTTTGTGATTTATTGGTATCTGTAACGTCTTCAGTCTGTGGTGAATTTTCAGGAATCTTTTGAAGCCACTGACCCCCCGTGAGTGCTAGTTTTATTAAAATTAGATAACATAAATGATAGATCTACCCAAGCAGGCTCGTGTAATCTGCAGCATACTTTACAATAATGAAATTAACAAGGGCATAACAGGCTGCCAGGCAGTCCCCCTGCCCTCATGCACTGTAAATGACAAGTTTATATGACATGTGCACCTAAATGACATGTTTCTTTTACATACCCAAGAAAGGCTTCAGTGTCATTCTGTGTGTTAGAAAAGTTAGATTTCTTTTTGCTTTTATAAAAGATAAATATAAATACATGTTTTGCTGTTTTTTTCTCATACCCCTTCAGATCATATGACTGATCACGATCACTGTGTCTTCCCTGGGTAACCACTTATCATTATGAAGACTATTGATATAAGTTAAAATGCTCCTTAGCATCAGGATTATGATTTGGTGATATTATATGCTGATACTTTGGTTTGAGGATTTTTCTTTTATTGAACATTGATAGCAGGTTCAATGTATATTATATAAATGACTAGAAATATCTTTCATTGACTAACATTTAATACCAGAATATAGTTTTTATTTTTTTAATGTAATTGAAGTATAATTTTTTTTTTAAATTTTTTTCTTCAACGTTTTTTATTTATTTTTGGGACAGAGAGAGACAGAGCATGAACGGGGGAGGGGCAGAGAGAGGGAGACACAGAATCGGAAACAGGCTCCAGGCTCTGAGCCATCAGCCCAGAGCCTGACGCGGGGCTCGAACTCACGGACCGCGAGATCGTGACCTGGCTGAAGTCGGACGCTTAACCGACTGCGCCACCCAGGCGCCCCTGAAGTATAATTGACAGACAATGTTATATTAGTTTTAGGTATACACCATATAATTCTATTTTTGCAAACATTGTAAAATGATCACCTCCATAAGGCTAGTTCTCACTGTCATTGCACAAAGTTAAAATCATATTATCAACTATATTTCCCAGTCTGTACATCACATCCCCATGACTTATTTATTTGATAAATAGAAGTTTGTGTTTCTGGATCCCTTTCACCCATTTCACCCTCCCCATTCTTTCTCCCCACTGTAATCATTAATCTGTTCTCTGTATCAATGAGTCTGGGTTTTATTTTGGTTTGTCTGTTTTGTGTTTTAGATTCCACATATAAGTGAAATCATGCAGTATTTGTCTTTCTCTGTCTAACTTATTTCACTTAGCATAATACCCTTAAGATTTGTCCATGTTGTGGAAAATGACAAGATGTCATTCCTTTTCATGGCTTAGTATTCCATTGCATATATGTGACATTACTTCTTTATCCATTCATCTATCAATGAACACTTAGATTGCTTCCATATCTTAGCTATTGAAAATAATACTGTGATAAACATAGGAGTGCATATATATTTTTGAGTTAGTGTTTTTATTTTCTTTGGATAAATATCCAGGACTAGAATCGCTGGATCATATAGTAATTCTATTTTAATTTTTTAAGGAAACTCCATACTGTTTTCCATAGTAGCTGCAGCAGTTTTCATTTTCATCAACAGTGCATGGGGTTCCCTTTCTGCATGTACACAACAACACTTAACATTTGTTTCTTTTTGATAATGGCCATCCATTGGTGTAAGGTGATATCTCATTATAGTTTTGATTTGAATTTTCCTGTCAATTAGTGATGTTGTACCTATTTTCATATGCCTGTTGGCCCTCTGTATTTCTTATTTGGAAAAATGTCTGTTTAGATCCTGTGTCCATTTTGTAATCATATTGTTTGTTTCTTTTGTTAAGTTGCATGAGTTCTCTATATATTTTAGATATTAATGCCTTATTGGATAAGATTTGCAAATATCTTCTCCCATTCAATAGGTTGCCTTTTCATTTTGGTGATGGTTTCCTTGGCCATATGGAAGCTTTTTATTTTGATGTGGGCACATTTGTTTATTTTTATATTTGTTTCCAGTAACTTTAAAGTCAGACCAAAAAAACATCTCTAAGACCAATGTCAAGCCGCTTATTGCCTATGTTTTCTTCTAGGAGTTTCATGGTTCAGGTCTTAAATTCAAGTCTTTAATCCATTTTGAGATAATTCCTGTATGGTAGAAGATAGTGGTTCATTTTCATTTTTTGGCAAGTTGCTGTTCAGTTTTCCCAACACCATTTATTGGAAGACATCTATGCTTACCACTATACCACCAATGCACATCTGACATCATTTATTGAAGAGATTGTCCTTTTCCCATTAATATTTTTGGTTTCAATGTCATATTAATTAACTGTATATGAATGAGTTTATTTCTGGGCTCTCTATTATGTTCCATTGACCTATGTGTCTCTTTTTATGCCAAATCATACTATTTTGATTACAATAACTTTATAGAATAGTTGTAAATCCAGGAACATGATACCTCCAACTTTGTTCTTTCTCAAGATTGCTTTGGCTGCTCAGTGTCTTTTGTGTTTCACACAAATTTTAGAATTATTTGTTATATTTCTGTGAAAGATGCCAATGGAATCTTGATAGAGATTGCAATGGGTAGGCTATAGATTGTTTGGGGTAGAATGAGTATTTTAACAATATTAATTCTTCTAATTCATGAGCATGAAATACCTTTTCTTTCACTTCTTTCATCAATACCTTTATACTTTTCAGTATATATGTCTTTAACCTTCTTGTTTAAATTTATTTCTAGGTATTTTGTTATTTTTGATACAATTGTGAATGGAATTGTTTTCTAGACTTGTCTTTCTGATATTTCATTATTAGTGTGTAGAAATACAACAGATTTTTTAAAATAAAATTAATTGATTTTGTATCCCGCAATTTTACTGAATTCATTTATTAGTTCTAGCAGTTTTATCATTGAGTCTCTAGGGTTTTCTATGTATAACATCATGCAATCTGCAAATAGTGACAGTTTTATTTCTTCCTTTCCAATTTGTATGCCTTTTGTTTCTTTTTCTTGCCTAAGTGCTGGGGCTAGGAGTTCTGATAATATGTTGCATAAAAGTGGGGATGTGCGCATTCCTGCCTTGTTCCTGATCTTAGAGGAAAAGCTCTTAGCTTTTCACTATCTAATATGATATTAGCTATTGGTTTGTCATACATCTCCTTTATCATATTGAAGTACATTCCCTCTATACTCACTTTGTTGAGAATTAGTATCATAAATGGATATTGAATTTGTTAAATGCTTTTTCTGCTCTATTGAAATGACCATATGATTTTTATCTTTCATTTTGTTAATGTGGTGCATTGTGTTAATTGATTTGCCAATATTGAACGATACTTACACCTGTGGAATAGTATATATAATGGGTATGTTTCTTTTCACGTATTGTTGAATTTGGTTTGCTGATATTCTGCTGAGGGTTTTTGCATCTATGATCATTAGGAATATTGGCCTGTAATTTTCTTTTCTGTGTAGTGTCCTTGTCTGGTTTTGGTATCAGGGTAATGCTGGCCTCATAAAATCAGTTTGGGAGCATTTGCTTTTCTTCAAAAAAATTTTTTTTGGAAGAATTTGTGGACAAAGTATTAAATCATTGAATGTTTAGTAGAATTTACCAGTGAAGCTGTCTGGTCCTGGACTTTGGTTTGTTGGAAAGTTTTGATTATTGATTCAATTTCTGTATTAGTAATTGGTCTATTCAGATTTGTACTTCTTCCTGATTCGATCTTGGAACACTGTATGTTTCTACAAGTTTATTCATTTCTTGTAGGTTGTCCAGTTTGTTGGTGTATAGTTGCTCATAGCATTCTCTTATAATCCTTTGTGTTTCTTGATATCAGTTGTAATTTCTCTTTTATTTCTGATTTTATATAGTTGAGCTCTCTTTTTTTCTTAGCAAGTCAAACTGAAGTTTTGTCAAGTTTGTTTATTTTTTCAAAGAGCCCATTCATAGTTTCATTGATCTTTTCTATTGTGCTTTTAGTCTCATTTCATTTCTTTCTACTCTAATCCTTATTATTTGCTTCTAGTAATTTTGAGCTTCATTTGTTCTGCTTTTTCTAGTTCCTTTAGAGTTAGATTGTTTGAGATTTTCTTGATCCTTGAGTTAGGCCTATGTATTTCCCTCTTAGAACTGCTTTTGCTGCATCCCATAGATTTTGATACATTGGTTTTCTGTTTTCATTTTTCTTTACTTATTTTTAAATTACTCCTTTGACTTCTTCAATGACCCAGTAGTTGTTGGTAGCATATTATTTAATCCCTACACCTTTGTGAGTTTTCCAGTTTTTTCCTTGCAATTGATTTCTAATTTCACACCTTCAGATCCTTGAGATCTGAAGGCTTCAGTCTTCTTGAATTTATTGATACTTGTTTTGTGGCCTACCATGTAATCTATCCTGAAGAATGTCTCATGCACACTAGAGAAGAATATGTATTTTGCTGCTTTTTAATGGAATATTCTGTATGTATCTATTAAGTCCATCTAGTGGAATTAAGTACACGTAATTTAAAGCCAATGTTTTTGTATTGATTTTCTGTCTTGATGATCTACCCATTGCTATAAGTGAGATGTTAAAGCCCCTACTATTATTAGTTTATAGCTACTCTCTGTTTCTTTCTTCTCTTTTTCTCTTCCTTTGAGATATTTTGTTTTTCTTTACTGGTGTGTTTAGATTACTTTCTCACTTTCTTTTATGTATTTACTATAAATTTTTGCTTTGTGGTTACTGTGAGTTTCACATATAACATTCCATGTATATAGCAGTCTATTTTAAGTAGATAGTAACTTAAATGTAAACAAATTTCAAAACTCTACATATTTATCCCCTCCCCTACATTTTATGTTTTTGATGTCACATTTTACCTTTTGTTTTATATATCCCTTAATTAATTATTGTAGCTTTAGTTACTTTTATTTCTTTTGTCTTTTAAACTTCATACTAGCTTTATGAGTGACCTCTCCACCACCTTTACTATATATTCACCTTTTCCAGTGAAATTTTTATTTTTGTATGTTTTCTTACCACAAGAAATAAATGAGTACCATTTATTTTTAGCTTAAAGAAGTCCCTTTAAATATTTTTAACATGAACAGTTTAGTGTTGATAAACTTTAGTTTTTACTTATCTGAAAAATTATTTATCTCTTCTTCAATTCTGAATAATCTTGCTAAGTAGAGTATTCTTGGGTGAAAATGTTTTCTTTTAGAACTTTGAATATGGCATGCCACTTCCTCCTGGCCTGCAAAGTTTCTGTTAAAAATTTGATAATAGCCTTAGGGGTTTCCCTTGTATGCAACAATTTGTTTTTCTCTTGTTAAGATCTTTATTTTTAAGTTTGACATTTTAATTATAATGTGACTTGGTGTAGATATCTGGGTTCATTTTATTTGGAATGCTCTGGACCTGAATGTCTGTTTCCTTCCCTGTATTAGGGAAGTTTTCAGCTCTTATTTCTTTCAATCAGTTTTCTGCCCTTTTCTCTCTTTTCTTCTGGGAGCCTTGTAATGAGAATGTTATTCTGCTTGATGTTTTTCTATTAGTGTTTAAGCTATCTTCAATTTTTTTAAAAATTCTTTCTTTTAACTGTTTTGACTGGGTGAATGCCAGTGTTTTGTTTTCCAGTTTACTGATTAATTTTTCTGTTTCATCCAGTCTGCTTAGTGTATTTTTTATTTCAATTATTATATTCTTTAGTTCTGTGACTTTTGTTTGGTACTTTAAAAAAAGTGTGTTCTCTTTGCTAGTTTTCACTGTGTTCATCCATTCTGCTCCCAAGTTTGGTGAATGTGTTTATGACCATTACTTTGAATTCTTTATCAGGTTGATTACTTATCTTTATCATTAAGATCTTTTTCTGAGGCTTAGTCTTATTCTGCCATTTGGAACATATTTCTCTGTTCTAACTCTGTTTCTATGTATTAGATGAAATAGCTACCTCTTTCCATCTTGATGTGTGGGAAGCCCGAAGCCTGTCTGTCGGGCTAAAGCTCCAGGATAAGTAACCAGGTCTTTCTCACTGAGGGTGCGTTTTAGTCTGCTGTCTGTACAGTATCCTGGGTGTGTTGGCTTACCAAGACATTTTAGCAAATGTTGTAGTCCCTTATAGCTCAGGAATGTCAGCTGCTTTTGACACCAGAGCCAGGTGAACAATGGGCATCCCCTGTGTGGTTTATGCATGTCTGTGGGCTTTAGCAGGGCAGCTGGTGAGTGTAGGAAGCAGGCATGCTCATCATCGTCAGAAAGGCAACATGCCTTGGCTGCACATGCCCACAAGCTTCAACAGTGTTGCTGGCAAGTGCTCCTTCTGTGTGCATGTGCTGGCCCCAGTTTTGGGCAGGAGAATTTTGCGACCATTTGTGCTCAACTACCCCACCCAGGGAGCAGAGGATCATCACTGCAACTGTCCCTGTTCTCCAGCTGTGGCAAGGCAGTGGGACAGTACAATGACTCCTTGCTCCAACCCATCATAGCAAGGCAGTAGTACATGCTTTGTCTGCGTGCACCTGCCTGTACTAGCAAGGTAGGTGGAGAGCACACAATTGGCATTCACCAGTGCCTCCATCTCTGGAGAGAGCCCCAGTTGTCTGCCCTTCCTGCAGATGCCCCCAGATCAACAAATGAATCTCCTTCAAACACAGTCTAGGGGCTTTTCAAACTGGTGCTTTTGCTCTGGTTCCCCAGGGGAGTCAGAGTGTATGTAAGACTTTTAAAAGGAGAATCAGTTTTATATAGCACTTTGGGTCCGTAGGATATCAACCCCATTCATGTTCTACTGCAAGCATTTTTGGAAACTCATCTCTCCAGTGCAGATCCCAAGGGTTAGGATGCTGATGTGGGGCATCAACCACTTGCTCCTGCAAGAGAAACTCCAGAATGGGGAGACTTCTTATTGTAAGCCTCAGTGCCAGCCGTGAAGATTTTTGCTGAGACTGTGTCTCTGCCTCTCATACCCTTTTCAGTGTGATCCTTAATCTTTTGTTGTGAAGAGCAGTTCATCTAGTTTTCAGATCTTTTTCAGAGGGAAATGATTCATATGTAGCTGTAGATTTGGTATGTCTGTGGGAGGAGGAGGTGAGTTCAGGATCTTCTATGCCTCAATCTTGGAACCCCCTCAAACACCATAATATTCTTAAAGCAGATTCAAGACTTTATATGGGTTCTTTCAGCTTTGTGAATATATAAAAACTCCATCCAACAATCTGGCAGTCTTAAAGTAGACCCAAATAGCCACTTAGACCTCCTCAAACTGTGCCCAAGAGAAGAGCACAAAAAACTGTGCCAGCTAACGAGCAAATGTAAGAGTGGAGGAATTAAGATCTCTATTTTAAAAATATTCCTCATTTTCATTCACTTCATAAGAATTCACATTATGCTTTATTACATTTCAGACTATGCTACTCTGCTGAAAGGGACTAAGAAAGCTTTTTAGCAAAAAAAAAAGAAAACATTTTAAAGGATGCTTTAAAATGTTGCTAGTATGATTAATTTTTATTTATTTGAATTTTTTTAATGTTTATTTTTGAGAGAGAGAGACAGAGCAGGAGAGGGGGGAGGGGCAGAGAGAGGGAGACACAGAATCTGAAGCAGGCTGCAGGCTCTGAGCTGTCAGCCTAGAGCCCAACGTGAGGCTCAAACCCACAAAACTGCGAGATCATGACCTGAGCCGAAATCAGACACTTAACTGACTGAGCCACCAAGGTGCCACTATTTATTCTTTAAAACTAAATTTAAAGTCTGGCCATTTATTTTTAGGAGCACCTGGGTGGCTCAGTTGGTTGAGCGTCCAACTTCGGCTCAGGTCATGATCTCACAGTTCGTGGGTTTGAGCCCCTTGTTGGGCTCTGTACTGACAACTCAAGAGTCTGGAGCCTCCTTTAGATTCTGTGTCTCCCTCTCTTTCGCTCATGCTATGTCTCTCTCTGCCTCTCAAAAATGAATAAACATTAAAAAAATAAAAAATAAAATAAAGTCTGACCATTTATTTTTAAATGCCATGCTGATAATGAGTGATAGAAAAGGGATTTTTTCATATTTTGTAAAAATATGCCATTTTTTATTTCAGTTTGATTGTTGTTTTTATATCATTTGTTCATCCTTGTTATTTTTGTATGGCTAATATCAATAAAATGCATTCTGTACTTAAAGTTTTTTCCTTTATTCTATTTTTCCAAAAATTATAAAGACTCCTTTAGTCAAAAGTAATCAATGTTTACACCCTCTTCTCCAAAGCTCAGGCACTTCCCAGCCAAATTAGTTGGATGATGATCTCTATTCAGTGTGATTTTTATTTACATGGTACTTGATATGCTGTTTTCCACTAATGAGAAATAGATCTGAGAGGGTTAGATCTAAATAATGGTAAAATTAAAATCACCGTACTCCTCATTTTGATCTTTTATATCAAATCCAAAAAGGCTTGAGGTGTCCCAGGTGAAAGATTAGTAATCTTTTACTATAATATGTTTTCTGTAGGTAGCTAAGAGAGCCTGATCTTAATCTGTGATTTTGGTTTTTTATTTTATTAAGTTTATTTGTTCATTTTGAGAGAGACAGAGTGAGTGAGTGGGGGAGGGGCAGAGAGAGAGAGAGAGAGAGAGAGAATCCCAAGCAGGCTCTGCACTGTCAGCCTGGAGCCCGATGCAGGACTCGAACCCAGGGAATGTGAGATCATGACCTGAGCCAAAACCAAGAGTCAGTTGCTCAACCAACAGAGCCACCCAGGTGCCCCTGATTTTGTTTTTTTAAATAGGTCTGTGGTAGAGCAAAATGCAGTGGATTTGAGTCATAGCCCTCATGGAAATAGGCAAGATTACCCCAACTCACTTAGGGTGGATGTTCATCTCCTTGTTTATTTATATGCTTGAACCAATGAGACATATTAATGAACAGAACTGACAAATTCCCACAATTTAAATTAGAGTATAAATGTAATTTTTTTTTACAACAAAAAGTGCATTATGTGTGTATAGAAGGATGTTTGTCCCTTAGAATAAGCTAAATTCTGATGCAGGGATAATAAACTCAAAACATTAGTGGTTTAGTATGACAAAACTTCTTGCTCACTCAAATTCTTCTGGAGATACAGACAACTCTCTTGATCAGCCATCCATGTGACATTTCTGTAACTCAGACTGCCGTGATCTTGATCTTGTGTCTCTGCCGTCTCAATACATGGCTTCCTCATTTCCTGAAGCAAAGGAAGATCACAGAATTGCACACAGCCTTTACATTGCCTCAGCTCAAAGTAAATAATGGCATTGGCCAGAACAAGTGATACAGTTCCACCTAACTACAAGAGGACTGATAAATGTAAGGAAGCAATAGACTGTGTTGTGTGTCATTACTGTTTCTGCCACAATGCCTTAGTCATTTAAGGCAACACTTGAACTTCATGTGTCTGATTTCTCAGAGATTTATTCTCAGGTTCCATCTGAATATTTTGTAAAATCTAGTTGTCAGTGTTTTGAAAATAAGGGCTTCTGATGAGGGTGTTAATAATGATCCATTCATTTGAAAAACAATTACTAAATGGTTAATTTATCCTAGATAGACACTGGGGACAAGGAGTAAGCCACGCCATAGTCTTTCTATGTTCAAGAAGCTTACTTATTTATGAAAAAGATATATAAATTTTTAAGTTATACTGGTAAATACATTCTCTCATTTATTCAATAATTATTTATTTATCACCCATAAGGGTCTTAAAATAGGGATTAGGACCAAGTTTCTAGTTTCTAGTGACTATATTTAGAGTAGGGTAGGGAAAGGTGTATAGGGAATAAACACACCAAACAAAATTTACATCAGAGAATAATGAGTATGGTGAGGAAAATAAAACATTATGATGCTGAGAGATGAAGCTAGAAAAACTACTTTAGATTAAGTAATCAGGAAAGAATGCCCTAAACTGGAACCATTCATGCTGAGGCCTGAGGAACCAGCCATTCCAATATCTAAGAATACAGCATTCTAGCGGGGGGAAGACCACGAAGGACCAAGTTTCTTAAATTGTAATTAGTTAGTGTACAGAACATTGACCAGTGACATTGAGAATAATATATCAGGAGTAAAGTGGTAAGGAATGAATTTGGAGATGGAGGCAAAATCCCGATTTCATAGGGACTGTAAACTGAGGTAAGGATTCTATTGAAGAGATGTAAATAAACCGCAGGCTATTTAAGGCCACCAAATTGGTCCTATTATCTTAGAGTAGGATAGGGGGTTAATTAGAAAAACTGTTTGGGATAGAGGATACCTGAGCAAGATTTTAAAGAAGAATATGAGTCAGCTGCCCAGAAGAGTGGAGGGGTCAGTACAGGCAGGGAACTGTAAGCTGTAAAATTATTATGACAGCTGAAAATGGGAGGAATGGGAGGAATGGGAGGAAAGATATATCTGATTGTGCTGAGAATTTGGAGGCATGGACAGCAAAAAGACAGCAACTTAAGACCCCCATCATATCTTTTTGTGTTCCATAAAAACATAAACAAAATTGTAGGGGCGCCTGGGTGGCGCAGTCGGTTAAGCGTCCGACTTCAGCCAGGTCACGATCTCACGGTCCGTGAGTTCGAGCCCCGCGTCAGGCTCTGGGCTGATGGCTCAGAGCCTGGAGCCTGTTTCCGATTCTGTGTCTCCCTCTCTCTCTGCCCCTCGCCCAATCATGCTCTGTCTCTCTCTGTCCCAAAAATAAAATAAACGTTGAAAAAAAAAATTAAAAAAAAAAACATAAACAAAATTGTACCATTTCCCACATTAATGTTTTGCTTGCCTAAAGAAAAGAAAATTAAAAGATGTTTTATAACTTTCATAACCTTGAGTTTGCTAAAATTATTTATTTCATTTCTGTGATTGGAGCTTCTTCATTTTGTGTATATACAATGGCATGATTTGAGTTGCTGACATGTCATGTAGACACTTATTTAAAACATTTATTGATTTTGACATTGCAGATTTCTTTCTGCAGTATGAACCCTGTCATGTTTTTCAGGACTTAACCAGTTGTGTAAGCCTTTTAAAACCATATGGCATTTAAAAAAAATAAATAAAAGGCTAATAGTATATGTTCAGAAACAGAGGTCTTATGTGATATGTAATAAAGGCAGGTGATTCCTAGAAAGTAAGAGTCCTTCAACATTCACCCAGCTAATAGTCTCTCTACCATGATAGATACCATTAGATACTGGAGACACAGCAGCAAATCAAAGAGGCAAAATCTTCTTCCCTGTTGTGCCTCATATCCTAGTGAGAAGAGAAAAGCAATAAACAAAATAAAATATAAGTAAAATACAGAGTTTGTTAGATACTGATAGGTGCTGAGAAGAAAAATACATCATAGAAGATAGATGGGAAACTTGGAAAAGGAGGAGTGCATTTTGATAGGGTAGCCAGAGAAGGCTTTCAATAAAGACCTGATGGAGAGATTACACCAATAGATACTTGGGAGAAAAGTGTTTTAGGAAAAGAAAAAAGCAAAAGCAAGGGATATGAGCTGAGAGGGACTCAAATGTTCAAAAAAAAATCAGCTTGATCCGCAGATGAGTCAGATAGGCCCTGGAGAGTAGGTGAGGGCAAATGATGTAGAGCTGTCATTGGAAGGAATTTGGATGGCCTTCCTTCCTTTTTTTTTTTTTTTTTTTTCCTTAGTAATATGGGAAGACCCTAAAGAGTTTTGAGAAATAATGCAATGACCTGAATTGCTTTTCAGCTGTCATCCTTTGGCTTCTGTGTTTAAGAATGGATTGGAGGGGAGGAAGACTATAAGCAAGGAAACCATGTGGGAGGCTACTACAATAATCCAGGCAAAGTATGGTGGTTCCTTGGACCGGAGTGGTAGGTGTAGAGGATATGAGAAGTGACTAGATTGTGCAGGTTTTTTTTTTTTTTTTAATTTTTTTTTCAACGTTTATTTATTTTTGGGACAGAGAGAGACAGAGCATGAACGGGGGAGGGGCAGAGAGAGAGGGAGACACAGAATTGGAAACAGGCTCCAGGCTCTGAGCCATCAGCCCAGAGCCTGACGCGGGGCTCGAACTCACGGACCGCGAGATCGTGACCTGGCTGAAGTCGGACGCTTAACCGACTGCGCCACCCAGGCGCCCCAAGATTGTGCAGGTTTTTATTGATTGATTTATTTATTTAAATTTTTTTAACATTTATTTATTATTGAGAGACAGAGCACAAGCAAGGGAGGGGCAGAGACAGAGGGAGACACAGAATCTGAAGCAGGTTCCAGGCTCTGAGCTGTCAGCACAGAGCCCGACGCGAGGCTTGAACTCACAAACCGCGAGATCATGACCTGAGCTGAAGTCGGACGCTTAACCTACTGAGCCACCCAGGTGCCCCTAGATTGTGCAGGTTTTTAAAGCAGAGCTGACATGAATTGAGGGATGAATTAGAAAAGTCAAGATGATTCCAAGGTTTTTTCTGAGAAGGAGAAAATGGCATGAAAAATTTTGTGATGGCAAGGCAGGAGATCAGTTTTAGATATCAAGTTTAAAATGCCTATTAGGTGGGATGCCTGAGTGGCTCAGTCAGTTAAGTGTCCAACTCTTGGTTTCAGCTTAGGTCATGATCTCACGGTTGGTGAGTTTGAGCTCCGCATTGGGCTCTGCACTGAGAGTGCAGACTGCTTGGGATTTTCTCTCTCCCCTCTCTCTCTGTCCCTACCCTGCTTGTGCTCTCTCTCAAAATAAATAAACTTAAAAAAATTTTTTTTTAATTCTATAAAATGACTTTTAGGTATCAAAGTGGAGGTTTCTACTTGGTAATTGGATATACAAGTCAGGAGTTTAGAGGAGAGGTCTGGACTAGAGAGAGAAAAATTTGGAAAATTATTGGGTTTCCATAATCTAAATAATCATGATTTTCAGGGTTTGAATTTTCTGACAGGGTTTAACTGATTTGTTTTCTCAAATCCTTTCATTTAGATTTCCATTTATTCTTCTGCCCCCTTGTATTCTAACAGTTAATATTCAGTCTTTTTTATTTAAATTGGACTTGAACATGTCATATATCTAATGGTTTGTAAAAACTTCTGTGATGTCTTCTTTTTACCTGCACTAAATAGTTGATTGGTTTCAAAATGTCCTGCTGAGTGGTCATAATATTTTCCAGATCAGTTTTAACAGTTATAGAATTAGTGGATTGATATATATATCAACATACACACACATACACACACACATATGTTTTATGTATATACATACACATATATATGTGTGTGTGTCTTAAAAAAGTCTTTATATTCAATTAATTTATCAGTATGTTTCCATCTGTTTAAATTGTGCTCACTTGGACTTATCTGAACATGTTAAAATATATCTTTTTAATATATGGTAAGCTATGCATACAGCCCAACCTGTACTCACCAAGATTTATAATTCCCTAATTTCATAGGTCAGTTAATAGGATTCCCATTCAGCTCCCAGGCTGTCATAACTTATGACATTCAAGTGTATGTTTCGGTATGGTTTTAGCCAAGGGAAGTCATGTAGCTAGTGAAGCAGAGAGAGGAAAGAAGATTGCCATACTTGAATCTGTACCATCAAAATGACAAAATGGGTCTATAATAAACAATAGGTTAGTGCTTGATATGCCTACAGCATCAATTGCAATGCACAACAGGCAAGTTATTTATGAAATGAACCTCTTGAAAATATATAGCTCTTATCATATGAATCTCATTTCTATGTCCTTTCCAACAAAATAGATTGGCATTATTCATCTATTTAGAACACATGGTTGCTTTATTATTTTTTAAAATATGATGACACCATATAGCTAGGAAATATTGAAGAAATCTAATTCATGTAACAAATAGAACACATTCTTTTTGTAAAAAATCACTGTTGTGATATTTAGCTTTTCACAATTTAGGAAAAATGTAATTTTCTAGAACACAAAGCAATATATTATAGCATTATTTATATATTATTTGCATTGTATACAGAAATAATATTAAGGATGAATTAACTGTCATATGCGTGTATGTCTATAAAAATTGGTCAGTATAGCAAATACTCTAAGAGGAACATATGACTAACTAGTCATATTTACCTTGTATTCCTGAGATGTTTATTTACTCTTATTTCTACATGAAGATTGAAATTCAGAACTTTCAAGGAGACTGATTCAGAGTAACATCAATAAAGAGTATATTTGAGCATTGGCCTTCTTTAATAGGAATAGACAGATCATTTCAGATTTGATCTAGAGTTATTATAGTTCTCAACTTGGTCAGTTCCAATATCTTCCTTAAAAGCAATAGTTTGTAACCATCCTTAACTATCCTAGAAAAAAAAAATTATGCTTAGCATTGTATTACCTACTTACACATATATTTAAAAAAATATATATCAACCACATTTTCTACTGTAAAACAAAGAGGAGATAAAAGAAAAGTAAATTTTAAAGAAATTTGTGTTTCAAAGTGCAAGTTTTGCTTCAGGATCATGCTAGGAGACATAGTGAAGTATTCATATGTCTTCCCTGATACGTAGCACCACTGTGAACACACAACTATGAAGGCAGGCTGACAGACACTGATGTTTGTGCTGGTGTCTCAGACACCATTAGTGGCATTGTAGGTGACGCCATTTTCTGAAATAGAATAAAAGTTTTGATAAAGTTTCAAATAAAACAAAGTACAACATTTGTACTCTATACATAGTGTCATAACTGTTGTTCTTATTTGTCATGCGGAAAATGGGGCAATTTTCATTTTGCAGGATAGTGCCACGCATTGCGTGACTGTCTAGCCCACTTTATACCAGTTAAAAATATATTTAAAAATTTGTTAAATCTTTAAACTGACAGCTCTTGGTCTAGAAATTTGGGGGACTTATAGGTTTTTGCTGCGTATCACAGCAGCAAAAGGGAATGTTACATTCCCTTTTATCTTTGTTGTTTTTCTTATTTACCTTAGAATGATCAACTCATTATTAATTATTAATATTTTCATACAGCTTGGTCCATGTTGTACTTTATTCTTTAAAAAAAGTGATTTTTCCTGACCATTGAATCACTAAAGTTCTCATGTTTCTTTCAACACATGTAAAACATTCTATTAAAACTGGAAAACTTCCTTTATGTTGCCTATTCAGTTTATTGTTTTTTTTTCACCTTTCACTACATCATTTCTCCTTAATTCTCTACCACATAATATAGGATTATTATTTTCTATTATATGCTAGTCTTTAGTTATACCATTCTTATATTTTTACCATTGCAAAAACAGATCCTTCAGTTTGAGACTAATATTTGTTAGAAAAGTTTATATAAACATTAAAAGCTAAAAGACATGTATGAAATACTTACCTCCCTTTAAAGAACAGAAAGATTATTTAGGATATAAAATACCACTATTGTTATTCATCAAAACTAATATTTTCTGGAGTTATTAAATTGTATTAATTAGGAAAGTATGAAAAGTTAACTTCTAAGCCACATTAAATATATTATTATAATTAGTTTTTAAAAGTAACACATGTGTATAGTAAAAGTAAATAAATGAAGATTAGAAAAGAGTTATGAACATGACTGTTTCCTTTTACCCCTGACTCATAGTCTTTGACTTTAAATTCTTTTTATGTAGTCACATTTACATTTTTTCCTTCATGGTTTCCATCTTCTATGTCTTCAAAAACTAAACTGATTTGTAATTTCAAATCAGACTAAGATTACTTTTTAAATAAGTTTTAAAATAATTTTTTGAAAATTTCATTATTTTTACAGTTTATTTTTCAATTAACTCATAAGTCTTCTAGGATTTGTTTTGGTATGTAGGAAATAAGATTTGCTTTAGAATGTGGAAAATAAGGATCAAACTTTTCTGCTCAAAACTATGTTTTCCTCAAATGGTGGACCCAGTGTCATTTATTATTATCTATTCCCCCTATTTAAAATGCCAACTTTTCATATTCCAAATTTGTATTATCATCACACACACATTCATATTCTAGACTATTCTATCTTTTAGATTAACTGTATATCTATATGTCATACCAAAACTATTTATTGTAGTTTTATAATACATTTTGATATTGGGCATAGCTAGTCCCTGTCCATTATTACTCTATTTTTAAGAAAAACTCTGACCTTCTCCGTGTATTATTTCTTCTATGTGAATTTTTGAATCAGCTCACCTAGTTTTAAATTTTCATCATATTTTTATTGGGATTGCATTAAATATTTACTTAAGGAAGAATACCTTTCATGATGTTGAGTTAGTCTATAGAAAATAGATGTAGTTTTCCATTTGTTCAAGTAGAGCATTTTTTTTTTTTTAGTGAATTTCCACATTTCCAAATGACCTGGAGTTCTTCTACATTCTATAACAGCAGCAGCAGCAACAACAACAACAACAACAAAGACGATTACCCCTTAGGGAGCTTGTGTTTTCCAAACACTGTGCTACAAGGTTTAAACATATTGTCTCATTTAATTCTTGCACCATGTATTTACTTAAGTGAAGAAGTTGAACATCAGAGAAGTAATTACATATGTTCACAGTTAAGTAGGAAGCAGTACTGATTATCAAACACAAGGATACATGAATTTAAAGCTCATGCTGTCCTTACTATGCTAAACTATATTTATCTCTATTTAATCTTTCTCACTTATCAAGAGAGAGGAAAAGGCAAACAAAGTATATCTACAAACTGGCCAGGAGTTGTAACCAAGGGTAAATTTGTTCATTTCACTGGAAAAAAGGGGCATCACTATGCTCTCCATTATACCAGCGTCAAACCAGAATAAAGGTCATTAATTGTTCTGTAGACAATGAATGTATGTAGGCTGCCTTATTCTGCCAGTGGATGCTTACCTGAATTTTCTGATAATTTCTTCAAATATATCACAGGAGGAAATATTTCTTATTAATAACTACTTATTAATAAGTAATATTTCTTATTAATAAGTATTAATAAAATTCTTATTAATTTCTAATTAATAAATTATTAATAATTCCCCCTACTATATTTGTCTCTTTATACCATTGTAATTTCCCTTGAAGTTGGTAGTGATTTTTCATTCGACTCTGAATATTGTAAATATTTTATCAGAAAAAAACATTTTCATAAACATTTTCTGAACTTTAATATATGGCTATTTTTTATCATTATATCATACAATAAATCATAGGTATTGATAGTGTACAGACAAATAAAAAGAGAAACTTCTCAGGAAAAGATGTTTATTTGTAATTGATAGTTGATAAAATTTTCTTTGCTAAAATTTTCCTGGAGTGATAATTTAATTTTGCAACAGAATTTAAGTCCCAAATGTTTTCTTTGGAACACATTTCATTGTCAATAATCTAAGTCAATTGGTTATTGAATTTTGTAAAAATATAGTTTATATTGAATAATACATGTGTTATTATATGTAATATATAGGTAAAAAATAATATTTTCAGTATTTTACAAACACACACATACATTCTTTCACCTATGCCCTCATCTGTCTCCAAGAAAATGTAAAATAACATTTGGATGCAACAGATACATAAAACGTGAAGTTTTTAATATTGAATTAAAGTCATGAATCACGAGATTTTTCTTTTGGGAGTGAAAGAAGTTTTCATTTGTTGAATCTTGAATATGAGAAACTTAGAACTGGAGAATAAATAGAGCTCAATAGGGTTACAGAAGTTATACAAATAATATATTTATTTATAACTTTGGCACCTATGAATTATTTTCACAGTTCTTATCTGATTTGACCCTTACAACATTTCAGTAAAGTTGGCAAAGTAAGTACTAATTGCATTTTGTATGTGGGATATCTGAGACTCAGTGATGTTAGCAAGAATATCTCCACCTATAGTCATTGCATGCCAGAGCTGGAACTTGAAACCAGGTATCCTCACTCAGGATAAAAATGTAACTTCAAAATAAGATAAATAAGGGATGCCTGGGTGGCTCAGTCGATGGAGCATCCCACTTCGGCTCAGGTCGTGATATCACAGTTCGTGAGTTAGAGCCCTGCGTTGGGCTCTGTGCTGACAGCTCAGAGCCTGGAGTCTGCTTCAGTTTCTGTGTCTCCCTCTCTCTCTGCCCCTCCCCTGCTCACGCTCTGTCTCTCTCTCTCAAAAATAAATAAACATTAAAAAAATAAGATAAATAAATCTTATAAGACAAGATTACAATAAACACATAACATAAACCTATACCATCATGACTATAGGGGATAGTAAAGACACTAGAATGTTTTGGAGCACAACCCTAACTTTATGATGACTTTGTATCAAGTCTCAACCATTGTGACAATTCTATAATGACTCAAGAGTCTTATAATATTATTATAAGACATATGTTAGAATTTTAAAGTGTTACCCATTCTATGAAGTTAATTATTCTTTGGGATTAGTACCATATTACCATAACTGCTATTTCTATTATTACCTCAACTAATACTGTTGTGGTAATAATCATTATACTAATGAAACAGTGATAATAATGGTCTATTGATTTATAGTCCTTACTATACATGCAGGATTGGAGGATTTTAGAAGTTTACTTTTTAGAGAAAAATGGCTAAATTTCAACAATATATTCTCACCAATGGAAAAATATAAACGTGGGGAAAGAAATTATGGTTTTAGGGAATTTTCTTTAGGAACTTCTGCCAGGAAATTTAAATTCAATTGACCTTGTTAATTTTTATACCCTAACCTAGTATTATGATTTATGAAAGAACTTTCTAGACTTTTGAAATTTGACTTCCATTTCCTCCATTACTGAGAAAGAAAATTTTTCTGATCCCTATCAGTATCCCTGTATCATAATTTTTCTACATTCAGACTGTGGCATCAAAAGTTAGAACACTACAGCATTTCCGATAATTTCATGTTAAAATGAGCATTCCTGGTTTGGATTTTTTCTAAGGCTGACAACAATGTGATAATGCTCACATGGAGAAAGGAATCTTAAATATATAATCACTTGCTAGATTCATTAAAGACCCTATATTGATCTACTGAGTAATATGATATTTATTTCTGAAAACACCATAATGTATATTATTAAAATCATCTAAAATATATTTACATATAGATATTAACATCTCCTTTGGAACATTTGAATCCCTTTTACATATTTACACAATGGACCAAATAATTTAATAATTGTGGGTTGAGGAAACAATTTTCTTCTTTTCCCCTAAATTATACATAAAAGTGATAAGAAATAGGAAATTAAGACAACTCCGTTTCATTCTTAATTCACCTTCTTGCGGGCTCATACTATAACTAGTTTATTTTTTGAAGACAAAAGGGGGTTCTTAATGCATATAAAATTAAGTCAAATGATATTTATACTTTAAAGTAACATTTCTATTAATTTTTAAAAGGGTTTCTTATATTTAAATGTACTTACCATAGAAATTATAGAACAAAGGAAATTCTGCTTCAGGACAGTAAACATAGACAAGTCTCCATTCTTTCTGAGGCAATCTGAATTTTAAAAGAATGTCTATTATAAAAGTGTCTGAAGACTCTGAAAAGCCTTTGTTCCATAATGATATTCATTAATGTACAATATGTTGAGCAAAAGGAATAGCTGTCACCTGAGGTAGACTCTATGGTTATCTGAGCTTAGCACAGAAAAACAAACTCAGTGACATGCTGAACATTCAAATTCAAATTCCACTGTATAAGATGTTCTACATTTGTATCCATATATTGAAGTGCTAATTACTTTTTTCTACTGCAGAGCATTTTCCCAGCATACATTAGTATACATTTAAGTTATTTTTCTTTTTAACTGTGGCAAATCAGAAAAATATAAAAGAATAACTAGCCAAAATGTTTGTGTGGCTACAATGACTTTCTATGCAGTAGAAGGAGGTGGGAAGGGAGTGGAGATCATGTGAAACTCAAGACAATAAGTATTCTTGATCTGAAATTTTTATACACTTTCATAAGTAATTAAATCAGTTTACATTTTTAAGCAGCTTTATTGAGGCATAATTGATATACTAGAAACTGGGCATATTTATTGTATACAATTAGATGAGTTTGGATGTATGCATGTAACCATGAAACCATCACCACAATTAAGGTATCAGCCAAGGTATCAATCAACCGTATACATTACCTCCTAAAGTCTCCTTGTGTTCCATTGTCGTTGTTGTTGTCT
The DNA here is from genome assembly GCF_022079265.1 of Lynx rufus. Classification (NCBI taxonomy): domain Eukaryota; kingdom Metazoa; phylum Chordata; class Mammalia; order Carnivora; family Felidae; genus Lynx; species Lynx rufus. The sequence continues at coordinate 66,305,802 of NW_025814867.1, forward strand.
GTGGTAAGAACACTTAATGAGATCTACCATACTAATAACTTTTTTAAATGCAATAGGCACTATATACCACAAATATCTAGAACTAATTCATCTTACATAACTGAAACTTTATATCAATTGAAAAACAATTCCTCATTCTCCTCTCCCCACCCATTCCTAGTAACACAATTCTATTCCCAGCTTTTATAACTGTTTTAGGTACCTCAAATAAGTGGAATCATAAAATGTTTGTCTTTCTGTGATTTACTTATTTCACTTGGCATAATGTCCTCCAGGTTCATCCATGTTGTTGCAAAAGAATTTCCTTCTCTGTTAAGACTGAGTAATACTTGATCATATGTATATTTCCCATTTTCTTTATCCATTCATCTATTGATGAATGTTGGTTTAGACTGACAAAAATTTACCACTTTGACTTTGATTTGACAAAATAAGAAATAATGCTACACAGGTAAATCATAGGAAGTGAAAGCAAAACTGAGTCTAGAACCAGATTTTTTGATTCCTAAGTCAAAGTTTGACCTGTTACACAGTGCCTGGTTAACCTGAGCATTTTGCTTAATGTGAACATTTGAAATTGCATACCACCTAATTAACTTGCTTGTTTCAACAGGAAAAAATTAAAAGATATATTTTAGTAATAGACTATACAGGAATAAAATTTTATTTTTATGTGTTAACATCAGATTTAGCCAAGTGTATAGCTTTATAAAATAGGTATGGCCCCCAAATTTTGGAGAATTTACATCAATTATATTTTGGATAACTTACATTTATCTTATTTTGTTTGACCAACTGCAAACTTAAGAAATATTTTATTGGGGCGCCTGGGTGGCGCAGTCGGTTAAGCGTCCGACTTCAGCCAGGTCACGATCTCGCGGTCCGGGAGTTCGAGCCCCGTGTCGGGCTCTGAGCTGATGGCTCAGAGCCTGGAGCCTGTTTCCGATTCTGTGTCTCCCTCTCTCTCTGCCCCTCCCCCGTTCATGCTCTGTCTCTCTCTGTCCCAAAAATAAATAAAAATGTTGAAAAAAAAAAATTAAAAAAAAATATTTTATTTTGAAAGTTAACTTTTACCCTTTATGTAGTGGTTTATTCAGATACTGATTAGGTTACTACATTTATCAAATAAAAATTTGCTTAATAATTTTGTACACCCTTCAAAATTTAAGTTCTTGGCTTAGTACAATAAATAGCTTTTGCCAACCCTAGGCCCCAAGTCATTCTGCTAGAATGTATGTCTAATATGAACTGGGGATTTGTCTGTCTGATTCAATGCTGGATTCCAGCCTTAAATTCCTGACTGTCATACAAGAACCTCTCAAGAAGTATTTGTTGAATGAATGAATCATTCACTGTTGCTTTTCCATAGAACTTGTTTTTTTGTTGTTTTTTTTTTTAAGTGGCTAATGATGTTGGTAGAGTTTCAGAATATTTCCAAGCACTTCTGAATTGCTTAGAGAGAGAGAAAAAAATTGGGACTTATGATTGCTGAGGCAATGGATTCTATACTCATAGGGTGAAATTGTCTCTATGTTTGGAATCCTGAGAGTGTGCGAATAAAAATATGATGTGCAAGCAGTCTAGTTTGACTGATGCTTCACATGAAAAGTCTTACTGATATTGAACTATATTTTTTCTTCTGCATATATTCATTCAGTTCAAGATGTTAGAGTGTGTTATTTTTTGCTCAGGAAACCATTTTTCTTAGTTTAATTTCATATTATCAAGAATCAAATTTTGAAGAGAAAATTAAACCCTCACACTATTCTTTCTTTGACTTCTTGAATCAGATGGCTACTTCTTTTTTCTTTTAACAGATTAGGATACAAGCCAGTAAATTACTTCACCTTTAGTTTATATGAATAGGGAAAAAAAATCCATCAACCTTTTCTTAATTCATTAAACTTAAGTCATATAAGATAATAGTCACTGCCCTGTTTGTCATTTCATTACTTGTTTTTATTTTTTTCAAGTCTCAAGTCAATTTAGAACATTTGCATGCGTATAAAATTGTCATCTTCTGACACGATGAGTTTTCACCTGGTAATGATCTAGGCCAAGTCATCAGCATGACAAGGCCCTGAAGACCCTTTGAGAGGCTTTAAAAACCAGTGTGTTTTGTTTGTTTGTTTGTTTGTTTGTTTGTTTGTTTTGCAGTAAAAACATTTAACACGGTATCTACCCTCTTAACAAAATCCTAGGTTTAAGGATGTGTGGATAATGTTTAAATCATCCAAACATTAGTGACAATCAGAAAGGAGAAAATTTAAATGGACTGAAAAACCAGTGCATCACTTCAAGAAATGTATTATTACAGCTATAGCTACTGGCCCTACTATTATTTCCCCTCACCTAATTGACAAAGCAACTGAGACACAGAAAAATAAAGGTAACTTGAAATATTCATTTTGCTAGTAAATGGTCAATGTGGACATTTGAGCCCAGAGACAACTTGAGACAAATTCCAGCCTAACTACCATGCTGTTTTACAAATTAAAACCTACGTTAGGGCATCTCTTATACTCACGTTGACAGACAAATTGATATTGGAAATCTAGTGACAGTTTTTGAAGCAAAAAGATATGCCTGGACTGTTATTAAGAAAATAATGGTAGATAATAACTAGGTACATAATGGTGGGCGATGATGAAGAGAATATGAGGTTCCTGCAAAGAAAGGTAGGAGGGTTGCACTAAGAATGTGAGCATGAAAAGGAGGGGTTTTGTCATTTGTGAAAGACATTACAGGACATCTCAAGAATAGATGGAGGAAGGAGGAGCCAAAGATGAAACTGTTTTTTGGATAAGCACAACCCAGTTTTTAATATTCTCACGACTTGACTTCAACTTACCTATATAACCTCATTTCTTTCAGGATCCCTATGAGTATCATAGATGTCACCCCATGCTAAGAATTATAATAATGCAGACACTTTCACACTGTGAACATGAAAGGTATTAGGTTTATAATTATTATTCCCCACTTTTTTTGAGTGTCTAAGCAATTCTAAAGTTCTTAGAAATATTTGAAACCTTGACCAATTTAGTTATATCTGTATCTCCCAAATCAAATACCAATCAATTGTGATAACTTCATGGTGGCCTATAAATTGCTTACTGTAATACTATAAGGGGATCATTATTTGCATTCCTTTTGAATGGGGGTATATTTGTCCATTAAAGTCATCTTTGGGAGTTTTGAATTTAGCATGTGACATAGATGGAATTAAGATTGTCTTGGCATTTATGAACTATGTAGGACAGAAGGAGGTTGTTCCAGGGAGATGAAGGAGCAGTTCAGTCATTAACATGTTTGCTGATTTAAGTTTATAATGAGATAGTGAGGTGGAGATGCCAAAAAACAAAAACAAAAACAAAAACAAAAACAAAACAAAACAAAACAAAAAAAATCCCACCACTGATCTATAGTTCTGGGAGGAGCTATTGAATTGAAGATGTGCATGGGGATAGCATCCATGGAGAGCATACCTGAATTCCTGGGTGCAAGTGAAATTACTGAAGGCAAAATATTGGAGAACAAAAGTGGAAACTTTGGAAACACTATAGACATAGAGGGAATCTCAGCAAAAAAGATGGATCAGCATAAGTGAAAAGAAACAACAGTGAACAGATAGCCAGAAGTTGAAATACAGTGAAAAGGAGGCATCAGTTTCTTTTTAAAAGATGGTTTCTTTTTCAGAAAATCCATCTTTTCTAAATTCCAAAGTTTTAAATTCTCCACGTAAAGTTCTATCCAGTGTTACCAAGTAAAGCCTCATTGCACAGAAAAGCCACTATGTTAGGTTCTGTGGCCTAGCAGGGTGCACTCTCAGCAGATAGTGGATGACCCAGGGCTCAGTGCTTTCCAATAAGGTAACTCTGGTATTTCAGGGACATTTCTGAGGGGTGCATCCCCAAGTAATTTAGAATGGGAGTTAAAAACAGATTATAGGGATTAGCTGGAGTGTCAGGGATCAGGGAAGATGGAAGGAACATACAATGGACTCAAGCCTAGGAATATTCATTAAGATTCCACCAAACTTGCAAGTTTCTTAATTCTCTTGGTGCTCCATCCAGAACTCTGACCTGGAGAGATGGGGAATCTGACTTCACTGTATGCCATCCTCTCCCATTTCTATGAATGTTCTGAACCATAGAGCATCCTATTGGGGAGAGACTGATGTTATTTTACTTTATTGAGGAGGAAATTGAGACCTGGGAAGATGAAATCCTTTGCTCAAGGGTAAAATGAGTTAAGTGTGCTCAGAGTTCTACACCAATCTGACATTCCACTTTCCAGGTGTTAGTATCACTGACCTCACACAAATACATTCCTCTGTCCTCTATGTGCTATTAAATTAAATGGGAACTTTTCTCTTTGGTAGCCGTCTTCATAGTGGGTAAACATTGTCCTTATGTCTAAAGGAATCTAAGAACCACTGTAGTAAATATCTCCCTGAAGTATCAATAATTTAAAAATTTTAAAGGCTTCCTTTGGTTAATATTTTTTTTCTTTCCTACCGTACTATGTGTACATAAAAAAGGAAAGTGTTAAATTGTCCATGCTGCTTAATAATATTCCACAGTGGTTGTCTTAAAAAATATATGAAAGTTGCCTCTCTTACATGTCTTCCTTTATCTGATTAAATGTTTAGAGAACAACTGTTTGAAAAGATGAACTTGCAAAAGACAGTTAAATATGTTCTTGCTTAAAAAATACTGCAATGAGAAGGTTGTTTAAAGATATCTTGGGATTGCATTCTAAAATGACAACTGATGAATAGCTTTGTTTTGCTCTTTTTTTTTGCCAGAAAGACTGTTCATACATTACTTAGATCTCTCAATGCATTTTTCTCACATCTTAAAGATGGTAAGGTTTTTATATTACTTACCAAATGCAAATTAAACACAAAGGGAAAACAGACTTTTTGATCAAGTCTTCAATTCTTCAAATAAATGTTTCCCACAATGACTGCTACCAGCTATATTATAAATGTTGTCTCTAAAGAGAGTCATTTATTCCAATGAGAATGTTTTTTTAGATTATATTATTGTTTTATTTTAGGCATTCCTAAAAAGCATATTCATTATAAAATTGTATTATAAGTATGTAGAGAAAAAGGTAAAACTTTCTGATATGAAATTTACTCCACTTTCACCTTTTCTTAACCTACATTTCTCTAAAATTCATCCTTGGCTATATGGGTACATTTTTAGAAATGACAATAAAGGTAACTATACCAATTATTCCCTTACAAATAAATGTTATTTTCTTTCAACCAATAAGAATAATAGGAGAAAAACTTACATGCAATGCTATTTACTTGTATAATTAAAACATATACGGAGGATTTGAAACAGGTTAAGTGAATATAATGTCAAAGAAATAAATAACAGTCATTCAATAAACAAAAGTTTTCTGTTCACAGTGAGCTCACAGTCTAATGAAGGAAGTTAGTAACAAACATGTATATTAGTTTCCCTTCTACTGAAAATTTACTCAATGCCATCTATCTTGTTAATGGAAGAACATGATTTCCTGAGCTGTTATCACCTGGATTCAGATTATAGATTCTCCAGTTACTAGCTGTGAGACCTTGAACATGACACTTAATCCCACTTTCCTTTTCTGTAAAATAGTGATCATTGTAATCTCTAATGTAGTTATGACAATTTAATAAAATGATGAGGCTAAAGATCCTAGAAGAGTGGTAAGCACACAGTAAGCATGAAATCAGTATTAGCTATTAATTACTCGAATCCTCATCCACATCTATGAGGTAAGTGTCATAATCTCTGACAGAGAACTTTAGAGAAGTCAAATCACTCTCTCAAGGTTGTATTCTAGAGAAGGGAAAATAATTCAGCCCCATGTCACTCACCAGACTCCCAAATCCACTGGTCTTTACACTCATTTTCAAAGGAATTTTAATATTTAGAAATCTTCCAGTCATTTATCTCACAAGACAGTAATAATATCAAATTATATTGGGTTTTTTCCCTCTACTGCAAATGTCATCTTTGTGAATGCTAAAATGTCTTATTCTTCCATTGCTTTTAGCATTAAAAATAACAACAACAGCAACAACAACAACAACAATAACAACAAAATGCCATTTTCCCCTGAACTGCTAAGAAAGAGAAGATTTGAAATAACCAATAGGCTTTTTAGAATATTGGCCTGTATTTATTGAAGTATAAGCAATCATCTTCCAGTCTGGAATACAGTGTTGATTTTGTCAGATATTTTTGTTCTATTTTTAATAGATATTTTATTTAATCTTTTCTTAATGTTTATTTATTTTTGAGGGAGGGAGAGAGAGCGGGGGAGGGCAGAGAGAGAGGGTGACAGTGGGTCCTAAGCAGGCTCTGCTCCATGCTGACAGCATTGAGTTCAGTGAGGACCGTGAGATCATGACCTGAGCCAAAGTCCAACTCTCAACTGACTGAGCCACCCAGGCACCACTATATTTTATTTATTTATTATCTTTATGTGGATTGTTTTACCTCCTATTGAGTTTTAATGAGATGTAACTATTTTATTTTCTAGCTGTTATAAAGTTTAAAAGTGTTTATTGATATTTAAATTAGTCATAATTACCTGCAATAGATTTCTTTTTAAACAAAACTCATAATGAATTGAAAAGCATTTTCTAGGCATAAGGTGTGTGTTGTGGGGGTGGCCTGTGGGGGAAAGGAGAATTGCATATGAGATAAGAAACTAGTTGAAGAGTCCATGATTTTATATACAACTTATCATTAATTCTCCTTGAATTATAGTTTTTAAAAAATATTATATAAGTTTTATAGCAACCACCATACAGTGAAGGGAGACCTTTTTTTTTTTTTTTTTTTGCATTTGGGGAAGTATTATATTTTTTTCCTTCAACGTGATAGATACTTTTATTTGAATTTGAATGACTTTGTATGTGGTACCAGGTAGATTGGCACTTAATTTTAATTCATATTGGTTAGTCACTTCTGTAAGTTCTGCTGAAGTTCATAGACATTAAGGCATAAAATGTTTGACAAACTCGAGTTACCTTCTCAAGAAACCAGACCTCTCTGTGTGACACTTAATCATCTGAAATGTCAAGACAAATCAGGCGAAGCAAGAGACTGCAGAGTGGCAGTGGGTCCTTCATCTGAATGTGTTTGAACAACTACCAACATTAGTAGGGGTCACGTGTTACTAGAAGTTTGTTTGAAAATTCATACTATTTTATTAACACAAAATCTGTGCTATGCAAAATGTGAAGTTATTTTTAGGATTAGTAATTCAGCATTAAAATACTGCTTTAGCCATTGCTAATTACCTGTCCCTAGTCCAGCACTATGGGGCAGTGTGGGAAATTGGGAGGAAAACTGTGTGATATAGTGAAAATGGCACCGATTTAGAAATTATCTTTGTTCTGGCTTTAGCCTCTAGTGTGGATTAAGGCAACTCATGTCAACTGCCTGAGGTTCTTTCTTCATATATAAAATTATGACGGTTAAACCAGATAACTTCTATGTTCCTCTACTGTGACAGAATTCTCAGATCCTAAGGACGCCTGGTTGGCTCAGTCGGTTAAGCGTCCGACTTTGCTCAGGTCATGATCTTGTGGTTGGTGAGTCTGAGCCCCGCCTCAGGCTCTGTATCAACAGCTCAGAGCCTGGAGCCTGCTTCGGATTCTGTGTCTCCTTCTCTCTCTGCCCCTACCCTGCTCACACTGTCTCTCTCTCTCTCTCAAAAATAAATAATCATTAAAATTTAAAGAAAAAAGAATTCTCAGATCCTATGACCATGAAAAAGCTCCACGTAATAGATGTGTTCTTTCAGAAGTGTGATTCATTGATACCACCAAGTTATTTGAGTTCAAATGTAATAGAGTATATATACTACTAAAATGAAATATATTTATATGAGCTTAATATTTTCTCTATATTAATGTATTTGCTTTAATTACATACGTAACATATTTCTTCATGTAACTGTAATACTTGATGTAGAAAATTCAAATAACACAGGAAAAAATATAATGAAGAGTATTAAGATCCCAGAAGTCTCATTTTATATTTAGTTGGCTCTCTTTCTAGATTATCTTTTCTGTTCTATGTATCTTTTAAACTTTTATATTGCTTATACCATGGTGTTATTATTTAGCTTTATATTATGCTTTAATATCTGGTGAGTCAAGACCACTTCACACACATACCCATTATTTTTGTTCATCATCTTCCTATGTTATTTTTTCTGACAAGTCTCAGAACATTTCATCAGATCCAATCTCCTAATGTTCATAATAGGACTGTCATTAATCCTGTAGTGACTGTGTACCTTAAGTTAATGAAGATAAACAATTTTAGAATGTCCAGTCATTCATCTCTAAGAATAAGGTCTCTCCTATTTTCGAGTCTTTGATGTTTATTTCAATAGACACATATATCTAGGTCATATAAATTTGTGGTTGTATTTATTCCTTGACTTTCAGGCTTTTGGTTACAGGCATATTTGAGACTATTGTTTAAATTATATGATCCAAATAGTTCCTTTTCTAAAGTGATTTATAACCAGCCACGTTAAAGAATCATCTTATAATTTCTGATAACTTTTCTAATAATTTAAATTTCCCATGTAAACAACCAAGACATTTGAAAATATTACTAATGTTATCCTTGTCTTTCTCTGCTTATGTTAACTCTATGAGGACCAGATCCAGGTCTGTTTGTTAACAATATTATCACTTCATCAACAATGCTAGTTACCTGGAAGATGCTCAAAAAGCATCTGTGAATATATTAAGGACTTGGATCTCATGGTACTACTTAGGATTTGAACAAAAGAGGGATCAACCCTTTGTTGTGCCTAATTTCAAGAACGCTTCAAGAGTCCTATGGTTAAGTCAGACTCCATCTTTGGGTCAGCTAATAACACACTCATGTCAAAAAGTTTAAGAATCAAGCACCCATTTCTTCCGTGCTCAGAGTCATTAAAAATAAATTTAAAATTTTATCAGATGCAATTTGATATCGTTTAGCACTTTCCCCCCCTTTTTTATCTATTATTATGGTAAATTAGAGTGTTTCTCGTTTTTGGCGATCCAAAGCTTACATACTGAAGGGCTTGAAAGTAAGTAGTTATTTAGGATGGAAGAAGAGCTGCAGTGGGAGGGCCCCTCAGGAGTAAAAGATCCCGAATCTAAAGCCTCATCACTTTCCTAGTGAGTCTGCATCTTGTGGAGAATTATTGAGAATTCTAATATTTAACAAACCTTGTATTTCTGAAACGAATCTTACTGCTCATGAGATGCTGTTTGTGGGGCCACCGGGTTTGGGTAGAGGCCAGTGGTGTGGATAGTGAAAGAATTCACCTGAGGCAGAACAAAGGAGATTGAAGTTTATTGAATACACAGCAAGGGAGCAGCAGTCAGGACAGCAAAGGAGAGACAGCCAGGAGCAGGTGGGAGGGAGGGGGGTTGCTGTAGGTAGGGGAGGAGGGTGAGGAGCTTTGGGAAGGTATGGAATTTTCCGCTTTTGGAGCCTGTGCCTGGAGCCCATTGGTCGGCCAAGGCTTATGGCTATTTCGAGTTGGGTCACCCAATCGGCCTGTTTACATTCAGCCTGGTGGTGGCAGAGAGCCTTTTTACCTTACTCAGGTTTCCACTGTTCAAGCATGTTGCCTAAAAGTGGCCTCTACACTATTCATTAAATATCTTGTTTACTTCTATTTATTATTAAAGCGTTTATAGCTTTTGTATCACTATTCATGTAAAATTGTTTTACAGAATCATTTCTTTATAAGATACATTTGTGAAGTTGTGAAGTTTATAATTCCATGATAGGTTGGTTTTGTAAAAACAAATAAATTGCTTTTCCTTTCTCTGTATTTTCTATATTCCAGCAGAGCTGAATGTTCTTGCTTAAAGTTATAAGTCTTTTATATTCTTGAAATTATCAATAACAACCTGTCTAGATCTATTAAGGGATTTTTGTTAATAAGAACAATATCATTTTACTTTGAAAAAAGTCATTAAAGTTTTTTCTCAAATTTTTTTCTTTATTTTTGAGAGAGAGAGAGCAGGGAGGAGGCATAGAGAGAGAGAGGGACAGGGAAACTGAAGCAGGCTCTGTGTTGTCAGCAGAGAGCCAGGAGTGGAGCTCGAACCCATGAACTGTGAGATCATGACCTGAGCCAAAGTCGGATGTTCAACTGACTGAGCCACCCAGGAGCCCTTTAAAAAAGTCATGTTTTGGGGGCGCCTGGTTGGCTCAGTCGGTTGAGCGTCTGACTTCGGGTCAGGTCATGACCTCACGGTTCGTGAGTTCCATCCCCGCGTTGGGCTCTCTGCTGACAGCTCAGAGCCTGGAGCCTGCTTCTCATTCTGTGTCTCCCCCTCTCTCTGCCCCTCCCTGCTCATACTCTGTCTCTCTCTGTTTCTCAATAATAAATAAACGTTAAAAAAAAAAGTCATGTTTTTAATCTCATCATGCTGATGCAGATAAATCATAAGGATAAAGATGTTTCCAGTAGTCTCAAGTGAGTTTATTTGTGTTCTTCCAAATGGCCTATATTATTGCTATTTCAATATGATTGCTGAGAACAGATTTGGGAGAAATGTACCCAGTCTTCTACATATTTATACCCATATCTTCTTCACTTTGCACACTATTCTACTTTTAAGACACTACCCTAATCACATGCAACCTGTCTCATTAGTCAATGCCCTAGACTTCTTCCCAGATTTTAGCTGTAGGTTGTCAGCATGGTGGCCCATCCCAGACAGGATAGCAACAAATGATACTTTATAAGTTTGGCAGGTAGCAAATTATCTGTAGAGTGGAGAAATATTCCTCTTTCATATGCTCCTAATGCTTCCATTGCTGATGCTTATGGGGCTTAAAGAGAAGAATTGAGTTTAATTATTAACTTCATATAAAATAGTTTCAATACATCTGAAAAGTCAGGAAACGTAGTATGACCTGATTTTTGTACAGTGGTAAATATAGCCTTAATAACTTTCTCTTCCAAATCCAGTTGCCTTTTCAGAAGGTGTACTTTTGTATTCAAAGTAATAGTTCTAACATTAGATGCAATATAAAAATAAATACAACAAATACACAATAGAGTGTCCAAAAAGTCTAACATGGGGGAAATTATGTATTTACACTGCAGCATGATGAGTAGTTGAAGTGCATAAATGGATGGAATTAGAGTGGCACAATTCTTGTATGTATTTATTACTAAGTGCATTTTTACTGTCTTTTACCTTGGACCGAATATATGTTTTTTGACAAACTACTCTAATCTTAAAAACTTTCATTACTTAAAAAGACAGACTGTATATAAGCTTCATGCTTTCTGCAGATTTTTAGTGCCTTTAGAAATACCATGATCTTTTTTTTAAAGTTTATTTATTTATTTTAAGAGATTTTGAGAGAGAGAGAGAGAGAGAGAGAGAGAGTACAGGTGAGGGGCAGAGAGAGAGGGAGAGAGAATCCCAAGCAGACTCTGCACTGTCAGTGCACAGCCTGACTTGTGGCTCAATCCCATGAACATCAAATCATGATCTGAGCTGAAACCAAGAGTTGGATGCTTTACTGACTAAGCCACCCAGGCACCCCTAGAAATATTATGATTTTAAATATTAAAATAATCAATCCAGTTGTGATAGGAACTCAGGGTCAGCAGTAATGATGATACCTTTTTAGAATTTTAAAGTTAATGAAATAATCATTTTATAATTTAGTTATCAAAATGTGTGTACTTTTGATGGCGATGTATCGTTTTAGATAGTTGATGTATTACACCCCAAATATTTTTACTCAATATGTAAAATATTATATCTTTAATGTACCTGTGAAAGTTAATTATAAACATCCTTATCAAATATTTAAGCAATGTAAAAAACAAAGGAAGTAAACTTTACCATTCAAATATCCAAATTCTCATTTTATCTCGTTTATGCTTTAGAATATTATGTTAGGTTTTTAAAAGTAAAGTACACTTTTAATATGGAAAAAAACCTGCATCCATAATTCAAATATCCATTTTCTTTTGCAAAATACATCAGTATAGCTTTTAAAAATGATAGTTACTTAGGAACTCATTTTAATTAAAGCAATCAAATTATGTTTGCTACCTAAATTAAATGTCCTATAACCACTCTGCCATTTCAATATATAAAAAGCAAAACAGTGCAAGAATGCCAACTGTAAGCTTTATTTTTTGGCTTCTCCCAGGAAGACCATTTCCTTAAGCACATATGAAAATAGTGAAAATTATAAAGAAAGAAGGGTGGGTTATGTGAGTATGAATCTGTTCTAACTTTCTGTGTCTATATAATACTCACAAATATCATAACCAGAGCTAATTTCATATCTACAAGATAATGAATAACTCATTTAACTTTTTTAAAATCAATGTGTGCATTCATTATTTCATTATCTCAATGATAGCCAAAGGAGAGAGAGCTTGCATAGGAAATTCAACATATTGACTGATTTTAAAAAATATATGGAAGTTCAGGGGTAGATTACCATTGAAGGTGATATCCTTTGGGGAAAACATAGGAGAAATTGATTCCTAATCTGGGTCCCAAAGAATATATAGCTTTAAAATAGAAGGAAACACGGATTAAGGCATTGTTACCATTTTGCCAAGATGAGGCTCAGGAAGATTAAGTTACCTCCCTAGTTATATCTAGTGTTTAGAAGAGTCAAAAAAAAAAAAATACAACTCGGATCCCCATCAGGCTATTTTTTTTCCTTCTATACCGTAAGTATAAGATCACATATCTGAACAAAAGGGACTAAATATTTTATTCAAATCCATGGAGAATTTTTTTTTTTTGGTAGAGCAGAGTGTATCACTCCTTGCCTGTTACATATTAATGCAATATTCCACATTTTTCACGGTTTGAAGGAAGGACTAAAAGTCTGTCACTTTAGATTGTTTAACAACAGAATTTGCCAAACTATGGGTGATTTTTTAAGCCAATTATTATTAATGATTGATGATAGTGTTTATAAGTGTGGTGATATTAAAAATTTATATTTTAAAATTTAGTCTTATCTGCATGTGATACCAAGTTAGTGACTAAAGCTGACCCTTTTGAAGGAAAATTACAATACATCAAATGTGAAAACGTTTTCAGTGCTCAAGTTATTTTTCTCAGGATGTTTATATATTGTCACTGAAGTGTGTATGTCCAAATAAAATAAAATTATAAGTTAAAATAACATGAAAATATTTAAATTTTTACAAATAACTGTACTCTCTTGCCTTATAAATGTTAATTTTGGTACATTAAGTAGAAGGCAACTAATAACAAAATATTCTTGATTTTTTTAAATTGAGAATATGTACTTGGCAAAGGAGTTTTATGCACTAAGCCCTACATATTTGAAACATTAATTTTAGATGCCTCTATGGAAACATAATGTATTCTTGTAGTCTTCCAAGATGTGCCATAATTTGGAATCTTTCCTAAGAGTCACAAACCAAGAGACATGTCACAAACAAAGTAAAGGATGACCACGGCTGTTTAGAGAATTGCCAACACTAGCACTTTTAATAAACTTCTATTATTTGACATGCATAATTTGAATGTCAAGCAATACTGTAACTAATTTTAGCATGAAATTCTAAATAATTCTAAGTATTGCCAGTTTGCTCCCAGTAGAGACAAGGCAATGTCCTAATTCAACTCTATAAATAAATATGCCGAATATTTTCTAATTTATATCATTAATGGTGGCCAGGCTGTAGATTGGGACCATATACTACTACACCTTTATCATTTAAGAAGCCACTTCATTTCAGATTCCCCCATCACATTAGTTGCTTTTTGATGAAAGAATGGTACTGTTGAGAATCTTTCCTCCCCCTGAATCTTCATTACCAGGTCTTATTTATCCACTAAGAGCAAAAAGCCAAGATTTTATTTCTGTCTATTCCTCAGTGGTGTGCAGTATGGGGATCTGGAAGCATTCCTCTTGGGGTACGTTGTCAAATATATGTCTTCTTGCTTTAGTATGGATAGAAAACAAAAGTTGCTTTCTGAGGGTTAGAGAGACTTTGCCTCTAGGGAGTGTTGTTGCAACAGAGTCAGGCTATCACAGTAGTAGTTACAGTAACATCACTAATAAAGGAATTAGTAGCATTTTGTAACCCTTTTGCTACACATTATCTACTGTACCCTGCATTTGGCTCAGGCTATCTCATTTAATCCTTAAAACTACCTGTGGTATAGGTGGAGTTATTCCTATTTTGCAACTGAGCATAATTAAACTTTGAAAAGGCTTAAAAACTTTATGTAAGTCCTATAGTGGAAATGGGAATATAAGACAGATTTCTCTAGGGTAAAAACTACCTGACCATATACAGATCGCAAACTCAATATTTAGTAAGTGTGTTTACCATCAGGAACTCCCTTTGTAGCTAGAAGCTATTGTCCAGCAAAAGCAAGAGTGATATTATATATTGCAGGTGTGACAGCTTGGTTCAAGCGGGGATTCAAAACCAGCTCTGCAAAAACTAAGAGGTTGATGATCTTTCCTGGAGTCTATTTGCATAAATCCATATGCATGGAGACTGTTCTAAGGAGAGTCTGAATAAAATGAGAGTTGTTTTGTACATGGAGGTCAAGAGAGTTGTAGAAGACTAGAGCGTGAAACAAATGGCATGAATATCACCTGAAAGCCAGAACTTGACAAATACAATTTCATGATAGGCTTTGTGAAACTCACGATAAGATGAACTTAGGGGCCCAAGTTGACAGGGAAGTACAAACTGCAGGGGGTGGAGTCACTGTTCTTCCACACAGAACCTGACAGGACCTTGGCTCCTGGAACGCTGGGGACTTGGGAATCTAGAAAAGATTCTTTGGGCATTTTCTAAGAGCATTAGTGGGGGAAAGAAAAGAAAAGTAAGACAATATTCTTCATGCAGCTTATGTTCTTATTTAGGACTCCCTCTTGAGCACAAAAGGAATTTCATGTTAGAATTACCGGCAAACATTCTAGAAACATGTAAGAATAACTACCAAAGGCTTTGAAGAGAGCCTTGGGTGAGGGTCCATAGGTCAAACAGATGGAAACTAAGAGCCATGCTAATTTGGACACAAATTTTATTGTTGATAAAATTTGAACCCACTGACTTTTGATATCTGGGATGTTGAGACTCCCACACTATTTGTGATCAATATCCTAAGAGACGAGACAACTTGATGTCTAAACAATCCCCAGTTTCATGATTTGTAGAGAGTCTTCTCAACCTAAAGCTCCCTGTATGCCTGTCTTTGAGATTTTATTACTTATTTTTCAAAACCCAAGTCAATGTTCCCATTTTCCTGACTGACCTAACTGATCTTCTAACTCTCCCACTTCCCCATCCTACAAAGTGGACACAAAATAAATACTTTTGAAATTGGCAATAACAATATTAAAGAAGCTTTGAAAAGCGACACGCCAGTACAAAAAAAAATCATGGGATATCATATTGCCATCTTGGAAGGGAAAAAGAGAGAGAAAATGGTTAAAGACTGGGGCCTCTGAAATAGATTTTGTTTATTGAGCTATATATATCTTCAGGATGTTACTATTTTCTTATTTTACTATCCAAGAACTTTAGAATCCCTTTATTCCCTATCCCAAGCACATTTTTAAAAATTAAATCAACAATGATTCCTAACAGGAAAAATATGAAAATAAAAGGTTAAATCTCAGTATTATTCTGCATGCAAAAACATGTCTATTTGTGATTTTTTCTTTTTTTTACATCTTGCTATTTCAATGACCTCATTTTGCAATTTCCTCTTTGTTAGTATCTCCACATGCACAGTGAGCCTGGAAAGAGATTTTCAACCTCTTCTCTTCCATTTTGAATTCCCAGGGGACAATACTGTGCTGGATTTTAAAAGATGCATGAGTGAAGAAAAATGAGCTCTGTCAGATTTCTCTGCTTTGGACAGAGTCATATATTTTCCCTATATCCATACACCAGACAAAACAGAAGGATAGAATGATTTGTCATTTCCTGTTCTGGAATGTTTAATTTCAGATACCTTTTTCAAGGACTGGAAAAACAGTTACCTTCTGTTTTAAAATTATATTCTGGTAATCAAGCCTATGTAAGGCCTTGGTAAAATGCTAAGATTTGATTTATTTCAAGGAGCACTGCCATTTGAATAGGCTTCCAATTTCTGAACACTCTTATTTATCATAGTGGTTGATTAAAATGGGTCATGATTTCTAACATTGGTTATCCCATTGTAAACACACAACTTTAATATCAAAAGGAGTCGGTGTAGATGGTTCCCTCGATGATTCCTAACTCATACATTATTAGATTTTATTCATTTGGAATCCCAGTTTCAAACCTTTAAGTACTGAGCCCAAATGAAATTTTTATATGAGACTCCTTATTCATCATTAGAACTAAATTGCATGTATAGTTCATACAGGTAGCTCTGGATTTTTCATTACTACAGCATCTCTGCAAAATACTTATTCTAGGTCTAAAAATGATCTTCAAATCATTTATTCATGTCTTCACAACCATAGAAACCACACTAGTAATGCCAGTGGTTAATTGAAATCGTGGATCATGTCTTAGTTTGAAAATGTCTGTGCAGCTTTTGTCTGCAGTAAAACTGTCTACAGTTTTAGATTGGAGAAAAAAATCATAGTATATATTAAGGCTGTTTCACTTCTTATTAAAATATGTGTATTTGATATTCCATTTCAGTATGTTTTAGTTTACCTTTATCATTGCTCTTGTCTTGCTTTGCTTTGCACAGCAATGAAGTCTGAAATACTTTAGGGAAAGAATGAAAGAAAGAAAAAAGAAAGAAAGAAGAAAAAAAGAAAGAAAAAGGAGGAAGGAAGGAAGGAAGGAAGGAAGGAAGGAAGGAAGGGAATAAAACCTTCTCAATTCAAGGGATTTTGTATTTTATCTAGTTGGACAGTAAAATATTGGGTATTTTGAGTATCTTCCACATAACTAACACTGTGAAAACTATATATAGCTCTCAAAGAGCTTACTATCTAGTACTTCCCTTAAAAACTCACTGTCTTCCTGTTTGTATTCTAAGAAGTTTGCCTTTGAGCCTCCTTTATTTTTTTGATCTCCCAAGCATACCTAACTGTGACCAAGCAAAGTTGTTCTCCTTTTTCTGTTAGTCTATTTCTTTGCACCAATAGCAGGCCACACCCATTGTATTCAGAGACACCTGCTTGCAAGTGGGAGTCATGGAAAACATCAGTAAGGGCTCTGTTTGACTCTTTAGGAAGCTATGCTGTCATGTGATATAAACTAGGGAGATAACAATAAAAGAGGTACTTGATAATATTTTTTAATCCATTGATATAGTAAATAGAACCAGCTAATTTAGCAGCTTTTTCCCCATCGATTTTCTCATCTGTATATTTAGGCCGTTGAAACAAATAATGTATAGATCTGGTCTCCTAGTTTACATACATGAAATTTTTGTTCAATATGTCATACAGAACACATACACTAAACTTCATCCATTTCATTCAAATTTTTAAATTTTGGGCATAAAGTTGTTCACAGTTTTCTCATTATTTCCAAATCTCAGTTGTACCAATAGTTACATCACTTTTACTCCTTCTTATTCCTAATCTTTAAAAATTTTTGCTTCTCCTTGTTCAGCGTCGCTCCTTATCAGGGAAATACAAATCAAAACCACACTCAGGTATCACCTCACGCCAGTCAGAGTGGCTAAAATGAACAAATCAGGAGACTATAGATGCTGGCGAGGATGTGGAGAAACGGGAACCCTCTTGCACTGTTGGTGGGAATGCAAACTGGTGCAGCTGCTCTGGAAAACAGTGTGGAGGTTCCTCAAAAAATTAAAAATAGACCTACCTATGACCCAGCAATAGCACTGCTAGGAATTTACCCAAGGGATACAGGAGTACTGATGCATAGGGGCACTTGTACCCCAATGTTCATAGCAGCACTGTCAACAATAGCCAAATTATGGAAAGAGCCTAAATGTCCATCAACTGATGAATGGATAAAGAAATTGTGGTTTATATACACAATGGAATACTACGTGGCAATGAGAAAAAATGAAATATGGCCTTTTGTAGCAACGTGGATGGAACTGGAGAGTGTGATGCTAAGTGAAATAAGCCATACAGAGAAAGACAGATACCATATGGTTTCACTCTTATGTGGATCCTGAGAAACTTAACAGGAACCCATGGGGGAGGGGAAGGAAAAAAAAAAAAAAGGACGTTAGAGTGGGAGAGAGCCAAAGCATAAGAGACTGTTGAAAACTGAGAACAAACTGAGGGTTGATGGGGGGTGGGAGGGAGGGGAGGGTGGGTGATGTGTATTGAGGAGGGCACCTTTTGGGATGAGCACTGGGTGTTGTATGGAAACCAATTTGTCAATAAACTTCATATATAAAAAAAAAAAAATTTTGCTTCTCCTTTATTTTCTTAATCAATCCTGCTATATGGTTATTTTATAAATCGTTCAAACATTTTTCTAATGTTTATTTATTCTTGAGTGAAAGAGAGACACAGCCTGAGCAGGGGAGGGGCAGAGAGAGAGGGAGACACAGGATCTGAAGCGGGCTCTAGGCTCTGAGCTGTCAGCACAGAGCCCAACCCAGAGCTCAAACCCACGAAGCATGAGATCATAACCTGAGCTGAAGTCTGATGTTTAACCAACTGAGCCACCCAGGCGCCCCTATTTTATAAATTTTTCAAAGACTCAACTCTTGGTGTAATTAAGCCTCACTCTTTTGTTTCTTTGTTTTCCTTATCATTAGTTATATTTTATGTTTACTTTTTGTTTATTTTTATTGTTTGGGGTTTATTTTGTTATATTTTATCATATTTTTAGAACCTTTAATTCATTAGTTTTACTTCTTCTTTCTTATTATGTATTTACCATTAGTAAATACTTTATTAATTATTTAATAGTAACCTTTAGATGTATCCCAAATATTTTTATAGGTAATATTTGATTGTTATTCAGTTCAGATATTTAGAAATATCCATTATGATATCTTCTTTGATCCATGCATTATTAGATGTGTTTTTTGAGTATCTAAATTTCTAAGAATTTTTGGCTGCTTTTTACATTTCCAATTTGATTAGTCTTTCTAATTGCAGTTTATAAGCTATCAACTATTTTGTATCTGTTCAAATGTCCTTTTGTCATCCAGTGTAGTTATGAAAAGACTATTTCATTCTAGAATCAAAAATATTTTCTAAAATTAATAAATCAAGGTACAGATGCAAATATAGCACAGAAGTAAAAGTGAGTGTCATTAATAGAGTAGTTAAAATTCACTTAAAAGGGCAAAGAAACTGCCCTTGTAAGCAATGTGATTAGGTTGATTCATTAAAAATTCCAAAAGGCAGGGATATTTGTACTCAACCTTTTCTATTCTCTTACAAAGAGAACTGCTCTCTAGGGAGATGAAATGTAAATAATTTTAATTAATTATAACCTTGTTCTTAAAGAAGGATCTTCCCTAATGTCTGCCTGCCTGTTCTGCTCTGTATTAAAATATGAAGGAGAACTTGCCCATTGACATGACCTAAATGTACACGTATCTAAGTAGGAGGGCGCATTTAAGGGACAGGCCTGTAGGATAGAAGCTTATAGGCCTGTCAGAGAAATCCATGTTAGTTGCCTGTATTGGTCAAAATAAACATAAATGGACAGCCAAGGAGTGTCAGACATCTTCTTTGAGTGGACAAAGTTTTTATAATATAAGCTTATATTTCTTTCTGTATAGATCAATCATAGCATATGATTCATACATTAATGCCATTGATCTGTTTTTATTTTTTTTAGTATTCAAGGACACTCTTTGTAAGTTTATTTTTGAGAGAGAGAGTGCATGCTCAAGGGCACAAGCAGGGGAGGGGCAGAGAGATCCAAGCAGGCTCCAAGCTGTCAGTGCAGAGCCCAATGTGAGGGGGTTCAAACTCACAAACCTTGAGATGGTGACCTGTGCGGAAATCAAGAGTCAGATGCTTAACTGACTGATGAACCCCTGTTTAATTAGTCTATTGTAAAGGCTAATTGAAAACTTTATCATATCTCAAACTTTAAAACATATGCTTAAACTTTGACAATATAAAAATCATAATAATTATAAAGTAACACAAATTCGATGGTATAAAAAGGAGAGTTTGAAAGAAAAGTATTTCCTCTTGTCTTCCACAATATAAAGTCAATAGATGTATTATTTAGACAAATCAAGAAAAATTAGTGAAGGAATAAAAATCTCAAAGTCCTTATGGCAACCACTACAGATTTAAAAAGAAATTATAATGATAAAAGAAATAACAGAATCTAGAATTGAGAGATACAGAGGAGAGGAGAGATAGTGTTTAGTTTCCTGAATTCCTTATTTTTCATAATGCCTAGTTAATGAATAGATACTGTTAGGAGTTGGTAAGTCAAGTGATTGTCATGTATGTGTGTATAAGTTGTAGAGATACTATAATAATTTAACTATACAACAACAATTATACAACCATAAGTATAATATTTAACAAATAATACAAATTTGATTGCCAACAGAACAATTGAAAATAGAAACTTTAGGATAGCGGAGATGACGGACTAGAGTGTGTGTGTGTGTGTGTGTGTGTGTGTGTTACCAAACTTTTAATTTTACACCCTTCCAGGTGGTTGAAAATATTTAATTATGGGCATGACTTATAATACTTTATTTAATATCCTATAGTCAATCAAAGAAACACTGTTCAGTTAAATAATTAGCCACATCTATATGTATTGATAAGGAAAGAGAAGTACAATATATTTATGAGTAAAATAAAAATATAATACATATAATTGTATGTATCCTGAGCATTTAAAAATGGTAACGATGCATATGTTTATATTAATCAATGCATGAAAAATATCCAGAAATAAACACATTAAATAATAACAATGACTACTTGTGTAGTGTTTTATTTTGTATTCCATATATTATTTATATAAATTTTTCACTACTACAATGCATTGATTATATAATAAAATTTTAATAGTAAAAATAATTGAGATCCTAGATAACTTTGTCGGTAGGATATCCAACTTAACCTCATTAGTCTGGGCCTCTAATTCAGGTTTTAAGGTCTATGGGTACAGAAATTCTCTGTGCCTTGCTCACTGCTCTAACGCCTGCAGCTGGCCCAAGTTAGTCCCTACCCATAATATAAACCCTTTCAATATTTCTGGAATAAATTAATAAATATAAACTGAGTGCTTAATATAATATGCAACATATAGTAGGTATGCAATAGATGAAAGCTCTTTTTGTCAGTCTATATGAGCCACTAAGAATTGATAGATTTTAGTAATTAAAATTAAAAATCATTCAGATAGCAATGTAAGTGAAGCGTGATGGAAAACATTTCTTCTATTATTTTCCTGCCTGTTGATTTTCACTTATCTATTTGGACACATCCCATTTTTTACATTAAAAAGCTATGAAAAAGCTAATGCCAGATTGTTTCAGCTCAAGATTAAAAACCAAACATTCTCATCTGTGCCTTTATGTTTTTCTCAATGGCATATACCTGTCTTTCTTTGTGGTTCATATTTAATCCAGATTTCTCCAAAATGGATAATACATTTCCTAAAGCTTCTTCATTATCATCTTTCATATCAGCAAAGCAGCAGCAAATCTTTGCTTACTTTTAGGTTTCAGAATTCTAATAAGCAGAGTAATGCTTCTTTTTTCTAAGTCCTATCTACAATAAAATCCTGTTGAGTACAAGAGTATATAATGGCATTTCCTTCCTCAATTAATTTCATTGTGAATGTGCTAGAACTTGTGTCAATGAAGGCATTCTGAATATCTCCAATAGACAATAAACCTCAGTCATGACCAGAGTGAGGAAGAGGGAAAATATGCACATGGGCTAATTTGATGGCTATGGCTTCGGATGAGTTTCCATTTCCCTTCAGGGTTTGGACTCAAGCTGAAAGCTAAAGTAAAATTCAAGATGCTGGAGACACCCCTCTCTGACTTCACTTTAAGCAATCTGCTGTGTTACTGGCAGGACTGGCCCTTCACAGAATGGCGGTGACCATATTACTAAAACTACAAGGTGAGGCCTGGAAGTCTTTGGGCACAAGAGAACTTGATCGGCTGTCACTGAGCCTTCATCTTATATTAATGAAGGGAAAGTGATCAGTCTATTGCAAAGGACATAGATAATTCTCCCTTCAAACCCAAAGTACAACCTGACAGAGCTTCTGATATTTGGATGATGGTGATGAGAGGAAAATTGGAGGAGTAATGATCTGTCTCAAATGGAAAAATTATGATTAGAAAGGAAAAATTTAACCATTTGCTTTGGTATAAATAAAGTTGTCAATCCAATAATAGACCATTGAATGGCTTGTTTAAATGCAAGAATTTAGTATTGAATTCATGAAATACTATATTGTACTCCTTAGTTTCATAAGCATTAAATATGACAGGAAAAATAACCTCTTGTCTCCATTTTAGAAATGAGGTATAAGTAACATATTATAAATTTGTCCTAGTTCATGGATGTGACAGCTAATAGATGCAAATATTGGCAATTTGCTTAGTAGATTATCATTTACTGTCACTTTTTTAATTAGAATGTGATCTTCCATTGTCTTTAATCTATTTACATCATGGATGACAAATTTCTTTCCCTTAAGCAAAATCTTTATTTATCATAAAGCAATTTCACCAAAACTGTTACATGAAGGAGAAACCATTATAGGAATCATTTAACTTTTGAATTTTCAGACTACTTTGTGTCTTAAAAAAAAGAATAGAAAATATTTTATTTTTAATGACTGATATTTGCACACTTGCCTCTTCAAGAACGTCCATATTTTTTTCTGTTTATCTTAAAATTATAAAGATATAATTACTTTACCATTAATTTTGTAATCATACCATGAAAAATCTGAGTAGACTTAGGCTTTGTTTATGTAAACAATGAAAACTTAAATGCAGGTGTAATTAGATATTGCTGGTCAGCTCTGAGGGCAGGAATCATCTATGTGTGTTTAGCACTGGCACATAACATCTCTTTAGCCCATCAAGGGACTTTTAAAGCAAACAATTCTACTGGTAAGGAGTTATTTGTAGAGGAACTTGGGAATATGGGTGGTGGAGGAGGGAAATGGAAAAAGGAGAGTCAGATGGTCTGAATTGTCTTTTGGGAGAAAAAAAATGACATGGTTTTGACTGGATGTGATTTGATATTTATCAGCTTCTGTTGCAAGTATAACAGAAAGCATGTATATAGATTATGTTTAACTAATGAAACTTGTTTAGATTATTTTTGATTGGATTGTCAATTTAATGGTATAATTGGCTGGCACTAATTCCAGAGTAAGATTGTGAGTTCAGTATGGTATTTGTCAAAACTGAGGGCTACTCCATATTAAGTGACATCTTTAAGTCTATTTAAAATAAATAATGAGGGGTGCCTGGGTGGCTCAGTTGGTTAAGCGTCCGACTTCGGCTCAGGTCACGATCTCGCGGTCCGTGAGTTCGAGCCCCGCGTCGGGCTCTGTGCTGACTGCTCAGAGCCTGGGGCCTGTTTCGGATTCTGTGTCTCCCTCTCTCTCTGACCCTCCCTCGTTCATGCTCTGTCTCTCTCTGTCTCAAAAATAAGTAAACGTTGAAAAAAAATAAAAAATAAATAAATAAATAAATAATGAAATAAATATAACCTCATATAACCTCAATTATGTTAATTCTTCACTTTTATACCTCATGATAAATATGAGGAATATAATAAATATGGGGAATAAAAATGAATTAACACAACTGAGGTTATATTTAATTATTTATTTAAAATAAACTTAAAGATGTTGCTTGACATAGTCCAGTTTGTAAAAAAAAAAAAAAAAAGCCTTCAATTTTGAACTTACCTTCAGCTCTTTAATCTCCCAAGGTCCTAAAATCCAGGTGTATTATGTGATCATGTATGTATTGTTATTTCAGTGTCTTTAGGAAAGACACTTCCTCACCTCCAAAACGCTCTAGCCTCAACAACTGTGGTTAGTTCTTATGCATACATCATAATAGCTAACATGTATTGGACATATGTGCCAAGAACCATTCTAAGTGCTTTATGTATTTATTATTATTGTTATTATCAGTATTATTATAAGTATTATAATAATAATAATTATTATTATTCTTGAGTGCATCCTTGTGAGAGAGGTACTCTTATATTTGCAAGCTTACAGATAAAAACCTGAGGTACAGGAAGATGAAGAAACGTGATCAAGGTAGCCCAACTAAGAAGTGGAAAAGTAGAAAAATTGGGGTCTAAATCCAGGTAGTTTGACTCTAGAAACATTGTCATGAATCTTAAACATGGAGCTTTGATATTTGAAATACCCCTTTAATGTGGTTACTAGACATTATTTATGCACCTCGGTGAATGACAAGGAAGAAGCCTTTGATGATCATACGTTTAACACTGGATGAGAGATGGCTTTGGGGGAAGATATATGACAAGAAACTAAATGCTAAAATTTTAGGAAGCAAAACCCTTACTTCACAATTGTGATTAGAAAAATGTGTAAGAGTTGTCTTGTGCTGTTAGCCATGTGGTCCTGGGTCTGAGAAGTAAGGGGTGGCAGGCTTCCTCTTCAGCTAACTAGTCTAACAGCATTGGTATTAGTCTAAAGGCACAGTAGAGAGAGCCCCCTAGAGGAACCAGACACCTCTGACTACATATCCTTTTTTTTCCCTTGGGCCTGACATCTTTTCTTTCATCAAGGTAATTTTATAGTTTGAGAGGGTGATTGCAAGAATATCTTTGTGAAATAATAAAGCAGCTCGTTTGTAAATAATAAGGCAGATCATTACTTTGACAATTTCTTTTTTTCTTAAGTAGGCTCCATGCCCAACATGGGGCTTGAACTCACAACTTTGAGATCAAGAGTCTCATGCTCTACTGACTGAGCCAGCCAAATGCTCCAATGTTGACAATTTCTGATAATGCGAGCAGGCAGCTGAAAATGGTAATGACAGTAATTAGATAATGATTATTTTTTTTACATTATATAACTGATATGAGCTAATATATGTTGTTCTATATATGAATGAGTGAATGAGTAATGAGAGAGGCAAAGAGAGGGAGCATAATGATGTTTTGATGAGAAATTGGTCATATGTTTACTATCATCTATTATGAGTAAAACTCTATTAGAAATTGAATTTTTGGCAACTGATTTACATGGTTGATTTTATGTTCTTAACTAACTTTCAGTCAATATCAAATTTGAAACCTCAGCAGAATCCAATTAATTTGTTGGTTTTAGGTAAAAAGGAATCTCGTAGAAGATGTAGTGCCTGTTTTAGCACATAGCCACTGAAGAGGCCCCTTTTTCAATAAAGCCAGTGATTTCTGACTTGAGAATTTCCATTAGGTTGGCAGTAGAGATTTATGTAGTGGTGGTGTTAGTTAAATGGCACCTTTACGGAGATAGTCGTCCTCCTGGACCTAGACACCATAGGGTTTAACTCATTCCAGAAAGATGTGCAGCATTTTTGGAAGAGAGAGGTAAAAACAGAGAAGAGCTAAAACTTAGGAAATTACACCATTCATAATTGTAAGTTTCAAACTGTAATTCTTGAATGTTTATAGATAGTTTAGGCACAGTACTATCTTCCAACAGTACAGTCTGCCTGCACTACTAGGAAGATCTGAGCAGGACTTTAAGGATCATTTATTTGGTGATCAATTAAGCTGTCTTAAAACCGATTTATATAGAAACTATCAAATAAAATTTAAAATATAACCCTCTCCTTACCCAAATCTAGGGAGATGTTATCAGATTTCAGAATAACAATCAGTCATTTGTCTCCCTTAAATTTAGTTTCAACCTACCAACAAATGTATTCCCTGTATTTAGCCACAAAGTAGAGGCAATCATGGCCAATAGCTTGAGTTCATACATCTACTAAACAGGCTGTATGAGATGAAAAAAAAAAGTATATTTTTCTGTATTTGCCAACTTAAAATTCGTTGCACAAGATTACCGACCTTGCCCACTATGTGTCACTTATAGGATATTTCTGACTTCTATCTTCAATAGTAATTGATTTTTATGGTAATTTACTCTATGAATAATTCTTTTTAAAATATAAATATGACTTTACTTTCCAGAAATTAAACAGACTATATGAGCTATTAAACAAATATACAATGTAGGTATATTTTCTAACCTCATGACTTGTTAGTAAATTAAAATATTAGTTCATATTGATTATCAGACAACTACTTATAATGAACATTGTGAACAAAGGTGGTTTATCATTATTATGTAATGGTGGCTGGGAGGATACTTAAATTACTTTTTCAATTGTAATAATATAGAAACATTTGGCGCCATAAAAAAATCACCTGAAGAGACAGAGTGATAGGACATATGATAGGTTGAGAAGTTTCAAATTCACTTACTAAAAATACATAAATGCGTATGTGTTTGTGTGTTTCAAAGTAGGGTGGACTACTGATTCATTTGTTTGAACTGAGAGTTGCACTTGCTTTGACTATACCAACTATACCCCTAGAGAATATTCTTATGTGGCTATTGCCATTAAGAAGAAGTTACTTACTGTCCAGAAGCCTGGATCTTCACATGGACAGTAGTTCAGATCTTGTACATATCTTAGGTTTCCCATGTGCATTGTGAAACTGTAGCTTTCTAATATTTTCCAATTACATTTGTAAATGCCATCCAATTCATGTTTGTGGTTTCTATTCACATCAGTAATTGATAAATGGTTGGTAAAAGTACAACAGTTGGAAAGTCATGAACTTTTCATCAGTTACAGAGCTCTATTGGTATGATTACTAAGTGTAGGGAGAAGTAAGTGAAGTGGGTCAATATAGGCAGTAGATAAGGTGATTGGAGAATCTATAGGAGTTGGATAACTAAGAGGTTAAGGGAAGATATTGAAGTCAGTAATATGTTAATTGTGTATATACGTTCAATCAACAGCTGTATCTATATCAGTATTATTCAGAGGCTAGGAAATACTGTGTTTTAGCTACCCAGAGATTCTGGTATATATTGCATCATATAGACTTTATTTGGATTGTTGTTTTCAAGTCATTAGAATACCATAAATCACAGAGTAAAGTTACACCAACTGTCATTCACTCATTAGTGAATGAAAATGCACTTGGGCATCTTGTGTCCCTTGTAGTTGTGGTTTTCACACCTTTGAGTGAGAACAAAATGATTCCAGTTGTGGTGAAAGGAGAGATTCAACCAGATATTAGTCAGGTCTAGAAGTTCTACGTAAATTCTGGAGCTGTGGCTGTCAGACTTCACCAGGCATATCAAACATTGGTAACAATGTGGATTTACTGGGACCCTATCTCAAAACAAAAACAAAAACAAAAACAAAAACACCCTGATTCAGTAGTTCTTTTCAGACATGACTCTTGCATTTTAACAAGCAGCTCAGGTAATCTAAGACAGGTGTCCCACAGGAGTGGGAAAGAAAGAGAGCAAGAGAGAGCATGTGAGAGAGTGAGAGAGAGAGAGAGAGAGAGAGGGAGGAAGAGACAGAACAAAGAAAGCAAAGAGAGAAATAAAAGAAAAACCTTGGAACACCCACAGTTTAACTGAAAGGCAAAAGTTCTCATTATATTCTCAAAGAGCACATGATACTGGCTTCTACACTTAAATGTCATTTTTCATATTTTTAACATATTTTTACTGACTGATATTTCAAACTTTTAAGGAACGTAACAATAGATCAGAAAAGTTAATGCCAACTGCTTAGGATATCACTTGGCTACACCATTATTTTTTTTAAGTGCAGATAAATGGTGAATAATATTCAATATGAACTTTGTAGTTTAAATGGCAGCATCATGCACTACTATTAAAATTGCAATCAGATTTGGGAAGAAATAAAAGTAATTCCTTTCAATTAGTAATTGCTCATAATTGATGAAAATGAGCTATTGTCTCAACACAGATATGAATATATGCCTTTAAAACTAGTTCTACATATAAAAATGGTACTAAAAATCCATAAATTTAATAAAAATTATAAGCAATTCTTAACTTTGTGACATAATCATATTTAGGATTTTATATGTATACTAACTAATGGCCTATGGAAAACGTTGTTTAGTTTTATTCCCTGGACATCAGAAACCTATAATCTTTATTATAAGGAAAAGTGAAGGTTCACTTTAAATCCATACCAAGAGGGGCGCCTGGGTGGCTCAGTCGGTTAAGCGTCTGATTTTGGCTCAGGTCACGATCTCGCGGTCCATGAGTTCGAGCCCCGCATCAGGCTCTGTGCTGACTGCTCAGAGCCTGGAGTCTGTTTCGGATTCTGTGTCTCCCTCTCTCTCTGACCCTCCCCCGTTCATGCTCTGTCTCTCTCTGTCTCAAAAATAAATAAACGTTAAAAAAAATAAATAAATCCATACCAAGAATCTACACTTAAGAGGGCACTCTATTTTCTATTTGTTAAATAGGAAATGGATGAAAATATTTGTCTGTAGGAAGCCACATTTGTTGGTGGTTATTAACCTCATCTGATCATGTCAGTGAAAACAAATGCCTCTTGGTGTGGGAAAAGAACCCTTCAAATCAGCACCAGAGAGAAAAACTTCCTTCTATCTCTATTCCCCATTTTTTTTTACTGATCCTTATGGAATTAAATATATACACTAATTATATCATATATTCTTATATTAAATATAATTTATATTATCATTTATAACATATATATCACAAACAAGGCTCTAATTCATTGTCTTTTTGACTGGTGTTTTTGTTGCTGTTTGCATCAGATGCTCAACAGAGAACAAATTACAATTTCAGTCTGTATCGAGAATTCCAGCAGCCAGAGGCATTTGATTCAGATAAATTGAGCACACATTTGAAAGAAAGTCTTTTATCCTAGACACGGCTGACTTCATTGCTAGCTGTGATGTTCGGCAATAGATCCAGAGGCTGGAAGAGAGGAAGTGCTGACCAGTACAAATACATTTCAGTGTGTGAAGCATGCCAGATTATCATAAAGTCTGTTCAGAGCAAGGGGTCCTAGGTTTTAGTAGAGATCCTTATTTTTTTTTTTAATTTTTTTTTCAACATTTATTTATTTTTGGGACAGAGAGAGACAGAGCATGAACGGGGGAGGGGCAGAGAGAGAGGGAGACACAGAATGGGAAACAGGCTCCAGGCTCTGAGCCATCAGCCCAGAGCCTGACGCGGGGCTCGAACTCACGGACCACGAGATCGTGACCTGGCTGAAGTCGGACACTTAACCGACTGCGCCACCCAGGCGCCCCTAGAGATCCTTATTTTTGTAGAAACGATTATACACGTTACCATGTGTCTCTTCAGACCTGTTACTAAGTTGCTGTTTATACTTTGCCATTATTTTAATCTTATTTTAAATCTGAGCTTTTGAAGAAATTTTGTAGATATCTCATGATAGCGGTGACTACATGTTGAAGGAATGAATCCTTAGTTTGAGGCAGTTTGAGAAATTGAACTAGAAAAACAAAGATTTAGAAGCTGATTTTTAATGATAAAATTTAGTACTTAATTTAGTTCAGAGTTTCTGATAGTTCCAGCAAAATGGAAACTGGTTTGATTTTGCTCTGTTTAAAAAAGAGCACTCAGGATGAGATATTTACCTGGTTCTGAATTTCAAGAATGTATCAACCTGGAATGCAGTTGAAAACATATCGTTTTTCAAAAGGGACAGAAACAGTCTTCATGCTTCTTATGCTAGCCTTCAATGAAAAAGGACAGTGTGAAATTTTATGTTTCCTCAGTGAGGTTTTTACATTGAAAAGCCACCAGAGGCAAGAAGATCTTTTTGATCTTTGTTTCCCTAGGATTTAGCAAAATACATGGTACATAAGAGGTTCTCAGTAAATGTTGCTTGAATTGACATATCTCAATCTCAATTAAAAATCAAGTTGGTGGGGCACCTGGGTGGCTTGGTCGGTTAAGCGTCTGACTTCAGCTCAGGTCATGATCTCACGGTCTGTGAGTTTGAGCCCCGCGTTGGGCTCTGTGCTGACCGCTCAGAGCCTGGAGCCTGTTTCAGATTCTGTGTCTCCCTCTCTCTCTGCCCCTCCCCTGTTCATGCTCTATCTCTCTCTGTCTCAAAAATAAATAAACGTTAAAAAAAATTAAAAAAAAATCAAGTTGGAAATAGATCACTCTTTTTAGTTCTCCAAAGGATAGTATAGCCCTACTAGGAGCTATATGATACCTGAAACCCAGAAGTGATACCATAGGACCATGTCTGGACCACAGTCTTAATGATGTATCCAGAGAAGCTCCTGACCGGGTAAAGCCTGCATATTACTGCTTTTGTTACTTTTCATCTGGTAGAATGGTCTAGAGGCCATAGGTGCATGCATGCCTCTCTGCTTCAGGTAAAGTACTAATGTACGAAATGCACAATCATTGTCTTGATGCAGCCAGAAACCTTAGGACATTGTTTAGGATGTAAAATATTTTAAACTTCGGAGTCATTCAAATAAAATTTGAAATATTAATTATTTATAGGACCTTTCATTTTCAAACACTTGTAGCAGTTAACTAGAATTCATTAGAAGCACATTCCTGAATACCACCTGTGGTCTGTAATTTAAATAGATGAAGACCGTTTGGATGACCCACCAACAGGAGGTGAGGTGGAGCTAGCCTCCAAAGGGTGGCTGGGTAATGAGACAGGAAGGCATGCACAAGGGCATTGGCAGTCTCCTCCCTCTATTGGAGTGAGAGAGGGTGGGGTAGCCAAGGCAGTCCCCTTGTCTACCCAAACAGGCAGGAGGAGAATTTGATTTGACTGACTGACTCTCTATTTAAATAAAATGCTCTAAATTGAGCATGTGGACGATGGAAGGGTCTCTAATGTGTCTCCAGTGTGGGCCTGTGCTGGTGATTTGAGTGATCATGATTTAGATGGCAGTGTAGTTGAACGAAAAGGAAGTGAAAAATCTGGAGTTACAAATCACTTCTGTACTATCTCTGCCATCTTTCCTTTATCTCTGCAGGCAGACAGAGCCTCTGGAAAAATGCCTAAATGACCCCTGGATTTGTCCAATGGTGTCTGATGTCTTAACAAAACAAAGTTGTTATTGTTGGGTTCTTTCTGCCCCCCCCCCAAACCAGGGAATTTGTTTTTCTGCTACTTTTACTGTAGAGATGTCTTTCACCTGGTGTGTGTGTGTGTGTGTGTGCGCGTGCGCGCACCTCCAGAAGCTCCTTAGTTTCCTGAGGCTAAACAGAAACCCCACTGCATAGGAATCTTCAGTGTTTGGGGTGAGCCCAAGTGGCTTCAGGGCTATCAGAATGACTGCTTTTCTTTCCCACTGAGGCCCTGAATGAAGCTTGCTTCAAGGATTTTAGTGTTTTCTTTCTATTTGGCTTCTCTAAATGTAAAGTTTTAATGTCAGTTTGAAGCTTATAATCTCACTAAGTATCTGTAGTTTATATCTCTGCACAAAGGGCTTTCATTTGAATAACATCTGGAACTTCCCTTCATCCTCTGGCAGCTTTGTCTTTTGTTCTTTATTGCAGAGCCAGACAGAGGGGATATAGGAAAGTAGGTGAAAGAAGTGAGTCAGTTCTTAGAGTTTGATGACATGATGTCACCCACGTCATGCTACTGTGAAATGTCCCTAAACCCCAGGCCAAAAATGCCTAGCACGTGAAGGAACTCAGTAACAACTTGGTAAATACAGGAATGCGTGTGTTATGAATCTTAAAATATTGTACTTTTAATCTAAAAATGTGCATTAAAAACTTCTTTCTACTGGGACAGCTGGATGGCTCAGTTGGTTAAGTGTCCGACTCTTGGTTTTGTCTCAGGTCACAATCTCATGGTTTCATGGGTTTGAGCCCCATGTCCGGCTTTGTGCTGACTGACAGTGGAGCCTGCTTGGGATTCTCTCTTCCTTTCTCTCTGCCCCTCCCTCACTCATGTTGTCTTTGTCTCTTTCAAAATATAGAAACTTAAAAAAAACCTTATTTCTATCAATATAATGAAAATTAACTTATAACTACTCAAAGTTTTACCTATAAACTATTTAAAAGACAGAGCTATTTGTAAATCTAGATGTTTTTGCTCTATATTTATACAAGAACAAGAAACAAGAACAAGAAACTATTTAAAATTCTTGTTTTGTTTCATTGTGGAATTTTTTTCTTAGTAAAAGAGATGCATAAATTTTGCAAATGTTTTTGGAGTTGTCTTTCATTCGAGTCGGTATGGCCTGGTCATCTATAGAAGTCCAATCTTTTAAAATTACCATCACCTGAGTACAAGCCGGGGTATCCCAAGATGCTCAGGGCAGGGGGGGCGGTGCCCTGGCTGGGCAACATGAAAAGATGCTCAACATCACTAATCATTAGGGAAATAAAAATCAAAGCCACAATGAACTATTACCTCACACTTGTCAGAATGGCTAAACTAAAAAAGGTAAGAAATAAAAAGTATTGGCGAGAATGTGGAGAAAAGGGGACTCTCGTGCACTGTCAGTGGGAATGTGGATTGGTGCAGCCACTGTAGAAATAGCATGGGAGGTTTCTCAAAAATTAAAAATAGAAATACCATATGGCCCAGTAATTCCACTGCTGGATAGCTGCCCAAAGAAAACAAAAACAATAATTCAGAAAGATAGATGCACTGCTATGTTTATTGCAACATTACTTACAATAGCCAAGATATGGAATGAACCTAAGTGTCCATAGATAGATGAATGGATAAAGAAAGATGTGGCATACACACAGACTCACATATGCACATGAATACACACAGGAATATTACACAGCCATAAAAAATGAGATCTTGCCATGCACAAGATCTTGTGACAACATGGATAGACCCAGAGGGTATTATGCTAAGTGAAATAAGTCAGACTGAGAAAGAAAAACACTGTATTATTTCACTCAATTGTGAAATCTAAAAAACAAAACAAATAAGCAAACAAAAAGAATCTATAACTACAGAGATATAATAGACCTATAAATACAGAGAACAAACTGATGGTTGCTAGAAGGAAGGGGGTGGAGGGATGGCTAAAATGAGTGAAGGGGAGTAGGAGATACAGGCTTCCAGTTATGGAATGGATTAGTCATGGGAACGAAAGGCACAGCATGGGGAATATAGTTAGTGACATTCTAATAGCATTATATACTGACAGATGGTAGCATAATGTATAGAGGAGTTGAATCACTATTTTGTACATTATATTGAAACGAATATAAAATCGTATGTTAACTATACTCAAAATAATAATAATAATGATAATAATAATAATAATATAAAATTGTTATCATCTGGTTTCAGACATAGTATTTTCTTCTTTCAGGTAGACACCCTACTTCTTTGCAGACTTTAGAATCATAAATTTTGCAAAGGGGGGTGTTTTATTTTGTATGATGATTTGTTTTGTTTCCTTATTTTTCCTTTATGTTTCCTGTCCTTGCTCTAGATTTTTGTCTTGTGATTGCCGTGATGAGAATTGTATAAACTGCCTTGTAGATAAAATAGTTCTTTTTCTGCCAATAGCAACTTAACTTCATTTGCCTATACAGGTTCCATCGTTTTCCTCCTTCACTTTTATATTTTTGTTGTCACAAATTATCCCTTTTTATGCTATGAGATTGTTACCAAAGTGCATTAGCTATAGTTATTTTAATACTTTTTTCTTTAACCTTTATGCTGTAGAGTTTAACATCCTATTCCATTTTTTTAAATTTTATTTATTTTGAGAGAGAGAGGGAGTGTGCAAGTGCATGCATATAGAAGAGGGGCAGAGAGGGAGAGAGAGAGAGAGAGAGAGAGAGAGAGAGAGAGAGAGAGAATCCGAAGCAGACTCTGCACTGCTGGTGCAAAGCCAAACATGGGGATTGATCTCACTAACT
The DNA here is from genome assembly GCF_022079265.1 of Lynx rufus. Taxonomy (NCBI): domain Eukaryota; kingdom Metazoa; phylum Chordata; class Mammalia; order Carnivora; family Felidae; genus Lynx; species Lynx rufus. The sequence continues at coordinate 66,339,729 of NW_025814867.1, forward strand.
GCGAGATCATTACCTGAGATGAGATCCAGAGCTGGATGCTTAACCCACTGAGCCACCCAGGTGCCCAACACCCTATTCTAAAATACAGTTACAATTTTCTGATTCTATTTAATACCTTACTCAAAAGCTTTGGTAGTTTTGCTTTTTGTTTCTTTGTTTCAGGTAGAAGAGCTCCTTTAAACATTTCTTGTATGGCAGGTCTAGTGGGTGGTAAACTCAGCTTTTGTCTTTATTTCACCTTTATTTCTGAAGGATAATTTTGCTGGACAAATTATTTTTGACTGGCAAGTTTTATCTCTCAGTACTTTGAATACCTAATTCCACTCTCCTGGCCTATAGAGTTTCTACTGAGAACTCTGCTGATAGTCTAATGGGGTTCCTTTGTAGATTACTGGGTATTTCCCCCCACCCCCGACTCCTTTTAGGATTCTTTCTTAATCATTGACTTTTGATAGCTTAATTATAATATGTCTTGGACACAGTCTTTTTGCATTATTATAGGAAGGGGATCTATTAGTTTCAGAGATTTATATGTCTGGTTATTTCCCCAGGTGTGAGAAGTTCTCAGCTATTATTTCTTTAAATAACCTCTCTCTTCCCTCCTTCTTCTCTTCTCCTTCTGGTATACCCATTATTCTTGTGTTGGCTTTCCTAATGGAGTCTGATAACCCTCATAGGGTTTATTCACTTTTAAAAAATCTTAATACTCTCTTCTCTTCCACCTGAATCATTTCTAGATTCCTATCTAACAGACCTTGTATTGTCCCTTCCATCTGATCTGCTCTATTCCTGTGCTTTCTAATGCATTCTTCATCTCATGATTGAGTTCTTCATCTTCAGAATTTTTGTTTTGTTCTTTTTTAGAATTTCAGTCTCTTTGGCAGAGTACTCCTCTTCATTAATTTTATTCCTCAGTTTATTGAACTGCCTTTCTGAGTTTTCTTGTAGCCCATCAAATTTCCTCAAAACAGCGAGTTTGAATTTTCTCACTTAAATCCCAATCTTCCATGACTTTGAGTTTGGTTGCTGGACGATTGTCATTTTCTTTTCTTTTTCTGATACTGTATTGCCATGATTTTTCATGATGTTTGATGAGATGTGCCTCTTTCCATGCATTTGAATAGCAAAGACCTTTCTTATTTAGGTAAACTTTTGCTTACTTTAATTTTAACAGTTCAACAGGTTGGCAATTAGAGGCCTTTCTTCTTACTTCCAGCAGGTGGCACTATAGCACAAGTTTTTGGTTTCTCTTAACAGAGCTGCCTTGTGGCTATTTGGGAACCTGCACTTCCCACCCCCCACCCCATCTGCCAGGGTTGGGGGTGGGCATTGCTAAGGTCGTGGGGTCTCTGGCATCGTGCAGAGAGGTAAGCGTGTCACAGGTGCTGCCACCACTGCCAGGGTCATCAGGTATCACAGTCAGTCCCAGTTGCTGAGGTTGACAAGGTCACTGATGTGTCCCCTGCTCCCAGAGCTGGCACTGCGACTGCTATCCTGGTTCCACCACCTCTATTACATCCAATCCACCTACTTTAAGATGTATAGACGTCAGGCTCTGGGCTGATGGCTCGGAGCCTGGAGCCTGTTTCCGATTCTGTGTCTCCCTCTCTCTCTGCCCCTCCCCCGTTCATGCTCTGTCTCTCTCTGTCCCAAAAATAAATAAAAAACGTTGAAAAAAAAATTAAAAAAAAAAAGATGTATAGATGTAAGAGTCTCTCAGGCGTCCTGGTGTTCTGTGCAGAGGGTTCTTTGCAGGGCTATGGATGTCCTATGGGTTGTAGCTTAAAGGGGAGAGACAAAGGGAATGACTCATTCTGTCATGATGCTGATGTCACTCTTAAAAAAGGTAAGGATTTGAGACTACCTAATAAGATGCACTTTTTGAGTAATGAATTTGCAGGTTTATCTCATCTCTCTTGGTCATTCCCCTTTGTCACTAGTGGTATGTTTTTGACAGGTAATGGAAAGGAGGGAGCAATCTGATTACAGATGGAAAAAAACCCCTGAATCCTAAGAAAGTTGCCTTTCTAATAGGTTCTGAAGTGTTTAGGGAGTATGTGTACTACAGGCAATATGACTACTTATGTCTAATAACTTCAGTAGGTCTTAGGGCATTTGTTTTTCAAAGACAATGTACTATTGAGACTATAAACCATTCCCCCTCATTTATTCCTGTGGCAAAGCAAGAAATTTTTTCACACACTTCCTCACATCCTGTCAGACTTTGACATCCAGAACTCGAGCATTGCAAAGAATAACACAGTAGGTGTTTGGCAACTACTGGAATGTATGCTTTGGTGGGGCAGTACTCTGGTCTGAATGTTTGCATTTCCTCAAACCCCTGCTAAATTCACATACTGATATCCTAATCCCCGAACATGATGGTAATATTAATAGATGGGGACTTGGGTGGGTGATTAGATCATGAGGGTGGAGCTCTCATGAATGGGGTCAGTGCTTTTATAAAAGAGATCCAACAGGGCTCCCTAGCCCCTTTCTCCATGTGAGAACACAAGAGGTCTGCAACCTTGAAGAGGGCTGTCTGTCAACTGTATTGGTATCCTGAGCTCAGGATTCCAGTCCCCAGCACTGTAACAAATAAATGTATCATTTTATAAGATACCCAGTCTATGCTATTTTGTTATAGCAGCCCAAAGGCACTAAGACAGGTAACACAGAAATTCGTGAGCCCATGGCAATTGTTAGTTGTACATGTGACCATGACTTTCAGCTCCTTGTTACTTCCATCCAAACCTCACTTGCCACAGGTAGAATCTGTGTCTGGAGCCTCAATTCCTAGGGTCTGTATTCAAGTCCTGACTCTCAACTGTGCACTGAATTTCTCTCACTAAGCGAGACATGCACATAATAAAAATATCTGTTTTGCTTTCTAAAAAGATTTGTTCGAAGCATCAGATGTAATAATACATGCAAAATCCATTTATCATAAGTTGTGTAATTCAATGCAAATACAAGGTAATAATATGATAATAAAAATAAATATACTGAATGTTGTACTGGCAAATGAAAATTAATGTAGCAAGGTTTTTTATTTATCCCAAACAATTTTAAACAAAAAAGGCACCACTATTTTTTAAATGAGAATGCACTTTAATTTTAGCTCTTTTACCCAAATATATTCCTAATAATGGCCTATATTTTTGTAGAGTTATGTTTTTAATAAGTTTTATAATATTAAACAGGATAGAGTCCCTAAATGTAAGAAAACTTCTGACTCTATAAAATTATAAGAAGAGTTCATCATTTCAATTCAATTTCTAATCTAATGACAGACTTTTATTGTCATATGATTAGCAGGTAGTGTGTCAGATATGTCTTTGTAAATGAAATCTAACTACCCAGTAAGAACCGAGGCGACACGTACAAAGAGTTTAATGCAGGTCAGGCTGTGGTAGATAAGAATTTTTAAGCTTACCACATGCCTTAAAAGTCTGAGAAAATTTTGAAACTGAAGATACTGATTGATGACTGTGATAACATTCTAAGTATAGTAACAGTGATAAAGAGCTGAAAAATCAAATTGATTCCCCTGGAAGGCAGGGACATATTAAGAAATGTCAAGTTGGTAGGGGTTCTTAGAGGAAACAAGATGTATAATTTTTGAACAGTAGGTTATGAGGACTGTGGCAGTGGGTAATTTTGACAATGCATTTGTGGTGGTTATGCATCAGAACAGGTTAAATCACTTTTACAAAACACTTTTTCTTCCTTATAACCCAACCGTTGAATATTTATATCTTATAGTTTAAAATATTTGGGGAGTTTCATTTAATTTTAAAAATTAGCAAGCATTGACTATTTCTAATTAATTAAAATAATGTTCAGGGGTTTGTCTACATGCATCAAATAATGAGGCAACTAAAATTCAATAGTAATTAGAGAATTTTAGAGGGATACTGTTGGCTTACATTGTTGTGAAAAAAATGTATAGGCAGTGCTAAAAATAGTGTGATTTAAAAGCTATTATACAATCCTAGAGCTGGGACAGGAAAACTTAAGATGAGCCTGGGGCATCTTGTGTTAACAGAAAATAAAAATACTTTAAAAAGGGGGTGGTATCCAAAAGGCCTACTAGCTAAATGGAAAGAGCTCCTGGTGACCAAAGCTGAAGCAATGAAAGCAACAAGATAAATAACATAAGTAAATACATAAGTGAACAAATAAATAAGTTTTTAGATTGTGCCCCTAAACTAAAATAAATACCTATGAATCCATACTGACACAGATACATAAGTGGATCAATACATAAATGGAGTCGAAATGATAGCTCTTTCTACGTAAGAATTCCAGTGAATAAATGTAGGAGGAATGAAAGAAATAGAACATCCTCATTAGAACACCAAAGCCGTAATTGCTTTACTCAAGATCCACTGACGGATGCTAAAACTGGTGAGTAAAGGTTGAAACAAAAAGTGGATATTTGCAGTCTCAAAGTATCTCCCTCCCCAAATGTGTAATTACAAAGGGAAGATAATATCACAGTGAAGAATCCTGACAGACACTACATTAACAAAATGATCAAGGTTAATTTCACTGATAATATACATCAATATGATGTACCCCAATGTGATGCACTGAGAAGGGCACATCACCTCTCTGATATCTTTTCCAATAACATATAAATTCAATCTAATAATAAGGAAACATTAGATAGACCCAAATTATGGGACAGTATATGGAATAACTGACCATTACGCTTCAAAAGTGTCAAGGTCAAAGAAGACAAGGAGGGGCGCCTGGGTGGCTCAGTTGGTTAAGCGTTCTACTCTTGTTTTCAGCTCAGGTCATGATCTAATGGTTTGCAAAACCGAGTTCCTTGTAGGACTACTGGCTGCGTGCCAACAGGGAGGAGCCTACTTGAAATTCTCTCTCCTCCCTTCCCCGCTTGTGCTCATTCTCTCTCTCTCTCTCTCCCTCTCTCTCAAATAAATAAACATGAAAAAAAATTTAGAAAAAGATAGGGAAAGACTGAGGAACTGTCACATATTGGAGAAGACTAAGAACACACACAAGTACATAAAATTCAGGGTTCTGGAGTGGATCCTTGAACAGGAAAAAAGTGCTGAGGAAAAAAACTGGAGAAACTTGAATAAGTTCTGTACTTTACTGAATATTATGCACCCAGGTTAATTTCTTAGTTTTCATAAATGGTATATGATTATGTAAGATGTTAACATAAGAGGAAACTGGGTGAAGGATATATGGTAATTATACTATTTTTGCAACTCTTCTATTAAGTCTAAATTTATCTCAACATAAAAAGTTAAAAAATAAAAGCTATGATGACAAAACTTACATATGCAATTGTAAGATAATCACTAACACTTACATAGCAACATGTGCTAGGCACTGCTTTAAAAGCTTTACATATATTAACTCAAAATGTTTACAACATTACCTTGTAGCTCTTATTTTAAAGATGAGAAGACTATGAAAAGAGGATACATAAGGTCAGTTAATAGTGGAGCTGGGACCTTAGCCCAGATTTTAACTCTAAAGTAAATATTCTTTGTCCTTTGACAATGTGTTTGGTCTTTAAAAATCATTTAGTGCCAAATAAGCTAGGTAGCTTGAAATAAAAAAAAATAAGGTGTGGTCATATAGGAATGACTCTAGTAGTCTTTTGTCTTATTATAGGTTCTATTTTTAAATTTTAAAGAAAAGGTTTTAATCATCTCAGTCTGTTAAACACATGACATATATATGCTGCATGTATATGCAACCTACTTTTTCAGTAAACATTAGATCATGGGTATTTTCCTTATCTATAAATACTCATCTGCCTCATTTTTAATATGAATGACATTTATTTCTGTGAATATATTAGACTTCATACAATCAAATATCTGTCTTTGGGCATTCGGTTTTATTTTTTTAGAAACAATACTTCTATGAACATTCTTGTATATACATTCTTGTATCATTTTTATTTATACATGTATGTATTTATTCATCCTTTTTCTCATTCATTAATTCAAATATATTATTTTTCCTACTATGTATCAGGCACTGTTCTAAGTGCTAGAGATACAGCAGAGAACAAAAGAATGTTTCTCTTGCCCTCAAGGACCTGATACTCATGGAATTGCTGAGTCAATAGTTACATGCATGTTTACATCTTTTTTTTTAATGTTTATTTATTTTTGAGACAGCATGAATGGGGGAGGGGCAGAGAGAGAGGGAGACACAGAATCTGAAGCAGGCTCCAGGTTCCAAGCTGCCAGCACAGAGCCCAACGTGGGGCTTGAACTCACGGACTGTGAGATCATGACCTGAGCCGAGGTCAGATGCTCAACCGACTGAGCCACCCAGGCACCCCTCTGCATGTTTATATCTTGTGGCCCATTCGTCACATTATTGCCTAAGGAGTTATAGCAATGTGCAAGCCCATCAGAAATGTTTCAGAATCCAGGTAAACTGATTCCTCAATATTTCCCTGTCTATTCCTTAGATTGGATAATTTCTGTTTCTCTATCTTCAGGTTCACTTAATCTTTAGGTATCTTCAATCTATTGTTCACTCTATCTAGTGAAATTTTATTTCAGGTATTGCATTGTCCAGTTCCAAAGGTTCATTTTTTGACTGTTCCTGTTTTTTCAGCTGACGTATTTGTTATTGCATTAATGCAGAACGTAGTTTTCTTACATCCTTGAGCATTGTTGCAATGGCTGTTTGAAATCCTCATTTACTCATTCCAACACCAGGGTCACTTCAGAATTGGTCTTTATTAGTTGTCTCTTTATTGAGTATGGATCTTGCTTTCTTCTTTCTTTTAATGTAATTCATGAATAGCACAATGTAGAGACTCTAGATTCTGTTATGTTCTTCCAAAGGTGTGCATATATTCCTCTAGAATCTGCCTCTTTGTAGCTATTGTCCACTGTCTTCAGATTGTTTTGTCTTTTGCCCAGAATTTACAGTTGTTGTATTTGAGACTTCAACAGGAGCTACTTGGCCATGACCAAAAACATAATTCCATGTAAACTGATTCTTGAGAGTATTTCCCCAGTGTATTTTAAAATGCTTTGAGCGCCCGAGTATTATTTTGTAGATGGACCATTACTGGACATATAAATTATTTGGACTTTTTAAAATTTCACTACTTTGTGGCTATGTCCTATAAGTAGATATGATTTTTTTCTTGCTCACTTTTAAACCTATTAATGTGTTTGATAATCCGAAAAGGTTTTCTTTCTCATAAATTAGATCAAAATTTAAAAAAAATTACATTGCCTTTGCTAAGAATCGTCTATTGTGTAATTGGTACGAATTCTCTGTAGGAGATAGAACGACTTTTAATGTTAAAAAATTAAAAAGAAAGCAGAAAACGTAGAAGGGATCAACTGCTATTTATGACTATGTTTCCTAGCGCCTAATTTCTATTTCTGGACATCTCAATCCACCCATCCTAGTCTTAAAGTTTTATCCTTACGCACTATTTCTAATGAGGCACAGTAGAATGTAGATGTTTTCAGATTTATGGCGTACCCTACATCTGTTCATAGTGATCTTCACGTAAGAAGAATAAATATAACACTTTCTGTGCTACCTGCTAATACATTGTTAACAGTGAGAGATGGGAGGTATTGATTTAGGTTATTTAATAACGACCTACATATTTGGAAATGAGTTGAAATTTTTACACCCATCCATACCCATATTACAAAAAAAAGTCCCCTACATATGCATATACATAGGACCTTCTATCTATATCTGTATATATATTTTTATCTTGTGTGAATTAAAATCAGATTAACACATATATGATCTACCAATCCATAATATTCAGGTAAATTGTCACAATGTTAGTGGATTCTGAGGATCTTCCCTGAGGAATCTAGCAAGTATTAATGTTTCACTGGGAAATTGTGTTGTACATTTTCCCCTGCCCTCAATTATATTATTTAATTAAATTTTTGTAATCATCCCCACACATAATTTTTTAATTTTTTTTAACATTTATATATTATTGAGAGACAAAGAGACACAGAGCATGAGCAGGGGAGGGGTAGAGAGAGGGGGAGACACAGAATCCGTAGCAGGCTCCAGGCTCTGAGCTGTCAGCACAGAGCTTGATGCGGGGCTCGAACTCACAAACTGCGAGATCATGACCTGAGCTGAAGTCGGTCGCTTAACCAACTGAGCCACCCAGGCAACCCATCTTAGAAAAATAAGCATACTCTCTATTTTGTTATTTTTTTGTAAATACATTATGTCTATCCAGCTCACTTGAAGTACTTTACATAAATGAAACTCAAAGTACTTGTACTAGATACAGTAGATGATTCAGAGTTGAAAAGAATGACTAAGTCATACATTGTCACTACCATATTAGAGTTTAAAGACAAGGGAAACACTAAAATACTAGTTGTATTTTAGTTGTAAAACTAAAATTGTACTAGTTGTATTTTAGTTGTAAAACTAAAATACTTAACATAGTGTTATTAGTCTAGAAATAGATCCTGTTATATATAAGAATTTGCTATCTTTTATGTACTATGTTAAATATATGATAAATAGCATTGTAAATCACTAATAGAAGAGAAGGCCATTCAATAAATGGTTAAGGGATAAATATCTAAAGGAAATAAAATTTATAATTTCATCATTATCAGTTCACTAAATATTCAATTAAACACTAGAATATTTTTAAACTGCTGAATAGGAAAGCTAAGGAAACAGAATAAACACAAGGAAGAAATAAACTGCAGGGAAGAAAACATTTTAATTATCTGAAACGTCATTTTCAGCAAACATTAAAAACAATACAAATATTTATTTGCTAAAGGATTCATAAATACCAAAAATATATTAGCATTCAGCAGATAAATGGACAAAGACAGGAAGTGATTGTGACAAAACATGTAATTAATAAATCTATTAAAAACTAATTAACCCTACTTGTATTTAAGGAATTATAAATTGAAATGACATTAAAGATCTATTTCCAATCCCCAAATTAGCAATTAATAAACAATAATACTATCTTCCATATTCTCAGTTGTATTTTGACTGGTAAAAATCTTTTAGAAAGTAATTGGAAGTTTGTGTCAGAAACCATATACATGATAACGTTATTTGTTATTATTTCCTTGACAAAGAATGAATTAATTGGAAAGAATCCAAAATGTGAAAAAAATACACCTACATGGGGATGTTTGTTTCAATATTTTTTAAGACAGAGTATTTCACACTTCCTAGAGGCTCATCAATAGAAAAATACTTAGGTACATTATGGTACATCCACACAGACACTTAGACTGGCATTACAATAATGGTCACTCAAAACCTATAAGGTCATAGCAATATGTTTATTATATACTATTAAATTAAATATTAGCATATAAAATTATAAAAACAGTATGAGTATAGCTATAAGCTAAAAGAAGCTATAGCTAAAAGAAGGACACTTACAAAAAGAAAATGAAAGTAAATACTTCATTATTGTAAGAGTATGTGCATTATGAAAGAAACACCATGAATAATTTTTGTCCTCCTTCTTCTAGTCCTCAAATTTGCTATTATATGAATATTACTTTTTTAAATGCAAGAACAAATGTTAAGGTATAAAAAGAAAAAAAGAAAAAAATGTGTATCTTTAATACTAGAGATACCCTACTGTGAATTCTACATGTTTAATAGTTTCATCATTTTACTAATCACTTTTTTTCTTATAAAGACGAATTTTCAACAGGTGGCAAATACAAGAATCTCTCTGGTTCTCAAGATTTCTATAGCTCTTAAATTATAAACTGAGTCTTTAAACTGTATATAAGGCAAAATATTTTAAAAGCAAAAATGTTTAATAATACACTTTACCAATACAATCTAAAATATGGATGAGTGTAAAAATCAAAATGATGGATGAAATACCTCAGTTATATCACCTTGGTGTTTCAACTCAGGAAATTCCTGGGGAAAAAAGTAGCCTCCTGACTCCATGGGAAATATATGTGCATGACCATAGACCACCGAAACCAATAAAAACAACCATCAACCCACCACATGCCTTTGCAATGACACCACATTATGATTCCTCTTATACTACAGACTAGATATAGGAGAATTCAAGAAGAAAATTGATTTTAAAAAATATGGCTCTTTTATCTGATTAGATTTTATAGTTTGTCAGCGGCAAAATATTTCTACACTTCCGTATCATCAGAATCAGTCTTGAGATTTTCAGCTTCCAGCATGTAAATCAAAATTCATTGTTATCATTAATTTTTTTTAAGGCATAGCTTTTTCATCTCATTTGAGACAAAGTGCGTTTATCCTCAAATAACAGTTTTGAGGAACAGGTTGTAGACACCATTTACAGTAGAGATATGTACCTTTCTTATTCTCAGGATTTGATCACATATGAGAAACTTTAATTGGGTTGAGGGCAGACCTCCAGTTTCGTTCTTGGATTGTAATGGCTCTGGAATCTTAAATAGTTCAGAATTCAGATTTCAGACATCTGTTATCAATTTTGTCTCCTTTGATTTCTTGCACTGTTATCACTAAACACTTGATGTAAAGACAAAATCTTGTTGAACTTATGAACTTAACATTTTTAGCATAGTGATTATAATCAAGAATATTTGATAAATTTTGTCTGAAGCATCAAATAAATATTTTATATTTAGAGGGGAAGAAGTCTTGAAAACTGTCCTCCAATTGCACTCCATCTCACTAAAATTGAAAACTTTAACTTGCTTTAGGGGAACAGCTAATTAGAGGTAGAGTTCTGACAGAAAGCCTATCTCTCAACTCCTGTTCGGTACTCTATCCAATACATTATGTTGCTACTGAGGATAACTTTAATTCGGATGTTCTTTAGTTAGTATTAAAATACAATCATTTCCTAAATATACTAGTGAAAAATAGTTTTTACTTTCTAAATATAACCAGCTCTGAAAGGGATTGTTCCAAGTTTTATCGTTATTTTAATAACTGGTTTTTAAAATTACCAATCTGTATTTTAAAAATTTTACTCAGAAGATTCAAAACAACAAACATGACATAAAAAAACAAAAACAAAAAACCACTTTCACCAACACCACCATTGCCAAAATATGTATTATTGTATTTAAAAAAATGTTTATTTACTTATTTTGAGAGAGACAGAAAGAGCGAGCAAGCAGGGGAGGGGTAGAAAGAGAGGGAGACAGAGAATCCCCAGCAGGTTCCATGCTGTCAGCACAGAGCCCAGCTCATGGCTGGAACCCACGAACCGTGAGATCATGACCTGAGTCGAAATCAAGAGTCAGACACTTAGCCGACAGAGCCACCCAGGCACCCCCATAAAAGGGTTATTTTTAAAGAAATAATTTATGAACATCAGTTAGAACTTTCTAAGTGACCTTTTGCTAATATTCTAACTATATCTCACTTCTTGAAATAATGCAGATGTTTAGCATAATAGAAAATGCATATTGCAAGTGACAGTGAAATGCATTGGCATATATGATCCACAAACATAAGGCAAGGAATAACATTTTTTGTGAATCACAATACCCTCTCTATTGTATTCCCAAAACTCTCAATTATAAGCATATCTAAACCTTTCAGTCCAATAATAATTGATTTAATAATAGATATCCTAAAGCAAAATAAGATACTGAAGTGCTTCTGAACACCAGAGATAAACTAAATAGTATTGAAAATATTTTTATACTATGCTCATTTCAATATATGTGAATCTTTTGGATGCATAATGAATGTATATTATTATATTATGACATTTTATTAATATGCATATTTGAGTCCTCAAAAATTCTATCTAAAATAATAGATTGGAGAACATTTATCACGAAGTGTTTTTTTTCCCCTCCATTATATACCTACATGATTTTTTTTTTAGATGCTGAAGAGGGCATTAAGATTTTTAGGAGTATTTCAACTCAACAGCATCCCAATAAAAATCAAGGCTCAAAGGTCCTCCTTTTGTTACCTTTTTTGTCATTTTCATATGGACTATTCACAGGTCACCATTTATAAGACATGTACAAAGACAGGCTTATCATGATTTAGTTGTTAATTAACTGTTTTGGCTGGAAACTTTCAGTTGTTAGGATAGAATACTAAATTTCAACCCGGCTATAGAAATTTTTTGTTTGTATTCACTATTTGCATGCAGAATGATTTTGAAACTAAAATTGAAGGCTTCTAATTTTATGCAGAATGACAGCTATGTATTTCCATAAATGTAGGAGCATTTTGATATGAAACTGTTATTTCTCATCTGAAGTCATAATTGTTCAGTCTGAAAGTAGGTCATGGGAATGAATAATAATAATAATTTGCCTTTTTGAGATCATGGCAATAATAAGCATAATTTTCAGAGCTGCATATAAGCAAAAGGAGCTTTGCCTGTAGGCAGCATGACATGATGGTTATGAGGGGAGGAGGATTGTGAATCGCTGACAGGTGGATTACCCATCTTTGCAGCCATCTTGTTTCTCTGCCCTTTCTTTCTGCATAACTGTAGCCTCTAGCCAGCTCCCTGCCATTGCTTTACTGGAGACTGTGACAAAGAGAGCAAAATAGAGGTCAGTGTAGGAATCCCAAGGGGTTAATACGTTTTATTATAAAGCTCGGTGGCACGACTATTTAGTTGTGACATGTCGTTTTTAAAGCAATCTGTTTCCTTTTAGAAGAATCCATTTCTCTGGGTTGTCAAGAAGTAAAAAGGTTTTTTGTTGTTGTTAAATGATGTTTTAAAATCCCGTCCAATTTATGTTAAAGAAGGTAGCTAGGATGGTTGAGACTGAAAGACAGTGATACATGAAGAGGAATAAAAGAACACAGCAAACATAAGGTCTGGCAACAACCATGATGGTTGTTCAGCTGCCAACAGCAGTAATAAGAACTAGTTGTACTGGGTGAGAAAGCTGTTTAATTCAGATGCATCCAATAAAATACACATCCTTCCAAAGAGATATGGTGTATAAATTTATACTGTAAAGGAACCATCTCCAGTTCCAATGCTGAATGACTCGCAAAAAAACACTTAAATTCTTTAAGCTCATAGACATGGGAAAGAATGTGTCAAATTGTGGAAGTCAGTAGAGGTTTTGCCTGAAATAAAGGGCTTTGTGTGTGTGTGTGTGTGTGTGTGTGTGTGTGTGTGCACGCGCATGTGTGTTTGCTTAGGTAAAATCACATGAGTTCATTTGGGCTCTGTAGCATTTTCTGGTGATCCAGTAATCATTTTCAGTTACCCCACTTAGCTGTATGGTGTAGGTATCTGCAATCAAAAGCTGTTCTATTTAAGACTATACATGTACTAACCTGGACTGGAAAAGGAAATTCCCTTATAAAAGTGATGGTATTATCTTTTGCACAGGGGACTGTCTGTCATGTGTTCAGACCATAATACTAACACTCATTTCAAAGACCTACCCCTCAGTTGTTTTTCAGATAATGGTGAGAGTTTTGTTCAGAACCACCCACACACGTTTGTCTAATTCCTGGGTGATCAACAGAAGGCATTTCTGAAAAGGCTGCCTGGATTGGAGATAAAGCCTATGCCTTTGGTACAGACATTCTTCTCAGCGCAAAATCTAACTGGCCTTTATGGATATTGCATTAGCATCATGCACAAAATGTTCACCTGCCTTACTCTTGAACCCTTTTTCCTGACCCTAAACGAATGCTTTTTGGAGATATAAATGTGTGAAAGGTAGTCATTTATATAAACCTGGAGAAATACAAGGAGATAGCATTGGAAGAAAATTGTTATTGCACTCTGATCTTGAAGGAAAATTGATTTATTATTATGAAATAACAAAGTACTCTTAAGGCTAAAACCTTCTTGCCCTCCCTCAACCTGACAAAAAGGTTTACTTCCAAGTTATAAACCCATCCAAAGCATGGCCTCTAATGGGAAATCTGAGAGCTCCTTCACACATGGCAATAGAAGCCACTCTGCTAATAAAAGGCTTCATTAAAATATGGTCAGAAATCTGTGTGCTATGGCAGTTTTCGGCTACAAATTAAAAAAGAATTGGTTGCGCCTGTAATGAGAGTTCAATGACATGATCTTGGAAAAAACTAGAAGGAAATTAAATATTGAATCTTTTGTCATTCAGTGTCCATCTTGAAGGGAATAATGTATGGACTGGAGAGGAGAATAGTGCGGATTAACAGACATGGCCTGCCCTCTGTTTATTTTTTACGGCTAAGTAGCTGTTTTGCAACCAACCGTTTCTCCCTCCATGTTTAGTTCTGCGATGAAATAGGATGATGCAAGACCACTTGTTCCACACAACACAGAGATGTTGGGAAGGTTGACAGGTAAAGCCAACAAAGAACTGTGAACTCTCTGGACACATTAGTAATATTGTACGCTGCTCATTCTCTGAACTATTGATCAGGTGCAATGGCCTAAATAATGGAAAGCAGCAAATACATACCTTGATCTCTCAGTCCCCAGCTGGGAGCATTGCGGGCTAATAACAATACCTCCCTAGATTCTCTTTAACTTGATGCGGTATTTTGTTGGATTTTCAAGTTATCTGAATAATCAGAAAATCATTTCAGATATTTATAGAGCAAAGGGTTTCAAATCCCTTCAGAGTATTTCATTTGATCAAAGCCCAACCCTAAAATAGTTTCTCTTTCTCAGGTGTTCTATGCCCTTTGCCCAGCACATCCTTCTTCCCCTGTATACCTAGCTTGACCTTTATTTTTGCCTCTAAAATTCTCAAATCCAATTTTGCCTGGCTGAAATGTCCACAAACCTTGAACAGTAAGGATGATTTACTTCTGGCCAGTGTCCAGGGCCATTTGTCAACCTCCCCAACACAGTCTCAGAACTTACCAGGACAGTGGGTGTGAGTGGCCCCCACAGAGGGTCCTGGGGACTCCTCAAATCCAACACATTCAGATTTAGAAAGGTTGAGTTTTTCTAATACCTCACGCTCAAATGAAACCTGATTATACTATCCCTAAATAAACTCTCCAGCTCTGTCCTAATCAAGTCACAATAATGCCCATCATGCAGAAAAGACAAAATTGCTTCTAGCACACTGCCTCACACCTTGCAGTGAGTAATAAATACTTGATGAATGAATATGCAATAAAGTGCACTAAATGGCAGAATGCATATTCTACGGCCAAGGTCAAAGCAATTACTTTTTTGGAAGCAGGCTTCGAGGGGAAGTAACAGTTACTTAAATCACTGTTCTACTTAAATACATAAATGAAATGGTTTTATTTATCATGGAAGCTTTATATTTGAGAGAAGTCATCCATTTTTAGTTTATTAGTATTTATCTCTTTTAATTATATTTTGCATCAAGACAATATTTAAATAAATATTTTTGCAATTCCACAATTTTTATGTATATTCACATTAGTTTCCTTTTCCTGTTGGGCCTGAGTCTCTATGTCATATCCTCCAATAGTTCCTTCATCTCTGTTCTCTGCTTTCATTTTATGCAGCTTTTTTCCCCAGACATGTTGTATCCTTTCAAAATGTGGGTTGGTAAGATGAAAGGTGGGAGGAACAAAATATTATTGAGTTTTTCCTATACATATTTGGTGTACCTCATTTTCTTTGAACCTTCAGAATAGTACTGTTGGGTAAACATTAGCTGCCCCAGCTTACAGATGTGAAAAATAAGTATCAAAAAGTGTTATAACTTCCCACAGATTAATAAGTGTCAGCAACAGGAGAAGACAAAGGAAGCAAAAAAAATGACAGTTAAGAAATGAAAAATAAGAGATAATATTAAAGTAGTCTATTTAGCACTACAAATTGGGACATTTGTTATGATTTCCAATTGCTGGACACTTGAAGCTTTCCTCCCTAGCTCTATATCCCAGTTATGTTTCAGGAGCCACAGGGCAGGAAAACAGGAGGCAACACAGGAAGGTGACTGCAGTAGTAAAGGGAAAGAAGAAGTGAAGAGTGCCTAAAATGTACAGCCATAACCCCCAGATAGGTTTTACAATGACTCAAGATATGTTGTCCTTGATAGCCATCATGGTAGGTGGTGATATTATACTGTCTTGGAGATTTGGTGAAGCTTTGTTTTTGTTTTTGCTTTTGTTTTTATTTAATTTAAAAAATTTTTTAATGTTTATTTATTTTTGAGAGAGAGAGAAAGAGTGAGAGACAGAGGGGATGAGCGGCTGGGGGCGGGGGGGCAAAGAGACAGAAAAAGAGAGAGAGAGAGAGAGAGGATCTGAAGCAGGCTCCATCCTGACAGCACCAAGCCCAACTCAGGGCTCAAATTCAATGAACCAGGAGAGCGTGACCTGAGCCACTCAGGCACTTAACTGACTGAGCCACCCAGGTGCCCCTGGTTTTCAATATCTGAGGTTAATCTGCAGTATAGCTGTGTATTTCCTGGGTTCCTCCCTCTTGTATACCTGCTAGTTACATTAATTTTTGACCCATCGTGAGAATCAGACAGGAAACAGGTATCTGAGAAATCAGATCCAGAAATCCAAAAGCCCTTTGTCTCTCCACCTAGATGTCTCTTATACTTCAAACACAGCATGCTCCAAACTGAATATATTCTGACCTTTGGCTATTCATCTTTCATTTTTAACTTTTTAAATGAGTGTTACCCCCACCTACCCAGTCACCCAAGCTGGTAACCTGGGTGTAAGCCTTTGGAGGCAATGACATAGTAGTTAAGAGTGCAGCTTTTTTAGTAGGTGGTTTCTAAGGTCAATGGTTGGAGTTTGGAATTTGGCTCTGATGCTAACAGTGTAACTTTGAAAGAGTGACTTACTTCTTTAAATCTCAGTTTTTTCATAAATAAAATGGATGTAACAATCACACCTTCTTCTTATTTTTGTTGTTCAGGTCACATGATATAATCTAAGTAAAGTACTTAACACAGTGACAGGCATCTATTAAGACCCAGAAAAAATTAATTATGGTTATGACCATGATGATTAAAGATGATCTTTGACTTTTTCCTCAACCTACCCTTCAGGAAAAAGTCACCAAATCCTGCACATTCTAAGTACTTCAGATCTTCACTTCTTTTTTTTAATCCTTTTTTTTAATGTTTACTATTTTTGAGAGAAAGAGACAGTAAATAGGGAAGGGGCAGAGAGAGAGAGGGAGACAGAATCCAAAGCAGGCTCCAGGCTCAAAGCTGTCAGCACAGAGCCCGATGTAGGGCTCGAACTCACAGACCGTGAGATCATGACCTGAGCTGTAGTCAGACGCCCAACTACTGAGCCACCCAGGCGCCCCCAGATCTTCACTTTATGTCTATCACTTTACCTCAAGCTCTAATTATTTTTTGCATAATCATTATTGTAAGGGCTCCTCCCCTGTGTCTTTATTTCTTGCTTAACCTACCTCCATTCGTCCTTCATGCTGCCCCAGAAGCATAAATACAATTTTGTTTTCTTCTGCTTAGAATTCTGAAGTAGCTTGCCTAGTGTTTATAGATCCCAAACTCCTTTTTATGTCATAGCAAGTCTTGCATGATATGGACCCTGAATATTTATCTAACCACATCTTTGGCCTCCTGCCACTCACACCCTTTACTCCCGTTTATGCAAAATGTGAATGAGAAGGAACCAAAGTCATTTCACTTCTTCACGTCTTCACTTGTACCCTTACTTCTGCCTGAAATGTCGTGCCAATTTATCCAACTTTCAAATTCCTACTCACTAAATTCCCATAAAGCACCTCCACTTCTTCTTTCCTTCCATTCCCAGTCCCTGAAAGGAAGCTGGTTGCTTTCTCTTGTAGGACATGCTATATTTAGTATAGATTTCCACTACAACGCTCTCACAGGGTGGTACAATAGTAAGCATTCAACAACAACAATAATAACAATTATACAGCTAGTCTGGTCCTACTGGATGTCAATATCTAGCACACCACTTACCGGAAACCTGAGTGGAAGCCTTGGGTTGGAACTAATGGAGGATACTGGCTCACCAAGAGGAAAAAGGAAGGCATTCAAACTAGTTAGCTTTCAAGTGTAATTCATTTCCAGAGACTCAAGTTTATAGGGATGGAAAAGTCTTCTGTCTCCTGCAAGTTTTGGGGGGTCAGAGGAGGAGTCCCTAAGTCATTCATTGTCCTGGAAGATTATATATATTGATTCTCATTCTTCTTTGATGTTCATTAAAGATACAGTCTCATAGATACTTCAGAGTCATATAGTATATTAGCTTGACATTGTTGCCATTCAAATTACCACAGATTTACTAGCTTAAAATAATTCACATTTATGATCTTAAATTTAAGTCTGACGAGGGTCTCACTGGGCTAAAATCAGGTGCCAGGAGGATTGCATTCCTTCCTGCAGTCTCTAGGGTAAAATCTGTTTCCTTGTTTTTTTTCAGGTTGTTGACAGAGTTCAGTTTCTTGCAGTTGTAGGGCTGGTGTTTAGTTTCTCAGTTGGCCATCAGCTGAATGCCATCCCTAGCTTCTAGGATCTCTCACTTTGAGTCACTCCTGCTTATGCTTCCCTCTTGTATCTCTCTGACCAAGGTCTTTTAAATAACTATATGTGGGTGCCTGGGTGGCCCAGCCAGTTAAGCATCCAACTTCAGCTCAGGTCATAATCTCCCAGTTCACGAGTTCGAGCCCCATGTCAGGCTCTGTACAGACAGCTGAGTCTAGAGCCTGCTTCGATTCAGTCTCTCTCTCTCTCTCTCTCTCTCTCTGCCCTCCCCAGCTCATGTTCTGTCTTTTTCTCTCTCTCAAAAATAAATAAACATTAAAAGCATTTTTTTAATGAAGAACTAATAAGATTAGACTGAGCCCATCTCGTTGTCACACCTGTGAAGTTCCTTTTGCCATGTAGGTAACATATTCACGGGTTCTTGGGATTTGGGCATGGTCCACTTTGGGGGAGCATGTTTTGCCCACTATATATAGAATCCAATAATTACTGTCAGTGTGATCCTTCTGAAAGCTAGGAGGCTTCTGATGTGTAGAATAAAATCTCCCTGGTTCTGAGAAATAGGATAATTGAATCCTCTGAACATCTTGTTGTGAGGTATCTGAAAGAACCAGAGGTAGACTTCCATCTCTAGTGTAGCAAGGTTTTGGGATCGCCTGAGTAAGTTTCTCATGCCCTGGGAAGGCATTTTACTTCCCTAGTATTTAAGATTGTATTTGGCATGTGTTAGTTTGATTTACAAAATGCAGGCCTGTGGGACAAAGTTGGTATGTCTCTATTAGGCATACCAACATTACCTCTGACATTACCTCTACTTTTTCATTCTCCTTTCCATTCCAGTCTTTGGTTTCAGTTCCCAACCACTCAGTGGACATTGCATTCTTCATTATAAGGTGCTACTCGGCCCTAAAATCTCCAGCTCTCTCAATCCAGCCTTCTGATCTAACGTAATTTTCAATCCCTCTTCTCACCTAGTCACCCTCTCCCTCAGCTAGAGACTGTGACTCTCAATTCCCATTTCACCCAAATAAATACTTCCTTCCCTGTCACACTCCTTTTTCCTCTTCCTTGAACTGGACTGTTCCTTGGTGTTCCCAAACCTATAGTTTGATTCTCAAACCTATAGCTGAATATATCCCATCAAATCTTCACAATAAAGTATTCTGATGTCTTATTCTGATGCTGTTTCCAAGGTCTTCAAAGATCTCCTTGGTCAGAATCAGGGTTCTTTCATCCAGAAGCATGCACCTTACTTCTCTTCTGCATTTGTCTACTTCCTTCTTGAGACGCTATTCACTGACCCTGTATGTTTTTACTCTTCCAGTTTTCACATATTTTTAAATTCCTTACCATCCATATTGACTTTTTTGCCTCATAATAAGATCCCTCAAGATTCAGTTCTACTGCTTTACCTTCTGGCAGCCCTGGTAGAGGTCATCACCTGAGTAGCACCTCGATGCCTTTATAAGAAAATCTTCCAGCACCCACTATCTTCCTAAATAACCATCACATTAAATTGAGGTAGTAAGATTTGGAATCTCCCCTCAACGGGTACTCTTCCATATTGCTCCTGCCTTCCTATAAGTCTATCGCTTAACAAACACCCTTGCTGATGCCCACTGCAGCTTTGTAGAATCTTGAAATTAGAATTCGAATATGAATATCTAAGATTGGATAAGTTGTTTAGTGACCAAGTATCATCTCCGTCACCACCAGGCATGGCTTGTCCAAATAAGAAATTTTGCTTTTAGAATGTGCACCTTAAATTAAGTGGCAATTTACATTTCTATCTCATTATGTCTAGGTTAGGTATAATATACAGATACCCTCATTTAAATGTAAAACAAGTAAAGCATTCTTGCTCTAATAGAGAAGGCAAGATAAACAATAGATTATCTTACAAGAGGAAAGCCTTGTTCACTGAACTGGATAAGCTTTAGGGACTCAGTTCTATAAGGAAACCATAGATTTTTTTCTCTCCTTGCCATGAACATCTACCGCTCATGTTACAAATCAATATTAATAGAATAGCATGGTGTTCTTGCCCCCTTTAGACTACATGAGTCATGGCAATCAATCAGATTTGCATTCATAAAAGCCATGGTATACTGTAAAAAGCTAATATTGGGGAGAAAAAAGAATTTAAAAGTCATACATAAGAGAAATGCATTTTGAGATTATACTTGAATTGCCATGAATATAGAAAGGAAAAATATCTAACAAAAGGTTATATCTTAAAAAAGAAGCT
The DNA here is from genome assembly GCF_022079265.1 of Lynx rufus. Taxonomy (NCBI): domain Eukaryota; kingdom Metazoa; phylum Chordata; class Mammalia; order Carnivora; family Felidae; genus Lynx; species Lynx rufus. The sequence continues at coordinate 66,360,375 of NW_025814867.1, forward strand.
TCTGCTGACATTTATCCATGATCATTTCTCTGTTAAATTTTTCTCTCATTATACATAACAATTTTAAAAGATGTAAACTGTCAAAACCTTTATTTGTAAGTTATCTTGAAGATGTGTTTTAAGTCCAGTATTTGGCCACAGTTTAATCATTTAGAGGATTTTATTTTTATCATACATTTTGTACAATTATATTTCACCATACATTTTTACCTTACATTTTGCTTAAGTGAACATTGGAAGGACTTTTACTTTTCAGTTTCTCTTTTAGACATGAGCAGAAAAATTACCACAATCTCTTAGTACAGCACCTGACAGTGCTGTGCTGTAGCTAGTCTTTCCATAGCGTGCAACTCTTTCCAGTCCTGCATTCAGAGATGTTACATTGTTGCTTAAAACGGGCCATGGTTTGGAGTATTCACACAATGGAAATCAGCAAATGTTACAAATCAAGGCTGTTCTCCCCAGAAAGGTAGGTATAAGCTTAGCCAGCATACCATTGATATTAGTGTGTATACACCTCCTCTAACAATATAGTTAGCTGCTAAATCTAGGGAGACACTTGTACTGGTTCCTTATTTCTCTTATTGCTGTTGCTGTCATGGTGTCATTTTTGTTTGTTTTGTGTTGTTGCTTATTTTTGTTTGTTTGCAGTTAGCTGGGGACTTACTCATTTCTGCTGTAAAACTGCCACTATGCACTGTGGATCCTTTTTTAGTAGTAGGGTTGTATACTCTTCTGACAAGTCACCAACTACAAATAATCAGTGTGATAAACATACTATCAGCCACACTATCAACATACTTTCAGAGTCATCCAAGGACATTAAGCATACTGAACCTAAAGGAAAAATGAAATTGTCCTGTGAGTCATTCAGATAGAGCTTTAAGAGAACATTAAAAGTGATTGTAGCAATAAAAGTCAAGTTTGATCAGTGGGGTAAGAAGTCAGTTGTTTCCCAAAATAATAGAATTATTTGAAAATGTCAACTCTTAAAATAATTAAGCATAGAGAGGGAATGATAAAACACACATCTCTGAATTTTGTAACCAAATAATATTGACATGGAGCCAATTCCATTCCTTCTACTTTTCCTTCACTTGCCTCATTCCAATCTCCATCAAATTGTGGATTTCGGTTAGTTTAGCAGAAGCAGAAAGCTTGAGAGGTTGGGAGGCTCATAGCTTAAATAACCTAAAGGACAGCCTCAGACAACAAAATTTTGCTGAACTTGCTACAGTGTGAGAATAGAGTCTGCATTTGTCATTTTTGCAGTTTGAAATGAACACACTGGAAGTTTTCAAACTAATTGGTTAAAAAAATTTCAGAGTGATGTGCATAAGTAGAATAATTTAATGTTTTTTTTTCAAAAACATTTGGAATAAACCTAAAATGTTTCTTCTATGAAACTTTTAATTAGAAACATAGCTGAACTTTATCCACTAGTTTGCAATTCCTAGCAAAACTAGACTAGCCAGGGTAAGCCAGGGCCTGACGAACTATGACTGGTAGACCAAATCTGGCTTACCATGTGATTTATATTTCTCCCGAGATAAGCATGATTTTTACATTTTTAAGTGAGAAAAATCAAAAGAGAATATTTTCTAACATGTGAAGATTATATGAATTTTCAATTTCCATAAACTTTTATTGGAACGTAGCCATGCCCATTCTTTTACATGTCTTTATGACTGCTTCTAGACCAGAATGGCAAAGTTTAGTAGTTGCAACAGAAATTACATGGCTTTCAAAGCCTAAAATATTTACTAAATGTACTTGACCGAAATTTGCTTAAGCATGGAGTAAAATACACTTATTTTTTATTTGGTGTTTGATTCCATTCTTTTGACTTGAATCAAATTAACAAGATCAACAATTTTCTTAAGGATATCAAATAGCTACATAAGTTAATTATGAAACATATAAACAAGGAAATAAGATGATGTATAGTCAGTCCACTGAGTTCATAACAAATCATCTGTTCCATTTCCTCTCAATAGTTTCCAGTCAAAGGCTTTTAAGCAGCTGGTGGATCTTCTACTCATGTTCCTTCCACAAAAAAGCATAGAGGATAAAAGGGCAAAGGTTTTTGGAAGTCTTTTTAAAAATGTCAGTAAAGGTAATGCTCAAGGCAGAGATAATAAAGAGATCTTGTAACTATATTGTGTGCTATTTTTCTGTATATTGTAAGCATTAATTTGTCAAACGTATACTTTTAAAATATGCCCAAGTTTTATAAATTCTATTGTGGTATTATTTCATTTTTTAACACCAACAGCCTCAAATGATTGGAATCATCTGGACCTTCTGAGAGCCTGGCCACAGCTTTGAGTGTATCTGTTACAGCATAGGTGTGAATATAGCCTAATGTCATTTGTCCTGACTTATTTGCAAATGCAGCTAACCAGTCAGAAGAAGAAAACTAATTATCTCCAGATTAAGGCTAGCCAAATATAGACAAAAGTGGATTTTGAAAAATCATGAATTTCTCCCCATGAATCCCTTTTTATTACTTTCCTTATATTACTAAATATGATTTTGAATTATTCTATCTCTGTCTCTATTCCGTGTAGTTTTCATAAATATGGGTAGAAGAGAGGGAATCTAAGTTCTCATTTTTAAGAGGCAAAATTTACTTAGGATTATCTATCCAAATCTCAAGCTATCTTGAGATCTTCAGAGTTTCAGGGGAAGACAAACACGCAAAGTACAAAGATTCAGGGATAGAATTGACACTGAGACAGGGCAACATTCATTTTGGCCAATAAAGTAATCCTGGTATATCAGTAAAACAATTCAGGTTTAATTATCATTTGCTTAGCATTTTATCCTGATAGGAGAGTATGAGATATATTCCCCATATTGTGGCAGAGAGAACTGGGTAATTACAAAGTGACTATTTTAAGGTCACAAAAGCAATAACTAACGTAAGTCTGTCTTCTGATTCCAAATTCATATCTTTTGCATTGCTTTTCAACTCTATGGTGCCAAGTTCAAGAAAAGCACCTTAGAAATTCTCTCTTAGGACTTTTTGACCATCTGATTAAAATATTCAGTTAATGTCATTTGGCCTACCAGAATCTAGAATATAGATTTATTTCCCCTCGCTTCCCAGGAAACCTTTCTTCAGGGTTTAGCATGACACTGTGACCAAGAACACATTAGGAATTCACATGTGTGTGCTCCCTTTAACATGTACATGTATTGTGTGTGGCCCACCATGGTGTGTGTGACTGGGAAGGGAGAAGCAGTTAATATATAGACCCCCTTCTGAAATCAGTAACGAAAACAGAAATAGAAACAAAATACTTGGAAGCTAGTTACCATATTTTTGTTGTCGTTTGTGCAAATTTTTTAAAAGAATGTATTTTCTTTCAGGGGCTTGGCATTTCTTGCTATTGCATATTAGATTTGAATAATATGAAACTCCATTTAAATCTGCTTGCAATCTCATTTTGGAGTTTATTCTATTTGTTAGCTGCCCCCTAAAGAATATTTCTTATTTTTCTTATTCAAGATTTGCATATTCTGTATATAAAATTTAGGTAAATGAGATCCTTATTTCTAAGATTCCCTGCAAAACGATAAAGGATTCTATTTTGCAAAACTGAAGTTTGAAAGAATGAAATCTCTCTTCGTGGTGCTCAAGACATTTTGAATTGATCACTTAATTTTGGAAATTATATTGGGAAATGATCTGAATTTACACAGGGGCTTAATTTCTTTTTGAAGACTCGGCCTTCAAATGCTGTGGAGTTTTATTGATTTACTTTGAGAATCACTGCACTGTCCTTCAAGAAATCTGAGCTGAATCAGAAGGACGTATTGCAGTTGCTGTGTCAGAGATGGAGCCATTTGTCTCACAACATTACACAGTATATATTGAAACTTCAGATACATTTTGCTTGTCTAAAATACAACTTTTATACTTAAGTCATTTTAATGACGAGCTAGAATAAAAACTAATGATCAGATCCTCTGGTATAGATCTTATTCTGACAAGTTTGCACTTTGCTTGGCATCCAAAATTTGGTTCCTTACTCAGATAGCCCTTGACTGAATATTATTTGAGTATCCTAATCCATGTTCATACTTTTTAAAAAAGACTTCCCATGTTTCCCACTCTTCCATATCCCATACTTTCACTTCTTATAGCCTGGATGCTTTTTCTTTAACTTTTCCAAATTTTAGTTTTTCTCCTCCTCTTGTTTAGGACCGATGACACACTTCGTTTAGGGATTTCAGCTTCTGTCTGTGGTGTTAACCTTCGCACAGGGATGGACACACGACTTGCCCATGTCTTCATCTCCCTCCTTGGTGGGTGAGGATTTCAGGACTGACATAGAAAGACTTGACCCTTGGCTCAAAAAATTGTGGCTTTTAAGAGAGTTTGCATGAGGTAAAGAAAAATACGATATTTCAAAGTTACAGGTCAACTTGAGTCCTAGGAGTTACCTGTGTATTGACTAGGTTTTCAAAAGATGGAAACATTCAAGGTTGTATTTATTCTTATGAATGACCTTTCAGTAACCAATGGCTATTCGGTTTTTAAGCTGGCAAGCCTCTGGCAGCTATATTTTCATATTTGATCATTAGTTATTTCAACAGACTAGATAGCTTTACTTTTTGTTTGTTTCCATTGAGGTAAGCATAGGGCAGGCATGGAATAGTACCTTCTGGCTTGTTTCTAGGCCAGCTGAAAATCTAGAACATGATTTTAATTGCATTCTACTGTAACTATTTTGTGAACCCATAACATCAAGTCTAAAGATGCTATCAGGAGCAGCCATTTAATAAATGTGTGTTTTGTGACTACTGTGTGCCAGGCACTATTCCGGTGTTAAAAACAAAACACAAGTCTCTGTACTTGTATTAAAGGACTTTCATGGATAAGGCCATGGATAAAAACAAATACAGGACTATGGTTAGTGCTATAATAAATACACTATGAGAATTCTTGGGTTTGTCACCTAACTGAGCTTTAGTGGATCAGGACATTCTATGCAGAGTGAATGTCATGTGTAAAGGTCTAGACAAGTTTAGCACAGAGAAGAGACTTGTGGAATAGTGACCAGGTCAGGAAGGGCATCTTATGTTCTATTAGGAGGTTTATCCTGGGGACAAAGGGGCACCGTTGATGGGCTTTTAGGAGGGCTATGGCCTCATTAGATCAGATCTGCAATAATCAGCAAGATTGGTGATCAGATCTAAGGAAAAGAGATTGCTATGGAGAGAAGAGGATGGTTCAGAGAGAGAACAGACCAGAATTGACTTGGCTATCGATGGGATGAGAAATAGTGAGGGAATAGGAGGAGTCAAAGTTAATCATGGCCTGGATGGATGAGGATCTTACTGTAGGAATGTGTGTGCCGATATTTAAAAACTTTTGCATGATAAAGATGATGTAAACTTTGTAATTTGACTACGTTGTATATTTCACTATTTGACTATTTATATGTATAAAATATAAACAGGTTTCTTTAAACTCTTTAACAAGCAAAGCTCTCTATTACTTCATTTTTATATTTCCTTGCTAGAAGGGACAGATGGCAGCTGCAGATTGGGAAAAGGTGATTAAAAGGTGAGAGTTCTCTATTGGTAAAGTCAGGCCTACCTCATCAAGGCAGCTGTACTGGAGGTAAAGGATATGGAAGAAGAGAAGGTAGGAAACTCTACCTGTGGGTATACACCTCCTGAAACAAGGAAGCAGTTGCTGAAAGCTGGGACAGTTTGTCTTCTATTTTAAAGTCTCAGATGAGAGCCAGTGTCAGTCTCAGCCAGATTCCTTGAAATACTGTCATATATTTCAGGGAGCTGTAAGGAGATCTTTTATTACATCCTTTCAAATCCTGATGTGCCCTCTAGAAGTTGGCTTTAAAATACTTGTAGTCTTTCTTTTTTTCTCCAGTGCAGACTCCGAATCCTTTTTTTTTTTTTCATTTTCAAGGAGCTACAAAGTTTACTTTTGAAGTAGAGATTTACTTTTCTAAGAAATGTTGAAGGTCTTCTATATGACAGTCCAATTTGAACTTTAAGAACTTTGTAATATATTCAACTTCTGTGGCTTTAGGCTGCCAATTTTATTTTTTGAAAAGTCAAACTAAGGTTTTTAGTCTGATATAAATTCTTGTGGGATCCTTTAGGGGCCACCCATTATTTGTTATTGCAAGGCCTTTTTAAATAAAAGAAGTATGATGTAAAAATCTCCTTCTCATTTTTTTTCTGTTTCCTTTCTTCTTATCCCTCCCTTTCTTCTATTCATTTTCAGTCCAACAAATATTTATTTTTGAGTTTGGCATTGTTTTACCCTAGAAACTCGAAGAGAGTAAAAAGCTATTCCTACTGCCACATGATTAGAATTGCACCTGCTTCTCTCTTTTTCACTTTCACCTTTTTTGTTTTGTACCTTGCTTAATTTATTTTCTGCCTTTTTTTCTCATCAATGGACCATTGTTTATATGTGAATATATTTTTTTAAAAATGTTTTATTTGTTTATTTTGAGGGTGAGAGAGTATGTGCGGGGGAGGGGCAGAGAGAGAGGGAGAGAAAATCCCACGCAGGCTCCACACTGTCAGTGCAGAGCCCTGTGTGGGTTCCATCCCATGAACTGCGAGATCATGACCTGAGCCAAAATCAAAAGTCAGACACTCAACTGAATGAGCCACCCAGACACCCCTATAGCTTTTTTTTTTTCATTTAATTTTCAAGTAGGCAAGCACAAATGGGTGACATGGGGCCCAGTGAATGTTTTCCTCTTCAACATGGCAGATAGAAGAAGATGTGGATGGCACATCCTTCCATTTCTTTTTCTGGATCACTTCTCCTTCCGAAGGGAATGCCTTGGACCAGATCTGACCATATACAGACACATTTATTTGCATTTGTGGCTTTGCTTAGTAGTCACCAAAATGATGGTGATAACACTTGATAAAAAAATACCAACAGATGCAGAACAAGAGTGACCTCTTCTTCAGGTAGGTAAAGGATAATTTACTAACACAGACTGCATAAAGCTGGAGACACCGCAGTGTTCCCAGTGAGGAGGCCAGGCCGCCCCTGCTTTCCAGTCCCCATGAAGTCCCTGATACTGATGCTTCTGCCATTTTCTTGTGATGAAAATTCCATAAGAACTTTAGAAAAGCTCCCTTTTCTGGTCTCATGAGGTTTTGAACCTCCTTGGCTCCTCCTCGCAATAAAGGCGAGTTCTGGCTGCTGCCTGATACAAGCGATTGGTAACAATTTCAGAATCTCCCTACATGCTTGCCCAAGCTCTCTTTCCCAAGTGGACCATTGCCATAGCAGAATTAGGCCTCAGGCCTGCTGAGGTCTATTCCTACAGGTTTCAAACTCTGTTCATTTTTATAACACTGCCAATTTCTTGGTTATTTTTTGTTGTTGTTCCTATTGTGTACAGTTTGAATTTGCAACTTCAGCTCAATTGTTAAAACAACTCTAAAGTGAGGGGAGCCAAACATTTCTTGTTAACTTCCAACCCCAATTTGTACTGCCTGTTTAGAGCAATATGTTAAGGAGAATTCTAACGCTTCACTCTGGTTCAGTGAAAAAGGGCTCTGGTCCATCAGGGATACATTCCATAGGCAAAGGAGGGGAATAATGGCACGTGTTCCTGATGTTTCCCATCCCTGGCCTCGCCCCATCCTAAATCTTTGAAAGAGAGGAAGACATACCTCTTGTGTGGCCTTCACTGGGGCATTCATCGGCCTGTTGGATGTTGGCTGTGACTTTACATTTCTAGATCTGCCAGTGACAATGGATGTGATATGAAATACAACACTTGAGGCATTTCAAGCAAGCACAGAAATGTCGGGTAAAAATAACAGAAGATATGGATACAGCCACACTTTCTCTAGCAGGTTTGTCTCTATGATTACAAGGAAGTCTCCATGCATAGCCTTTCCTTGAGGCAAAATTATGTCATTGACATGGTAGGATTTGTGGGGTTCTGAAAATTCTTGCCATGACAGAAATAAAAATTTATTTCATCAGTTTGTGCGAGGTCCTTGAAATTTAATCACAAGGAATGTATCCCTGTGGTACACCAAGGAAATTGAACTCTCCTATGTAAATAGATTATAGAATTAAAGAACTCTTGAAGGGAGAAGGGATGCTAGGGTCACTGATTCCACTGCTATTGTTTTCTAGTTGAGGAAAGAGAGGCACCCTAACCAATTGGGTCTCTTTAATTTCAAGGGGAAAGAAAACTAGTATTTATCCACTAGTTATTACTGACTGTGTTATAGATTAGGAAACTCAAAAGTAGAGAGTTTGAGTAATGTGTTTAAGAGCACACAGCTAGTCTTATAGCACACTTGAATCCAACTTTGGCCCCTAAACCTATATGGTGTATGCACAAGATCATATTGCTCTCCATTTTATTATCATAAAATGGATCACTGTCCATTTTCTTCACTATCCAGTTCACTTATGTGTATCTTACTCAACAGAAATCTGATCTCTGCTACTTTTGATTTCACAAGCAGATGACAAACTAATTTATGTCTCGTGTTAATTGTTAATAAGACTCAATGCTTTATAACACTTATTGTACACCTACTTTGTGAATGGTCTCTAGAGATATAAAAGAGATATCACTACTGCCCTGAAAAGTTCCAGAACATTACTGCATTGCCATCTTTCTAGACAACGTATCACTTTTTGTGAACAAATTTGTGATAAATTATAACCATATTTTCCATCATTCCCAACACAGAGTCACTGTGGTCTTTGGGCTATTTCAAATCTGCTGCCTCTGTAGCACTGTATTTCTTTCCTTTTTTTTTCTTCTCTTTATGAAATATAAAAAATGTCCACCTTACCAAGGCTCTCTTTGATTAATTAATAACTTCTTGAAAATGTCTTTGAGGGGCGCCTGGGTGGCTCAGTTGGTTAAGCAACCGACTTCGGCTCAGGTCATGATCTCGCAGTGTGGGAGTTCGAGCCCCGCCTCAGGCTCTGTGCTCACAGCTCAGAGCCTGGAGCCTGTTTCAAATTCTGTGTCTCCCTGTCTCTCTGACCCTCCCCCATTCATGCTGTGTCTCTGTCTCAAAAATAAATAAATGTTAAAAAAAAAAAAGAAGGAAAATGTCTTTGAAAGCCTGAAATACTAAGCAAATTGTAAACTATTTTCTCCTATAGCTTTTGGCATTTTTCCTCCCTGGGAACACTTGAAGGTCTTTCCCATTGTCTGGGCGTCATCATCATTTAAAATTAAAGAAGTGGGATTGGTGGTATGAATTATCCACTTATTATTACCCCTGGTCAGGCTCAGCAAGCAGGAAATATTCAAAACCCAGAAAGCCTAGAGCTGTGCTTCACCACCAGCATCTCTCACATCACTTTCGGAGAGGATATTTAAGTGTAAGAGGTTTTGTTGTTGTTGTTATTTTGGTTTTTTGTTTGTTTTCCCCAGGAAGTCCTTGTTATTTCACATTGAAACATAATGTCAGGTGATACCCTCTGACTTTGAGGTACCATTTAAAATATGTATTTCCCTTCCAGTTGTTGGAGAACAGACCTGCATGGCATTTCCAGAGTCCAGATTCCACAGATTTCTTTAGTGTCAAGGACAAACACTATTCCCCCCTACCCCACGTCCCTATATTTCTATCCTCAAGCTAAGTCATTTTCTCTCTTCTTTTTCATATAAAGAGCTGAGAGTGACAGTAAAAGAAGAGTATCCTAGAGCAGGTGTAACTTACAGTTGCTTCAATTATTTTTCACCTTTCCACCAACTACAGAGCTAAGAGGAGAAAACAAGGAACATTTGATAGAAATGATAAATATGTGTCAGTTAAAGCTCTTAAAACAAGGAAATAAAGGCATATTTATATTGACTAAATTAGAACAAAAACAGCATTTAAATGTTAATACCCAGACTAGTTTGCAGTAAAAACATGACACTCTGTAGTTGCTCTCAAATTAGGGCTGCACATTAGAACCCAGTCGGCAGTTTTTGTGACTTACCAATGCCAGCCCTCTATCTCCACCCCCGATCCTCAGGGATGGAGCAAAACATGCTTCTGGAAAGTAATTTTCATAATATTTAAAAGACTCCAAAAATGTTCACATCTCCAAACCTCATAATCCCACTTATGGTAAATTATCCTAAAGAAATAATTCATAATAAGGGGAGGGTACGTGAGAAGAGTTCACAGTTATTTATTATACATCAAAATTTAAACAGCCTAAATATTTAATGGACAATAGTAATTTCTCTCCCCATCACCACACACCCACCAGTATAACACCACCTGCTTATGTGGGGTGGAAAGCCTGTGTAATGCAGAGTTGGCTCTGGGACCAGGCCGAATGCAGCCTAATGGTAGCAGATTAGGGCTGGAAAAGTCAGGGACAATTGGTATTGATGTCATTACTGAAATTATATTTAAAAAAAAATAGACATTTAATGTAAATGACCAGAAGGAAATAAAAAAAAAATGAATGATTTGGTTTGTAGGAATAGTAGAATTGTGCAATAATTATTTTTCTTTCATTTTTAATTCTGTTAACATAATTTTAATGTCTGTACAAACATTTTTAATGGGAACTATTGGCAGGCTAAAGAGATTTTTTTTAGCTTTATTAATTAATCTGAAGATTAAAATGCAATAACATCAACTGGCCAGACTCAAGTACCTTAAGCCCGGTGCCTTAAGAATCACATTTGTCTCCACTGTCACAAAGAATCTCTTCCTATCAGTGGAAGAGGAAAATGGATCATTCTTTCATTACTGGCACACATTTGGATTAAGACATTGTCTCCCAAGATTAATATTATTCATTTTTAGGAAATTACTGGCATATGCATTTTATTATATTAGCTAATTTCTAAGTGAGGAAGTCCTTATGGAATTATTCAAGGCAAGAAAGATTTGATTGAGGGGAGTAAGGGAGGCTTAGTTAAGACAAAGAAGAACCCCAGGCTTTGGCATCTGGCACTTAGAAAGAAAAACAATGCAGAACTGCAAACCCTGGACTTGACTAGCTAACAAGGCTAACAGTCTGTTGGTCTTCTTTTCCCTTTCAGATACTTTTGTTGATAAATTGCTCCCGGGGGCCTGCATTACAGATCATCCTTTATCATAGACTTTCCCAAACAAAAGCATTGCATGCTTTGGGACTTTCCCTTAACAGAATTCAATTCAAAAGGGATTGTGTATGTGTGTGTGCGTCTGTGTATTTTGTGCTAGGTACAGTCCCTGGCATCCGAGACTTTATAATTTCATATCAAGATTCACTTGTTCAGTCTGCACTATTGAGCAACCAATTCACTTGAAGATACCAATTATTGCTATGGATTATATTGTTGTCTCATCTGTCAGGTCAGTGTGTGAGAGAGTTATTAGCTTTAAACCCTAATGTCAATGTAGTCTTCATCCAGGCACTTGAGACACTGGCATTGGTGTTCTGTATTTTTCTTCTTTTCCTTCCTGATTACTGGTAGAGATTCCAGCAAATGCAGTGCTTGTCAAACATTGGAATGCACATGAATCACCTGAGATCCTGCTAAAATGCAGATTATATTTCAGTAGATCGGGAGTGGTACTTCAGATTCTGCAGTTCCAGCATGCCCTCCAATGATATAGGTTGTGTTGCTTATCCATGGAATATACTTTGAAAAGCATGGACTAAGGAACGAGACAAACCCTGAGGGACATAGAAAGAGAAATGCAGTCTTTTCCTACAACAATGTGAATATCAGCCTTCATTCCCCACTTCCAGTAATTCAAATGATCATTCTAAGTCTAAAATTTGAGGGGCGCCTGGGTGGCGCAGTCGGTTAAGCGTCCGACTTCAGCCAGGTCACGATCTCGCGGTCCGGGAGTTCGAGCCCCGCATCGGGCTCTGGGCTGATGGCTCAGAGCCTGGAGCCTGTTTCCGATTCTGTGTCTCCCTCTCTCTCTGCCCCTCGCCCGTTCATGCTCTGTCTCTCTCTGTCCCAAAAATAAATAAAAACGTTGAAAAAAATTTTTTTTTAAATTTGAAATTTGCTACTATTTTACTCTGCTCTACTGAGGTTTTCTTTTTTCTTCTTTTCTTACCTCATACAGGAAAGAATATGGAAATAATGATGTAGATACTTCCTTAAATAGTTTGTATTTCTTTAACATTCTTTTATTTAGGTTCTATGTATGGTATACAGATTTACATGCAACTCAAGCATATATATTTAACTGGATTTAAGATTTTAAAATTACTGAATTTTTATAAATAATACATAATGCTTTCAGCTAATGTATATATTATGTACATATAATGTGCTTGTTTGGAAAAAAGAGAAGCAATTATTTTGGTAGTGATGTAGCATAAAGAGTCTATATTTGGAGTCAGATACTTGATTTTAAGTTTGGGCTGTTTTAATTTCATTATAACTTTGGGAAATTTCTTATCTTCTCTAATTGTTCTTAATCATCTGTAAAATGGGTGTGATAATAAAGTGAGGGGTGTTGAAGATGAAAAGAGAAAATTTATGTGAAACACTTTGAAAACTGAAAGCATTTTACATAGTTGCTAAATATTAATTATTATTAAATTTTCATGTACATTGTCTGAAATCACATTATATTTTATTACATTTCACATGCCAATATCAATGAACTGTATTACATTTAAGCATAAGAAATGGAGTAAAGGAAAAAAGAAACACCTGCTAAACTCATCGTACCTCTGGAAAGAAAATAAACTGTTGATTTGTATCCACACAGAATTTATTAAGAAAGTAATCCCCTAAACAATAAAAATGTGCTAATTTTTGAGAAATAATTATTTAAGCTATTACAAACTCCAGTGCTTTTATAGCTCACAGTTTTTCCTCTAGTTTTACTATATCTAGTAGTTTATCTCAATTATTCAGTGACAGTAATACGTAAGTATCCAGGAGGTGAAATAAATCCCTATTAACCTTGCATAGAATGGCTTCTGAAAGAATGATCAAACTTCGTCAGAATGCAAAAATACTCCTTAAATATGATAATTCTTCAGATACAGTGACACAATGTATCTAATGAGTGAAAAATATTAATTTCCTTTAACTCTCCCCCAATATATGTAAATGTTAGAAAGCCTGCTGAAAAGGTTGAATCAGAGATGAGCTCAAAACTGTCAAGGAGAATATCAAAACGGCACCTTCTAGGGCATGTAGGCAAACCAAATACTTAGTGGCGACAGGCTAATTTATCATAGTGCAGTTGCGATGGCAACAACAGTTCTTGGTACCACGTGCCCCAAAGCAGTTTCTGTTGACTGGCTCTAACTGACTGTCAGTTCAGCAAAGGTTCCACTGTTTCCAGTGAAAGGGAAGAGAGAGCATTGATACTTGTTGAAAAGGCATAATAATAATAGTGTATCTCAAACCATGAAAGCGTCCCTTTGTCTCCTTGACGTTTATTTTTATTCTGGTTAAAGGGACCCCTCTAATTTTTGTTACACAAAGGCCCCTTATTTAGTCACAGATTAAATATGTGTTTCTCTGTTTACTAAGAATTCCATCCATGCTAAATAGAGTTGCAAGCAAATATTTAAATCTTCTATGGTAATAATATTTTATTTACAACGTGCTAAATTTTGAACAGCATTTTTTCCAAGATTTTTCATAAAATCACAAGAAATCTGCTTGCATGAAATATGAACTAATAACTAAATTTCCCTGCATATAATTTTCTCACATGTAAAAAATGAAGCCTGACAGCATTCCCCTCTGATCAGAAAGAGCGTGAGATCTTTGGGAAAGGTAGACAATAGGTTTGCACATGATTTTTCTTGTCTCCTTTTCACTGTTATTTTCAGTGATGGGTAAGTAACAAGGCCCACAGAGATAGTCACACTCTTTGGTTCGACAATTCCACTCTTGGGATTCTATCTTGGGGAAATTCCACTAAATAAAGAGTTCTATGACATAGAGGAGAAAGAATGAGATTTGGAGCCAGATAGATATGAATTTCAAATCCTGGTTCTGCCACATGCTCACTGAATACCCTTGGGGAAGTATTTTACCTCTATAAGACTCCAGTTCCCTCATTTGTAAAACAGACTTGAGAGTATCCACCCTGAACGGTGATTGGGAGCCTTATAAATCATATGTGTTAAGTGTCTGGTCTATGCCTCGTGTATCTATCAGGGCTCTCAGTATGTGGTTATTCTCAATGCAGCATCATCTATAAAGCAAAACCTCAAAAACAATCCATAGGTACTAAATTAGAAATAGAAGTTAGTAAATTCTATATTACTAAATTAGATATATCAACAGAATTAAATATAATGTAATCATAAAAGATTTGAATTTTAAAACTGACTTATGGAGGAACATTTATGATATAAAAATAACAATATTACATGGGGCGCCTGGGTGGTTCAGTAGGTTAAGTGTCCGACTCTTGGTTTCAGCTCAGGTCATGATCTCATGGTTCATGTCCGGCTCTGCACTGCCAGCACTGAGCTTGCTTGGGATTCTCTCTCTCCCTCTCTCTCTGTCCCTCCCCCGCTCACCCTCTCTGTCTCTGTCAAAAATAAATAAATAAACTTAATAAAAAAATAATAGTATTAGAAATAGCAGAAGAAGAATTATGGGCTTTGTAATACACTATCATTATATACAATATACATGCATGAGGAAGGTAATTTGCTAAATGAAACTAGTATGGGTTATATGATTATAAGTGATTTCTGTATTTGTACAGAACACCTCCTTTAAGGCACATTACTATCTCTTCAATTGAAAAAGATAATGAAAGAAAAGCATGTAGAGGTTGGAGTGGTGAGGTGAGCCCCTTCAGGAGTCTACAGCAACTAGAATGCATCCTTAATTTCCTCTTTCTCTTTTATTTAAGAAAACTCATTCACCCAAGCTATGGCAGACACTAAAATGTAGTTCTGCCAACACTTTTGAATATTTCCTTTATGTCCCCAGAGCAGTGCTGCTTCAAGTGAGAAACAGAAAAGAATTTATAAGAAAGAATCCATGTGTGAAAGAATTCCAGTTTATGTACCAAGGAGATAGAATTAGTAGAAGAGAAGTGGAAGAGTGAAAGCAATTTGCAAGGTTGCTTAAAAGGTGTGGTTTGCATTTGGAATGCATTTTCTTTCAAATTTAGAATTTAGACAGTAGATATCCTGGCATACGGGAAGAACAGCTGTAAGTCCACATTCTAGAGTTTTCCATAGGACTAAAAGTTCATTATAACCGCAAACTAATGATCACAGGAACTAAGAGCCACATGATTTTCTAGCTGAATTTTTTTAAGTAGCAGTAGAGCAGTTCATTGAATGCCAGGTTCAGTGCTGACAGCCCAGGAAGGAGTGAGGAAGACAGATAAGAAGGCATTGACAGAGGCAGCTGGGTAAGGCTCACAGTGAATGCTGACATGTTCTCCTCTCTCAACATTCTAACTAAATTGGCTAGAGTCCAGGTACTATTATCTACTCTGGCAAGGACAGGCCACATTTCACTTCATGCAAAAAGTATGTCAAACAGAAGAACTCAGTAATAGCTAAAGAAAAGTGCTTGATGCCATATATATATATATATATGTTTTGCTCTTTTTTTTAAACTGAATTCTTACCAAGACTGCTCTGCTTCTAACCATGAGGTGATTCTTAATTTACCTGAGGAGTCTCTGTTAACTTGTTGTTGTTGCTGCTGTTTTAAAACAGAAGAATATATACTGAAGAAGGTTAAAACTATAGACTGAAACACACTCTCCTGTTGGTTAGTGAAAACTCCATCTCATTCATTGTTAGGGTCCTCTTCCCAGACCAGAATCACATCACACTCCAGTGGACTTACATGATATAATCACAACAAGGATATGGTACTAAACCTCAGTCAAGTGTGGTTACCACTGGCATTCTCATTGACAAGCCAATGTGGTCTTTTGAAATTGGGGGGCCCTGTTCTTCCTTACGGTAATGAACGTGTCATATCTTTAAGCTGTGGTTCTGCCTTCCTAGTTCACCCCAAGATTCACCTCTGAGATCTCATCACTCTCTGACATGTGGCTAACTCCCACAGACTTCTCCCCTTCCCCAAATCCTGGGACAAATGACTTTCGAGTCAGAGGGAACTTCTGCTCCACTTCAACCTTTCCCAATCCCGTTGCCTTTTCTTCAAAGGAATTAGGCTTTTGTAAAACAGAGGCCAGTAGGACTTACAGACTGCCTCGTGGTCAGCCTTATATATCTCTAGAAGCAATGAAACATGGAGGCTACTAGAATAGAGAAAAGAAAAAAAGGAGAAAATACAGAGTGAGAGAGAAAAAATAGTATTATCCATAAGGTGCATACTTTCATGGCCCAAGACAAAGTACAAAGTAAAGAAGTTGTGTATGTGTGTGAGTGTGTGTGTGCATGTGTGTGTGGTTGTTATTGCTGTGTGAAAGTGAAAACATGGAGGTGTGGGGTCTTTGAGACAGGGAGAGACTGAAGCAAACATAAATCAATAACTGCAAGATCACCAGGTTGAGTGGAGTAACGATTTGAGTTCCCTGATACAGGCCCTGCACACTAATGCTGGGTCAGCTCTAGAGATCACTGTTTCATAAATCAATAACTGTTTCAAGTTTATTTGTTTGGACTTTTTTTTAAGCTAAAAGAATGCCATACCTTGTTTGTGGTGATGTTCATTAGATGATGTGCCTATATTTGGATGTGGCATGGGATTTTATTTTGAATGACATATAATCTTTGTGCATTTAAAAATAATCAATGAAATTATTAATAGCATTAATTGTAACTTTTTTAAATCATGTACACTTTTAATTTGACTTTAGCCCTTTAGATTAGCTGGTTTGGGAGACATATTAACAGGGTCCAGATCATGGGCATGAATTTCTTGGGGCCTGGCTAACCTGACCCTATTCCATAATTATAGATTATACTTCTAACCCCAACCTACCAGTTATAAATGCATTTTTCTGGTCTCAAGGATTATTTTGTAAGAGTATGTGAACAAATCAATGGAAATTGATTTCCTATTGGGAAAAAAACTCAAATTTCATGACCTACATCTCATGAATAACCAACACCTTTGCATATGGAAGACACAATTAATTCATTCATTTTCAAGTGCAACTGTCTACATGGATGTCAAGATTGAACACATTTACATTAAAAGCATTGTTTACTCTGGGCAGATCAGTAGACTGAAGTCTATATCTGTAGGCAGGAAATTTATTGATCTTGAATGAAATCCAATTAAGCTTTTCAACATTTTCCAAGAGCATTCCAGAAAGAAAAAAATATATGTATATATTCTCCTGCTAATAACCAGGTAACTTCTAGAATTATTTAGACCATTGGTAATACATTCTATTTAAAGTAATAAAGTAAAAAAGACCCATTTTGTCTGTTAAATCATGCAGATACTATTGTAAATTGGACTAAATGTGTCAGAAATAGCAATGGGGAACCACAGTTTTAGAGGCTCCAGTCATGTAACTTGTAATCTGCTTCTCCTTTATTCTGGCCCTTGACTAGCCTTTTAATTTTTTTTTTTTTGAGAATCATAATGTCTTATTTTGCATCCAATGTCCATGTAGATTTTATTTCCAGATTAATGCTCATATTTGACACTTATTCTAATCTTTCTTATTTTTTTCTGATGTCATTTTTGGATTATAATATCATTTTAGGCTGAATCAAGATTGTGTGGGAAGGCAACACGTGAAAGTAACTCTTCTGAGCCTGTTTTCATATCTATAAAATTTAGATTATTTAGATATTTACATTTAGATATCTTAGGTTTCTTGTACGAATGAGATCAGATCAGCGCATTATATAAACTAATGCCGTGTAAGCATGTAGCACATAGTGAAAGTACGTGCGGTTGTGATTACTTATTTTGATCATCACTCATTGAGAGGTCTGCATCCAATTGCCTTTCAGCCACCTCACTTTTGCTGAGTTTGATGAGCAATCTATTCAGAACTGTAATGATACCTGACAGCTACGTCATTTCATGTTGCAACACATCATGAAGCAATAAATAAGTGCAGTTAAGATGCCATATGAAATTCATTAAAAAGATTATAAATCCCCTACTTTGAAAGATATTAACATTGTACCGAAGGTATCATATCTGTTGTATTATGGAACTCTAAACACAACTGGTAAAACACACCTGTGGCATCCTAGAAATATGCTGTCCATCCATTGACTCATTCATCTGTTGATCACCCCAAGTGGAGAGACATTGGGAATAAGGAAATAATAAGTTCTGGCTTAAGGAAGTACATAGGAGAAGCACATAATTACAATGCAGTCTAATTACAGTTGACCCTTGAACAGCATGAGTTTGAGCTACGTGGGTCCACTTATACACATATATTGTTTTTATAAATACAGTAGAGTACTGTAAATGTATTTTCTCCTCATTATTTTCTTAGTAACATTTTCTTTTCTCTCTATAAGAATATAGTATATAATATGTATGACATAAAAATATGTGTTAATCTACTGTTCATGTTATATAGGTAAGTCTTCCAGTCAACAGTGGACTATTCGTGGTTAAGTTTTGGGGGAATCAAAAGTTATATGTGGATTTTCGACTGTGTGGGAGGTCAGCACCTTTAACCCCTGTATTGTTTAAGGGTCAACTGTATTGTATTTACTATGAAATGATTGGATACATGTAAAATTTCTTTGTATGTGTTGTTATAATAGTGACAATAAAGAATTACATGAAAGCCATTAGATATGATGACCAGTTAATCGCTGGTGACTTTCAAGACAGCAATTTCAGTAGAATGGCTCTTTTAATGCTATTTTTTAATTATTGTAAAGCCTAAAGAGATACATATTTTAGTGAGAATTACACAAAATATATGGAAAATGGAGATGAGGCTGGTTTTTCACAAATGTGCTTGAATTTGATCAAACAAAAAAAAATGTGTTTCATTTTATCCATAAAGGATATCCTGGTCTTGTGAGGTTGAAGCCTCATCGCCTCCTGGAGAATACTGAGAACAAATCTGAAATGCTTTAATCAGCATAAATTTTTTGAATATAGGAACAAATGAATGTTCTGGATGGTTTCAATGATTGGACCAAACTGTCAACGGAAGCAGAGGGCAGGACAGCAGACTTATTTTGTGACAATCTGGATGCAGTTTTCCCCCCAACCGCAGACTGTAATTGCAGAATAAGCTGATTTCTGGCATGCCGCTTAATTAAATGAGAGTAACTTAGAAATGGAAGAAGATACACATTGCTGAAAAACCTGTTCTAGCAAAGAAATCTGAGTAAGTGTACTCCAAAGGGAGAATCCACATGACAGAAGCTAGAGCCAAATTTTGAGATGAAAGATCTGATTTGCAGAATCAAATACTGCCTCCCTATATAAGGAGGAAGTTCATGGATTTTATCATAAAGGAAGATTATTAGGAGAGAATAATCTTTTGGATTACTTTATATCTTCCTAGCTGATACTCTATCATGACTATGAGAGTCTGTCCCACCTGGGATTCAATTAACTGTGTAATTATGGACAAACTTTGTGAGGCTTGGGTTCCTCTTTTGTAAAAATAGGAACATTAAAATACATAAAATATTATATGTGATGATGACTGGCATAAGACTAGGCACAAAATCAGTATTCATTTAATATTAGTTTAATTTTACTTTTATTTCTTATACAGAGTTGCATCACCTCTTAAGAAAATAGCAAGAGCTAGAACATAAGTTGAATAAAAAAGCAGATTTTATGTAAAATTTGAAAGAAGTAAATACACCTTTTTTTTTTTAACCTGTGTATTTTTCTAAGCCCTGACCTAAAATGCCAGTCCTGAGTTCTCTAGTGATGGGTAGGTCAATTGCCCCCTATTAAAAAAAAGATGTTCAGAGCAAAAGTAAGGCAGAAATGGTGGGGTGCCTGATGGCCTTCACCTTGTTCAAGAAACCTCATTTCTATGACAAATTGAAATATTATCATCTGAAGTCAGGAGGCAAGCACTCGAAAATTCTCACAGAGCAATCTTTTGTTTTTGTTCTTTTTTGTTTTGGTCTCTTAATTTATCTTTGGTGAATAACATGGGATTTTAAATCAACAGACTATGGTTCAAATCCTTTCCCTTTCTTTTTGTTTGTCTTTTTGCAAGTTAAACAAAAATTTAGTCCCTTGTTTATAAAACCATAGTATGAATACTTCTCTCTAAGGTTTTTTCCAGAATTAAATGAAATATTGTATGTAAAATGCTTATCTTATTGGCACATAGTAAATATACAGTGAATTATAGTGAATTGAAGTTGTTTATTAATATAAATAATACATTATTACATATCAAATGTGGGATTTGTAACTTTTAAAACATATATATATGTTACTTTTAAAATATGTTTTTATGGGACTGTAACTGTACTTATTTACTGCTTCATGATGTATTACAACATGAAATGACCTACTTATCAGATATCACAGTTCTCTGTAGCTTGCTCTCTATCTCCAAAAATATTAGACACCAGAATTTTTAAAATTTATAGAATGATAGCTTCTTTTAATTCATGTCTAGTCTTCACTGATTGTATCAGCTTTCGATTGCTGCTGTAGCAAATCACCACAAACTTAGAGGCTCAAAACAATGTAAGTAATTATCATACAGTTTGGAGATGAGAAGTCCAAATCTCAAGGTGTTGGCAAGGTTGCACGACTTTCGCAAGCTCTAGTAAAGGATGTATTTCCTTGCCTTTTCCATCTTCTAGAGGCTACCTTCGTCCCTTGGCTTTTGACCCCTTCTTGCATCTTCAAAACCAGTGGCCTAGCATCTTCAAATTGCATTTCCTGTCTCTGACTTTTGCCTCCTTCATCACATCTCTTCCAATTCCCATTCTCCCGCTTCCATCTTTCCCTGACAAGGACCCCTGTGATTTTACTTTATCCATTCACAGGATCCAGGATAATCTCCCCATCTCAACATCTTTAATTTAATCAAATCTGCAAGATCTTCTTTGTCAGTTAAGGTTATCTATTCAAGATTCTGGGGATTAGGACTTGGATATCTTAGGGAAGCTATTATTTTGTTTACTGCGGTGAATTTAAAGGAAAGTCTATTTATTCCTTAAGGTCGTAAAAGGCATATTATGAAAAAGATTCAAGTTTAGTGTTCATATTCTCCTTTCCAAGTGTAAATCAAAAAGGATAGAGCCAAAACATAAGAGACTCTTAAAAACTGAGAACAAACTGAGGGTTGATGGGGGGTGGGAGGGAGGAGAGGGTAGGTGATGGGTATTGAAGAGGGCATCTTTTGGGATGAGCACTGGGTGTTGTATGGAAACCAATTTGACAGTAAGTTTCATATATTAAAAAAAAAGGATATAACAGAAGAAACTTTTATTGGATTTTTATCCTGTGACAGAATTGTGCAAGATAATTTACATAATTTCATAAAATTATCTAAGCCACACTCACTTTGTTAGTTGGCTTTACTCTATTTCACAGAAGAGGAAACAGGACTGGTAGGACAGTTTGTCCAAAGTCACCCAAATGGTGGTGGAATCAAGAATTTAGAACAAGCCTAGCCATATTTAAATTTGCATTCTTAGCATAGATCATGCTCTGCATATAACTCATCACATCTTCACCAGAATGGTTTAAGAGGATTCCTAAAATATAAATAAAATCTTCAAGGATTCCTATAATATTTTACATGACTAATTGCTTAACCATTTCACCTGTGAGTTTATTCTCTACTAAACTAAAAATGGAAAACATGCAAACAGAAAATATTACTCTATTACATATGAAGCTATTAAATATTTAGCAAAAGAGTCTTTTTGCTAAAAAGATGATTTTTTTTCTTTCATAATGGATAATTGATACTTTTTTCTAAGGTTTGCATAAATCTTAGAAGATATTCAATCCAAATTTAAAATGTTAATGTGGTTGCTGAAGAGCTTTGCAACTTTATTTAGTCAAACAAGTGTACTGAAATGCTACTTATTTTTTAAGGTTTTGTAGAGGAACCCTAGATTGTAAACTGCCCAGAGTAGGGATGAGACATTGAGAAAAGAGGAGAAAACTTTATAACTTATGAATCTAGCAGTTTTAATGTTGATCTTCCAGTCTGAAAAGAGAGGTTAAATACAAATACTTTAAGGGAAGTGGAAATAAAATAAAATATTGAATTATTACTAATGATTTTCAATGTTCTACTCCACCTATATGGGCGACTAGTCTAATATATATATTTTAAGTGCCAAAATTCATGACCCTTTGAATTGAATGACTCATTACTTCCTAAAGTAGGTGTATTAGAAAGATAGTGGAAATGAAATATAAATATTATTTCGTCATTGAGACTACTCATGTAATAAATGAAAAGTGTGATTAGTTAAGTTAGAGCTGAAAACTCTAACCCTTCATTCTTTTCAAATTTGGGCAAAATCATGTATCATTTGATACAAGAAAACTAGAAGGCACAGTCTGGTAGAAGGGCTACCCAATGTAACTGGTGCAGATTGTTCCTGGTTAAAGGAACAGCTCTACCATAAAGGCAACAATTTACTCATTGGTTACTGTTATCCTCAGCCATCCTCAAACTTGTAAGAATGTATATCTGACATCTCATTTGTTATAACTCCCTCCTACACTCAAAATATGAACCATTATTTCATTTCACTTTCTTGAAGATTCATTTTCTAGCCCAAGTGATAGGTTTTAAACTGTTCACGAATTCATTTATGAATCACCTAAATGAAGGAGGAAAGGTTACTGAGAAAGGGAAGGATTAAGTGTCCCAAGCCTTCCTTCCTTTTTAGTTCTTAGTTTGTTTTGAACGAGAGAGAGAGAGAGAGAGAGAGAGATGGAGGGAGAGAGAAATATCTGAAAATCGTTGTTCTAGCACTTTATACCTGGTTGACAAGTGTATAAACATGTTTAAAATGAGAAGCTTATAGTTTCAGGGGCACCTGCATGGCTCAATTGGTTAAGCATCTGACTTCGGTTCAGGTCATGATCTCACAGTTCGTGGGTTTGAGCCCCACATCAGGGCTCAGCTGTGCTGACAGCTCAGAGCCTGGGGCCTGCTTCAGATTCTGTGTCTTCCTCTCTGCCCCTTCCCCACTTGTGCTCTCCCCTCTATCTCTCTCTTTCTCAAAAATAAATGAACATTAAAAAATTTAAAAATAAAAGAAGCTTGTAGTTTCAAATACTAAATTATAAATTCTAGGAACATAATATAAAAGTGAATTGGATTTCAGCTTATGTGTTTCAATTTCAAGATATATTGTTGACTTGTTTTTCAACTAAGATGCTTTCAACTTTTGAGAATTTAAATGAGTTCAACCTTAAAAATCCCCCCAAACAACTTGGAATTCATATGGAGCTCATAGCAACAGATTTCTTTTCAATTTGATGCTTAATGTACATACAGTGGAAAATAATGCAGTTGACTTTAGTAATCTATTGTTTTGTTTGTAGTGATTTATTTTTTCTGTGTTCAAGTTCAGTTGATACTGGGATTGCATTTAGAGACATTCAAAATGGTTTTCTTTCATCAGTCTAAATGCTAAGTTTCTTTTGTTTTGATTGTGATCAAATCTTATTTATTTTACTCTAGGAAATAATCATTGCTCAGCAACTCAAATTTAATTGAATGTATAAATATGAATTTTCAGTTCACTTAAGAGATTATCAAGGTGTTTTTCCAATAGGAAAGCACAATCGTCATTAAAGGAAGCAATTAAAGTGTGTATGAATTTTATGATGTGTCCCAAATCATACAGTGGCTGTCAAAATGAAAAAAGGAACTGGAGACTCTTAACAACTAGTATGTATTTTCACCATGGTGTTCCTTCTTCTGTACATAAAAAATTTGACAATACAAGTATCAGAAATTGACATCATGAAGAATTAAGTGCTGTTGATCATTACTAATTGTAGCAGTTGGATTATTTGAATCACTTGATTGACTGAAACAAACCCCTAGGGCATTACTATTCTTTCTTGATGCTCATTTCCTATCCTAAGCAGAATATTTTTCCTTATGCCATTCCAAATGCATTATACCAACAAACACAGCAAGGCAAAGTTCAGGGCCTCTGCAACCAAGGTGGTTCTACACACTTCTTGGACTTACTGAAAGTGTCTTGTAATGGTGTTCCTTCATTAGTTGCTAAATTTATCACTTACAAAATAATATTTTAAGGAAACAGCCACATTGATCCAAGTAAATACAACTAGAAATCTTTAAGGAAAAATATAGAAATGGATTTTCTTTCTGACTTGGAATATAAACCAAGCTGTATGAAGAACTAAATATTTATGTTTTTTATATTTTTGATCAATTTTCATTAAGAAACTCTCTTTGGACTTCAAATGGAAAGGATCAAGCAACCCTAGGCTATTTGCCAAGCATGATAGAGGAAAAAAATATATAAATATAGTTCAGGCACTGTGCCTCCAGTTGCATGTTTACTAAAATAAATTCAGAGAGAATTATTTAATCATTTGTTTGCAAGGCATCTTCAAATGAGTGATTTAAGGTACATGGCCTAAAGGTTTTGAGGAATTGTCTCATGGAAAAATACAATAATTTTAGATTTTAGGGGGAAATTGGGCACTCAGGGGAGAATTTGATGGCTTGTTAGACATATGTTTGTGAAAGGTAGATTTGGAATGCTGAATAATGAGGCAATTATATCAATTCAAGTCGTCTTCAGATAAAAACAAAAACACATTGAATAGGCAACATGTGCTAATCAAATATATATCAAGTGACTAGCGAATTATAGTAAACATTTTTAATGATTTAATTCATATTGTAATTTTTGATCTAATATCACTTCAAATGATAAGCTAGCTCAATACGAAGAAAAGAAAAATAAGGGTGCCTGGGTGGCTCAGTCAGTTAAGCGTCTGACTTTGGCTCAGGTCATGATCTCATGGTTAGTGAGTTTGAGCCCCGCTTTGGGCTTGCTGCTGTCCACACAGAGCCTGCTTCAGATCCTCTGTCCCCTTTCTCTCTGCCCCTCCCTGGCTCTCTCTCTCTCAAAAATAAAAAAAATAAAACATTAAAAAAAAGAAAAGAAAAATAAAACCTATTTCCTGAACTCTTACTTTAAGCAATATAATCAAGATAATAAAAGAATTTAAAACACTCAAACAAAATTATATTTTGATAAAAATGTCTTGATAGCTGATCGGCCCTGGAGGTCAATGGGCTACAGGCCAAGTAGATCAGAGGTCACAAAGTTGAGGCTCACTGTAGGCTAATTAAACATTGTGCCTATTCTGATTATTGATTGCTGAATCTCAACCCAACCCAGAACGTAGTGGCTTACAGAACAATTTATTTTTGAGCTGTCTCATGGGTCTGTGATTGACTGGTTTGACTTGAGGAGGATTAACATCTAAAATGGCTTCTTCACTCATGTGAGATGCCTCTGTGATCGTTTCTGAGGCCCCTCTGCAGCAGAGCAGCTTGGACTTCTTGCCAGAAGCCAGCCCAGAAGGCAGAGATTACAAACCTTATTTAGGTCCTGCTATGTAATTTGTGAAGCCTAGTGCAAAATAAAGTGTGGGCTTCATATTCCACCATCATTATAAATTTCAAGATGATGAGAGCACACCATTAAGCCAAACATGAGGCCCTTTGAAGCACAGGATCCTGTGTGGCTGTAAGCAGTCACATGCCCATGAAGCTGGCCTTGGCTCTACTAAAAGATATGTATGCTGGGGCGCATGGGTGGGTCAGTCAGTTAAGCGTCCTACTTGACTCTTGATTTGAGCTCAGGTCGTGATCTCACAGTTGTGAGATCGAGCCCCGCATGAGGCTGCACGCTGGGCAAGGTACCAGTTTAGGATCCTCTTTCTCCCACTTCCTCTGCTCCTCCCCAGCTTGCATGGGAGCGTGCTCTCTCTCTCAAAAAACAAAAAAATCTGCAGCTGACACAGTGTCACTTGTACCAACTCTCTGTGGGGGAATTCCTTGTGCAGATCGGACATAAAGAATTTATAGTGGCCATTTTGGAGGTAAGATAACATGGTAATTTAAAAAGAAATGGAGGGGCGCCTGGGTGGCGCAGTCGGTTAAGCGTCCGACTTCAGCCAGGTCACGATCTCGCGGTCCGTGAGTTCGAGCCCCGCGTCGGGCTCTGGGCTGATGGCTCAGAGCCTGGAGCCTGTTTCCGATTCTGTGTCTCCCTCTCTCTCTGCCCCTCCCCTGTTCATGCTCTGTCTCTCTCTGTCCCAAAAATAAATAAACGTTGAAAAAAAAATAAATAAAAAGAAATGGAGTCAATGACTGATATTGAAAAGCAGACAATTTTACATTTTTTGAAAATCCATATTTCTGTCTTCCATTACACAATGGGAAACTCTGGGAACAATGATATATAACTGAGAAATGGCTACCTCTTTCAGGCATATCATGAAAGCTCCATCCCCCACACTCTGTACCTGACACACTTCATACTTAGCTATGGCCTGGCCACCACAGGCATTTGGGTTTGAGACCTTTTGTGTTACCAGCATAAAGTATTGTTTTACTTTTTTTTTAATGATGTAAATATATATTCTAATAGCTATTGTATAAAATTATATGCGTGCTATTCTAATTTTTTCTATATTTAAAATTTTGATTTTGTACATCTATCTTTTCCCCCTCTGATTTCACATTGTTTTCCTTTTAAAATAAACTATGGATTTAATTCACTAAAAATACAACATGATTTACTTTGACAGAACATGAATAAATTACAAAGCCTTGTATTATCTGGCAAAGGCTCATTTATACTTAATTTCATATAATAAATTTTATCACAGTAGCAGATTTTATCTAATTATTTTAATCATTGCTGGTTTTGTTTATGGATATTAACCATAATAACATAACCAAAGAAACAAGTGAGCAAGAAAAAAAGTTCTGACCAATAAACATCTTGCAGACCATATTCTACAGATCTTTCAGAACTATTTGATGTGTTAAAATAAAATAAATCAGGATTTGGATATATTAAAATTAATATTGCTATATTAAATAGTCTTTGTTACTGCTAATAGTGACTTATGAAGATTTAATATCATAATTAATTGAGCAATTATATTCACTACATTTTTAATATATTAATAGTACCTTCAAAATATAAATATTAAGAAGCTGCATATATTTCTTTGAGCATTTAACAATATGAAAACACAATACTTTCCTTTTGTAACTTTCAACTAATTGTAATTTCCATGTGAATACTAAAATTGAAAATGTAGTCCAATTAAAACTGATAAGAAAATTTAACATCTTACAAATACTCCATCACTCACTTTAAAACCAATCAACTCACAATTTAGCTGCAATGGCTAATTATGTCATAAATAATGTTGACTTTATTAAGAAATAAAATGCAAATTTAAAAAAGCTATTTCTCTTCATGCATCCATATTTGTTCACATTCTAAAATTGAGAAGTTATTCTAGAAATAAAGACGTTAAAGATTATGCCTTATAAAAGCTGTTATATGTTCATAGAATTATTTAAAATTTCATCCAAAGTGGGCATTGGCTGAATTTTTCCACACTGGTTCATTTATGTCAATTTTGCACACTTCATCAAGACCTATAGAATTTCAAAAAAAAAAAAACCAAAAAACCAATGGAATTTCTTTTCCAAATAGAGGAGATGGGAGATTTGGGATAAAGTAATTAGGCAACAAACAAACAAACAAAAAAGATGCCAGAGGTTCTTTACTGGAAATAACTAACCACATTTTGCCTTATTTTGTTTTTTTTTTTTTTTTCATTTTGCCTTATTTTGTAAAGCTATGTATCTTCACTGGGGATTCATTGCATTGACCAATAAATGGTTTTGTTATGGATAGTGGTAGGTGTACAGTCACAGGAGACCGACCACTTGGGGTTAAATACCATGAGCAAGTCACTTCATTCCTCAGTTCCCACGTCAGTAAAATGGAGAGTGTAATGGTGCCTACCTCAGAAGACTTTAATCAAGCCAATGAAATTTGAGGAAGTTAATGTGTGAAAAGCTTTAGTTACAATGACGGGTGCATAATAAGTGTTACATAACTGTTTGCTATCATCATCTTTGTCATTATTGTGGTTTCACATACATTTTGTTATTGTTTTCCAATAGAGTCTTACTTAAAATGCTAACAGGCAAGATTGATGTCCTAATCCAGTATTTTCAAATCTTATCTCACTATAATTTAAACATTTAACTATATGAATCTTAGAAATGAAGAGGAAAAGAAAGTTGGAGATGGAAAAAAGTCGATTCAAAGCCATCGTTGCTAAGGTCTATGAGAGAGGGCAGAGGAAAGATTGGCAGTAGAGTTGGACCCTTTAGTAGAGGGTCCTGTTGGATGGTAACTTTGTTCTTCAAACTAAACTGGCAAACCTCTGGAATTTCAAGATTCCTCAAAGGTTTCAGAATCAACACTACTAAAAGAATCAATATCCTTCTGCATCCCAAATGGTCACATATGATGCTAAGATGAATTGGCTTGAGAATATGCTTGCTACAGAGGTATTGTACAGTGCTCCTTTTTTTTTCTCCTTTAGTGCGTGCGCTTCATAAACGGTGGCATCCTTCTCTAGCTTCCTAAAGTTTACTGATCCCTGTGATTTAAAAATCTCAGGGACAGATTAAACATCTTCCAAGATGAAGCAATCTTGAGGAAATATCTGGTTTTCTGAGTGAGATATGATATAACCTCCCTTTTCTAGCTCCTGAAATCTTCAGTATACATCTGATAAATGGATTAAAACAAAAATATCTTCCGTTGTAAAACAAAGAAAATTTAGGATATTGGTAATTGTATTGGGAAAGAAAATGGCTGGGTAAAAAATTCTTTTATAAGTTAGTTAATTTCCAGTTCTTTCTTTTCAAAAAAATTGAAGGTGATGTTAATTGAGTTGTCAGCTGAGAGATCATTAACAGTATTTTTTTATTATACATTATAATGTGATTTCTGGCACATAATTTGGAAGAAGTTCAAAGCACTAAATGATATTTTATAAGAAAACTCTTTAGATTCTCATTTTGTTATATATGTGAATTAATTTTCTCAGGGCTGACATATATAAAAATAAAAACTAACAAATTTATGTTGAATATTTTCTTACTATAGCAATAAAAATATTCAGATATGAATATAAGGACTAATTAAGAAATAAAGGTCATTTATCTCATTAAGAAATGAATTTCCAATATATTTTTATTTTTACGTTTCATAACTATCAAGCATATTTATTTGTTTAATATGTATTAAAATACTAGCATATATAATTAATAGTATATAATGTACATATTTATATACTAAAAATATATACTATTAATAGTATATTATTAAAATAATACTAAAGGCTAAATCTTGAAGAAAAATATTAACACTTAGTTTCTCATGATCACAGAATTTTTTAAAAGTTTCTATTTATATACTTTTTTTTGGCAGAAAATTATAAGAGGATGATCAATACAGATCTTCCAATGTAAAAAACAAATTATTCCACTAAAATGTAATGGTGTAGGACAGGTAAAATAAAAGTTCAAAGAGAAAAAGAAACAATGAAACATATTTTAACTACTTAAGCAGAGTTTGTTGATGTATTTTACTTTGTAATATATGATGGTGCTTATTAAGTTGATGTGACATTTAGAATCAATTAAAAACAAATAAAAGTTAAAAACAATTATTTTCACCTACCAATATTTATGGTACATTGCGAATTAAATATTTTCAAATGTTAAATTTATGAGAAAATATCTTAGATGTTAAATGTATGAAAGTACATAGTTTTTAAGATATTTTTTTAGATGGCATTTGGGCAACAATGCTTAAGAACCACTGGCTGGTGAAAACTTTCAAGGAATCATCTGGTTCAAAGATGGTATCATTATTTTGAAAATGAAACACTAACTTTATGTATTTCATAAACTTTTATTTGGAATCTCATCCAGAATTGCTTTAGAAATATTTAGTGTTATGATCTTTAAAAGACCTAGTTTTTATTTTATTTTTTTTTTGCTTTGTGGAAATTCTCTTTGGAAATTTGATGTTCTTCCTAAAAATTGAAAAGGAAATAAGCACAGGCAGAAACACACAAAAGGCCAGACCTGTGAAAGTTTTTGTGGGAGGGTGGTAGGGGGAAGAGGAGGAAGCCAGGGATATTACAATACTATTTGATGTACTACAAAATTCCCTTTTATAAATGTTAATAATATAATCCATTTTAAGTACTTAATTAAAAAGTGACATTTCAGAAAGCCGTACGTGGCTAATGAAAGTAAGCCATTGAGGTTCTTTTGGGGATGTTGGTATTTTGATGCAAGTTTTGCACTAACAATATTTTGAAGAAAAAAAAATAGTTCATTTAAAAAATTCAGAGTAGGAACTCCATGACTGACAAACTAGCTCAGTGCCTTCAAGAATGAGGAGAGAAATTTCCAAGGCAGCTGCTTTTTATTTCACTAATTCAGAACAATTGAAAAGGCATCTACCTGGACCAAATGTCTAGTAGTAAGAACTATTACTGCCCACATGTTTTCTTTAACTATCTACCTCCAGAACCAAGTGCGGCTTGCTGCTAACTAAAGAGCTGGAGGGCATACAGTCCTGCCTGATGGGGAACAAATGATAACGAGAGACTGCTTCCAGGGCAAAGCCCATCTATACAATAGGGAGAGATAAATTAGATTCCCACCCCCCATGGATCCATTATCTATTCTAAAAAGACAAATTTGAAACATTTCTATCTTTAAAATTATTATTTAAAAATATACCACAGATATGGAAGGGTGAAAAATACATACTCATAGTTTACCTAATAGTCAATAAGCGTCCAGATTAAGAAACAGAACATTACAGTACCTTTAAAAAATGTATTTCTCTTTTAAAAATAGCATCTATGTCATTGTTCTCATTTTTCCCTTTCCATTTAGGATGCAAAAATTTTCAAAAATTTTAAGTGTCATTCAAAACTTCTTTAGCTGTCATTCATTCTTATTTTAGTGCTGCCATTTTCATTAGAATCACGCTGTACTAAAACCGTTAAGATCTTACTATAATCTAATTCCATTTAAGAAAAACTTTAAGTGATTATGCAATGAAATACTTCTAAATCTTCAGTTCTAAAGATTTTTTTTAAATATAATTTCATTCTTTAAATGGTGTGGGGGTTTTTGTTTGTTTTCATGTTATCATTGAAAAAACAAAGAACTGTCTCATAAAAGACAACTGTTTTGTCTACAAAAGAGTTATCTCTGCATTCTGGAAAAGATATTTTAATTTCACTAATTGTAATTTAAGTATACTGTGAAACCTCAAAAAAAAAAAAGGCTATGCTCCCAACTCTAGTTGCGCTAGATAATGCTACTTTATTTCATCATTTTATTTTCTAATCATAAAATCAAAAAACAATTTGTAGGCTCTCAGATAATAAAGATCACCTGAGTCTGTTTTGATTCCTACAGTCTGGTCCTACAATGTCTCCCCACCTTATTTTCCACTACATTCTGAGACTAATCTGCTTAAAAAAACCTACTTGTTTTATATATTCACACATCCATCATTCTCTACCACCCATCTAGATTCTGTCCACATTAAAACAGTTCTCTTTTGGGATGTCTGGTTGACTCAGTCGGTTAAGCACCTGGCTCTTGATACCAGCTCAGGGCATAATCTCATGGTTCTTGAGTTCGAACCCTGTGTTGGGCTCTGCACTGACAGCAGAGAAGCCTGCTTGGAATTCTCCTTCTCCCTCTCTCTGCTCCTCCCCTGCTTGTTCTCTCTCTCTCTCTCTCTCTCTCTCCCTCTCAAAATAAACAAATATTAAATTTCTTTAATTAAAAAAAATAAAACATTCTCTTTCTAGACTAGTATGTAGTGAATTTCATTTCTTTGCTCACGTGAGGGTTTTATTAACCATACCATCTTTAGTACCTACTGTGTGTTGTCCCTTGTAATATTCTTTTACCTTACAAATGTACATGTGGCTACTTGCTCCATGAAATTTAGAAATTTTAGGAAACTGTTTGGAAGGTGGGTAGATGCAGGGTGGGATACATTATCAGTCCTGACTTTAATATAGGCCTTAACTTAGTGTTTACTAAACCTTAAAGCAACCCAGTACCATCTTCAAAATGTCATTATAGCTGTATTACTGTTTTACTGACTGGGTTGATTTCGGATGGGGATAAGCAAAAAGCCAATTAAATCTTTCTTACCACTTCCCTCTTAAAAAAAAAGTTTATTTATTTTGAAATAGGCAGAGACAGCATGACTAGGGGATGGGAAGAGAGGGGAGAGAGAGAGAGAGAGAGAGAGAGAGAGAGAG
The DNA here is from genome assembly GCF_022079265.1 of Lynx rufus. Taxonomy (NCBI): domain Eukaryota; kingdom Metazoa; phylum Chordata; class Mammalia; order Carnivora; family Felidae; genus Lynx; species Lynx rufus. The sequence goes on from NW_025814867.1 coordinate 66,392,666, forward strand.
AGAGAGAGAATCCCAAGCAGGCTCTGTGCTGTCAGCCCAGAGCCCAACTTGGGGCTTGAACCCATGAAACCTGAGATCATAAGAGCCAAAACCAAAAGCCTGAAATTTAATGGGCTGAGCCACCCAGGCGCCCCTTACCACTTCCCCTTTTAATAAGCTCTGACGACTTAATGCTTTCTCCCCATAATTAAAAAACTTCTCATAGCTTTTCCAGACATTCTGTGAATTAATGAATTTTCTCAATTTTAGTATTTCAAGTCTAGTATAATCTGCTGTCAAAACTGGAATATCTCATCAAATTTGAATTCTCTCTTCTCTGTCTCTGAGCCTGACCGAGGCTCAGAAACTTCTAAGGGGGATGGGAACACAGTCACTTACTACTGTACATCTCTGTCCATTTGCTGCTTCCTCTTCCCAAGCTGGGAAAGGAGAGGAAGAGGAAGAACAGGAGAGGGCATGGAGTTAGAAATACCTCCCTTGGAACTTATACATTTTTCAAGAATGGCTTCATTTTCAAGTTGGAGGAGACAATGGGGACCATTGAGGGGACCTTGGCCTCCCATTCTCATACACATAGGCATACATGTGTAAAGACACACATGTAACATATGAAAATAAACACAGAGACATGCATGTTCACATGTAGTCGTTCCGGTATGCCACCAAGAAGAACAAAGCCTTTCTTCATTCTGAGCCAGGGAGCATCTGCTGAGGGAACCTACCCCTTGTGTCCCTGTACCCTGCTTTTAGAGTGATAGGAAGAGGGGTTGCCAAGAGTTTCATACTTCTCTGTAGATCTGGTTATGTCCAGCACAGTGCCTTATTCATTTGGACTATAAACCGTTTCTTGAATCATTGAAATTGCCAATATCCAGGGTCACACCCAGATTTCCCAGAATACATCAAGTGTAGATAGATTTCCATTATTTATTTTTATTACTGTGACCAAGGAGAAGTTATTCTAAACAATTTTAATGTAAAAGCAGATTTGATATCCTTAGTTACAAGTTACCTGCTGTTAACCTTAAGAATTGGATAGTGTCCTTATTCTCTTATATGTGGAAACCGAGACTCAGATAGGATAATTAATTTGCCCAGTGTTACACGCTTGTGACAGAGCCTTCTGATCCTTTTTTCTTTGGGGTCACCTCATAGCCTGTTTCAGTAAGGCAGTTAAACTTTGATAACTTCCCATTTTGCCTTGTGAAGAATGCTGTGATCCCCTACTGAGTGGTACATCAACCTCTGTGATCATGGACAAGCCACTTGAACTTTTTGAATCTCAATGATCTCATCTGTTAAAATAAAATAATCTTAATAATACCTATCTCTGAGACTTATTGGAATAATTAAGCCCTACAATACCCAGGGGCAGGGACTATATTACATTGTGCATGACACATGAAAGACACTTAACATTGGTTGTATTGAATTAATTCTCACAGATAATAAGACTTTTGCCTTAATTTTCAACTTCATATTTGTTTTGTTTTGTGTTTCTCTTTCTCTACTATCAATGAAGTGGCATTTAGAGGTACTCAAAATAAATAATGTATAGTAATTTTTGAGGGGGATTTTAAAAGAAGAGGTCAATTATATTATAAATCTCATCCTTATAGAATTCTGTATGAAAAAACTTCTAGTGTTTCTTGTGAAAGTCAAGTCCTATATACCAAAACCAGGTTTCATATCAACTGGCAAATTAGATACATTCCATTTATTCTATGCTTCATACACAAAAGTTACATGAAGTGCTTACTTTTTTCTGATTTGAAAGGAGCAAAATGCTCCTTGCATAATTCAATGGCTCACAATGGCTTCAGATGGAAGAAAAACTTGTAACAGTTGCAAGATGATCAGCTATCTTCTTGTCATCAAGGGTTTCCAAACTGAGCGCCATATGGTTGGTGTCATTTATTTTACACTCCTGCATATTCTTTCTTTTTGCAAATTACCAGCTAAGTTGTATGTTCACCTTAAAGGAATTCAAAGTATATGGCAGGTTGTCAGATTTGCCCACACAGTATCAGATGTCAGACCACCCACTGAGAGTCTTAATTGGAGTTACCTTTTGCTGAGTGGATGGGAATTATGTGACTTTTGATTCTGTAGTTATAATGGGATATTTTATAGATGATCACTGTCATTTACACAAAGAGAAGAAAAAAAAAATAAAAGAGCAGCTTAAAGTCTCCCAAATCTTTTCTGGGAGGAAAAATCTCCTTATCAAAGTGTGTGTGTGTATCCAGTAAGCTCTTTCAAGTTAATCCCTCCCTAGACTTCCCTCTGATGACACCTGATGGCAAAAGAACTAGTAGGTGCTTTCATGGTGAGAAGAGAATATCTATCCCAGCGTCTGCACTTGATGTTTTTAGAAATGATGAATGTTTTAGCTAGGAAACTCTGCGCCTCCTGGGAGATTTATACTTTCATGTCATCTATCAAAAATGTAAATTGCATATTACTTCAGGTTGGGCCTGATTATTCTAATTATTATTATTTATTATTTTTTGAGCACCATCAGTGCAGCACTGGGCAACTCTGGTGGAAATGTTCCAGTTAGAGGAGGAACTGTTATTTTCATATTTCCTAAGCGACATCGATTTGTATGGCTAACATTTTAGCAATAAAAAGCAAAATGTAAAACCGCAGCCTGCTGTGAAGGGAAGTCTACACATTGAATGAACACTGCAGGGACATACTCATAAATATTCATTAAACAGGGTTTCATTGAAAATGAAATTTAAGTACTTAAGGTAATGCAGTGCAAGTCAGTGAAAAGCTCTTACACCTCAGCTAAGGAAACAGGATAGAATGAGATAATCTAAGAAAGGAAGATTGAGTTTAGACCACTCCTTTTGTACTCCAAACTATGAATTAAGAAAATGGAGAGTTAATTCAATTGTCATATTTATCCTGGGGCTTCTGATGTCCAGTCTTCGTAATAGAAAGTAACAGTGTTTTTAAACATACTATCATCATGTGACTTGAGGAGATGGTTTGAAGGTCTAGAGAGTTTCTATAGAAGAGGTAAAAAAAAAAAAACCAGGCTGCTGGAAATAGCATTTTTCAAGCACTCAAGGTAGCCTCCTTCTTAAAATATGTGTGGCCTCTAGTAAGTCACTAAGGTCTATGGTGCTGTTTCCTAACTGTCAAATGAAAATAATGCTACTCCTCACTCACATGGTTTTGTTAAGGAGAGTGTATGTTTGCAGAAGTTTTATAAATGATAATGCACCATGGAATTATCCATTGTTATAATTCCCTAGTATTCATTTCAGTGTACTTGTGGAACTTAGTTCCAATCTCTGTGATTGCTTATTTATACTGAGATTTTTACATTCATTGCCTCTATTCTTTTCTCTCATAATAGATGAATTAATAAATGAATTCAAATACTTGATCAATAAATATGAAATGGAAGCCGATTACATCTCAAGCATCATTTTAGAGGCTCAAGATAAAACAACAAATAAAACAAATAAAACATTCCACTTGCATAGAGCCTATGTTTTATTTAGAGAATGTCAACAAGATACTAACATAATAACTCCATAGCAGATAAAATTTGTTACAGATGAGAAGTGCTTTGGAGGAAAATAGAGCATGGAAGTGTGATAGGGAGTATGCACGGTGGCAGAGATAGAGGGGAAGTGGGTACAGTATTTTCAAAATAGATAGGCAATGGAAAACATCAATATGGAAATATTTAAGGACACACTTTGAAGTAAGTGAGCAAGTAAGTCCTGTGGATATCTAGGAAAGAGTATTCCAGGCATAGAAAACAGCAAATGCAAAGGCCCTGTGGCAGAAGTATGTCCCTGGTGTTTGAAGAACATCACTAACTCCTGAGGGATTGAAAAGAAGTGAATAAGGAAAAGAGTGGGTAGAAATATAGTGTTGGAGAGTAGGAGGCCAAATATCATAGGGACTTTTAGGTCATTGAGGAATTTTATCTTTTGCTGTGCATGAGTAGAAGAAAGAGAGAGTTTTGAAAGGACATATGACAAAACCAGACTTATATTCTAACAGAATCAGTGTGCCTTCTTTGTGGAGGAATTAGATGTCCAGTTAAGAAGTTATTCTAATAATTCAAGTAGGAAATGGTGGTAAAATGGAGAAGGATAGTAATACAGAGAATAGGGAGAAGTGCTAAGATTCTAGATGTCTTTGAAAGTACTGCCAAAATAATTTGTTCATAGTTTAGATGAACGATGTGACAGAAAATAATTTAAAAAAAAAAAGAAGAAGAAGAAGTCAGGATAACTCCAAGTTTCTTCACCTGAGCAAATGGAAGAATTGGTTTTTGTTACAGGAAAGCAGGGTTTGTTTTTGCTTTGTTTCATTTTGTTTTTTTAGTGTGTTTGTGTTTGGGTGCACATGTGGGTACCTGGGGTCAATATTAGACAAGTTACTTGCTTATATTTTCCAGTTATTTGTAATGAGTTTTTGTATTCCTACTGTTATCAAGCAAAAAGTGGTAGTATTTCAAATTGATTTATGTTGTTGTGGCAATAGTTTAGTCCTTAATTTTGTTTTGAAGTTGATTCATAAGAAACAAATTGGGCTATAACTCCTCTTTCTATATCATGTTTGTTATTTATTACTAAACTACGGGTATATGGGGAAAATATGTTTGTATGTTTTGATTAATTCCAATATACTGGAGAGCAATGAGTTATATTCAGTTAGAAAATGAACTCATCCTCAACTAGGCAATCTGTGAGAGAAAAGTGCTTATTATTTAAAAAGTGTGATCACTTTTAAGTCTGGTAGAAGAATAGGAACAAAAAAAATAACTGTGATATTATTGTTTGGTAAAAGTGTTAAGATAGGAGCATTACCCATGGTGACTATAGTTTGTGTGTGAACAGATTCTTTGGGGATGTGGTGATGGTGGGTAGGGGACTAAGCCACGAAGCTGATGGAAATCCTAAAATGTGTTTTCTTTGTTAACTTTGATTAGAATGCTGGTTTCATCACATTTCTTCCAGGCTAAAGAGAATGAATGAGGTTAGCACTCTTGAAGGCTGTCTGTCTGGGTAACTGGCTGAGGACCAGGGAATGACTGATTGCATGCAGGGTGAGTCAGGTAAATGTGACTCATCCTAGACACCGGCTGCCTCAGGGAGCTGCTGTGTTATAACTTTAGCTTATGTGTAAGTGTGGGAGTATTTGCTAAGGTTCTTTTGGTAGAAGCCACCTGAAAGCAAGGAAATTCAACTCAAGCATAAAGGTGGCTGGTGTGATGGGTGAGGGTGGAATATATTTGAAGGATGCTCAGAGAATCACAGAAGTCCTAAACAACAAAAGCTTGAGAAATACAGTGGCAGGGAATCTCAGAGAGCCTTAGGGACCAGTAAGAGAGGTATCAGGTCTGAGCAAAAATATGGTATCTTGGGAGTCATTGAATGATTGAATGGAACATATAGAAACCAATGGTCAAAGATATGAGAAGGAACAAATTAAACATTCAGAAGGACATTGGAATCATCCAGGGAATTGTAGCACTTAGATTAGAAATGACCAGAAATCAGATGTGAATTCTTTAGAAATTAAGTAAATGGTGGGCGCCTGGGTGGCTCAATCAGTTGGGTGTCCAACTTTGGCTCAGGTCATGTTCTCACGGTTTGTGGTTCGAGCCCTGCGTCAGTCTCTGTGCTGACAGCTCAGAGCCTGGAGCTTGCTTCTGATTCTGTGTCTCCCTCTCTCTGGCCCTTCCCCCCCCCCCCACTCACACTCTGTCTCACTCTCTCTCAAAAATAAATAAACATTTGAAAAAATTTAAAAAAGAAGTTAAGTAAATGGCAAGAGAAGGGGGACAAACCACCACTGTGGTGGTTTGGAAGCCATATTGTGAAGGGAAGGGACATGTTTTCCACCAGTGGACTCACAAATAAGATAAAAATGAGCCTCACTAGCAGAACCCTTTATAATAAAACACATTTCAGGTAAGAGAAGAAGTTAAAAGGAATTGTGGATTAAGGGAGCTTGATGACTACAGATGGGGTTCTAGAGAGAGGGCATTGGAAAGGAAATGATAAGAAGGGGTAGAAAAATAGCTGTCTTGGATGATCAATAAAGAGAGCAGGCATTTGAGGTGTGCCTGGGTGGCTCAGTCGGTTGAGCGTCCGACTTGGGCTCAGGTCATGATCTCACAGTTCGTGGGTTCGAGACTCGCATCAGGCTCTGTGCTGACCGCTTGCTCAGAGCCTGGAGCCTGCTTCAGATTCTGTGTCTCCTCTCTCTGCCCCTCCCCTGCTCACGCGTTGTCTAACTCTGTCAAAAATAAAATTAAAATGTAAAAAAAAATTTAAAGATAACAGGTGTTTGAGACAGTTTATTTAACTTGCCACAAAATTACAAGTGACTCAGACCTACTGGTGCTTGGGAGAACCCCAAGCACTTTAGGAGGAGTTAGATTTGATATAATTAGTTATTGCTCCTTCTGGCCTTTTCTATTTCCTCTTTCAGAAACATATGATGAGATGATAATGACTATCAGATAAATCAACTGAGCTTTCTTGTGATATATTATTTACTTTCCCTTAATGTAGACACAAATCCCATTAGGTAGTGAGTAGGTTATTTCTGTGTTCTGAATAACATCAAGCAGACTCTCACTGCACTCCATAAATGTTAATCTCATATATTTCAACAAATCTCAAAGGCTCAGTTTGCTTTTGATAGATTTTCTTTCTCTTAAGATATTTGTCAGATCACAGCCCTTGTAATAAATATATATTGTAATTGAATACGGATATTTTGCTAAGAATGGTATAATAAACAAATATTTCATTCATTGAAGAAGAAATGTTTAACACCTGAATAATGCACAACACTGTTCTCAGTATTAGGGGACACTGGGTCACTCTCTAAGACTTTATAATATCCTTAGAGAAAAAAGCACATACATAAGTAAAGTAAAGCAACTATATATAAATGGGCAATTTTAAGTAACAATTTACCAGAATCTTGAAAGAAAAAGTTGATATGTTTTACATTCTGTGGAAGATAAACAAAGCAATGAATATCTAAGTTCCTCATTCTACTTTGTTGTTTTATGAAAGGGTTGAAAGAAAAATTGAATAGCAATATGAATAGTAGATTTGCATTTAAATTATAAGCACATATTTTTATTGATTACATGCTAACTATAAGTTATAATTAATATTATGATAAAACTCAAAAAGTTTATTTTTTAATGAAGGATAAGAATTACTTTGAACAACTGTTCACTTCTCATTGGCTACTTAGCTTTTTGACTCCTTTCTTCAGTAGAAATGACATTGTGCTCTTTATCTTTATCCCCGGTAATTAAGATTTTTTCCCCTTATCTTTTATACCCTGGAAAAGCACTCTATAAATAAGCTACAATTTTCTTGTTTTTAATCAGTATTCTCAAACTGCTTTTTTGTTTGTTTGTTTGTTTGTTTGTTTGTTTCAGAAAAGCTCTTGATGTATCAGTCTTGATCACAAAAGTAACCTTTAGGTAAATATCCAATCACAGGGAGGGTTGAGGTCATAGCTTTGCCACCAACATGTCACTAATTATCTGATGAGTATGATTTAAAAACTCAGGAATATCTCTTTAAAGAGATAAGAGATTGTGCATGCTTGTGGTAAAGTCTCCAATAAAAACGCCAACATTAAGCCAAGGCTTATTCTCAGTCCCTGTCCTAGGTAAGTTTTACTTTCTGATTTCATTGCTCACAGCAACCTTGTGAGGTAAGTATTGTTACTACCACTAAATGGATGAAGAAGTGATGCTTAGTGGGTATTCACAAGCAAAGCTAATTTTTCAGACTAGCCATTATTCTTAAATTCTGCTCTCTAAATTCCCTCCTTCTAAGAGCTCTGGAGTCTTTTCCTTTTTAATCCCACTACCTCATCATTTTGCATCAAATCCAAACTAGTTATCTAGCACATATCTTTCATCTTGCCTATGTCAGCTAATTTACAGTTAAACTATCTGAGGCTTATAAAAGTTAAGAGACTCACCTAAAGTTATACAGCTAAAAAAATATCAGACATGGGATTTAGCTGCAATAGGGAATGAGAGATACAATTCTTAGTTAAATCTTGGGACAAGAATCAATAGTAAAAGTCTAATCTAAAACTTTTCTTTTATGCAGTCCAACAGGAAAATATGGATTTTTGTACCTGCCCTAAAGGTCAATAGATGCTAGGTTCATTGGAACCTAGGAGAAACAAAAAATCCAATAATGCCACACCTCCACAAAGTCAGCCAAGTTATAGTCCCTTCAAGTTCAAAGTAGCAGGTTCCATTTGTTATGAGAATATGGAGTCTACATAGTACTCACAAATGCACACACACATACACACACACACAAACACACTTTCCATTAAATTGATTCAGACAAAAATAAATAACAAATAAACAACAACAACAACAAAAAACCCCACCTGTTAAACCGGAAACTAAGTTTCAGATAGACCAATTCGTTTATTTGAGATTTTGTTTTAGGTATATGTGTATGTGTTTTTAAGTCTTTTAACCAACTGTTAGTGTTCAAAGCGATGTATTTTTGAAGTAACCAAGACACAAAAAGTTATTAGAATTCATAGACTAAAAGAAAATATTGAATTATACCATGCGGGAAGGTTATGACTAATGTAGATTTTTAGACTCCAAAGACTTATCAATCCCCATGGACAGTGTAAAGCCTTTAGCAAGTGTTGTTCTGAGCAAGTTAAAATTTCTTAAGCATATTTTTAAGAGTAATACCTCAGGGAAAACATTGAACTAGTTGCCAAAACTTCTCACAGACATGGGATCTGTTGTGCAAAACTGTCATTTACTTCATAACAATGTTTGAATTCCCACATTAATATTAACCCTGTAAAGAGAATAGTTTCCTCTTTTTTATCTAATGTTTTTTTCAAATGTTCATTATTTTCACCTGCAACTAGCAGAGGATTGTTTTTTAACAGTAGGACATCTAAGATAAGGATCAACAAACTACAGCCCATAGGTCAAGTCTAGAATGCTGCCTACTTTTGCATGGCCCGCAAACTAAGAATGCTTTTTACATGTTTATACGGTTGAAAAAAAATCAAAGAAAAGAATATTTTAGAACATGTAAAAATTACCTGAAATTCAAATTTCAGTGTTCATAAAGTAACTTCTATTGGAATATAGCCCCGTTTGTTCATTTAAGTATTGCTTATGGCTGGTTTTGTGCCTTTAATGGCAGCACTGAGTAGTTGGAAAAAGACCCTATGGCCCTCAAAGCCAACAACATTTAGTATCTGGACTTTTACAGTAAAATGTACCAAAACCTAATCTAAGACAATGATTTTTAAATTGTCAAATTTACTTTCAATGTGAAAGGCATTTGTTTCCCTTTTTTCCAAAATGTGAACCCTTTTTCATTTACTTTTATCAGGTCTCTCTCAAGGCCTAGAATATTTGTTACATCGATAATGTTGGCAACTTCAGTTACAAAGATAATTAAATACTTAAAATAAGAACATTTTCTCTCAAGTAAATTTTCTAAACACAAGCCTCTATTGAAAGGAAGATTCTGGAAGTCTCATTTTTAAAGAAAAAAAATTGCTCTTCCTCAGACTATATGTTATAATTTAAAAAATATGAACTTTGATTCAAATTCTTATGTAGGATATTTAATCTTGTGTAGGATATTTAATATGTATACCAACTTCATAGCCTTGTTGTGTAGTACAAATGTATTAATGACTCAAGTTTCAAAGATGAAAACTTGTAATATTTCAACTTTGTAGTAGATATTCAATGCATGTTAATCCTCCTTCTCTGTGTCTACTCAAATGCTGGGTGGGCTTTCTGACATCTTAAGGCAGAAAGTAGATCTACAATCATATATAACTGCTCTCACAAAATAAGCTAGGAGTGAGTGATCAGATTTTGTATTGCTTTTATATGTTTCATTCATTTATTCTGCTTTTGTAGTTTATTAATCCAGTCTCTACATTTGCTTTCTCCTTAAGGGCACCATTTTTCATCTTAAGCATGGCTGTATAGGTGTCTACCTCCCACACTTCCTGATAAGTACCATGCATTTCATGTTTATTACAGTGTGTTTAATTTGCATTATTTCTGGTCCCTACACCATGAGTTTAGAAATTTCAGGTTAATAAACACTATAAAAATTATTTCTCTCATTTATTCTGGCATTATAAGGGTAATTGCATCTAAGCACAGTGACACTATTGTGAATCTGTGTAGATGACCAGAATTATAATGGCAGATGGCAAACCATGGGCATTGTTATTGCAGTTCATTGCAGCATTTTCACAAATTTTAAATTGAAATTCTCAGCTGAAAGGGTATCACAAGATCGAAGAAAGAATCTCAAAGCAAGATTTGCATAAGATTTCATGAATTAGCATTTTGATTCTATTATTCTTTATATGCCTTGTTTTGTTGTACCACAATGGTTATAACATGGCAGACTCTTGCCTCAGGTTTTCATTCTAACATTGGTACTCTTGCTTCAACATTGACCATCATATGTTAGGCAGTGAGTAAATTAACAAATTGGAGGATTTGGAAGTGACTCTAGTTTTGCGAGATCTGTCTTGGATTACTACATTTAATTGTTTAAAATGTAATAGAAAATAATTTTTTTCTTAATTACAGTAGCATGTGAAATCATATAAAATCCAACTCATGTGAACACAGGGACATACACAGAAACATAATGCAAGTTTTTTGAATTAACTTGTAAGATAAGCTTTCAGATTATAGAACTAATAACTTTCTTTTTTCCTTTTCCATCTGCTTCCTCTAATTCTGTAATGCAGTTCCCAGACCATATAATGAGCACAAGACCATCAAGATTGTTAGAAATAAGAGCAAATTTAGGATACATTGACTGTAAGTAAGGGCATACGCGATTAGTTATGAATGCATAATCTTCAGTTAATGGACTGTGACTACATTAGCGGCTCAGGTGCCTTTTTTTTGTTTACTAATTATAAACTGAGTTCCTTACTAGTGAGTTTATGAAATAATTCACCCACCAATGAGGGGTGTTGAGATATGTACAATAAAACAAAGATTCTAGCTCACAGGACAAAATCAATAGACTTTATGAACTTTATAGTGTCTTAGATTGGGAGATGTGATTTATCAGAATCCACAAGCACTCAATAATGGTACTACAAACAGCAGGTGTACCTTGATAGGATCTTTAAATTGCAACTGATTTATTACTACTGAGAATTAACTATCCAAAGTTAGTAAGGTTGTTTTTTTAATTAAGTAGAATGCAAAGAAAGAGATAGCGCTAATATACGGGAGAAAGCATATTATCTGTGACTTCTCTTATCTGTGCTATATCCCTTAGTAAGCAATTGTTAGAGATAAACCACTAATAGCCACTATACCCTTGATAAGTGATTTTATATCATCTGTAGCTATTTGTTTATATCTCTCTAAAATGTTGGGGTATTCTCAAAATGTGGTTAGCCCAAGATAGGGTAGTAGGGGCAAATGTCTTTCATCACATAATGTGAAGCAATTAAGTAAGAAGATATATGTCAGTGTTTACATTTTACAAAGTTACTACTAAATGCCCTGTTAACATTTAAAAATTTGAAATGTATTTGTAGATGTGATCCAATAATATAGTTACTCTGATGTTAAAAATAACCCTTCTAATGTTAATGTTAGGTAAATATAACACTTAAAACAATTAAACATAAATCAGTCATTATGTTATCAAATATTTATTGAGCACCTATTATTTGTCAAACAGTGGGATACAATGATGATTAAGAGAAGGTGCTTGTCCTCAAGAACCTCACTTTCTAGCATGGGAAACAAACAAACAAAAAATTGCATCCAGTTCTGAATGTAATCTGGTTCTCTTTGTAAGTTCAGAGTAGAATTACACTCCACAGTCCCATGAAGTTATGTACACTTGACTAGTTTTAGCAGATTAAATGTAACCAAAAGTGTCTCCCCAGCAAGTGTCTCCTCCCCATCGCATAAAATGTATAAGCCAGAATGAGTCACCACAGTCCTTCCACTCCCATGTCTGGCTGAGCACTGAAGCATGTGTTCCTCATAGGACTTTAGCCACCATGGCCAAGTTACCAGAATGAGAAGGCTTTGGTGATCTGCACTGGACATGTACAAAGAGCAAAAAATACTTATTTGTTTTGTTAAGCCACTGAGACTTCAGCGTTCTTTTCTACTGCAGTGGAACTTAGCCATCTAGGCTGAAACTACTGTTTTGCATGAAATGTCAAGGAAGCACAAAGGAAGTTCTGATCATACTATTCCAACTTGTAAGAAATAGAATAAAATGAATAATTAGTCATTGGCTTGGTTTCTCCAATGCTGTTGTTTGACAGGAGGACTAGAAGAAACACTTTCCAGACTGGGGAAGTCTCCTACCTCTCCTTTTCTATTCTGCATCCCATCTGATCGGCTCCTACAAAGAGAGAGGTGCTGAGAAGTGTGCCCTCAAAACCTCCCAGAGTCAATGATTTATGACAGATGTCTTTGGTGGCAAGAGTAGAATGTAGGGATGGTGATCTATGCCCCCACACAACGTTTACCTTTCAGCTGAGTCAGGGATAATATTTGGGGGTGAAATGAGTGTATCAGTGTTTCCCAAAACTAATTGGTCAATTCAGTGGCCTGAGGAAAAAATTTTAAAAGTTGAATTTTCTTTTTTAAACAATACCAAACAAGCCAAACCAAAAGATTTAATAAGATAAATCTCTTCCCTCACTAGACTGTGAATCTTACTCCAAGAAAGAATTAGTATAAATAGTTTTTTTAGGCATCCAGAAACATGCAATGTATTTATGTATTTGTGTAGCACATGGAAAGTCTTTTATTATTATTATTATTTATTATTATTAATGTTTTATTTTTGCTAAGATAGGTTTATTTTTCATACTATTTTTACTTGTTGCTTTTTCATCTTAATATATCTCCGTCTGAGGACCTTTTGAAAATTCAGATTACCAGACCTCCATAGGCTCTGATTGAATATATATGAAAGAAAACTCCAGAAATATTTATGTTTAAAAAGCTGACCAGGTAAATGCAGGAGTCAGTTATTTTGGAAACTCCTGCAGTTGGTGAGCTATAAGATTCCTTTCAGTTCTAAGAGTTGTAAATTCTAAGATATGTCCATAAAAACTATAAAATTGTGACATTGTCACTGGTTCTTCATATAACTACCATCTATTTAACCTTGATGATTAAATAACTTTGATCTTGAATCTTCTCCGCACCTTACTTCACTGTTTTTTACACTAGAGTAGCATTGTGTGTATTGTGCACAATGGGCTTATATAAATGCATTGTTAGCATATTTTGTAAAAGCATACCCCAAAATGCCAAATATGCACATACTAGAAAAATTACTGCCCACAATATAGCTTAAAATTTCAGCCAGAAATGTTTATCTAACAGTTCTTTTGAGCAGAGCTCAACTATGTTGGCCTCAACCAGCAACATTGATTTTCCATGTTCTTCTCCCTTCAGCTGAAAAGAATCAAGTTAAATCTGTAGGGAATGAAAACTAAACAGCCCTTAACATGAAGGTCCATGTTCTATTCCATTTATCTCGTAGGTTAAAATCATTCATTGATCGCTGATCACCTGTGGTTGTTTACACACAACAGGTTCCCTGGATAGCACACAACCACGAGGAGGATTATACATACCACAGGAAGCAATCAATAAAAAAGGCTCATAATGATCTTCCTGAGAGGAAACTGAAAGATTTTCCCTTTGTGACAGTCTGTATATGTGTGATAGGATTGTCAAAACAGACATAAGGGTTTCCAGCCGGCAGAAAAATGTTTTTAACATTTTGCTTTCATATCCACTTTTCTTGTCTAACTATAATGATATTAAAAATGAAAAAAAAAACTTTAGAAAATTTATTTTAATGGAGAATTCAATTCTTGTTTTGAATTTTTGCCCAAATAATCGTGACACATGCCTTTTGTCACCTTTGGAATGTTACTGGGTTGTTTTGATTTTTGTTTTTTACCTTGCTGTTGCCTATAACATCTGATCAAGTCACTTTTATCATCTAAAAGAAGTTGGATGATATTTATCTTAGGGCTTTAAAAGTGGTTCAGTGTATCTTCAACTTAAAAATGATTAGTTGGTCTTAAACATAAAGCACATTGTGTGAAATCGACTAAAATATATTAAAACTGATGTTTCAAGCACTGGTCTAGGAACAAAAAATAAAGCCATGAATAAATTAAAACTCAGTTTTTCAAGTTTCACATTCTAATAGTTTTATCTTGTAAATTCTGGTCTATAGTATATACTATACCTAGTTCTTCTTGGAGGAAATGATGGAAACCATTAACTCAATCAACATGAGTTTATCTTTCCTGAGTTTTGTCCTAAAACTGTTGGCATTTATTTAAAAGTGTAGATTTGATATGTTCCATTTTGAAAAGTCAATTTGAACAAATTAAATTTTAAAATAAAGTGTTCACTCCAACTCCCAACAACAAGGATGAAGAAAACTGACCCATCTGAGAACACCTGTGCCTTGGGAGACAGAATATCTCATCTGAAATTCCTTGAGATCTTCCAATAATATCCTGTTATTTTCTGATTTCATAAAGTAGTCTCATAATTTCTCCCCAGATGATATTTGATAGTCACATAATTCTCATAAACAGTTTAACATTATTGAGTCTCCATGTGTATTTGTCAGCTAGGTGTTCTTGAAGCCACTCAGCTGCTTATTATTATACATTTATAAGAAGATCAACTTATACTATATTATATGAATACTGACTATCTAGTTTTAATAGTCACCTTTTACTTCCACTGCTTCTGAAACTTCACAACTCTCCCTACATTTTCCATAATTATAGAAAATTTTTAAAGTTTTAAATGTTACACTTGGTATAGTTTGATAAAGGGGCTTTTGAGGATCTGTCAGGGTGTAATTATGGGGAGAAAACAGTGGAGGTTCTCTAACTGTATAAATGCATATAGACTCTGAGAGTGAATGTCAATATCGGCATGCCAGAAAGTTTTGCTTGCTGTTCCAATTACTCTAAGATCACAGTATGGAATCATAATTTGCTCCCCAAACTTACCCAGGCCTTCCAGAACACTGCCTAAAATTAAATCTTCTGCTTGTGCATGGCTTATGAAAAATTGAATGGCAGTTCATTTTCACAACACATGACAAACATAAAAGAAATTATGAATTAATTTTAAACCCTGCTTAGCAGAGTTTTATCAAATTGATGGCACCCTTTGTCTCACTGAAGTCAAGCATCAGAGTTGATATGCTTAATTAGAATCAGGCATCTCTAAATGTTTTAGAATGACAGCTCAGATCATCCTATTGGACCCCCTCCTTCTGATGGTTTGAAGCCTAAAACAAAACAATTGGCTAAAAAGGTGACTTTCACTTCACTCTCTACATTAAGCATATCAAAATGTATTATTGTGCAAGATGTTCAAATAAACAAAATCCAAAGGCTTTTGAGAGCTTATTTAGACAGATGGATGGATAGAGATTAGGTAGATAGATAATAGATGGATGGATGGATAGATAGATAGATAGATAGATAGATAGATAGATGAGATAAAAATCTGTATGGGCTTGTGTGTCCTTGGCTCTCAATTTTTCTTTTATTTATTTCAAGAGAAAACAAGATGGAGTTAGAACTAACTGTCCTTCTGCAATAATCTTTGGCTCCTTCACAAGCTAACTATGCCCTTGATGAATTATTTAGACTTTGCCTCTCCCATTTTGATTATTTCACTATTCATTCGATGCCATTGTCAGCTTCTAACTGACACCTTGCCATGAATAATGCATGTGTATTATGTATCATAAAAGCATCCTACTTATAAACAACAGACACCCACAGATGCCATGGGACACTAGCTTATTATATACATACGTGTGTGTGTGTGTGTGTGTGTGTGTGTGTGTGTGTGTAATATATAATATATAGTAAAGTAATGTGTGTATTTTTGGCAGCCTGTAATGGCTGCTCTACTGTTTTAGAGCTAAGAGCTATGATCGGTCAAGTTTAGTCACATCTGCTTAATTAACTCATTAAAGTTACCCAGAAAGAGAAACTCACTCTCATGGTGTTGGTTTGAAACAAAAAACAAAATGTAAACCCGAAGTGTATTAGTCAGTGGGGAATACCTTAGTGGCCATTATAGTATGAGGGGGAGAGACCTCAGGTTGACTCAGGTGATTATCATGTGGTTCAGATTTTACTGTATTTCCAGCATTTTCTGGTCTCAGAATAGCACCAACAATTACTGAAAGAAAGTGTGGCATAAGCTTTATAGTTCAAGGGTTAGTTTCATAGCTTTTTTATTTTTCCCAATTTGGAGGGGGAAAAATGTTTTCATCTGCTAAGAGCAAAATGCAGTCCAAAGGGATATGAAACTCTTATGCCTATGAGATCAGTGTTGTATCTGTTTCCCTCGTTTCTCCCCATATTTTATTACAGCGTCTAATATTACCTTGCATGACTGACTTAATCTTCCACAAAAATAGTCATATTCATGACAACCATGAAAGACGCAGATATAGGAGTTAGTGGTAAAACTAAATTTTCATATGTTAATTTAATTAAAAAGGACAGTTTTGTTGTTGTTTGTTTTGTTTTCACTCTTTTTCTCTTTTTGGACTGACAGTTTAGCATACTGGTAGCCATGAAGGTAATAAAAGACATAAAATACACATTTTTCCTTTAGAAGCGTTTCCTTATTACTTTTTTGAAGGAACCTTATACATTCTGTACTTCTTATAACTGAAACACACTCCATGCTGAGCCACGAGTTCTTTCTTTGGATTTCAGAACTTAACAGGTCTTTGGGTATCACTTGCACCAGAAAAACCAGCCATCTCAGGAAGACACCTAAGGCTAGAAGTTAGCTTCAGTGGAAGGCCATTCATAGTCAATTACGTTTGAGTTCTTTCTCCTTTCTTAGGTACTTAGAGTATTTACTCCCCTTTGAGTTAGTTGGGTAACATTTTGTGTCTTGTGCTTTGTAAGGGAACTCTAAGAATTTGAAAATGAACCAATTATTGAAGCTTTTGGAGGAATTCAACTTTTTAGTTTGGGGGGTGGGGTTGTGCTTTTGTGTTTTACAGACAAATTTCCTTCCCTGCCATCTGATTTTTTCACATCTCCTACTATTATTGCCTATAAAAGTGAGAACAGCATTTAGAGAGCCCAACAAAGCTTTCCAAGTGTGAAGCTGTGACATTTTGTTATTCCAGAACCACTTCAGAAATCAATGTTGTATTTCTACTTAACATTTAATGTTTTGCAGCTGCTAAAGAATTATTCACTAAGTAGTAAAACAGAGGAAAATCAATCTCTTTCTAACATTATTAGTAATAAGTATGTTTGCTTATATTTTCCAAAAGAAGTGACAGGAAACGGAGATATTAAGCAACTCTGTGACAGACATATGTAACTGTGCCAGCTAATATTAGAAAAAATGAAATACAAAATAAGGAACCAAAACATTTTATCATTTCTTACTTAAAAACCTCATTTCAAGTGTCCAGTAACATATTATAGAAATTTGTTGGTCTCTGTGCAAGGGGAATTCAAATAAATAGCCCAGGAAGGAAATATTGTATGCCTTAGAAGCAATTAGGTCCTATTTTATTTTCGATATTTTCAAACTAAGCCCAATGGAAACGAATTGTGAATGAGCACATGGAAGATGTGCTTAAAATACCATGTTAAAAAAGTACAAAAATTGAACTTTTGTCTGAAGTGTTGTTTACACGGGCAGTGAGAAGTCGATGGAGACCTTCCCTGAAGCACCTCCTGATGCTCTCTGTGCTGGACTGCACAGAGACACTGGGAGGGGCAGCCTTCTCTGGTCCTGGGAAAGTTGACTGGGATGACCTGTTAGCAGTCAATTATCCCCCTCTGAAACCCAGAGTGTTCACTGTCAAGGGTAGAGTTGGCTGGCAAGGCTAAGGTGGATGTGGGATGTGATTCAAGCTAGAACGGAGGATGCCCCCATCAAGTCTCACTGGCTTTTCCTGTTATCAATTTAGATTAACTGGAAAGTTGTGAAACTCCCTTGCAAGGTAGTCCCCCTGCTATCCCACTGTACCTTGCTCCTTTCCGGTGCTTTCTAGCTTGACAACTTGATGCACAATGTTTTAGCCATTTGTTTTGTATTGTTGTTTACCCTCCTAGATTGTTAGTTAGCTTCCTGAAAGAAATGGCCATGCCAAATTCTTATTTGTTGTCCAGAGTTGTCATTCAGTAACCATCATTTGTACAAATGAATATATAATAAAGACAAGAGTTTTAACCAAAGCTTTTTCGTTGCTCTAACAGTTCTCTGGGTAACTTTATATTGACAAACTTTGATGGTAAAGTAAAAATGAGACAGAGGCCACTTTCTGAATAATTTAGATCCTTAAGCCTCCTTTACCTGGACTTAAATGAAAATTTGATTGGATTGCTTTCATCCAATCTGGGCTTCATTTGACCTGATTTGAAAGTCTATAATGTGATCTGATAGAAGGACTCTAATCTATGGCTCATCTGCTTGATTTCAGGAGTCCTTTGGAAATTCTGCAATAGATGGGTATTTTCCATCCACTCTCTGCTCCCTTCGGAGGGGTGGTGGAAACAGGAACCAGAAATCTCTCTCTGGTTACATTGCTTGCATCTGTGCAGCCAGCAGCATCTCCTCCCACACCTCTATTCCAACAAATACATTTTCTGATGTGGGTGTAAACCTAATTTCCCTGTGCATAATGTTAGTGCCTCTGGAGTATACAGAGCTGGCTGGAATCTGCTCTAAGTGGTTTGAGAATAAAGGCTTTCCTTGTCATTATTTGCACAGTCTGTAGTATTCAGCTGCCAGCCCATGCCATATTATTTGTGTGATGCTTGGTGACAGTCTGTGTTGAGTTTCAGCTATGATTCTTGACATAATTTAATGAGCTGGAATGCCATTTTCCCCGGTAAGAAATATGCACATATTTTCAATGCCAATGAAAAGTTGTTTATTTTACACATATATTATGTGTCTGAATCCAGGATTTCGACTCTTAACACATATTAACATGATACATTCAGTATATAAATGTACTTTTCTCCTACTTGCATTTATGAGAGGTTTAGTCTTCAGCATAATTGAGGGAGAAAAATGTACCCACTTGGTTGCGCAAGGCTTGCTTCTTTCCTTCTCTTCCTAATTAGCTTTTAACAAGCTGTCAGTCTTCCACTCTACATGTTGCATTTGTAAGGAAAGGACGAGTTGCAGTTGCCCTGTGAAAGTAGACTGTGCTTCTTAAGGGAAGCATCTCTGGGCTGTCAGGGTGGGTCTTGGCATGACAACTTTGAGTCAAATACAATATGATTTTTGCCTGGTGCCATAAACCAATGCTGAGTACATATTTATGTGTCTGTGTCATCTGTCCCTTTCCTGAGAGATGTCATCAGCCTCTTCCACACAGACCCACTTTCACAGAATAGGAAAGAACCAACTCAATGTTTTTCCTCTTGTTAAATTAGATTTTCAAAATAACATTTATTTTTTTCTTTCTGTCTAATAACAGCAGTAATGTTCATTCAATCTAAAGAGAGGTTGGAGTTAAAAAAATTATAGCCAATAAACCAAAATACCTTGTTATTCCACCAAACAGATAACCAATTTAATATTTTGATGCATTCCTTTTGACGACTGTGTAAGGGCTTTTGTATGCTTGTGTGTGTATTTATGCGTGTATCTACATACAGGCATTTAATATTTTCTTCACAGAAAAGGTAGCATTTCATATAATATTTTTGTAGCATATATTTTTTTTAATTTTTTTAATGTTTATTCATATTTAAGAGAAAGACAGGGTATGAGTGGGGGAGGGGCAGAGAGAGAAGGAAACGGAATCTGAAGCAGCCTCCAGGCTCTGAGTTGTCAGCACAGAGCCCCCACATGGACTCTAACTCACCAGCCATGAGATCATGACCTGAGTCGAAGTCGGACGCTTAACTGACTGAGCCACCCAGGCACCCCTATAGCATGTATTTTTATTTAACAATAGTTTATGAACTTTTCCCATGTCAGTAAGTATTGTTACAGTATGATTTTTATGATACTCTTTCATGTGGCAGTGTGATAATTTACACAACCTACCTCCCTATTAACGGTTATTTAATTTATTTCTCAATGTTTGTTATGCATAAATTACGTCTGTGCATTTCCTGGATCTTGTTTTTTAGGGCAGATTCCTAGACATGGAATTACTGGATAAAAGACTATTTACATGCTAGATCTATTTATCACAAATTGCCCTACAGAAGGATTAACTCTTCATATACTTCCACTCGCAGAGGACAGAAGACTCTTCCTGTACACTAGCTTCTGCTTACTAAGACTCACATTGTAACTTTAATCATTGCCAACATGACAGGTGAAATATGGATACTTTTCAAAATTTACATTGGTGAGGGGCGCCTGTGTGGCTCAGTTGGTTGGGCGTCCGTCTTCGGCTCAGGTCATGATCTCACAGTTTGCAAGTTTGAGCCCCGTGTCAGGTTCTGTGCTGACAGCTCAGAGCCTGGAGCCTGCTTCAGATTCTGCTTAACTGACTGAGCCACCCAGGGACCCCATCCTGCTTCGGATTCTGTGTTTCTCTCTCTCTCTGCCCCTTCCCCACTCACACTCTGTCTCTCTCTGTCTCAAAAATAAATAAATGTTAAAAAAAAATTTTTTTTGTTAAATTACATTGGCGAGCTGAAACGGTTATCACATGTTTAATGGTGATTTCAATTTAGACAGGAAACTCAACATAGGTAGCAGCTCAGTGTTGTGTTTGGGAGAGCAGTCCCTAAAACCAGGTGTCCTGGTGCTCCATAACAGTGCACCCAAGTCATGTGGCCTGTGTCAATTGCCTTAGCTTATCTATATGATGTGGACAACAGTAGTAACCATCTCATGGATTAGTTGTTAAGATTCATATATTCCCTTATATAATAATAGTAAGAATGGTAATAATATAAACATCTCTGTAGTCCTTACAATGTGCCAGGCACTGTCCTTAGCACTTTGTATATGTTAACTCTTTTAGTATACATGAAGGTGTATATAAAGCATTTAACACAATGCTTAGTACATAGTTAACTCTCATAGGAAACCCTCATGACTGCTATTATTTAATTATTATGCTTTTCTCATAGTGCATACTGCACATGGACTAATGTTATGGATGAAATTAATTTTATCAAGCCATCTTCAGATTATCCACATAAAATTGCTTTACAATATCAAACATAGACATTAAATATTGTGAGTGGCAATTTAAGATTGTTTCAGCTTAGCATAAGACAAACTTATGAGAAGAATGGATGTTTAAAAAATAGGTTAATAAGAAATAGAATTATTGTTGACTTATCAAGTGCCAGTATTCGATGTTCATACTCATTGCTACATTTGGAATATATGGATTAAATAAAGTAGAATTAAGCACATATCTAGCGAACCGGAATAGTGGATGCAATCTATGTAGACAGTTAAAAAAAAAACAACTGCGTCACCATTTTACTCAATTGTAGTGTCTGTTACTATAAGAAATACAAGCAGCTGAGAGTTTAAACACTTAACTATGTTCATTTGCTTCTCAACATCTGATGAGTGGCTTCAAGTGGACATGAGTGACTTTTAAAGTTATCATTAACAGATATGCCTCTGTGAGACAATGGGGAGGCAGCATAGAGGTTGCTGAGGGGCACATATTGTGTTTCAGTAAAACCGATCTTAAATCTCAGGTCCACCACTTAGAGTTGGTTGGCACTGGACATGTTGCTTACATTCTCCAGGCTCTCATTACATTTACAAAATGAGAATGTTTACCTGAGAGGTTGATGTGAAAATTAAGTGAGATAAAGAATATCAAACTCATCACACAGGCACATAAGTCAACTAAATGTTAGGTGTTGATTTTAATTACTGTATGGACAATGATAGGTTATCCAACAAATGTTCTGTTGATGTGTCAAGATGTGACTTTGAGACATCTGCAGAACATCATTGTGGAGAAGATGGGAAGACACGGCATTGTGCTTGCCTGTAACTTAGAAGAAAGATCTAAGTTTGGAAATCAATCTGTTTGTCATGAGTATATGGGTGGTAAATGCACAGATGTAAAAGTTCCAGGAGAAAGCCCCTGAAAAGTTGGGAGGGAATAGGGCCAGAAGATAGGACCATAGGCAGGAAGAGGGATGGGCAGTTATGCGGTTGTGACATGAGGGAAGGCAAAAGGTGGCTGCAGACAGATGCATGAATATTTATATGATATTTGTGTTAAACTGCTCTGAAACTCAAGTACCTATTTTTATGAATGTTAACAATTAATACTTTCCATCATGTGTCTTCCTAAAGTTTTATTTTAAAGTGATCCTGTATCTAGAAGTTTTAGTCAATTACAATAAACTGAAATGGAGTGGCAATCCAGAAAGACGCTTGGTAAAATAAAGGGATTTGGAAAAATTTATAATTAATGCATTTAAAAAAAACATTTTTTAAAAATGGAAGATAGTTTGTTAAATTTTTTAAATCATAGTTTAATACCCTAGGGAAAATTTGCCTTACGTGTAGACACCTCTCTTCACTCTTTTCACTGTAGTCAACACATGTAAAACATGGTACTTACTCAGGAGCGCCTGGGTCTCTCAGTAGGTTAAGCATCTGACTCTCGGTTTCAGGTCAGGCCTGGGACATGATCTCACAGTGGTTCCTGGGCTCGGGCCCCTCGCTGCCAGTGCAATGCCTGATTTGAATTCTCTCTCTCTCCCTCTCTCTGCCCCTTCCCATCTTGTGCTCTCTCTCTCTCTCTCTCTCTCTCTCTGTCAAAGTAAATAAACTTTGAAAAAAAAATGGTACTTAGAAAGAAAAAGAGCTAAATAATTAGATAATCAGTAGAAGTTTGCATTTGGAAAAACAGCTCCTAGCACATTCTCTCCAGACATACAGTTCCTTTTACATAAGGGTAGCATGTCTTTAAATGTCTTTTACAGTAGTTGTAAATCTTCAAGATACACATATTCTTTCTGAGTATATTCTTAATTATTTAAATAATTGGCTGCCAAAAGGGAAGTGCTTTAATTATGATACAACTTTTAGTCATTTTCCTCTCCTAACAGAAATAATACATTGAAGAAATATAAGACTTCCTAATCTGCACGGTAGAAAAGAGCAAAACTATACATAAAACATAATTAGAAAGATTTATTTTCCTATATAACTTGGGGCATTTTTAAGTCCTACCCTGCTTATTTATATTTTCAGAAAAATCCTTGTAATAGCCAATGCCATAAATGTCAATTTATATACTCTGAGGTAAAAGAGGCGTCTGAAATGTGCTTTTGAAACCTTGTCTTTACTATTTTCAGGCTAAATATGATGAATTGTGAAATAGTCTTCAGTTGGTAAAACCAAGTCTTAAAAAATGAAGGCATCCTATAAACATTCAGGTTAAAAATACTAAAGAATATCTGTTTAATATTATGTCAGAACGTGAAGCACAACAGTGCAATAATCTTAAAATGAAAATTATATCAAGCTAGAATTTATAAAAATTTATTATAGTAGATTTGCCAGAGTGTTACTAGACTGGAAGGTGTCAGGAGGAAATCATTCTGTCTTGCAGTTCTGGATCAATTACTTATGTGGCTTCTAATAAATTTTGTCCTCTGATTTTGATGGATGTTTTAACCATCTGCTTCTGGAGTGATTTCTGTTTATAGACCTGGAAAATGCTTCAATGGAGTGCTTGTTAAGTATTAGCAATCATAAGATACAAATAGTTGTTGGGTCGTTACTGTGGCTAAAACAACTGTTAGTACCATATGACCACTTTATATTGAGACTTGGTATCCTTTTGTTACTAAAAAAATTAAGGGAATTTGGTAAAATTATTGTTGTTCTTTATTATCTATAAAATGCTCCAAAGAATAGTTAATAGAATAATTTATGCTAAACTTTTAAACTGCATTGAACAAATGGAACAAATTGGTAAATACTTTGAAATTTTGCTTCTGTGAATGTAAGACTTTTATGTAGCCAAGTTTGTTTGGTCTCATTTATAAATATTTAGGTAAACATTTGCTGACATAAAAATATAATTACTGGGAACTGTAAAATATTTTTTCATGGTTAAAAACATTGTCTGGAATTGAAATGTTAAGTGTATGTTGTAAATGTAATTTCTTTAAATACACATATTTTAGGCAAAGGAGAATTTAAACAAATATACTCATGTTCAAACTTCTTCTTAAGAGATCACAAATAATAAAAAATAAACATGGTATTATTTCTATAACTAGATTTTAAAAGAAACTATGTTTCCATCTAACTGGAAAAAATAAATATTAAGAAAATTTTCTTTGGAAAATTTGTGGTAGTTTTTCAGTTTATTCAAATTAGTATAATACATGTATATGTTATTTGAGAAGGCATTTGCCATAGAGAAGGCATTTGCAAACTTTTTCAGCAAATGGCCAGATAGTAAATGTAGGTTTTATGGGTCAGATGATCTGGGCTGCAACTATTTGATTCCGCCATTGTAGCACAAAAGCAGCCATAGCTAAAATGTTAACAATGAATGTGGCTATATTTTAATAAAACTTTATTCGTGGGACACTGAGATTTGATTTTTATATAATTCTCACAAATCATGAAATAAAATTCTTCTTTTGAATTGTTTCAACCATTTAGAATATAAAAACCATTCTTAACTCATAGGCCACAGAAAAACGGTCAATGGGCCGAATTTGGCCTGGAACCATAGTTTGCTGACCTCTGTCATAGAACATTAACACTGTGTCCGATCCAGAATTTAAAAACAAAAAAAATGGTAGAGAATTGTATGTGGCCTTCAACAAACTTCTCCAAATGTGCCTCAAGGTATATGTAATATGTCTAAAAAGTGGTGCTAAATTTTTTTCTTCCTTTAAAAAGTACAGATTGTTATAGCACTGGGAAAAGTCTATAAAAACAATAGCTTCTGATTGGTTTTTACATAAAGAGTCCATGACAAATACGCTGTCAAAAGAATGCTTTGTCATGCAGGGATATGATGTCAGTTTCATGTGTAACCAGCTTTCTTGCCAATCAAATGATGCTATAGATGGGTGTGACATCATGTCTGGGCATAATCACAGTTTGACTGATAGGTTGGAATACGGAATATAAACAGGAAACTGGAGAATAATTGCTTGACTTAAGATTTCAGGTAAAAACAGTTGAAGAAAAATATTACTAACATATCAATGTACTAGGAATTACTCTAAAATTGTTTCTTTTGTAACTGTCAAGATATGATCTAATGATGAGAGAAACGACCTTGGAAATGTTTGATATCATTTAATTTATGTTTAGTCAAATAATTCATTTGAATACATTTCTATTACATATATCAGTACTATTAATAAAATTAGAGACCATTCCGAACACTCAAGAATAAATATGGTTTATCATACGAAAGAGCAAATTTAATCTGATGCCAATTATTAGTAAAAAACAGAATTAATGTTATACTTTTACTAATGAAGTTAATTCTCTTTTTAACTTAAAACTACATAGATGGGGCACCTGGTGGCTCAGTTGGTTAAGCATCGGACTTCAGCTTAGGTCATGATCTCACAGTTTGTGAGTTCAAGCCCCACGTTGGGCTCTTTGCTGACAGCCCAGAGCCTGGAGCCTGCTTCAGAATCTGTGTCTCCCTCCTTCTCTGCCCCTCCCTGCTTATGCTCTGTCTCTGTCTCTGTCTGTCTCTCTCAAAAATAAATAAACATTAAAAAATATTTTTTTAAACTACAAAGAAAATGCTTTTCTAGAGCTTATAGAAGTCTTAATGACATTAAAATAAAATCACTCAAATTTGATTAGGTAGAGTTTTCTTTAAAACTGTTACAATACTATTATCCAATCTACAGAGCTTATTCATATTTAATCAGTTATCCCAAGACATATTTTTATCTATTTTTAAATGTATTATCTAATATTTCATATGTAAGAATACTTGAAAATTATGAAACAAAATAATAAAATGATCATCTGTCAACCATCATTCAACTAAGATCACGAGTCAACAAACTGTGTGCTTTATTTACATAGCAGGTCAAATCCAGTCTACTGCCCATTTGGTAAATAAGGATTTAATAGAACAGTCATTTGATGGGGCAGTGACTTGCTTTGTTACATCATGTGGTTTGTCCAAGCCCTGCTTAGAACAAGGAGATTAAGTACAGAAATGCAAAAGGACTTACAGTCACACAGCAAATTAGTGGTAAATAGAGACAAGAATCCAGTTTTTTTCTCTAACAATATTCTACAATTAAAGGAAACAAAATGAAACCAGCTTATGAACTGAGGAAAGAAAATAACAGTATCTGAAATTGGCCAAAAGGTCCTTCATCATTGCCATCCTCTCCTTCTTCCCCTTCCTCCTCATCTTCCTCTTCCTCCTTTTTTAATTAGCTAGTTGTAAGTTATTAATGTTATCATTTAAAATAAATTAAATATTATTTGTAATTATTGCTATCCTACAAAAATGTATTTTATGTATTCTCAATTAAATTATATTTTATGAAACATTAATTCCTACAAGGTGGTCCTGTATATTTGAATATTTCCGAATATTTGTGATATACTAAATACACTTAAAGAGTTGTATTGCGTTGCATTTGTTTTATTCCAAACAAAACATGATGATATTGTTCATGACTAAAACTTCTTATTGATAAATAGCATTGAGTGTAATCCTCACTTATGAATCCTAAGGAACATTAGTAAAACCTTGCATGGTAAATAGCTTACATTTTTGTATGGGGATGGGAAAATTCATTTTCCGCACCGATTTTAGCATATGGCAGATTTTCTTTTCTTCAGAGAATTCACTCTTTCCAACAGAGCTTTATATTTTTTTTAATGAGTTGATAATATGGTGAGCATCATGAAATGGTGATTTTAGGCATCTGTATGAAAGGCTATCAATAACAAAAAATATTAGAGATACAGATATAAAACTATGATTAATGCCATAAAATTACCAAAAAATAATCATTTGGAGGGTAAAGTGATTTAATGAGGATCAAATACTATGTAATACAAATTTTAAAGTATCTGAGCATTAAAAGTATATGTCTTTCTGAGAGAAGCAAATGTGTTATTTATTTGTATGGGTAAATTGTTTAGGTTAAACCAATATAATTAATCATTGTCTGCATTAAGGCAAAAAAGACAATATTATGAAAATTTTCTCCCCCAACAGATGCTCAAAGCCTTCAGATCATAATGTATATATAAATATCAAAGCTCATTATATTTTAGATAGCTGTTAGTATATTGGGAACTTTTGAAATATTATTCTTTAGCACTCATGGCTTAAAATCAAATACTGACAAATAAAAGACATGTGATCTGAAGCATATATTGCTATGTTTCCCTATTATGCGTGCTTCTTTTCTTGGAAAACACCTGATTCTTAGCCCAGAATAAAGGCTGTACTACTTAGATTCCTAGATAATCCCATTTAAATGGGGCATGTGCATAATTTCTCTCTAATGGGACATAAATAGAAGTTTCTTTCTGTCTCCCTTCTGTGGTCCTGGATAGACATTTAGTAGTGAACCATCTTTGTCAGATCAGAGGCAGGAAACACTGAACAGAAGAGTAACAAGAGAGAAGGAGTCTGGGTTTTCGGTGCTTAGAGCCACCGAACAAGCCTTGTACTGACCATGCTTACACACTGATACAAAAGAAATACACTCTTATTTTTTATACCTTAATTTGTAAATTTTTGTTATCTATCAAGATGATCATGTAGTTTTTTTCTTTATCTAAAGGTAAGAGCAAATACATAAATATTGAATCCCAATATTCAATGAGCAAACATTTTGCATTCTTGAAACAAACTCTACACGTTCCAATCTGCAATAAATTCAGTTTGGTTCTATTTTATTTAGGCTATTTACATCAACATAAAAAAAAGTGATATTGGCCTAGAAATTTTTCTTTCTTAATGTTTTGATGACAAAATTATGCTAGATTTGTACAACAATTTTCAGAATCTTCCATAATTTCTATGCTCTTCATTATTAATATGTAAAAAGAATGTTGGTTTCTTGAAAGTTTGAAAGAAGTTGCTTTTGAACCTCTTTGGTCCTCAACATTTTTGCCAACTTTTCTGGTTTCTTCCATAATTATTGATATTCCAATGCGTTCTTGTTATTGTTGTTTGTGGTTGATTTTGGCTAACGACATATATCTAGAAAATCATCTTTACTTTGAGATTTGTATGTTAGATTGCACAGATTTGTATATCACATTTTTAAGCTTTTTCTCAGATTTTGGACATTTTTTTCTGAAATTATACACTTAGTTTTTTCTTTCTTTCTCTTCTTTTTCTCAGTAGTACATAAGGCCAGAAGTTTGTCTATTTTATTACTTTGTCAAATAATTTTCACTGATTTTTTCAGCTTTATGATTCATTAACTTATTTACCAAAACATGTCTCTGCCTGTTTTCCTTGTTTTTATTTCCTTTTATATATTTAATTTGTCAATTTATTTTTAGTTTTTCTTGCTTACTAATAAAACATTTGCAGATAAAAGTTTGATTTTTGGTTAAACCTTTGACCATGCCTCAAAGTTTTTTTTTGACCATGCCTCAAATTTTTAATGTGTAGCATTTTCACTGTGATTTCTTTACTAATATCTAAATGAAATTTTTATCTGTTTGGCCACAGCAGTGATTTTATGGTGTTTTTTGTTTCTTTGTTTCTTTGTTTTAATTTCAGGTGATTTAGGAAAGGTTGAAATTTTATAACTAATTTTAACTTTTACCATATTGAGTTTTAGAGAATGTGGCCTATGAGCTATCTACCATTAGAGATTTATTTAGATTTTTTGGTATTAATACATGATCACTTAAATACATTTGCATGAAGTTTTAAAACAAAGAAATAGTTTATACCTTTAATTATAAATTATATAAAGAGAAATATATTATATATGTATTAATTTTTTTCACATCCTTTGCATCCTTATCTGTTCATACTTAGACAGTAAGGCAAGTTATGTTTTTCCTTCTATTCTAATGTTTCTGTCCATTTTCTCTTGAAGTTATAAAATTTGTTTTTCTTTGTATAGGTAAATAAAATATTATTTTGTAAATTCTCATGTATGGCCTATCTTTAATATATATTTACACATCATCAATTTTGCAATATCAATGTCTGAAATACCACTTAAATTTATAGTATTGCATTCCTTATCTTTTCATTGAATTTGGATGAGTTATCCTTATCTGTCTTTTCATTTTTAATCTTCTTATGGCACATTCTTTAGATGTGGCTTTATGGATAGCATTTGGATTTGGCTTTTAAACAAATTTGATAACCAAATTTCTATTTTTGTCATTCTTTGTTGTTTCATATACATGCTTTACATTATTTACTTATATGAACTAGAATGCAAATTCTATCAATGAAACAATCTGTCAGTCTATAGGTCTATACTTTTTCCAACCAATCTTCTGTCCCATTCCTTCTTGTTTTTATTTTTATTTTTTGATACATTTTAGCTCTGAATGAAAATAGAAATATGATCTGCTGGAAATAATTAAAGGGGAACCTCAAAGTGTCGGTACCCAAAACATAAACCAAAGATATGTAGCAGATCTTGGATTTGGGGAAACTTTTAATATACTCACAACTTTACCAGTCACAACATATTGTGATTTGATTCCCCTTCCATCTCAGGGCCAATTTAGGGGTTCTATGAAATTATTGTTTGTACATATAGACTATTTTTGAAAAGATTACAAAGTAGACAAGTCATTTGTAATAGTTGGAATATATACACATATGACTAATTCACTTTTGTGTACCACTTAAGATGATTACAAAAAAGGCCATTAGATCTAGAAGTTAGATATAGATACAGATGTTAAGGTGGTACAATTTTTATAAACCTAAGGAAAACCTATGACAAGACAGAGGTCTCATAGTTCAGCAGAAATGGGGATGGCATTCTGTATGCAGACAGAGAAGACTATATTCCACGTTGAATGGAAGGCCTGAGGATTCAGGCTTATGATGAGTCTTCTTCTCCTTTGAGAGAATTGAGAAAATAGATTCACACAAGCCACCCAAGTTAGAGAAGCTTCATCAACCACTTCTACCTTAAATCTTGCGAGGGCTGACCCTAGTGTTTACTCAGCTATTTGGAACCCCAAAAGTGACTCCCAGCTGCTCTGTCACATATGGAAATCTTCCTTAAGCTATCTCTTCTGCTTCTTGCTTCTTAACTTTCTGCTTGTCTGAGTAGAAAGTGACTCAAAGGGGCGCCTGGGTGGCGCAGTCGGTTAAGCGTCCGACTTCAGCCAGGTCACGATCTCGCGGTCCGTGAGTTCGAGCCCCGCGTCAGGCTCTGGACTGATGGCTCGGAGCCTGGAGCCTGTTTCCGATTCTGTGTCTCCCTCTCTCTCTGCCCCTCCCCCGTTCATGCTCTGTCTCTCTCTGTCCCAAAAATAAATAAAAAAACGTTGAAAAAAAAAAATTTAAAAAAAAAAAAAAAAAAAGAAAGTGACTCAAAGACAGAAAAACAATAAGCTGTTTTGAAGAGACTTGAACATTTGTACTCAGTTCATAAACAGTTTTAACTGGGAAGAGACTTTTTTAAAATGAGGTTGAACTTTGAAAACCAAACACAAGACACTGGGTTTACAACAAGAAGAAGTTCAGAATTAATATATATTTATCTCTATATCTATATCTATATTATTTATGTTTATATTTAATTTACCTCAATTAAAAGTTAGCAGGAGTTCCTCCCATAGTCAGGCAATCGGTATGTCAGGAGCAGATTGAATGTTAGATGAGTTTTGTTTTCTGTGTCTTTGGAGGCATTTTGGAGGTCATTGTAAGTAGGTCACTAAGTTTCGTAGTCAAGTACAATCTTCCATTGGAAGCCCAATGAAAAGAGCATTTTGCTCTCTCTTTTACAATACAGTATGTTAAGCCAAACATACTTTTCAGACTGAGCTTACCCCAAATGTGTGCTTGGGGTAGAGCTCTACCATGGGCTGTCACATTGTATTCAAAGCTTTCAGACTGGACGTTTTATTGCTCTATTTTACCTGAACACACTTGAAAATGGTTTTGAATTCTGAAAGGCATGCTAGAGTGGCTCAAATATTTCCTAGTCATTTCTTATTTCAGGTGGAAATTTAGTCCCAAAGATTAGAGTTCTGAAATGGTAAAGAATTTACTCTGCAATAAACTAGGAAACTTTCTATTAATACCAAGGCATGTGTTAGTTTCATTAACTAACAAACAAATTCTTGGATTTGACTCATTAACTACAAAGTTATCTTTCTGATATAGAATAGCCTAAGGGTGCTTTCTAATTAAAATTTTGAAAGCTGATGCTCAGTATACCATATCTGTCTCCAATTCTAAATTAAGCTGGGATCTCTTATGTTGAGTTAGTCTATAATCTTTCCTTTCACTGCTATGAAGCAGTTGAAAAATGCTAATTTAGTAAATCAGATCAAGTTCAACCCTAAACTATTATTACTATAGCAAATAAAGTTAGTGGTAGTTATGGTCGAGTTACAATTTATGGAACCTCATAATCCTACTAGTAATAAAAATAATAATTCCAGCAATAATAATATTCTACCATTTATTGCACTCCTGCTGTGTTCCAAGCCTTTTAAATGCATTATCTCATCTGACTCATGCCACAACTATGTGAGAGAGTTATCATTTCAATTCTACAGTTACAGCAGCTGAGGTGAAAAAAGAAGATAGTTTTAACTAACACAGGGATTGGAGTCAAGGAGTTGAATGGTGGGCTAAAAGGGGCAGTTAGAAGAGGGGGTTCATTAAAGAACTTTAAGATCTTACAAGAACATTTTTGTAGTTTTATAAATTGCTTTAGTAATGTAGGTACATCTTCGATAGTGTGGAACGGTAAAGGAAAACATTGAAGAAAATAAAAATGACCAATTCCATTTCATATATGTTATGCTTAACATGATAGATTTCCAGAAGGGGTTGCCTATTAGTTAGAAGTGGAAGTTTGGAGTTCAAGAAAGGGGTCTGAATGTTAGCTTTGAAATCATCAGTAGATAATAGAAGTTGAAGTTTTGGGTATGGATAAAGTATTTTTAAAGAGTTTTGTAGACTGAGAAGAAGAAAAAAGATAGGATCTGGTGAACAGTAATATTTAAAGAGCAGTAAAAATTAGAGATAATATGAGAATTAGCACAGGGTATTATCACCAAAGCTAATAGAGGATAGGTTTTATGATATAGAAAATGGTCAAAATATTAAATTCTGGGATCAAGTAAGATAAGGCTTGAAATTTGTCTAGAGGGTTTGCCTATTGGTTTGAAATGAGCAGAGTAGAGGTAGGCAGGCTTGAGCACTCAGTGCTCTGGAGTATTCAGGAATGTATGGTAGGTGATGAGGTGAGAAAGTAAATGGAAATTTTATAGAAGCCAGGGTGTTCAGAGAAGCAGATTAAGAGGTCAGCAGCTAGAAATCAAGAGAAGAGTTTTATTAGACTTAAACACATTTATCTGGAAAGAGAGAGAGAAAATTAAGATATAGAACAGAGATGATACCAAAATGAGGTCTTGGTAAGTCAACATGATGTCCTGAGAGGACTGACCCAGATGGGTATGTAGGGCCCTGAGTGGAGAGGAGACTGGATGCTGAAATCCAGCCTGAGTCTTGCTTGGTGAGCCATGGCTGATGAAGAAAGGGTGCTTTTTTGTTAATAGTCCCAATAAATGTGGCTTCTTTTTCTGTTTAGTTTTCTCAGAAAGGAAGCCTTTTACAATTTACCCTCCCAGAAGAGATATCTTTTTTTTTCTAATTTGAAAAAAAATAGTATTTGCTAGTAACAGCCCAGACTTTAGCATTCACTGGCATTACTTTATGTATTCTGAATAGTGAGTGACAGCAAAGAGTCTTGCAGTTCATCTCGTTACCATACTGAAATCATAAAACGGTGAGAGGACCCCAAGGTTATCTGCTGCAACTTGGACATGTTACATATGAGCACATTCAGGGGGTTGTGGAACTTGCCTAAGGTCAGGTAACTAGGTAGGGGCAGAGCCAAGACCAGGATTCACTTCTGATTTCCAATTCAATGTTCTTTTCACTGTAGCAGGAAACAAAGACTAAACCTTGCACTTTTGATGATAGAATGTCAAAACACGTTTTGACAGCATCCTGAGTATTGAATTCACCTGATATGAGGTGGAGGCTTGAAATACATTGCTCTTACTTTCTGAATTTGCCCTACTTGAGAAAGCTGTATGAATCAGCTATAATTCTGACTTTTAATTTTTAATAATTGTTCTTTCTAAATGCATTTTTTAAAAGGGCATGGTAAAAAAAAAAAGGGCATGGTAAAACCAAAAAAGTTTGGTTTTTATGGTGGTCTTATACATGTGTGTCCTTGAATCCAAATAATTATGCTTTTGGAATTTTATGCCAAGTTTTTTAAAAATAAGACTATTGTTTGAGTTACAATAAACATTTTTAGGTTGTACATGAGAAGGAGATTGGTAACTGCATGGATCAAATTTAGAGAAAATTTTGGATTTTGTGATAATTGTTTAATATGAAATCTGCATGGCCATTCTGAGTAAGAACATACCCTGAAGAGTGGCATGCTGGTATCTTGGTTTATATTTTCAGCTATTGTCTTCCAAATGTGTTTCTTAAGTTACTGATACGTAGTCTCTGAATAAATAAGTCTATGATTAAATGGTGCCACACTTTTAGTATACACTCCCTCATCCCCTATGTGAAATGTATAATGTGGAATTAAAGGCCTAAACAGTCTTGCAGTAAAGAACCCCTATTAGGTTTGTTGAATAACATTTTCCAAACTTGTTTGACCACAGTTTGTTTTGTTTCCTGGAACATCTACTAGCATCCCAAAGATAGAAGTGTTCCTTAGTTGGTAGAAAATTTTCTTAAGTTAGATTTTTTTTTCAGGATCTTTCATTATGTAGCCAAGTTTTTAAGACATCTTTGGACACAAATGTCTATATTGCCCTGAAGTAAAGGTGCATTTAATGCCCTAAAAAACTGCTAAGCTAAACAACAAAAGGGAAAACATATTTCGTTGTACATGTAAATACTATCAATACTGACATTGTAAAAAAATAATAATTTATACATTTTATTTATTTATTTATTTATTTATTTATTTATCTATTTTAAGTAAGCTTTACATCCAATGTGGGGCTTGAACTCAAGACTCTGAACTTAAGATTTGCATGCTCTACCAACGGAACCAACAAGGCACCTCTAAGTATACATACTTTATGTAATTCACATGTGCATATGTGTATGTAGATTTTGGGGAAAGGGGGAGATCAGTATAATTATTGATCTTTACCTGGGCTTACAATCTTGCAAACGCTTCAATTTTATACAATTGAGTAATACTTACCTTATCTTCTTTATGAGAATGAAATATTTTAGCTTTGGATGGCATTGACATTTGAGATAAGTATTATTTCCAGTGGAACTTTGTTTCTTGTCCCTTTATGTAACAATAGAGCGAATGACCTCTTGCCTGAAATCTCTCCTTCCCATACTTACCATCTGATCAAGTAAAAAGTCCAGAGCTCACTTTAGTACATTCACCTTATAGGTGATAACATGGTTTTCTAAATATAAAAGTGTATGACATATAGTTAATCTGAAGATGCCAAGATATATATATATATATATATATATATATATATATATATATATATTTGTTTTGATTTGAAATAGTATTGTGAAGTAGAAGGGTAGTCCAAAGGGGCTAGCATCAGAAACAGATATTTTTGTGTTATCAAGTAAAGGACATAAAAATAATTAAATAATAAACTAAGACAGTGTGTGAATTATTTGTACCACCTGTTTTTTACATTATGTAAAAGAACATGGAAACCTGTTGTTATTAATTTAAGAATGTTAAGATGCCTCAGCTGGTTGCTGAAAGGATATGTACATCCCATACATTGACTCCATCTGCTATATATCAGGCTTAGTAATAAGCAGACTTTATGAGTTGTATTACTTGCTTGCTTAGCAGAATCAGCCTTGATAGTCTGATAGATTTAAAAAGACAAAAGTTGAAAAGAACACTATATAAAAATAGATGAAATATTCCTTTAAAATAGTGTCACTATTGCAGTATTGGTAGTAAACATGGATAAACCCCCAAATTGAAAGTGGCTGGATGAACTAGAATGCATTTTGCAAGGTAAGTATATGGGACTATGATGTAATCCAAACATTTAGGTTCATTCCAAGAGAAAAGTCTAGGACTAAATGATGGCAATGCCAAAATTACTCCAGTACATGAATTGAAAACTAAAATCTTAAAAAAAAATCATACAGTTTCTGGAATAGTTTCATCAACTTTGCCTACAAGTCATACTTAACATCTAATGGCAAGACAAGGTCAACAACAGCAGGATCCTCGG
This sequence comes from Lynx rufus, assembly GCF_022079265.1. Taxonomy (NCBI): domain Eukaryota; kingdom Metazoa; phylum Chordata; class Mammalia; order Carnivora; family Felidae; genus Lynx; species Lynx rufus. The sequence continues at coordinate 66,428,196 of NW_025814867.1, forward strand.
ACATCAGGGTAGAAGTCAAGCTCACTGAAATTCAGATATACTGGGTTGGACATGTGTGGAAGATGGATAACAGCAGGGTGGCGAAACAGCTGATAGACTCGCCGAAATGGAGTAATTGTAAGCACAGTAGGCAAAAGAAGTTCTCTAAGGCCTTTAAGCAATGTGGCATAACTCCTGACCGCTGGACGGTGATAGCAGCAAACAGACCATGCTGGCGCACAGCAGTCAGAACCTGTGTGGCTTCCTTCTAGTGACTGCTCTGCAAGCCCTAGGACTCTTGCCTGAACTGTAATAAGGTGACTCTATAGAGGTGTGTAATGGCATGCTTTCTCTTAGAAATAGTTTAAATATAGATCAGTCTTCATTGTATTGATCTGGATGCAACTAACATTTGCACTGAAAAAGAGTCCTTGTGAAAATCTGACCTTTGTCACCCAAGGAAAAAAGTGCCTTATTTCACTCTGCAGTCACCCCAAACTTCCCTATAACCTCTGTTTAAGTTTTCAATATTACTTACTACATAGTTCAGTTTCTGAGAAATTTTTACGGGCTTTCTGTTCCCTTTGGTATGTACTTTATAATGTTTATATCTTGCTATATATATCTTGCTATGTCTATTATGATTCTCAATCCTTCTGAAAAATATTTCATCCCATTTCCCTCTGTCTCATCCTGTCTATAAACTTGGCAGTCCCATGAACACTTACTTTCACGGGAGCTGAGAAGAAAATCAAGAGGTCCAGTAAATACATATCATCTTATTTCATCCTTGTTTCCATTTCTCTAAGCACTTATTTTTACTTTTTTAGAAACTTGACATAAAGTCTAAGCCCTAGGATTAAGTATTCCAAAAATAGCAAAGTTGATTGGAATGTACTCGAGTTTATTCCATTAATGAGGGCTGGGTTGAGGGCCCTGCAAGCCTCGCTGGTAGGTGACATGTGCCCGGTAATATACAACTCAAATGTGATGACATGAGACTTGCTGTGGTTTTCAACCTTAACTTTCAACATTAAAACTTGAGTGGTTCAAGGGGCGCCTGAGTGGCTCAGTCAGTTAAGCATCCGACTTTGGCTCAGGTCATGATCTCATTGTTGGTGAGTTCGAGCCCCGCATTGGCTCTGGGCTGACAGCTCAGAACCTGGAGCCCACTTCAGATTCTGTGTCTCCCTCTGTCTTCCCCTCCGCTGCTTGCACTCTGTCTCTCGTATTATCTCAAAAATAGATAAACATTAACAAAATTAAAAAAAAAAAACTTGAGTGGTTCACGCTTGTGGTGGTTCACGATAAATGAATGAATAAACAAACAAATAAGTAAATAAATAAAATGTAAAATTACATTTTAAAAATTCCACAGCCTTTGAAAACACCTTGGAGACTTTCAGTTGCATGATTTTAGAATAGGTCATATAACTTACAACATTCATTTAACAAGTCCACCATATCTAAAATCTAGCTTGGGAACTATCCAGGACATCATTTCCCCTTAGAGAAAATGAATCTTTTAAATACTGACTGAACTTTGAATTGCCATTTTACCTGTTACACAAGCTATATGGTTACTGGACTTTTGCCTTTCAAATATAATTAAACCTAATTTCTTTTAACAATGAGGTATAGAATATATCTATATATCTATTTCTGTAGCTATATGTATCTCTCAAACAGTTATAGTTCTTTAGATAATTTCAGTAGTTTTAAAAAATGAGTCAGTGACAATTTTTATTTCTTTGACACAATATTTCCTGATACTTGTAATAAAGTGTGTTAACCAGACACACACATACACACACACACACACACACACACACACACCTTTATATCCAGAAGGTAGTCAATGAATGTTTTATTGAATATGAAGCTTTCTGAAAAATTATTATGATTTGTTCACTTCTCTAATACTCTATAATCATTTAAAAATAATGTTTGACATGATCAGATTGTTAGCTGGATAAGGCAAAAAAAAAAGGAGATTAAAAAATGTCTTGTTACTGTCAACTTGTTGATATATATTTTTTATTTTATTTATTTTTATACCCCACTTATTATCTAAACAAAAATAAGATTGAGGATGATATCAACATTACAGTGTGACCATACAAAGAGAACCAAAAATAAAATAAATTATAAGACATATTGGTTTTCTCGTAGTCAAAGACACAGGACATTATGCTGTATAATATGATGTTAAATATTTGATAAATGAACACATACCAGCTCATCTGGAAGACAGATTATTTCCTAGTATCGAATTTTATATGGAGTTTAACCTATAAAGCCTTACAATGGGTTTTTAAGTAACATAATTGGCAGATGTATTTTGCAGAAGAAGGGGGGAATTTCTTCAAATATTCTTATATCAGTCATTTATAGAAGCCAAGAATTAAATACCACTAGTAAATATATTTGGTATTTTCTAAAATTTAGATAGTTTAGATTCTAAATTAATACATGGATAATAGAAAACTAGAGCAAGAATTAGCCTGTCTCTTGAGCAGTCTGTCTCAAAAATCCTTAATTTAAGTGAGCCTGTTTTAGAATTAGGCTATAGTCAATTCAGGCCTGGATTTGTGATGAGTCTCTGAAATACCAATATTCTATGATGTTCATTCAATAGCAATCATTTTTCTTTAAACGTGGTATATCAGTAGAGAACTAACAGTTGTTAGGAAAATTTGGGAACTTGATTTGTGTTCTTAACTCTTTTGCACAGAAAGGTGCCTATGGGTAAAATGCAAATTGTTTCAAAAAAGAGTTTTTACACATCCCAAGTAATTGTCCAATAGTTTATTAGAAATCTCAGAGTTCTGCTTCAGGAAGCATGATGAGGATATTTGTACTAAAAAAATTTAATTATCAAATAAAACCTTTTAATGCCCTATTTTATTATATCACTACAATATTTTACATGAGCTACATACAATCATTGAAATGCATTGAATAAATGCCTGTCATTTGTTTCATTTCTGACTGTTAGAGTTTCTCTTTTAACTCTTTTTTTTTATAGATTTTGATACCTAAAAAAGTAGGTGCAATTAAGTTTGGCTTTTCTTACACATCTCTAAATAATATACTCTGGTCTATTGAGCAAATATGATAAGGTAAACACAGTCCTTTTTGCTAAAGACCAACAGAGCAATTGTGTTTAGTGGCAGACCAGACAAATTAAATGTAATATTCTGTGGTAAGTTCTATAAGAAGAGATGTTCAGGGTGCTTTGTGAGAACAGAAGAAAGTCATCTGTTAGATGATGAGCACTTGAGATAGAAAGAACCACATTTTAATGAGAATCAAACCCAAATGCAAGACATTCAATGTGGCTACAGTCCAGATGTTTTATGGGTAAGTAGGAAGATATTAAGTAGGAAGGGATAGAAAATCCAGATAATGAAGGACTTTGCTTAAAATGGAAAGAAAGTTGGATTTTATCTGAGGCTTATAAGGCATGAATTAAACTTGAGGATTTATAGAAAAGATAAGTCCAGATCTATCAGAGAATACAACATAACATAGTGACTGAGAGGACCCATCTAGATCTGGGTTCAAATCTTGGCCTTGTCACCTAAGAGTTCTGTGGTTTGGGCCCATTATTCAGCTTCTGAACCTAAGTGACCTTTTTTGCTGCTGATGCTAGCTGCAACTTCTTTTTTAAAAAGTGGGAAGAAAGACTGAATACTAGAGGTAATGGAGGAATGGAGTGCTACTGGAGAACTGACTGAAAATACAGGAAGAACAATGTGTTTGGAGTTTGGTGTTTTAGACATGTTGAATTTGAGCTGGCAAGTTGAGAGCTTGTGGAAATTGGTTCATGAGTTATTGGCAATGATGTGGTGAATGGTGAAATTGCCTAGGAAGAGAATATAGACAAGAAGATTCAAATATGAAAACCTGGGTACATGCTCTAATATTTGAGGAATGGTCCAGGGGAAAATGAAGCCTTTGAGTGAGAAAGAGGAAACCATAAAGGGAACTAGGAGAATGTGATGCCACAATAGTCAAAGAAAGATTCCAGAAAGGTAATTATTTATACTGCAGATTGCCAATGGAAGTCAGCCTTGATAAAGGTTGAAAAGATACCCATAAAAAAGAGAAACTAGGAAATCACTGGCCACTTTCAGGGAGGGAGAGGGGCTAAAATCAAATTTCAGTGGGACGGGGAGTGATTGAAACATGAATAAATGGAGAAATAGTACAGAGATTTGACTGAAAAGGGAAAGAGAGAGAGGCATGATGCTGATAGAGGAGGTGAAAGATGTGTTTTATTTCACTTTAATTTGAGTGTATTATCATACCACAAGGAAAGAGCTGATTAAGGAGTGTAAGTGCACAAGAAAGTGGTGAATAATTTTGTAACATAATTCTCTTTAAAATTTCCCCCAGGACACTTGGTTGCTCAGTCAATTGAGCATCTGACTTTGGCCCAGGTCATGATCTCATAGTTCATGAGTTCGAGCCTGCATCAGGCTCTTTGCTGTCAGCATAGAGCCTGCTTTGGATCATCTATCCCTCCCTCTCTGCCCCTCCCCTGTGTGTGCTTGCTCTCTCTATCTCTCAAAAATAATTAAAAATTTTTTTAATAAAAAAAAAAAAAGAAAAATTCCACCAAATCACTGAGAAACAGTAGATGTAAAATCCTAAAGTGAGGCAGTGGATTGCTTTGTAGAAAGGCCTGTTTAGGTTTCTTGGGCCTCCCAGGGGACATGATGTGGGAGCCTGCCAGTCTCAGGGCACAGAGGACTGGTACTCAACTCACACCAAGAAAGTTAAGATCTCCCTGTGCATATCTATATTTCCAGGGCCAAGGATTTGTAAGGATTACCTCTGAGTCAGATATGGGCTACAACAGAGAACTGGCATACTGTCATTTTGACCCTTGCTCAAATGGACTATCTGGGGTGGTAATGAGATAGGTTTGTAGGGAGTGGTCTTCCAGGAAACCAGAAGCCAAAAAGGGAGCAAGTCATTAGCCACATCATGAGAGTTACAATGGAAAGTGCTCAGCTGAGGAGCTTCTGAAGAACCTACAAGTGTCCCCATGAAGAAAGAAAAATCAGCTTTAAACATATAAACAGGACTAGAGAGGATAAAGCATCTTACAACAGCATTAATCAAGTAAGAATGTTGCACCTTCCCTTTCCTAGTGAGAGAGGAGACAGTAAGAAATGCATATGCCTTTCCTTGATGACAGGAGATCTGCCTGCCTGCAGTAAGAAAAGCTTCTACTTGGCTATGAGTTCAGAGTTTTGATTATTATTTAGAACTGGATTGCTAGGTCTAGTTAGTGATATTCTGTTTGTTATTTAAAGTGCTCTGCCCTCTTTACTGCCTAGACATGACCAGAAAATTCATGGAACTGTTTGGATTTTTATAGTGGTGGTGGTGGAGCGGAGAGACCCCTCCACTGAATAAATGTGAAGGGACATGAGAGTATACAAATAAATTGTGTTTTAATTGTGTATAAGTCAAGTTCATTTGACATGCTGTTACATGTGGTCCCAAGGGAGCGTGAGTGATGGAGTCCACGTGTGGGAAAATGGACCTTAAACAGCAAATTTTCACAAATGTGGAAGAGAGAGATAAATGAAAGAAGATAAGACTGAATTGGAAGAGGCAGGGGAGGGGGGAAGTGAGAAATAAGAGAAAGTGAAAATAAGAGAAATTTGACTTATTGAGCCTCATTTTCTCTGAGAAGGGGTCAGTTTCTCTCCTGAGAATTAAGAGTAGTGGTAAGATGGTGGGCAGATAGGAGACTTGAAGAGACTGAGAGGTTTGGAATACAGTAGAGCAATGGTTCTCAAAGTGTGATCTGTGGACGGGGAGCATCAGCATCTCCTGGAAACTTGCTAGAAATGCAAATTCTCAGGCCCCAGCCAGACCTCCTGAATCAGAAACTCTAAGGACAAATATATGCATTAACAATAAATGTTTTAACAAACCCACCTGTGCATGGTGATTCTCATGCACACTGTAGCATTTGAGAACCACTGGAGAAGACTGGTTTAAAAGTACAAGCTCTATGCTTATGTCACAGAACTGTCACTTATTAATTGAGTGCCTTTTTTTTTTTTGCAAATTATTCAACCTCTCAGTGCCTCAGTTTCTTCATCTGTAAAATAAGGATATCTAATAACAACCAACTCATAGTATTCTTGTAAAGTCTATATGAATCAGTGCATCTTGTCTTTAGACCAGTCTCTGGTATATTGCAAATGCTCAAAAACTGTCAATAGTTGTTATTATAGGAAAATAGAATAAAGTGCTAATTACCGCTGTAAGAATTGATAGTTCTGTTAGTCCGATGTGCTTTGTGACATTTGCCCTCTTAGTGGTACAGGCTCATTTTTTCAGTCTCTTGCCACAGACTCTGAGCCCAAGATTTGCACTTTTTTCTTTTTGTGCAATGTCTTTAGTGGCATGAGGTATGTGCTCAGGGATTGCTTGATGAAAAAAATGGAGGAAGTAATGTAGGAAAGAGTGAAATAATGCATGCAAGGCAATGCATATAGAAGTAGTCAAACTCTATAGAGGTTTTGAAAAACTATATGATAACTAATTTTTGAGGAATAAATTGTGTTTTGATTTTTTTGACACATTTTAAGTATTTCTTTGAAGAAATATTGCTGGGAGACCATCAATTATAGTGGTATGGTGAAGGACAATTTCTGTGTTAACTAGAAAAGCCCAGTTTCCAGTGTATTTGAAAGGAGATGTCAGTTTGCACTGATTATTTTTCCATTTACTTAGATCTACATGGCTTCATTTTTCAAAGGTTTAATAATGTTTTCCAAGATCCATATCCTTTGATCATAATGTTAGCCACATAGATGAGTGCCTGGTAGTTCTGTACTTAGTAGCAGTGATAAAACTGCATTTGAAAATCTCCTATTTGTCTTTTTCTGGTTACCCTCTAATAGGCTGGAAATGTGTAATAAAATACCCTAATGACTACACCTTGAGAACTAAAACCCATTCTAATTGTTTTGATGCTTGGGCTGGCAGGATAATTGATTGACACTAAGACCACTCAGTAAACAGCTAACAGAATTAGATTAATGAAAACATATGGTAATTACAACTGTGCAAAACAACTTAGACTCTACAATGTGGCCCCAGGGTAAATAATCAAAAGTCTGATCAAAGAGCAATTAGAGTTAATAAAAGTCTTATTGTGCGATTAGGATTAAGAGAGGCTGAAAGATAAAATTGTAAAGTTTTAGGAGGGTATTTGATGAAAGATTTACTTCATTCCTGAAAGGAAGTTTTGGTGATCATTGAATTTTTAAAGGAGTGAATTACTGTGTATGTTTTTCTTTCAACTTTGCTTGGGAAGCATTGAAGACTTTCGTACTGAATTGATATTTTTTTTATAAAATACATGTATTTTTATTTAAATGAGTCCTCAAACTGACTCATTCATTTGCCTGACAAACAATTACTAAGCATTTACTTTATGCAAGGATCTAAATAAAACACTGTTGAGAAGAGGTAAAACAGCCACAAATCCTGACCTTTGAAATCAGAGCTCAGTGAAGAACTAAAATGTGTTTTAAAAATTTATGGTTCAATGTGGACGGAGTAGAAAATTCTTTAAGAAAGGTACAAGTAAATTACTTACAAAGTTTAAAAGAAGTGATTGCTTTTGTGGGGACTTCAGAGAAAGTTAAGGATTGCTCCCTAATTCTTATAAGTTTGAAGAATCTGTTACACGTAGTGGTAAAGATAGGGATGTTTTACAGTACTCCACAGAGCGGGCCCTACTTTATGTTTTGTTGGTCCATGTGTATTCTTTTATAACTGCAAGTATACATATTTGATTTTATAGTCTCATCTTACTTCCTAGATAAGTGAAACTAGAAATAAAGCCATAGATCATAAATCATAAATATTAGGCTTTCCTGGGGCGCCTGGGTGGCGCAGTCGGTTAAGCGTCCGACTTCAGCCAGGTCACGATCTCGCGGTCCGGGAGTTCGAGCCCCGCGTCAGGCTATGGGCTGATGGCTCAGAGCCTGGAGCCTGTTTCCGATTCTGTGTCTCCCTCTCTCTCTGCCCCTCGCCCGTTCATGCTCTGTCTCTCTCTGTCCCAAAAATAAATAAACGTTGAAAAAAAAAATTTAAAAAAAATATTAGGCTTTCCTTTGTTAGTTTCATTTGGGAACCAATAACGCTCTTCTCACAGGCCACCCTGAATATTTAATATTCGGTTCAATGAGCTCAAAAAATAGTGGTGACCCAAGCTCACACTTCTCTAGAAAAATAAAGAACATTGGCTAATGGGATTTATGCATTTCCAGGGCTGGGTTAGCATCATATTGTACCAATTTCTGAAGATGAGTGTGTTTATAGCTTCAACTTTCTTTAGATACAGCCATTGCTTCTTCCTACATACCTTGGGCTAAAAATAATCTAGACTTTGTCTCATTAATTTGGGGATTCAGGGAAAGTAAGGAGTGAGTTTACATGGATATTTGATGGATGGGAATCTCCTCCAAATCTCTCCCTCTTTTCTCCTCCACTCCTATATGCCCCCGCCCTTTCCAATCAGTAAAGAGTGGTTAGCTAGGGAAAGAGGCTGTGGGAGGGAAAGAATGACAAGACGGGAATTATTGATCAGAAGAAAGTGACAGTTTGCTGCTATGTAAACCATGGGATAATATTGGTTGCATATGGAAATGTTACTGATTTCCAAGGAAGGTGAATATCCTAACCTTTAGGTGAACAACCTAAAAGGGTAATAGTTCTTTGATGTATGAAAAATAAATATAGGATACCTTTTTAAAGGTACAAGAAAATGAAGATTCAGACAGGATACCTGACCTACTGAAGGTTGTACAACTAATAGAAGCTATTATCTAGAGATAGTATCTTATGAATCCTATTCCAGTGCCCTTTTTACTCTGACACTGAATTTTCAGCTCTTCCCTGCCCACTCTAACAACTCCCTCCCCCCACAATAATTGTCCATCACATTATCCTATATCTTGCTTTTTGTGATATTTTATATTCATGTCATTGATTTATTTTCTTATATTTGGGTATTTATTCACTGTTTCTCTCCACTGGAAACTAAGTCTCCTAAGGACAGGAATATGCCTCATTCACTGTTGTTTCTAAATCTGATTGTCACCGCTGTATCCCCAGCTCCTGGTACATTATTGGTAAATAAAAAAGAAATATTTATTAAGTGACTATTTACTATAGAAAGTGGGGTAGATGGTGATAAATCAGGGTGATCCCAACTGAGTAATATACATTGAGTATAAAAAGAGCTATGGAAATGACATAAACATTTAATAACTCTACACTTGGGGGCTTTATTCCCTTATTTAACTATATTATACAAGCTTCTGCTCTTCTCCCCCCAGGAAAAAATGCACCTCCAACCTACACATAAATTTTTGCATATATTTTAATAAGAGATTTATTGATTTAAGATATTCTTAAGTGTATGCTATAGAACAAATAATTCAACTGGGTTAACATCACAGATCCCTAGGCACAATATCCCATGCCAGAGCCTGGGGAGTACAGCAATGAGTAAGATGTGATCCTTCCTTTGAGTGGTTGATAGTCTCATTTCATGTAAAACTCTTCTGGAATTACAGAATCGGAATTTTAAAACTATTACTGATGAAGAAGTCACAGTCAGTATATTTAAGTGATTGAGCCAGGCAAGCTGAGAGAGAATAGTAGAGCCAGAACTAGAACACAGATTTCCTGATTCTCAGTCAGTATTTTTTCTACTTTAAATGGTTATGAACTTTAGTTATTCTCTTACTGCTTCTCTATCATGGATAAATATGCTTCATTATGATACAATTTCTCTAATCTTCTTCATTTCAGTTAGTTTTTCTGGGCTACACTGAAGAATGTGATTCTCTAAACCAATGATTCTTTCCCTGACATGTGCCCTTAAGGAATCTATGACCTTTTATGTTTCTTAACTGTCATTTTCTCAAGCAAACATTGGCAGTTCTTTTCATCTTTCCTAATAAATACTTTTTCAACCTCTTACTAATTTGATTTTTTAGGCACTTGCTAATTTATTAAGTGTATATATTTTCATTTTACTGATTTGTATCCAGGTTCAACCACAGTGGTCTAAAAGTCTTCTGAGCACTACAGCAAAGAAATTCACTCACTCATTCATTCTTTCATGCATTCTTCCATTTAACAAATTTATATTGAATATCTACCGTGTGCCAGGCACTATGCCAAGTACTATGGATATAACAGTGAGAAAATATAGTCAATTTCCCACCTTTATAGAGTTTCCAGGCGAGCAGAGCGGAGGAGAGACATTCAAACACCCACCCACCCACCTGCACTCATACACGTATTTACATCTGTGATGAACACTAAAATAGAAAGATATCCAAACTATGTGAACCTATGAGAGTGCTGTATGACATTGCAAAGTACATCAGGGAAGGCTTCTCTGAGAAAATAACACTTCAGCTGAAATCTGAAGCATGACCAGATGGTAATTAGACAAATAAGGGAAGAATGCTTTCCTATGGGGGTACTGGAGATGGAGGAGGGGGGTGGTACATGTGAAAAGATTCAGTGATGGGAGGAATCATGGCAAAGGATAGGTGAAAGAGCAGTGTAATAGTGTAGCCGCAGTACAAAGGGTGAAGGGGAGCTTTATCTGAGTTGACAACGTGGGTGGAGATTGGATCATGCAGGATCCAATTTGTGTACGACAAATTAAGAAGTTTCTTAATTATAAATGAAATAGGCAGCTACCAAAGTTTTGAAGCGTGAATTAAATTTTTTCATATTAGAAGATGAAGGTATTAAAGATGACTTTAGTGATTTGGTTTGTGCTCCTGGAAGACTAGTGGTGCTATTTACTGAGACTGGAAACAATAGACAGAATCCAGACTTTGGGAAAGTGAGGAAAGGAAAATCGTGTATATCAATTTTGGTCATGTTGAGTTGGAGATGTCTTTGAAATACCGAGGGGCAATGTAAAGTAGGCAGTTGGCTATACAAATATGGAACTCAGAAGAGTGTTATTGCCTAGAGATATAATTGTATGAATCAGTTGTGACTGGAAGATAATTGAATCTGTGAGAATAGATGAGATCACACAGGAAGAAAATACCAAAAAAAAAAAAAAGGAGATAGAGCTAAGGCACAATCTTAGTGGAATGTCAACACCTTGTGGCTTGAAGGAGGATGAGCATGCCAAAAGAGTAGAAAGAAGGAGAAAAAAAGAGGAAAACAAAGTGAGAATTGTGTTGAAACCAGGGGAGAGAAAATACCAACAATATCAGTGTTTATGATAGACTAAGCAAGGGATAAAAGGTCATGAGTCGAGTAATGAAGTGGTATTTATTACTTCTGGTAAGCATATGTCTGGCACTGATCAGGCTTTATTCAAGCCTTGATCAGACAATTTCACTAAGAACCACATGTCTCCTCATGCCTTCTTTGACATTCGCTTTATCTTCATCCTCGATTGATTAGATGGAAGGATGAGTGATAAAGGAATATTGCGCATGGATCCCAGGTTCCAGCTGTGCAACTGATCATATACTGGCATTATTAAGATGAATAATACATAGGAAGAATAGTTTGGGAAGGAAACTTTTAGTTTAGTTATAAGCATGTTGAGTTTGGGAGATATGTGAGACATCCAAGTGCAGGTGTTGCATAAGCAGTTAAAATTAAAAGAAGGTGCTAAGTAAAGTCATGAAAATGCATGGGATTACCTATAAAGACAGAAAGAAACTGAAGAGTGCCTAGCACCTCGCACCTTGCACCTAGCAATGTGGGACTCTAGAATTTAAGGGTTAGGTGCAGATAAAAGAGCCATCAAATAAGAACAAAAAGTAGCAGTTAGGAAGAGGAAATATCAAAAGAATATGGTGTCACCAATGCCAAAGGAATAGAAACGTTCAAGAAAAAGGAAATAAATGGCCAACCTTGCAAATATTCCCAAGAATCAAGTAAAATGGGGATGAGTAAAATGAAAACCAAAAGCAACCATTTTAATTAGCAATGAAATACACTGGTGATATCAGGAGCTGTTTCATTGATAAACTAGGAGCAAAGGCAGGTGGAGAGGGGAGGGTTAAGTTAGACTGGAGTGAATTAAAAAGTGAATGGAGAAACAAGAACTAAGGAAGGATGTTAGACTATAAAAGCAGATAAGTCTTCCAGAATAATTAATTGTATAGAGGAAGAGATAAAGCAGTAGCTAAAGGAGAAAGAGGGATCAGAGAGGTTATTATGTTTGATTAGAGAGACACCTAGGCATGTTCAATGTGGATAGGATTAATCCAACAGAAAGGAAGAAACTAAAGGTCTATAAAATAAAAGGGATATCAACAGATGGGAAAGGATGAAATTCAGAGTGCAGATTTGACAAGGCAGGTACCAAGTACAAGGTCAGAGGATTATTAAACATAAGAGTTTATTAAAATGATGGCTCCTAGAATCCAGGTTGAATAGAGGTGTGAAGATAAGATAAAGAGTAAGAAATAAAAAGAAGTACCAATGATGTGAAGACTCCAATGAGACAAACAACAGCAGTGGTTAGTGTAACTGAATACCAATATCTCAAAGGTGTTCTGTTACAGCATAATTCATGCTAAGCCTTATATGAAATGCAGAATTTTTCAAGATAAGCACAGGACTGGAACTCTGCCCAAGATTACTGGAGGAACACGTTATCCTCCTATACAAACATGGTACTTTTGTTATGTCCCTGTTCTAGTCCTTTCGCCATATCCTTTCATTGACTGCTTGTGTATCTGTCAAGATGAGTCTAGTTTATGAGGCCCTAGATTATTCCTTTCTTTACTCACTTCAAGCATACCAAATATTTTTGACTGTAAGAATACTCTATAGTGGGTTCAATGGATTGAAATGAGATTTCCCATTGGACATCTTAATGACTACTATATTTGTACCTCTGAAGTTGATCTTCAGCTCTCAAGTAGCAGCAGTAGCATGAATTTACTTCCATCCCATCTTCTGGGTTGAACCATGGCATCTTAATGATATAGAGACTTAGATGTAGTGTTGCTCCTCATCCAAACACACCTACTCAATACAAATACAGTGAGTTGTATCACCTGTTATGCCTCTTGGCCAAATTTAAATTATTGGAAAGTGAATTTGAAAAATTATTATATAGCTTTAACATATAAATCCCTCATTTCAAATATCTGTTAAACAAGAAGTAACAAGACTACATTGAACAAAATAACAGTATTTTAGAACGTGCATTCTTCTTAAGTTTCTTTCATGTTATTTTTACCTTTAATTCTTATTTTCTATTATTCAATCATAAATGTTATATCTCATTTCGCTTTCCATTGTATCATAAAAGTATTCAATGTTGCTATTTAGTCTTCATATTTATCATTTTTAATAACTGCACAAAATGCCACTGGGTTGATGCATTATAATTTACTCAGCTATTCCCCTTTTGTTTGACATTTAGTTTATTTCTATTTTTTCCTCATTATACCTTAATGAACATCTTTGGGAATATAGTTCATTCTTATTGGATTGTTTCCCTAGGATATGTACCTATGAATGAGATTACTAGATCAAAAGATAAAGACATTCAAGCAAATGCTGATGTGCTTTCAGAAAAAAGGTTGTATAAATTCCATACTGGTCTAGACTCATCTTATCTTTGCCAACATCAAGTATAAATTTTTTGTTAATTATACGTAAAATGGCACCTCTGCCTTAATGTGCTTGGGGTGGGAGTTATTTCATATTAGTGTGAATACTTCTCCAATATTTGCATACTATGATTGTCCCATTTATATTTTGAGGAAAACCAGTTATTCCTTATTGATGTATTTGAGTTATTTTTTTTGGAGAAATCATTCCTTATAATTTGATCCACATATTCTTTCTAGTCCACACTTTCCCAGTTATTAAAGTACAGTTAAGTTTGTTATATGCAACTCTACATAAAATATTTAATTAAATACTTATATCAAATTTCTACTTAAAGCCTACATTAAAGAAGATATTATTGGCTGAGGCTCTAGGGATTGTAGTCATGTAAAACTTTAAGTAAAGCCCACCTCTGAATCTATGGTTGTCCTACTGATGACTTACCTCAGAGTTTCCTCATCCGGGGATAATACTACAGTATAACAGTTGAGGATTAAATATCAAGTACTTAAGAATTATGTCTAATGGCTTGGCTACTCAGTGACTTAGATTATCAACCAAGCAAGTTAAGATAACTGCTTTTCTTTTAGTTTATTTTACTTTTATCGTTTTGTTGTAGATTCACCAAGAATTTCATTTGGTAGTGTTTGGATGGTTTTATGGCATGAATAAAAATATAGAATGGTAAAATCTTTAGTGGGAATGCTGACCAAATATATTTCCATTTGAAGTTGTTTTAGCTCAAACTGCTAAAGAGTTTAGGTCATTGTTTACAGGTATCACTGATACACCATATAATTCCAATTCTTTCAATATTACATTAAAGCAAGGATCTCATTTAATTCAATGGATTACATCTGCTGTTCAATGGTATTGGCTGAATAATGTCTTCTGTTTCTTATAGTGTTTTCTAAGATCATGGTTTGATGTGCTATTTATTTTAACATTCTTGCGTTTGTCCTTTTTTCGATATAGAATTAACATATCTGTGTAATAGTGTCTGCTCTTTGCATTATCTACCTCTTCATATTCATCATGATACCAAGCATAATTTCTTACATATAATCACATTCTAGCAATAACACACATATTCATATAGCATTTTATAGTTTTCAAAGCATTTTACAAGCACTCATTTTCTCTTTGATTAATAAATGTTGTTTGACTAAAGTCAGACACATATGAGTGTCATGATACAGAAATCAATTAAATGCCATGTTGCTTTTTTTTTGCTTTAAGTAAAATGATTTAAATTTTTTTAATGTTTATTTATTTTTTAATGAGAGAGACACAGAGTGTGAGTGGGGGAGGGGCAGAGAGAGAGGGAGACACAGAATCTGAAGCAGGCTCCAGGCTCTGAGCTGTCAGCACAGAGCCAGACACAAGGCTCAAAGCCACGATCTGTGAGATCATGACCTGAGCCCAAGTCGGACTCTCAACCGACTGAGCCACCCATGCGCTCCAAGAAAAATGATTTTAATAGCTGACACTCTGTACCACATTTATGATTTTTGTAACACACTCACACTCACATTAAAATTTTTTTTGTTTGATATTTACCGCAAACATGTGAAAGATAGAGAACAGATATTAGTGTCCTTAATTTATGGATGGGAAAACTAAGACTTCAAGACATAAATGGCATGTTGTATAATCATATGAAAATGAGGTAAAATAACTAGGACTAGAGCTCGGCTCCCTAACCATTAGCTGTATCCTAACCATTCATGCATGCCATTCTTTGGTTTGATATAAATGTAATTGCCCAGAGACACTCAGGTTTCTGAGCATCAAAGGAAAATAAGTATTTTTTTCCAAGACACATACTAAGAAGTCTTATCCAAAATAATAAAGAAATAACAAGAAATTGAATAATTATATATTTAATATTTAATTATTACACGTATCCTTTTTTTTGAAGGAGAAAGAATATGCTAATGGAAAAATGCTTTTAGAGAAAAAACCAGAAATCCAGTAGCCTCTCTATCATTCTAATTCTGCCATGTATCTTTAAATGCTTGATCCATAGAGCTAAGGAAGACCCCACAGGTAAAGAGCCAGAGAATATCATGGGTAGTAAATTTAGAGTAAGGGCAGTTAATTCTATCAGGTGAAGAATTATTGATCATTCTAGAGAATAAGTTTAGGAATGATAAGCAGTGAATGAATTGATTGATGGTCACAGTCAGACATACCCTGTATCAATTTCTGAGTCAAACTGCTACCTGTCATATTGGTAAGGTTGGTCCAGTTTTCATCTCTAGTGCTGCTGTGAGTTTCGGTGAGAACCGTGCTGACATGTACCTAGAACATTTAAGTAGTTCAGAAATATCAGACTCTGTTTTTTAAGTTAAGTTTGATTGCAGTTTACTCAAAAAAATATATTCTCAAGTTTGGGATGATGCGTTGCGTTTCCTTGACACCATCAGACTTTTCTTTGTTGTATGGCAACATGATGGCACTCCATACCCAGGCACCCATCTTAAAAAAGGTACTGGTCACTAGCCAAGTGAGTAATATATGTACAGTCATCTAGAGATACTGGATAGAGTTAGAATGATCGACTATTGGAGTTTTACTTTTTTCCTTATAAAAACATTTTTGTTTCTATTATACCTGTTCTTTCTGAAGAAAAAAAGAAACCAAATACAGGATAATTAAGTTTAAAAGCATATGTAGTTGATTTCTTCTGGGTTTTTTTCTTTATTATTTTGGGTGAGTGTCTTGGCATGCCTTCCATAAGAATTGTCAATTTTCTTTTATTTCCCCTTCATATTTGAAGGACAACTAACCTTACAGATTTCCCCTGCTATCTGAAAGTAGAACATTCCTATGAAAACTTTCATAAACCAAAACAGCATAAAGCAAGGAAGCAATTACCATTAATTTATATGGAAAATTTTTTTAGCATTCCCAAACCCAAAAAGAATCTCTCTTAGGCTTTTCTGATAACTTAGGGACACATCTTACTAATGGATGCAGAAAATAAATTGAGATAAAGCCCAGATGCTCATGGTCACGATTCAAAGCTACAGTAGCTTGATGCTGAGTGTAATACCTGGCGAAAGAGCTGGGAGGCACCACTCTGTCTGCATACTTCCTCTGTAATGGCTTGCTGCAAAACGGATGTCAGACATTATTTTTACTTTTTGCCTTTTTTCCATAAAAGCATAAGTTCCTTGGAAATTCTTTGGTTAGTTGAAACAGGTACAAAAGGGGTCTTTTATGAAAGCAAAGTGACATAATTTGAACTTTCACAAAGTAGGAGGGATACCTGTGTTTGGTCTTACATGGGCATGACAGGATGCACTGCCAATAGGCACGTACTACACTAACTAGTCAGTTACTTTATATAAAGCATGACTATAGAGCACCCTTTCTTTAAATTTCCCTAAATTAGTTGATTTGTTCCTAAGTTGCCCTTAACATAGGGCTGTGAGTGGAGAGTAGTGATTCCTCTTTACTCAGCAAATGTTTCTGTATTTCGGTTTTGAGTCCAGTGTACGTCCAAAGGATTAGTACAAAATTTCATTAGGTTATTGCATGGACCTCCTGATTCAGAAACACTTGGATCTTTGTTTGAAAGGCAGATCCCTAGGTCTATCCCAGACCTAAGAAATCAAAATCTTCCCTGGATCCCAGGAATATGATCTCAATGTCCATTTCTTTTCCTATCCCTTGGTCCTTATGCTCCAGCTTCTTTTAGTCTCTGACTCATGGCAAGTATGTCTCCACCAGAGGCCATGCACAGCTCTGCTTCTGCTTGAGTCTCTCATTTCCCACTTTCCATCAATGGTTGCTTTTCCTCATTCAAGTCGTAGTTCAACGAGTTTCACTGTCACCTCCATAGAGCAGAGTTCAATGACTATCCAAAGTCAGCTACCACGCTCACAGACTTTTCTACTCATTAGTATGCTTTATGTGTGTCAAAGTGTTTAGCAGTGTCACATATTATTTATTTCTTTACTTATTTTTAACATTCAGCATCTGTTTCTGCTAAAATTGAAATTCCACTAACACAGGATTGTTTCTCTGCTTTGTTCACTGCTATATTTGCAGAAGGTGCTCCAACAAATACTTGTAAACTAAATGACTGAATTCTTTAACAAGCTCCCCAGGTTACTGTCACAGATCTTAAGATTTGACAGCATGGGACTAGAGGATGTCTTAGGACTAGGATATTTCTCAATTAAAAACAAAACAATGTGATGATTCCAGTTCTTCTGGGTAAGCAAATATTCTCAGAGGCAAATCAAGTCTAACTGAAACCCCCAAGAGTACTCAGGTATATGGAGTACTGCCCTGTGGCAGTGTAGAAGTTCACTGGCTGGGGTCAAGACGTTGGCTTTAGGTCCTGGTTCTGCTGATTTATTATGTATTTATTCAGCCAAATAACCAGAGATTTTAGACTCTAGGACTTCTCTCTTTAGGACTTTATCTCAGAGTCCATATTTCTGCATATGTAAAACAAGGGAATGAGACCACATTAGTAACCCATGCTGCAAAATTCTAATGCTAGTGAGCTAAATATTGGCTAATCTAATATAACTGGTGTCCTTATAAAAAGGAGAAATTTGGACACATGCACAGAGGGAAGGTGATGTGAAGGGATATGGGGATAAAGTGGCCATTTAAATCCAGGAGAGTTCTAGAATAGATGCTGCCCTGACAGTCCCTCAGAAGGAACCAACGGTACCAACACCTTGATTTCAGACTTAATAGCCTCCAAACAGGTGAAGCAATAAATGTCTGTTCTTCAGCCCACTCAATTTGTGGTACTTTGTTTCAATAGCCCTAGCAAAGTAATACAGGATGTAACTGTTGGAATCAGGTCTCTTGGTCCTGTGTGGACACATCCTATTGCCAGACAAATTCCTCCCTCCAGAATACCAAATGTCTGAGTGGTCCTAGGGCATGACAGAGCCACTCAGTGAGCAATCTTCCTCAGATCACGTTCTTTAGTTCTTGTGCTTAGAACTGCTGGTATAGCTCAAGTCTTGGAGTAGATCCCTTAATGACATTTCGGTAAAGCCTTCCTTTACTGTTCTAGTGTATTTTGCTTCAGTCAAAATAAGCCAAGATTGGCAGAAATTACAAATATTTGGAAAGATAAAAGGCAATGAAATTACTTTGAAACCCACTTTGTACAGCTCCATAAGGTTGAGCAAACAACATTTTGGGCAAAACTGCCTAGATTTTGAAAGTGGATGTTAGAAGCAGGTAATACAGAAAATTGAAGCGAATCTTCCTGAAATTACTGCTACCACTGCCAACGTTCTTTGGGGATTGGTCTAATGCAATTCCTACCTCTTCAGCCTAACAGAGAGAGGTCAGAGCTTTAACATGGCACTTGTAACAAAGGAAAGAGTCCAATTGTTCTTGTCATTAATTAGTTCAGATGTTATTTCAAATTGACTTTGGCCCTGTCATTGACTGAAGAAATCCAAGTTGGAGGGAATCAACTATGAAAATGCTACCAATTGGGAAAATGAGATCACCATTTGTAATTTGCAGTTGGAAAAGAGAATTTAATGCCCTCGCTTGATTTCTATTTAGCACTAATCTCAACGTAAGAGGGTTGACGAAAATATGGAAAGAATTATATGAAAAATACCAAGGCTTGAATCCAAAAGTCTGTAAAAATTGCCATGACTTCTCCTGTGTTTTGTTTCTGTGTTTATAGTTCCTTTCCATATCTGTTAACCCGGCTTACCTTAGTATAATAATTCCATCTACAACACTACCATCATCACCTTTACCTTTATTTTCACCAATAAAACAACTATTCAGCTGTGCAAAGGGCAATGTGCAGACCCAGCTCTGCCCTGTAGTTATTTATAATTATATGGTTGCATTGAGAATATGCCATACTGTGATTCAGTTGGACTTAACAATTGACTTAATAATTCTTTTTGGTTTTATCAGTAAAGGAAGGTCTTACTTCCTAATTCTCACTTGCTTTGAGAATTAATGAGATTGTCAATTAGTCATGGCTTTACTGTCAAATATCCCAAATGCCTTTCCTTATCAATGTCAGTGATTTAAAGTATATTTTCGTTTTATTAAAGCTAGTAGTTTCTACTCAGTTACTGTGACTAGAGCAACGATAAAGATGTACAGCTTCATTTTGAGAAAGCTCACTTTTTTCTACTACTTCGAGTAAAAAGATACCCAATTACTGAATAGGCCCACTTTTGAAATATAGTTTCATAGACTCTTAGTAAGGCTTCTCATAGCCATTATTTTCAGCCAGTTCTAGGATAGATGAAGAAAAAAAGCAGGTTGCTTTGACTTTAACTGGGAGAACCAAGGTGGAAATACTTTACCTTCTTATTAGCACAAGTCTACCTATCACAACTTCCAAGGAATATTAATATTTGCTCCAGTAATTATTAATGCTTTCTCAAGCACAGCATCCAGGCAGGAATTAACCTTTTCTTCTCTACCTTCTTTGTTCCCTGCTCAAATTTTCTGAATTTCATGTACCAATAGTGCTGTTTTGAAAATTTATTAATCCCTAAATAATATTTATCTCTTACTTTCTAATTTAATTGAACAACCCTACTTTAACGTCCTTCCTACTTTAACGTCCTCTTTTCTTCTTCTTGTCCTTCAGTACCATTACTCTCTCCTAAGCATCTTATTAACCTCCCTGACATTTCCATCCACCGTCCCCATCATCTCACTTCATCACCTCTCAACCTTGTTCTCTGGTTCCATCTCTGTTGTCCAATCCACTTTTGTTTTCTCCCACTTAAAATGCTGAAGGCAAGATAAGGCAGGAGAGACTAGCCAGCTGATTGGCAAGAATCTTCATGAAGTGACACTTAATTTGGTGAAGTCACCAGGCTTGGGTTCAGCTAACTTCATTCTGTCATGTCTTTCTCAGGTTGCTACTTATTAACGAGGCCTGCAGGGCATGAGGTATAAGACAGTTGGTATCCTAGAATGAGAACCCCAACAGTCACATCGACTGCTGTAACAGCATCAGCGTGACTTACACATTCCTTACCTTTAGGCAAATCTACGTGGGAAGTCACATGCTGTACTCAAAACAGTCTGAGTCCATTTTTCTTAAGAAATTATCTTCAGCTAAGAAAGCTTGAAAAACCCCTGTTATAAAGATAACTTTGACAACAGGATCATAATACTTCAAGTCTATTGCCAAAATTCTCTCTCCCATGTGAACTACTTGAATAAGGGTCAGGGTTTATGTTTTTCTCTGTTTCTTTTTCTATACCTCCATGCCTGAGCAGCCTCCTTTATGATTGATATATCCTTTTTTAAATTAGATTGACTTGAGTCAAGTTATAGTCTAATTTAGGAGTCTTTTTAACTTTAATATTATTTTGTATACCTTTACTCTCACCTGCTAAAACAGTTAGAATATGTTTAGCCAAAAGTAACCAAAAATTCCATTCACCTTAGCTTAAACTATAAAGACATTTAAAAAGAAACACGAGGGACGTCTGGGTGGCTCAGTCGGTTGAGCGTCCGACTTCAGCTCAGGTCATGATCTCACAGCTCGTGGGTTCGAGCCCCACATCGGGCTCTGTGCTGACAGCCTGGAGCCTGCTTTGGATTATGTCTTCCTCTCTCTCTGCCCCTAAGCCACTTGCATTCTGTCTCTGTCTCTCTCAAAAATAAATAAACATTAAATTTTTTTTTTAAAAAATAAAAAATAAAAAAAATAAAAAGAAACGCGAGAATTTGTAGTCTCAGGGCAAGTGTAACAAGCAGTTCAACTAACTCATCGAAGACCTTCTTCTCCCACCCTTCCTTTCCTCCAGGCTCAGTGTTTTGGTTTTGCATCTCACGATCCTCACAGCTACAAGTGCTTGTAGAACATCACACAAACCAAGAAAGGAAGGAAAGGGCAACAAGGCTCTTTAATCTTAGAGCACTGTCTTATCAGAAACTTTCTGGCACCCCACCTCATCCAAGCTACCCGTCACACTTTACTTCTCTGTGGGCAGACCTGGATCACCAGCTCAATTCTAGCTAGACAAATTACTGGCATAGAAAAATAGGATTGGCATAACTGGTTTAGAATAATCATGATCCATTCTCAGTGGCTGGGCACATTGCCCAGGATGAGAGTGGAGGATGCTTAACAAGCAAGAAGTAAAAATGGCTGTTAAATAGGCCACCAACAATGAGCCGCACCAAACTCCATTGGATGATTATATAGTTATACTTGAGGAAAATGTGACTTCCTTTATTTCCTAGTTTTTAGGGTGCTAGGAAACCTAACAATTTTCTCCATGTACTTATTGCTTACATTACCTTTCTCTCTCATTTAGACTCTACTTGTTGACTATTTTCTTTACTTCCCTATCATGAGTGAACACATTTTAAAAGGGATAGGTCAACAATACATTTATAAAGAAATACATTTTGTTTGATACATACTTAAGATTGCAACTGGTTTGAAAATTTTTGCAAATGAGTATGCAAATTTTTATGACTTGCATAACAATTTCAATTTACAATATTCCATTGCTTTGAAGTTTTATTTTTCAGAGGGTCTTAATCTATTTTGAATATTATTTGATGCGCAGCTAGTATCATGAAAGTTGTTTACTCTATTGGCAACTTGATTATAATAGCAGTTCAAGCAGTATGTGCCTTCTTGAGACAATAATTTAAAGGGAAAATTTGTAAACAACTCACAGCTGTTTGATATGAGATGTGTGTATCGTTATGAATATTCATAAATATTGTATTCTAATCAAATATATTTTGTGTTTTTATTTAAAATGGTATATGATATTAGAATATAAAGAATGCTTTTTGACTCTGTTTTATTTTTTTATTAAAATATGTTTTCTGGGTCACCTGCATGGCTTAGTCGGTTAAGTGTCCAACTTCAGCTCAGGTCATGATCTCATGGTTCATGGGTTCGAGCCCCACATCTGGCTCTGTGCTGACAGCTCGGAGGCTTGTGCCTACTTCAGATTCTGTGTCTCCCTCTCTCTCTCTCTTTCTGCCCCTCCCCCACTTGTGCACACTCTCTCTCTCTCTCTCTTCAAAACAAATAAATAAATAAACATTAAAAAATATTTTTTCTAAGCATATATTCTTTTTTTAATAGACTTGATTTTTAAGAGCAGTTTTAGGTTCACAGCAAAACTGAGCAGGAGGTATAAAGGTTTTCCATGATCTTCCAGCTCCCACACACATATAGCTTTCTCAGTTATCTACATATTCCACCAGAGTGACACATTTGTTACAACTGATGAGCTTATATTGGCACATCATTATCATCCAAAGTCCAAAGTTTACATTAGGGTTTATTCTTGGTATGGTACATTTGTGGGTTTGGACAAATGTACAATGACATACGTCCACCATTGTAGTATTATACAGAATAGTTTTACTCCTTAAAAATCCTCTATACTCTATTTATCCCTCCTTTGCCTACCTGTTGTTTTTGAAATGTTAAAAAATCTTAATAATTGATATAATCCAACAGAAAATATTTTAATATCAATAAAAATATATCGTCCCTGTGATTTATATACATTCTGAAACTGTATGTGATTCAATATCCTAGATTTGTATGAATGTATTCAGTGTCAAAACGTGGTGTACCAAATTCCATAATTCATTGTAAACCTCTAGAGCAGAGCTGTCCAATCGAACTTTCTGTGATGATAAAAAATATTCCATATCTTCACTACCCAATAAAGTAGCCACTAGGCATATGCGTCTTGAGCACTTGGTATGTGATTAGTGTCACTTGGGAAATGATTCCTCAACTTTATTACATTTTAATTAATTTAAATTTAAATTTAAATAGCCGTATGTAGCCAGTAGTTTGGACATCACAGATCTAGAATGAAGTAGAGTGTAGAGAAGATAATAATTCCTCTGTACATATTGAAGGCTCTAGACACCCCCCTCAGTGTGGAGATGGTCTCTAGAATAATAAACCAAAAATGTTGGGATACAGAAGAATTAACAGGAGAACCAGTTTTGCATGAACAGGCTCAACACCAGAGGTACTTGATCAGGAGGCTTTCAGTGGAGCCTAGGGCCAGGTGATTCTGATACAACTAGTCTAAGAATCACACTTTGAGAAACACTGTCATAGGGTCTTCCTTTCCTGGCTATCAGTAGCTGCTCTCACTTGAATGGTGACTTTCCAACATTTTTGACTTTTTTGTCAACAATTTCAATAGTATGAAATAAGTTTAGCATTTCCCAGAACACACACACACACAATATACATATGTATATTCATGTTTGTTTATATATTATGTTTATACATATGCATGTGTATATATATATATGTTTGTATACTACTCATAAATATATATAATACATATATATAAATACAAAATATATAAATGTTATAAAGCCATATTTACTTTTATTAGTGCAAGAAACTCTAGTCTTTTAAGTTATGTTTCTCTATTTGATTTTTTAAAAATCTGGTGGTGACGCATTAAAATGAGTTATGACTCAATAATGTGTCAGTACTCAAATGGAAAAGCATTGTGCTGGATAGTCATGATTCTGGCCCTGAAGCTGTGCATAGAACCTCAGGGCAGAAGTATAGAGACAGGAAGTGGAGAAAGCTTTTTTGGTTCCACCCTGCACTAAGCTGTGGGCACACCTGCACAGCTAAGAAATTTCTAATTCAACAAATGCACTGGTGGCTCTATTTATTTATTTATTTATTTATTTATTTATTTTATTTAATTTTAAGTGGTTCAAGAATAAGATACATATTTATGGTCTAACTGCCAGAAACATCAAACATTAAAGTCCCATGTAGAAAGTATTTTTGTAAGTAAAGTAGGTTTATCTTTTTTGGGGGGCGCCTGGGTGTCTCATCTGGTTAAGTGTCTGACTTTGGTTCAGGTCATGATCTCATGGTTTGTGGGCTCTGTGCCCAAAGCATGGAGCCTGCTTCAGATTATGTGTCTCCCTCTCTCAGCCCTTCCCCTGCTCGCACTCCCTCTCTCTCTCTCTCTCTCTCTCAAGAATGAATAAACTTCAAAAAATTTTTGAAAAGAAACAGGTTTATCTTTTTAAAATATGATGATGAATTTGTCCAGAAATAGATATTTTGGTGACCTTTTATGCTGAACAGTAAATGTGTAGCTTTAACACACTCTTAGAGTATGTTGTGTTACATTTTAACATATTCTTTCATTTTCATAGATGCAAAGAGACAAGAATATATTAATGGCATGAATATCATCTAAAATTCTGTTTATCATAAGAACCCAAATATTTATCTTACATCCTTAAGCCAAATAATTCAGCAGTACTTGTGCTTATTTGTTAAAAAATAGCCTGGAAGTTATTTATATTTACAGCAGTCTTAGTCTATTTTTCTCACCTGTTGGAATGGATTTAATTTTATCCATGTGGCTTACAAGTCTGAAGCAATTAAAATTAATGATTGTGTAGTATAATAGGAGAAGAAGCTATTCAATTCCTGAGGGATAAATTGTTCTTCACTATCATTTATTATTCCTCCTGTTTCTGGTTAAAATGTGTAAATAAATAGAAAAGGGACACCTTACGGGCATTTTCATTATTTTGATGTCACTGGGACACAGTTTAATACTCTCATAATGAGTGGTCTATACATGGTTGGATCCTATATTCAGTGATAAAACATTTTCATTAAAACATATTAAATTTGTTGTGGAGCATGTAAACCATCTTAAAGATCAGTTCTCCATGGGTTCACCTGTATGTGGCCAAGGCAATTCACTCATTTAGTTATTTATATTGCTACTTGTGGTTTATTAAGGATATGCCAGGTGTGTAGTAAAAGGTCCATTCTGTGCTGTCTTTGCAGCATAACGTCAGATCAAATTTGAACATATGATTCATGCCACCTGCTGCAGAGCAGACACAAGTTACCATAGCATGAAATGAAAAGAGCTACTAGTAGTTAGGTCAAACGTTAGTGAGAGAGAGTGGGGTGCCTGGGTAGCACAGTCGGTTAAGCCTTCCACTCTTGATTTCAGCTCCGGTCATGATCTCACAGTCATGATCTCACAGTGGTGAGATGGACCCCACGTCGCGCCCCACGCTGGGTGTGGAGTCTGCTTAAGATTCTCTCTGCCCCAATCCCTCTACCCCCCTCCCTCTCTCCCTCTCCCCCTCTCCCTCTCTTGAGAGGGAGAGGGAGAGGGGGAGAGAGAGAGAAGGACTATATGTGCGTGTGCTCGCGCGCGTGCACATCTGTGTGTGTCTGGTGAATGCTATAGTAACTTTTGGTCAGTAGATGGAGTTGCAGGTCCCAGAGAGTTTTGTTTTGTTTTGTTTTGTTTTGCTTTGCTTTGCTTTTTTTTTTTTTTTTTTTTTTTTTTTAATGCTCTGACCTTATTCAAAGCAGAATATCCATAGATGTATATAGTGCAGGGGACAACTAAGAGTAGCTCAGCTTTTTCATTCAGTAATTTAATAGTAAAATGTGTGTGTGTGTGTGTGTGTGTGTGTGTGTGTGTGCGCGCGCGCACACACACATAAATGCCTACAAATCAAGTTAAGAGAAACACAGGTTTTTTTTGCCTCATATTATTGTAGGTAAATATTTCACCTCAATCCATGTAAGTAGATTGCCATAAAGGATTTTGGAAGTTTAACTTTTATGAAAAAAATAAAATAAATTAAAAACATAAGTTTCATACTTCACTTAAAACTGCAAAACACATAAATTGATATATTGGCAGGTATTACTTAGTGCGAGTTTCTTTGGTGTGAAAATTTCTATATTTAACCTTGAGAAAAAGCAAAAAAAAAAACCTAATTAGTAATGCATTAACTCTGTTTTAAAACCTGTTAAAATTTAGTTCTCTATCTTATATCTGATGGCAAAATGTTGAGCTATGTGTGATTCATACCTCTTTTACAGTGAAACATTTTGTTTGGCAAAGACACAGGCAAAATTAAGTGACAGCATAAATCCTTCATTTCTCTCTACCAGCATCTAAGTCCTTGGCTTTAGGTTATAATTGGGGACAAGTGCTTTTTTTAAAGGGTACTGAAATTTTTGTTTTTAAAATTCTGAACTGTTTTTGGAACACCATGAATACCTCACAAATGTCAAATAACTGTAATAATACAAAGCAGAAGGCTAGACCAACATCAACAGCTTTCCAGAGGAAATGTCTGAAACTTTACCCTTGTGAAGGGGAAACAGAAGGTGAGAGATTAAAGCTAGCAGAATTGGGCACCAAACCTTCAAATACTATTAGATATTTTAAAAGTATAATACTGACTTTGAGTGAAAGTCTCTAACGTTTGTGTTTATCTCGCATTCATTACATGTGAACTTCTGTGGATTTTCATGCACCAGAAAATTCATCTTTCCTCTTCCTAGTTTGTTAAAAATTATCGTGCCAAACAGCCTATGTTTTGAGGGTTTGGTTTCATATGAGAGAAACTAACCAGAGCTGGCTTTAGCTGAAAGGAGGTTTTATTAGAAGATTATTCAGGAGTCATGAACCCAAAGGCCAGAATTTCAAGATTCTCAAGGAAGGAGCTGCAACCAATGACTTAGAGCCTCAGGGAACTTTCTGCTCCTCTTGGTGCCTTTCCCCATTCTTTCTGTAGACCAGATTTCTCTCTTTCAAAGGCACATGGGAAAAAAACTTAGCCTGTCCTTAGTTCCTGAATTTATATATTTCAAGTCTAGCTGCATAAAGATGGAATGAGTAAATCTCCATGAAGCCCAAGCCCAAATTCCTGAAATGGAGGATCTGAGCTGGAATAAGTCAGGTGCTCCTCCTGATCGAATCAAATGTGCCCAGGTGGCATCCCACTGTACAAAATGGCTGCAGAGAACCTTCTACCATGAATGAAGTGGGGATTAAGAAAAAGATTACTGTGAATTGATCAGACTTCCAAAATGCTCCTGATTAACGGTGGACTGTTTTGTGTTTTGTTTTTAATCACAACAGACTTTAATAAGTTCCAAAACACCAACAAATATGTATTGAATGCCCAAGAGCATAGAGTATCAGTCTAAGCATTAGTGTATCTTTATTGTCATTTTTTAAAGTAAAATTTAGAATCACAAATGGTGTCAAATAGAAAAATTCTAATTCCTGCTTTTATTCAATGGTTGTGGCTCAGCATCTACAATTTACATAGCACTTTCTTTCCATTCCACATGTCTTAAATTATTTCTACTTCTATTTTGAGATCCTTATTGCATATGTAACAGCAAAGAAATGCTACTTTCTTGAATTGGTTCTCCTCAAACTTTCTAGTGCATCAGAATCACCTGGAATGTTTGTTAAAACACAGACTGCTCAGTCTTACACCCAGAGTTTCTGATTCAGTTAAGTCTGGAATGGGTTCCTAAGAATTCCTTCCAGGAATTTCCTCAGAAAAAAAAACACCCTAACAAGGTATAATATAAGCCCCAAATTTATGCAAGGCAATGTTTTTTCCCAATAGTGGCTTGTGATATGTCAGTGAGTGGTGAAATCAATTTAGAAGGTTATATCCATCTTTGGGGGATGAACAGGATGGCATATATATACATATATATATTTTTAATTTTTTAATGTTTATTTATTTTTGAGAGAGAGAGACAGACAGACAGAGCACAAAAGGGGGAGGGGCAGAGAGAGAGAGGGAGACACAGAATCAGAAGCAGGCTCCAGGCTCTGAGCTGTCAGCACAGAGCCCGACGCGGGGCTCGAACTCATGGACATGAGATCATGACCTGAGCCGAAATCGGACGCTTAACCGACTGAGCCACCCAGGTGCCCCTATTCAGCCCCATTTTTTAAAAAATTTTATTTATTTTTGAGAGACAGAGAGAGAGAGAGACAGAGAGAGAGAGAGAGAGAGAGCACTCTCAGGGAGGGGCAGAGAGAGAGGGTGAGGCACAGAATCCAAAGCAGACTCCAGGCTTTGAGCTGTCATCACAGAGTCCAACACAGGGCTCAAACTCAGGAACCATGAGATCATGACCTGAGCTGAAGTCAGTCGCTTAACTGACTGAGCCACACAGATGCCCTACCCCCATTTTTCAATTGAAGAAACTGAGGCAGGGTAAATTTAACTTGCCCAGATTTCCAGATTGTGTTCTTAATCATTATACCATAAATACCTCTCATATGGTAAGTACCCCAGAGCACAAATGAAAAAGAGTTTGTTCTGGAAAATATTTCCCAAAGTTAACCCTTAACCCAAAAGAGTCAAGATCAAAGTAGTAAAACAGAGAGTGTATACAAAGTAAAGAGAGGAATACTGCAAATGAACACAAAGTAAACAGAATAATAATAGATATGGCGTATCAAAGGTTTACATAAGCAAGGCACTACGTTAAAGATCTTTACACATATTATCTCAATTTTTGTGACAACCCTCTGGAGGAGCGTGGCAGAGTCAGCTAGCTCTCCTATTCCCACCTCCATAGTGAAGGGTTTCTGCCAAGTAGCCATCCAATGGTATCTTCAGTTTCTACCCCGCCCCTTTGCAGTTAAATAAAGTAATGTGATTAATTCCTATAGTAGATTGAATAATGGCCCCCAAAGTTACCTACTTCATAGCCTATGGAACTAATGAATGTTAATTTCACATGGCAAAAGGGACTTTGCAGATAGGAGAAAAATAAGGGCCTTAAAAACAACAAAAAAAAGTGTGTGTGGGGGGGGGGGACTAATAAATCATTTTTAAAAGACCCTGATCTAATTCAAACACCTAATTTAAAAAGGAGACTTTTACATTGCAGTGAAGTAAAATACTGGAACCAGGCTCCACAGCTGCAGGAGATCCAGAGCTAGAATTGAGATGCACGGTTTGTTCAGTGCTATTCTCACTAAATAACGATTCAGCCAGGATCTTGCCCATTTAAAGTATACTCTGACAAGTAATGTCCTGGTGGGCAACATAATACCATCAGTACAAATTTCTCTAGGAATTGAGCTACACTTGAGATTAGTTGAGAGGATCTGTAAAACCTCCTGGTAGGTACTCTTTCTATACTCATTTTATGAAGGAGGAAAGTGAAGTACAACAAGGATACATAGTGTTTCCTGTGTTACTTTTTTAGTAAGAAGCACAAGCAGGCTTTCCACTCAGGACAGCCTACCTCCAGAGCATTTATCTCTTTTATCTTATCCATTGATATTTCACTTGCCAGGTACTCTATGGTCATGTTACTTTGGTTGGAATATTCCTAGTTCACAGACAGCTTTCCCATTCATATGTAATTTATCTAAGTTTAAGGCACACTCTTACATTTTTAGAAAAAACTTCTGCGTGCCTTAAGTGTTTAAGTGGAAGAAATAATAGTGTTATGATTTCTCTTTAGCAGGTGGCTAAAATACCTTAAGAAGAAATGGCAAAGTGTAATCTCAAAGTCAGGCTTCACTTGATTATGTGTGAAATAAAAATATAACTTTTATTAGAACCCAAATTATGACAATTTCATCCCTTCCCTGCCCACCAGGGATTAGCTACCTATAGTCCAATTATTTCATAGAGTCCCCAGAGCACTGACATGTGTTTAGGATTAAATCTACCTACGTTGTTTCATTCTCATCAGAGAATCGCTTCGTGTCGTACCACAGATCCCCTAAGAGCACCAGCGATCCTGCTGATTTAAGTTCTTCCAGTGAAGTCACCCCCTTGAGATATTGGTCTGATTCTGGGCTCTGGACAAAGATAAAGAGAACATCATTCATGGACACGCACCCTCTAACCTCACTTTAAATGCTATCACCTGAGTCTGAAAATGGTATTACTCATTATACAGCCTGTGAAAGGTCCCTTGCAAATAGTTCCTTCTGCTGCTGATCTTCAGCTTCTAAATTCCTATCAGGAGTTGTACACACCAGTAAAGGAAATACAGTTACTTCTCTAAGGGTCAGCAACAGTCTTTAGACATAAAGCATGCTTTCTCCATACTTACAAACCTGTCTCTATAGGTGTCATTATTTCCAGAGATGCAGTGCAACTCTGGGTGCCCCATAAAATGACTTGATGGAATAGTTGAACTCCTTAGAGATACAACTGACTAGTTATATCCATTTTAGCAGAGCGTGGCTGTTTGATATTCTCATAATAGAAAGTCTAGTTGGTAGTTTTCCCAGAACACAAGAACAATCTGCCCCAAAAGGGATTTCATGGAGTTTTGAAAAAAAAAAAAACTTTTAGATGACATTTTTTTTCCAAACTTTTACCCAGCAAAGTTTTAAAAATTCTAGGACTGCATTTCATTTGAAGTACTTGGTCATAGATAACATTAGAGGAATTCTAAGAGATGATCTTACCTTCGATATGTCTGAATCTATGTTGTAAATAGCCAGAAATAGGATTTCCACTATTAATGGAAAAAATTACTAAGAGTTAGATCATGCAAATACAAGTTTTATAGAACATAACATTTGAAATTTTTTTTAAACTCACTGATTAAAAGAATATAAAATTTTCTAAGAGTTATAGCTAATGGGTATCTTTATTCGCCTACTACCACTTTATATTTTAAGATCCGAATAACATTTTGGGAACTTGCCTCTTCAGTTGCCTTCTGAGCCAATTTATAAGACAAAGAGATCAATTTCCTTTCTAGTTATACTTCCTTTTTGCCCGAAGCTGGTATTACCCAGCATGATCACTATTTTATTCGCAAAAGTAGTTTCAGTTGGCATTTAACTAATTCCAAAGAATTGAATCCACCCTTGAATAATGAAAACATATCACTAATAAGTACACAGGGCAAAGCATTTTGAAATACAATCACATCTCCAAAAGAAGAGTAAAACTTACTTTAAATAATGTGATAATTACAAGGCTTTCTAGAGTTATTAATTTGAAGGAGTAACAGATGTTTTCTTTAATAATATGACTAAGTCTTCAAAAGCCCATTAAAACAGGGGATCATAATAAAGAATTGCATGAATACTTTAAATATTTTATCCCTAAACATGTAAATACACATTACTGTGCCAGTCTTTTGATGTAGGAACAACAACTTGCATTTGTGTCCTGGTCCACTGATGGGAATTCTTTTCATTCTTTCTCATCTATGATACCCTGACTGCAAATGCCCAGCTTTCACTTCCTTAAACAGAGTAAATCTTCAAGAAAGTTGTTCATCAATATGAGCAGCTATTTTGAACTGTTATACTGCCACACCTAATTCACAACAAGTCACCTGAATTTTTTTCAAAGCATCTAAGTTAGTTTTCATAGAGTGACTCTTTATATTGACATTCATTTTCATTGTTAAGAGAAAGAATTTACGTATACACCTACACAAATTCAACTGGCATAAACAATGTATGAAATAGTTTTGCTAAGCAAACAACTCCACTTGTGAAAGCAAAAGTAAGTGGACGAGTCAGAGAAAATCCTACAGCCTCTCAGATTCTGCAAGTGCTAGAGAGCAATCAATAGGTTTCTCAAAGGTAACAGAGTTTGCTTGATCCATGGAGTTGGCTAAATGATTGTTAAGAAAATTCTAGTGTATTGATTAAGAAATTGCCTTTGTGTTTCATATAAGGTAAAATATGTTAAGCAACCAACACGGGAGTTGCACAATGAGAGTAAGAATGCACTCATTGGGTGGAAGTGACTAGAGAATAATTCACGAATTTAGTGGAACTTAAATGACAGTAAATTTAAATGCTCTAGGTGAAGAAGGGAAAAGGCAAAACTGACCTGAGCGGGGCACTGCGGCAACATGTGCAAATCCAGACATGCGTCAGATCAGATGTGTTCATTGGTAGACCGGGATTAAATTACTCTGTGAGTGGTGGGGGATGAGAGCGAGGGGTGAATGGGGTGGTCACTGGTCTTCCCTTGGGCTCTTCCAAACCCCAGGAGATCCAGGGAGCCCAGACAAGGACTGGCTCTGTAGTGTTTATTGTGTGGTACTTAAGGCTACTGTACG
Source organism: Lynx rufus (assembly GCF_022079265.1). Classification (NCBI taxonomy): domain Eukaryota; kingdom Metazoa; phylum Chordata; class Mammalia; order Carnivora; family Felidae; genus Lynx; species Lynx rufus. The sequence continues at coordinate 66,460,726 of NW_025814867.1, forward strand.
CCATCCCCCACCCCTGCCACACACACAGCTCAATTATACTTTGTCAGGCTTAAATGCAAGATTTAATTGTACTGAGGATTCATCAACAAAAGGTGTTTGTAAAGCACACTAATCCAATATCTTTCATGGAAGATAAAGTTAGAAAAGCAGATGGAGGCAAAATTAAAATGTGCTTTCAAACTACCAGCCTAAAATCTTCAGGTTTACCTTTAAAGGTTAGAATAGAATGATTTGAACTGGCTAGGTAATGAGTTAAAAATCCAGGTTTTAAAAAGATTTATCTTTTTTTTTTTTAAAGCTGTACCAATTTACACTGGAATCATTAGTAAGTGCACATGCTGTACTTGATTTTGGAACACTTTTAATTTTCTTTTTTGATACATTATTATTCAATATAATTAAATTTCAAAAAGGTCATCATTTTTCTTCACCCCTACCCCCAACCTCTGGTAATCACCAATCTGTTCTCTGCACCTATGAGTGTGTGTGTGTGTGTGTGTGTGTGTGTGTGTGTGTTTTAGAATACACATATAAGTGAAATCATATGGTATTTGTCTTTTTCTGACTTATTTTACTTAGCATACTGCCTTTAAGGCCCAACCATGTTGCTGCAAATAACAAAACTTTATTATTTTTTATTCTTTTTAATGAAATAATATTCCATTATATTATATATTGGTGGATATACCAATATATTTATCTGTTCATTTATCCATGGACACTTATGTTGTTTCCATGACTTGGTTAGTATAAATAATGCTGCAGTGAACATAGGGGTGCATATATCTTTTTGAATTAGTATTTTTGCTTTCTCCAGATGAATACCAGAAGTAGAATTGCTGGATCATATGTTAGTTCTATTTTTAATTTTCTGAGGAACCTCCACAACATAGCTTCACAACAAAGACTTATCCAGTCCCAAATGTCCATACTGCTGAGGTTGAAAAACACTTTTGAAGAAGAAATGCTTTAACATGAGTAAAAAAGATGTCTTAGAAACAAAAATGAGAGCGTTTGGAATGAAAGTGAGGTAAGTTAAGTTAATAAAATCACCGAAACATATTTCTTAAAATACCAATGCTCAGGCTCCTCCCAATGGAATGGGACTCTGGAATGGAATTGGGGTCCAGGAATCAATATTTTTTAATGCTTCCCAAGTGATTCCAATAGCATTGCAAGTTAAGAACGGCTGGCCTAGATGAAATCACTAATAGGTGGAAGGTTGTATGAAACTGGACCTTGAGTTTTTTTTTTCCTCAGAAGCAGACAAGTGTTAAAGGCCACAGTAAGTTTTACATTAAATTTTCTGCCTCTAAGGAAGTCATTCTGCACCACCTACTGGGAAGAAGTTTAGAGGAGCAGAGAAGGCATGTGAAAGGAGTTGGTGCTGTCCCAACTTTCCTCATTCATGGTCCTGTATGGGTCAGAAGCATGACTATTCATAGCAAGAAGTTTTGTTTTTTGTTTTTTTATATAGGTCAGGATTTTAAGTTGGGTTGGGATAAAGATTTTTGAGTAATTCGTATAGCCACAAAATGTCAATACTTTGTGAAAAGGAAATTAGAGAAGTATATAGAAGACCTCTGTCTTAACTCAGGCTGCTTTAACAAAATGCCATAAACTAGGTGGTATCTAAATAACAGAAACTTATTTTTTGGGGTCTAGAAGTCCAACATCAGGGTGCCAGCAAAGTGAAGTCCCTCTTCCAGTTACAAACTCATATAATGGAGGGCAGAGCAGAGAAAGCAAGCTCTATCAAAACCCTTAGAACAGTACTAACCTTACTCATGAAGTTTCCACCCATGTCACCTCCCCAAACACCCCCTCCTCCTAACACATCACATTTGGGGTAAGATTTCAACATATGAATTTGGGTAGGACACAACTTTCAGTCCATAACAACCTCAAAGCCCTATGGGAAAGAGTACAGCATAAAACCAAAGGGAGTAGCAGGGAATTGAGGAGGAGTGAGGCTGAAATGGCAACCACTGAATGAGAGGCAAGTTGGTGAGCCCTCATGTAAAGGAAGGTCCTCACCTTTGAGGTGGAGGAGGTAGGAAGAAGGCCTTGATGTTTCAAAGGAAAAAGAGTGACATTATTCAGAAGAATCATATCAGAAGTGCTAAGGACTTTCAAGGAACAGAAAATTGCAAAGGTTCTTTTCCCTTTTTGAAGATAACTTCTTTAATTTTACATGATATAGTTAGCAGGATTTATTTCAGAATAATTGGTAATATTAGAAGAGCACAGTTCTTTAAATCCTTGCTAGTCAATGAGTGGTCAGTGGACCAGAAGCATATCACCTGGGAACTAGCTAGAAATGCATAAGTTGAGGTTTTATGCTAGATCTGCAGGTGTATTATATGCACATTAAAATTTGAGAAGCACTGCTTTGAATTGTGAAGTAGGTGTATATTAAAACAAAATGATTTGGGGAAACTATTTTAGATTCCAATTCATGCTTAGCCTAAACACAATTTTAAAAGATTTTCTTGTCTAATAGATACCTTTTCCTAAAAATACACATAGAATATTTTTTAACTCTAATGTATCTCTTTATGTAAATTTCAGTGTAAAAATAGCTGGATGAAAAATAAGACTCTTGAAGAAAAAAACCATATTTGCCTATCTTATCTATAAAGCCTAAGTGATTAGATGCCTTCCCCTGAGTTAATATGATGAGAGCTGGTATTGTTTTACAGTGGGATTTATCAAGGTAATAATTTTGATGCAAACTCAGATTTTAGAAGTACTGGTATATAAGAAGTACCGGATTATATGTACAGTAGTTAATGGGATTTGTTTGATACAAACATGGTCTGCAACAGTTTACACTTTGCATGGAATCATAGCACTTTAATGCTAGAATGGATCTTATAAATGACCTAAAATAATTCACATTCAATTCTGTAATTTCTTCCTCTGTGGATGAGGTTTTGATTATCAGTGTCACTTAAATTATGTTTCTCAGAATTGAATCAAGCACCAGATCCACAAAGCAATGATCACTTTTCTATTATTATATGGAACCTATAGTTTGATTTGGGTGGCCTGCAGATTCCTGTTAGCTTTATTATTATTTCTGTATTAACACTGTTCAGGGCCATTTGTCTAAAAACTATGGCTAATCACACTCTTGAAAGCAGTATGGAGGTTCCTCAAAAAATTAAAAATAGAACTACCCTATGACCCAGCAATGGCACTAAGGTATTTATCCCAAGGATATAAAAATGCTGATTCAAAGGGGCACATGCACCCTAATGTTTATAGCAGCACTATCGACAATAGCCAAAGTATGGAAAGAGCCCAATGTCCATTGACTGATGAATGGATAAAGAAGGTGTGGTGTTACTTGGCGATCAAAGAGAATGAAATCTTGACATTTGCAACCACATGGATGGAACTAGAGTGTATTATGCTAAGTGAAATAAGTCAGTCAAAAAAGGACAGATTTCATATGATTTTACTCATATGTGGAATTTAAGAAACAAAACAGATGAACATAGAGGAAGGAAAGGAGAAATAAGATAAAAACAGAGAGAGAGAGAGAGAGAGAAACCATAAGAGACTTAAATACAGAGAACAAACTGAGGGTTGCTGGTGGGTGTTGGGTGGGGATATGGGCTAAATGGATGATGGGTATTAAGGAGGGCACTTGTTGGGATGAGGCACTGGGTGTTGTATGTAAGTGATGAATCACTAAATTCTACTCCTGAAACCATTATTACATTATATGTTAACTAACTTGGATTTAAATTAAAAAATAATAATAATAAATTTAAAAAAATAAAATTATGGTTAATCTAAACTATTAGAACACTTTCCCATAAATTCTTGGCAAGAAAGTTCTCTACCAAGCTAGGCTTGTACAGTTAATTGTGTGAAAACCTAATTGCTGCCTCACCAGTAGTTTGGGTTTAGGATTACCTTGTTAGTATTTGTGAAGGTAAATTTCAACCTTGATTCTGTTACTTCTCGTAACAGCTAGCCTTCTGTGTTTGGTGTCATCTATACATTTTATACACTTTTTTATTTCCTTATTTAATTACTGACCAAAATGTTCACATCTAAGGGAGTGCTCTACTAAAGTCAAGATATCCTGTTCCCTGATTTACCAATAGTAACTATATTAAAATTAAATGAGTTGGGCATGCCTACGTGGCTTAGTCGGTTAGGCATCCCACTCGATTTCAGTTCAGATCATGATTTCCTGGTTCATGGAATGAAGATCAGGCTCTGTGCTGGCAGCACAGAAACTGCTAGGGATTCTCTCTTTCCCTCTCTCTCTCTGCCCCTCCTCTGTGCTCTCTGTCTTTCTCCCTCTCTCTCTGTCTCTCTCTCTCTCTCTCTCTCTTTTTCTCAAAATAAATAAATAAACTTAAAAAAATGAAAGCCTTTAAAAAATTAAATGAATTTAGAAGAAAGTTCTATGAGATCTATGCTGGCTTCTTCTGTTCAGTTTGCTACTTTCCACATGCAGATGCTAATTTATAAGCAATAAGAAAAAATATTTCTACTATACCTTTAAAGTGGAAAAATACTCCTCGAGATTTCAAAATGCAAATACTTTAATGTTTTTGGTCAGACAACAACTCAGTCCAACTCTTAGCGTCTATTATTTAGATAGAGTAAAAGGCTACATAGAGAGAGGGCGAAGTATGGTTACTGGAGGAGTCATAACAATGTCTTAAATTATGTTCATGTTAAATCTCAATCATAACATAATTTTACTGTAAGATTTTTTCATTTAATTAACTTCTGATTTTATAAATTATAGCTTTATTACTTCTGGAGAAAACCATAAAAGCCTCTAAAGATTATTGAAATAACAAGCCTGCCTGGGTCAAATCCAATAATTAATATTTCCCTAATGAAAATAAAATGAAGATTTCTTATTATTAAACAGTATTATATGCTATCTTCATTTATTAATATTGCTTCACCTCTCCAATGTACCTTTTATTCAAAGATATAAAAGTCTGTTATAATTTTATCTCTGTTTCATTGATGGACAAACTGGGATATCAAAGGTATAACGACTTTCCTTGAATTGTATGTCCTGATAATGGTGAAGGTAGTTTATTATAATCTATGACCTCTGATATCAAATAGCTAGCTCCATTCTTTATCAAATTGCTGATAGTCTCTGTAAGCATTACTAGCTGAAAAATCTGTAAGTCCTGGGACCAGTTCTGTGGGTTTTTTTTTCCATCATATCTTTAGGTTCTGGTGTTAAGTGCCTGGAATGTAGTAGATATTCAACAAATATTTGTTGAATAAATGTACCAATGAAGGGTAATATGTATGATTCTTCCACTTAGGAAATGACTCATACTGCAACGTCCAAATACATAAATTTTACCTATTCCCTCAACCTGCTCCCATTTTATTGCTTATGATGAGTACTCACATAAGCCCTCTGCTGTGTAACAAACTCGTGAAATGAATTTCTTTCCACCATCAAGCAAATTTATGTAGAGAAACAAAATAACAATAGTGAAATATATGTATTATGGAGTTAGATGCCTAAGGTCAGATCTAGCTCTTTGATTTACTAGCTATATAACATTAAATATGATATTTTACCTATATGTCTTATCTTCTCCATCTGCTTATTGGGGATTATGATAGTTTTTACTCCATGAGGTGTTGTAAAATTAAATGACCAAATAGTTAACAAAGTTAACGTTATGATATTTTCTACTATATTTAAGACCTTGTGTTTATACTCCCTTGTGCTGTGCAATCAAGCTTCTATCCAGCCTCCACTTCCATCTCCTCTATAACTCATCCCTGCTCTCTTCTAGACTGATAAGGTTGCCAATATTTCCCTAGTTACCAAATCTAACACCCTTTCTCAGAATGTGCTTTTGTTTGCCCCATACACAGTTTTAAAGACTCTACTGATATTGTAAAATTACCTCCTCTAACTTCATAGCTCATTTCAGAATCTCCTTCTACTTCTCTAGACTATATTTCTTTCTCTTTTTTTAGTTTATTTATTTATTTTTGAGAGAGAGATTGTGAGAGGGGTAAAGAGAGAGAATCTTAAGCAGGCTCTCTGCTGTCAGCACAGAGCCCAGTGCAGGCCTTGAACCTATGAACTGTGAGATTATGACCTGAGCCAAAACCAAGAGTTGAACATTCAATCAGTTGAGCCATCTAGGCAACCCTCTGGATTCTAGCTCTGTTTTTAAGACTTACATTTCTATTCTCTTTAAGACTCTTACCTTTTTGTGGCCATAAGTGTATAAACATCTGGTCACCAAAATAAAATCAGTTATAGTTTTGTTGTCATTATTTATTCTGTCTCACATTTCCTCCCATATGTATGCCTTTCCCTCCACACCCAGTGATATTATCTTTAACCAGGTTATTGGCTGCCTGTATTTGAAAACATCTGTCCAATCTGTGCTGGTCCTACAAATCTCACATGAACTATCTAAATCACCATTCTAATTGTGTGTCCTTATCTTGATCACAAATTTTCAGTTCTTCCCAGTTGCCAATCAGCCTCTACTTTATTCAGTCTACTCACCTTGTTATGGACTGAATTATGTCTTCCCAAAATTCATATGTTGAAACCCTAACTCCCAGTATCTGAGAATGTGAATGTATTTGGAGCTAAGTCTTTCAAAGAGGTGATTAAATTAATTAAGATGAAGTCATTAGGATGGGACCCCAATCTGATAGAACTGATGGCCTTATAAGAAAAGGATATTCAAAGAGATATCATGGATGCACTTGTACAGAAGAAAGATCAAATGAAGACAGAGTGAGAAGGTGGCCATGGCAAGCCCAAAAGGGCGGACTTAGGAAAAACCAAACCTGTTGAAACCTTCATCTTGGACTTCTAGAGCCCAGAACTGTGGGAAAATGTTGTTTAAACCACCAATTGGTGATGTTTGTTACGGCAGCCCTAGAAAACTAATATACATCTCTTAAGTCATTGAGTCCCATGCTTTAACCAAAATGAGTTATTATTTCCCATTCTGTGCTTTTAATCACAGCATACACTCATTCTCAAATGCTATGACTCTCTTCCCATCAATCAAGAATTTCAAAAGCTACTTCATCATGGAACATTTCTCAAATCTTTCCTGAGTATGACCTCCCAGAGCACTTTGTTTCACCCTCCTTTATGGTATATATTACTTTATATCTTAAGATAGTTTCTAGCTGATCATGTGCATATTTATACCCTCTATGCTAGGGTATAAATATGATATATTTGGTGTATATATATATATATATATACACACCATATATATATGGTATATAATTGCTAGGAGGCAATTTCCTTGATAGGTATAAATATGCTATATTTGGTGTATATTTGGTGTATATGGTATATATATATACCATATATATATGGTATATAATTGCTAGGAGGCAATCTCCTTGATAACAGAAACCACATCTAGCAAGATGTTATGTGTATGCATCATCCTCTATACTTAGCACACTAACTGTGTGGGACAAACCAGTGTTTGATGTAATGAAATACCTACTTGTTCATGCTCCCAGGGTTTCATATGTGAAGTTCCATCAATATTGTAAGTCCTAGAAAGCAGGAGTCAGGTCTTCTCATAATGCATATCTAGAGATCCAGTCAGTTATAAAATCAATGTGTACACATACATATGTACACATACTTGTTAATGTTTGAACATGCACAAACAAAATGATGCTGTATAAGTGTGTAGCAGTTGTTAACTACTGAGTTTTCCAGAGTGAATAGAAAGTATAGTGAGTACCTTGATTTTGCTGGTCCAGACTAGTCTTGGCTAATTTTGGGGTGTGTGTGTGTGTGTGTGTGTGTGTGTGTGTCTGACAAGGGCAGAGGAAGCTCCTGAGGGGTTTTGCAGGAGGATTTAATTGCTCTAAGAATGAATCCCAGATGAGTTCTATATCAGTTGTAGTTTGTTGGTTTATGGTGTGGTAATAATTCCCCAAATCTCCATTCTTGCAACTGGTTGCACTGGTCTGGGAATTATATTCCCCCCATAGAGAATCCCTTTATCAATGGGGCTTATAAATACTCAGTTTTGAAGAAAATATATGAGGAGTGCCTGACTGGCTCAGTCAGTAGAACATGCAACTCTTGACCTTGGGGTTGTGGTTCGAAGTATAAAGCTAACTTCAAAAAATGTGAAAATTAAGGGAGGTACAGAAGAATCCTAAATTCCCATTGCTACCAACATATTCCTTCCCATATTTTTTTCTATTTTTTCCTCATTTATGCTCTTTCTCTAACATCAGAGCAAAAGTGATTTACTCTTAGCTCTTTAGCCAGGCACTCAGGTTTGCTTATACAGGCATGATGGGCATGCCTGTATAAGGGCAGCAGGGATATAGCTTCCCTATATAATCACCTTCCCAACAAGGAAACAAATTTCTCCATAAAACTTAGGATCCTTTCACAGTTTTAGATGTTCAGACAGTGTTTCTTAGGAAGAGTTGATAAACCCTTTATAAATTAAAGACTTTTCTTCTTCTTTATTGACTTAATTTTGTTCATTTATTCAGTTATTCATCCAGGAGTATTGAGCATCTGCCTTGTGTTATTGTGTTCAACTATGAAAGATACTAAATAATCAGTAATTAAAATATCTAACAGCTATTGAGAATTTATTATATGTCAGTCACCAAGATACATGCATTATAAGTTGCGTGATTTCTTTACATCTTAACAAAATCCTAAGAGATACATACTATAGTTTCATAGTAGACAAGAAAAAAAGCTTAGAGCAAACTTTGCCATATTTGCTCGCCAGAAATTGGTGGAATTAGAGCATGAATCATGGTCTCTGACTTCTTAGCCCAAACTCCTAACCACTGAATATACAGTTTACTTTCTTAGGAATCTTATTATCTAGTTGGTAATGAGTAGAATCAGGAATTTCTAAATATCTAGGTTAAATAAAAAGTAGAAAACTAAATGTAGTATTTGTAAGCTAAGTTCCATAGAAGAATAGACAAAGGTAGGAGTGATTAATTCTAACAGGCAACAGAAGGGAGACATAAGAGTTCTTCATCAAGAAGGCACTGGTTCAGCTGAATATGGATGATGAGTAGGCATTCCCTACACAGAGGTCGTTTGTGACTCAAGCAAGGTCAGAGGGATGTGGCCATGTGGATAGGACAGAGTACATATCTGGGTGATGCTACATGAAGAGGGTACCTAGTGGGTCAGAGGAAGTTGGGATCACAAAGGACCTTAGTGACTACACTAAAGGAATGTGAACATGTCTATGGAAGTCAATGGGAACTACTTCCCCACTAAATCAATGTTTTTATGGGTATTATAGGAAATATGGTATGACAGCTTTAAAGATGGCTTAAAAACAGGACTTCAAAAAATTTTGTAATCAAAACATAATACCTTGAAAACAAACTCCGTGATGCTTAAGGCCAATTCAGTCTTCAAGTGAGCATGAATTCAATTAGCTATTTACTTTTTTAAAATGAGGATAGATCTGTCTAATGTGGCTTGTAATTTACCAATTGTATGTAAATCATGTTCTCCTGAAAATCACAGAAGTTATATAAAGGGACAGTCCTTTCAGCATGTTCAACCCACATACACTGTTTTTTTAAATATTATTTGATTTTTAAAATTTATAACATAATAATACAAAGGCATAAAGCTCTTCAATTGAATTAAATATTGTTTAAATGCTTTAGGAATAATTCTATTAAGGCATTTAAACATAGTATTATCTATTTCATATACCACATTTCTTCCCACATGTAGTCACAATCTTTCTTATATCAGATTTTGCATAATCTTTAAACTGCTTATTGTTAATTTTTTTATAGCAGATAAAATGTTAAATGAAAAACTTGGATTTGTGAATCAAGTTGGGCTTCCTCAAAATTTTGTGTTTATGTATGCAGGTGGGTGAATTTGTTGATGATTCATGCATTTTCCATTCAAGGGCATTTTATTTAGTACCATTAGGTTACTGTAAAAAAATATATAAAAAAACTAGAAAAATTAATACCATGTCTCCCTCGAATTTGATGATGGGACAAGTACGTAAAATCTGAATCTCAGACTTCAAGGTCAAAAAGGGATTTCTTGCCTGATTCAATTACTGCTCAATTTGATAGCAATAAAGGAGTTAAGAGCATCTCCTATAATTTGGCTAGACTTTCATTATAAAAATAGAACACATTAACAGGAAACCATTAAACACAATTTACGTGTGAATAGCCCCCTCAGTGGAAGCTTTGTGTCTGCCATTTACAGGATAAAGTAAAGGTAACTGTTTCACATCAATTACCAGTGACTGCAGACAACATACTTTTATTAACTCTATGGTAAAAGCATTCATATTTATATTTTAAGAATGACACAAATCCATTCTTTTCAGTATTAACCCACATCCCACACAATTACTGCCCTGACATTAATTGAAGTAATAAATTGGCTTTAGTGTTTGTTGGCTTTTCTCCTCCTTTGGCCATCCTGTTTTGCTGTATGGTATAATGTGCCTTCATTTTTTAACTGACTAGAGGGAAAATGTTTTCAATTTCACATTAGTGAATGTGGCCCATTTATTTTAATTTCCTTGGTACCCCTAAGAGAAAAAAAAAAGTATCTGTATTCAGTTTCAATTCAGAACAGTAGCTATAAACACAAAATGCAAACTAGCTTTGCAAGTTTAAAGCTTCTATTTATTGTTAAAGTTTTAGCTTATGTTTCTTGGATCCACAACTATGCTGAAATAGCTGTGTGCAATGAAAAGACCCAGGTTCAAGTCTAGATTGTGCTTCTCTCTCTCCACGAAACTGTAGGGTGCTGGCAGTTCTGTTATTTTCTCCAGGTCTTATTTCGCCATCTGCACAATTGGGATTCTAAAACTTCCTTTCAGAGTTATTATAAGGGTGAAATAAAATAACACATATTCAACAGTATTCCCTGAAGCCCATATTGTGCCAGACACTGGCGCAAGTACAAATCACATCAGTGAACAAAACCTAGAAAAATCTCTCTCCCCTGGAACTTTATATTTTACCATATAAGAAAAACTGCCATTTTATGGTGTAGAGTAGGTGCTAATGATTTCCAGACCTTTTCAGACTATGACTATAAAATGAGATGGCATTTCCTTTAAATGCCAAATTTTGATAGATGTAGGACCAGAGCTTCTCTTCAAAGTATCATTCAGCACTTCTCTGAGCCCCCAAAGAGCCATCTGGTGTAAACTCTGAGAACTTGCTCAAATTGCCTCCTTTCTCTCCCTCCTCAGGTCACTAAGTCAGTTAGCTTGTGCTGCTGAACTTGTGCTTGGTACAGCCCTGTACCCCCAAAGGTGCCCCTCACCTCCTCCCTCTCTTACCTACATCCCAGCCTCAGGGAATACCAAGTCCACATTGTCCTACTCCCCAGTAGACAGAAAAGAATTTACCCCAACTCCATTTCTCTGACTGTTATTTTCAATCCCTTAATTTAATCTCTCACTTTCTTTTTTCTCCAGTATGAATGTCTGGGAAATCTCATGGGTTTCAAAGGAAGTACCTTTTCCTACACAAAGGACACATGCTTTTACTCTCAGTTTCTGGCAGGGTAATTAGCAGAACATAACAAAGTATCCTGTCACTCATTCCTGACTAACACTACCAGGTGTCTATTGTCCAGTTCACATCTTCTTTACCACTTCTCCTCCAGTGAAGGAGTTCTACAAGTTCTTCCCACCATCCTTGCCCCAGCTTCATAGCTTCAAAGCCAACTACTTAAAGATTTGCAATTCTATCTTCATTCTCATAGTTTCAGAGAAACTAGAGTCAAAGTTTGGTCATAGCTCATACCTAAGATAAGAACAACAGATGGTCCACTCCCTTTTATTGATCCCTGTAAATAAATGTTCAATAATTTTTTTTTTTTTTGGTAATGAGGTTGAAACTGTAGATACCAGTGTCAAGGTATGTAGTAGAGATGCTAGATTTAGATATAACAATTAATGATTAATTTTTTTAACGTTTATTTATTTTTTAGACAGAGAGAGACAGAGCATGAACGGGGGAGGGGCAGAGAGAAAGGGAGACACAGAATCGGAAGTAGGCTCCAGGCTCTGAGCCATCAGCCCAGAGCCTGACGCGGGCTCGAACTCACGGACCGTGAGATCGTGACCTGAGCTGAAGTCGGAGGCTTAACCGACTGAGCCACCCAGGCGCCCCAACAATTAATGATTAACAAAGGTCCCTTCTTCAGTCCTTTAAGGATTTTTGATATGCTGTTGTAGAGGAGGAAATACTTTCCTCTCTACTGTTCTGAGTTCTTAGTTGAAACCCCTGTAAAACAAGACAGATTAACAAGAGAAAAACAAGTTGATTAACAAGTATACGTGAAAACATTGGAAATACCTAGGGGAAATGACGGTCTTAGGTGACTTAGAATTCCACTGTATACAGCATCTTCAACAAACAGCCAAAGAATGGTAAATCTGTAGATAAATGACAGCACAAAACAAAGCAGTGTTAAGCAGAGATAAAGCAGAGGCAAAGGCTAGTTAGTAAAGTTTGTTATGTAGATTCCTCTGGTTCCTTCTCTAAGCTGAGATTTCTCTGGGGACTAATTTTTGTCCTTCTTGGTAGAAAGGGGAAAAGAGACACCTGTTTTTAGGTTTATATGTATGTCCTACTTCTGGACAAATGGAGGAAGGCGGAAAACTATTTCTTTTGCATCTGTTTCTTCTCAGTTGCTTTCAATTCAAAATAATCCATATGCCAAAGTGGTGTATTTTGGGTAGCACAATCTTCAGTGTAAACTACCAAACAGAGCACAAAGTTTAGATTAGATCAGTAAAAGTGAATCAGATAGTGAATTGGAAAAGCAGGTACTGTATTGATATTCATACATAGGCAATAAATGCATCAAAATTGTCATCTTCAAATATAAGGAGCAGCTTTTGCAAAAATGTGAGAGGATACTAAATTCAGAAACGAGAATAACTTTAAATTGTGATGCACATGACAGGTGAAGTCTTTCAAATAGCACCTCCAGATTTTCCACAAAGCAGTGCATATTGAATAAGGCCAATTCTTGTTTAAGGGTATTTAACCAGTTCAAGGGTATGATAACAGACACTTGGGATTTTGAGTCTTCTTCAATAAACTATTTCCAGCAGACCTTTGCGCTGTTAATATCTTATTATGGGGGCGCCTGGGTGGCGCAGTCGGTTAAGCGTCCGACTTCAGCCAGGTCGCGATCTCGCGGTCCGTGAGTTCGAGCCCCGCGTCAGGCTCTGGGCTCATGGCTCAGAGCCTGGAGCCTGTTTCCGATTCTGTGTCTCCCTCTCTCTCTGCCCCTCCCCCGTTCATGCTCTGTCGCTCTCTGTCCCAAAAATAAATAAACGTTGAAAAAAAAAATTAAAAAAAAAAAATATCTTATTATGAAGAATTTGAATATTTCTAATGCTCTATGATTTACAAATACCTCTTTTCCCTCAAAATAACAGCACAATTGAGTTTAACACCCATATGCTCAAAATTAACCAAAACCATTTTTAAAGATGCTAAAATAATAGTATTTTAGTAACCCAGAAGCAATTAAATTAGTGAGTGAGAATTTATCTTTAGGAAGATCAAATTCAATACAATGATGTCAACTGCTAATTAGCTACAAGGTCATCTAGCGGTTGTTTAACATTTTTGGTAATTGAAATAGAACTTAAAATTCCACACTAAAAGACAGAATTCCAGAAATGTGTGATGCCTCAAATACATTCTTTAAGCCAGAGAAATTATCCCTTTTTCTATTTTCATCTTGAACTGGTGTGTTCTAAAGATATGGTTGATACTGCTACATGTATTAAGTGAAGTGAAACTTTATCGAAGAATCTCCAAGTGTTGAAAAAATATCAAGATAGTTAACAGAGTTTCTCAAAATTGAAAGCAACCCAAGCCCCATGGGAAATGTAAACAAATAAAAAAAATAATAACATTAAAATATCTCAGAATAGGAAAACCACATTGTTCTATGTAAATGCGTAAACATATGATTTATTCTTTTTGGGGGGCCTACATAATAAACACCAATCTTATTAACATATTAAACTTTTTACTCTATCATCCTCACCTACCTTTTCAGATTATCCCAGGTATTGCTTAGGTTTAAGCTACATCTGGCAATTGCTTGTCCTTGAGCCCATCTGTATTTTTTCTCCCTTTTTACCACCTGTCAATATTCTACTTACAGTTCAAGGCCTTATTTAAATGTTACCACTTTGAGAAGAAATAATCACCTCCCCCTCACCTGATGCACTTGGTGCATTCTCTTATTAAATATTTATTACCATCTCGCCTTATGATTGCAGTTTGCTCTTTTCCTTAACTCATTAAATTGCTGGTTTCCAAAGAGAGAGCATGCTTTATTCTCTCTTTAATCTCCAATAGCATGTGATAAAAGATAGAGTCTTTGGAGCCAGACAAACAAAGTAAGATTTTGAATCCTAGTTCACAAGTGTTATGCCCCAGAGTGAGACCCTCTGTTTGCTCATCTATAAAATGAAGGTATTAACCTACCTCTTAAGCTTGTTATGGCAATCAAGTGAGATACCATGTAAAGCACTTAGCACAGTACCTAACCCTGAGTACAGGCTTAATAAATGGTGATCACTATTCTTGAGGAAAGAGTAGTAGAAGGGAGTTCATTTTCAAGTCTATCTAAGCAGTGGTGAAAGTGGAAATGGCGAACAGGGGCAGCGCTGGGGAGCAAATTGAGTAGCTGGAGAAAATTTCTACCAACTCACGTATTTGAGTAATTCTCACAAGGACAAAAGCATGGTCTTATTTAGTCTGTGTCTCAAAGTGGTGGTTTCATGGTTGTAAACTACGTGTTTGCTCTTTATTCCTATAGTTCTTTGGATGAAAATATGTTAAGCCATTATTTTAATTTTATGGCCATCGGTTTAGAAATAACACATTATATTCTTACAGAATCTATTATCAAAGTATATGCTGTATTTAAAAACATTCGAGTATTTAATCATAAACTCAATACAACTATAGATTTTAAAGGGACTTACTTTTTATCTATCCAACATCTCATCTTATACAAGTGAGAAAACAAAAGATAGGTTAGGTATCTTATCCAAAGTCTTTACACCAAATAACAGATAAAAAAACAACAACTAGAACTCAGGTTCTTTGAGTCTTCATCTAGTGTTTTTAGTGTATAAGTAGCACATAAGTGACACATTCACAAACCACGAAGAAAGCACATGCAGAGTGAAAATTAAAAAAATAAAAGAGAACAGAAAATTTTGGAAGAGGAAGAAGAAAGATGACTGAGAATGAACATCAAAGGGGTGACAAGAGATCATAAAACAGGAGAGAATAATGTCTGGAATGCCTAAAGCAACCTTGAAAGAATAGCATATGTGACCATGAGACAGTATTCTATAGAAAGCAGCAGCATCCCTGACCTCCCAGGAATTAGAATACAGTATTGGGCTGCAATAATATGTCCCCAAGAGTTCTGAATAATGACCAACAACTGTATAAGTAGTAGATGCTCCAATTTGAACCAAAATGTGTTTATGCTAAGATTGAGACATACTTGGAAACCTAGAAATATAGGTTTGTCAGAGGACCTTTAGAGTGAGAGTCAGAGAAACTGCTGGGTTATAACTTATCCTAAAGTAAAAGAGCTTAGAAGTATATGGGACAGAGTCCAAGGGTACAAGTCCAAGTACAACTGAGATTGTGTTATAACTAGTTCCCCATGGAGTCATGGTTTGCTCACATAGCACTTTAATGAAAGGGTAAGTCCCAGAAAGAGCTTTCTCATTAAAATGACCATGGGATATTGAGTGTACAAGACATTAGCAGCCCTGGGGCTGGCAACTGTGACTAGAGCTGGTTCTGTTGGCACAGACAGCAGCACCCTCAATATTGGGCATAAGCAGACAGAGAAGATGCCAGAAAAAAAATGGCAGCACTCTCTGTGTATACTAATAATTGACTTGCTCCTTTGGATGAGCTACAAAGCTACAAAGCTACAAAGAATATCCTCCACTTTAGATCTCAGCAAGAAAGAAGGAAATACACCTGAAGCTACATAGCAACCAAGACGATTACCTCACAAAGAACAGTAGAAATTCCCAGGCCACTAAAGAAGAATATCATTTGGAGTCTTATTTTACCAGGAGCATTAGACAGGGTTGGGAAGGAGATGGGGCTAGGAAAATATTATTGAATGACTTATTTTAGTATGAAGGACAGGGAAATGTTTGATATGATCTGGAGAACAGAGGATGCAGTTCTTGGGGTACCTGGGGGTGGCTCAGTTGCTTGAACATCCTACTCTTGATTTTGGCTTGGTTCACAATCTCACAGTTTGTGGGTTTGAGTCCCATGTCCCCTGCTTGGGATTCTCTGTCTCTCTTTCTCTGCCCTTCTGCCCCCCTTGCTCAAAACTAAATAAATGGACTTTTTTTTTAAAGAAGCAGCTCTTGACAACAGAATGCTAACATTTGAGAAAGAAGACCATATGTACGAAACAAAATTTAATGAATAAGTAACTAACTCTATCAAGGCTGTATAAGGGAGGAAAATACCATTTTCCTCCACTCTACTAAGCTCTTGGCACAGGGTCCTGTAACACAAGAAAGACAAACAAGAGAAAAACATACATGTTTTTTAATATGTTTTTCATGACATGGGAGCCTTCATAAGGAAATGGAGACCCAAAGAAGTTGTTGACCTGAGTGTTTCTGTGCTAGTTTTGATGAAGAGTGGAGATTCAGAAAAGGGTAAAAAAGCTAACTGTATTAAACAGGATAAAAGAGCAAGGACTGTTTGTTCATATTCCTCTTCATGTCTTAGAGATAAGGATGCCCCTTTTCCTCTAGCAGAGAGAGGGCACCGCTCACATGAGGGTTTTATGACCCATTTCAGGGAAAAGTCAGAAAACCCCTTCTTCACATGCCATTTCTCAATTTCCTTCAGTTTAAAATATTCAATGTGCCACATTGCCAGATTTGGGAGTAGCATGTCTTGAACCCCATCATCTGCTACTGTATTGTTAGGGGCCTTCAAAACTGTATGTATTATTTGGAGGTATTCATTATTTGAAGGATGAATTTAGTTGAATAGAGGAAAACTCTAATGCATGGGCTCAAAGTGTTAATACATTATTTAGCTTGTTTTTCCACCCTTCTTTTGGCTAATGTTGGGTCTAGAGCTGTTCATTTTATTTAATTTTTTGAAAAGGTGTTCATTTTTCATTGCTGTCTAGGACTTTAACAGAAGTCTATGCTTGCTCTGTGAACATTTTATTCAAAGCCAGGTTTATGATGCATATCTGTATATTTAATCTCTGGAATGTGTATAATGAATCATTTCTTTGACAGCCTGTCAAAATATCCTAGTTGGTTGAGATCCATTCATATCAGTTGTCTCTTTGGTAGAATCATAGATATTGGTACAGTTTGTAGTCATTTCATAATGGATTTATTCAGAAGGTTCTACATGATGTCTCAAGGAGTGAGAGTCCATAGATACATCTAGAAACATTCCTAAAACAAAATTAAAATTGCCTTTAAAGCATATTATATATAGGGTTCTCCATTTAAGTCTATGAAAGCGTTAAGTGATGTTGATTTGATTCAAATACTGAGTATAATTTAGATCCAATACAATGTGCATTGCATGTGTGTGTATATGTGTGTGTTAACTTTAACACATTTTTTTAAAGATAGGACTAAATCAGTAAAGATGTATATGAAACAGAAGAACTGAAAATTAACTCCCAAAAAACAAATATTAGCTAAAAGGTTGATGGCCATAATGCTATTTATAGTATCCAAAAAGGGAACTTCAAAATATCATAAAACTGGAGTATTAATGAATTGACATACTCAGATATACCATATACAAGCAGTACTAATATATATACATATATGTGTGTGTGTGTGTATACACACACACACATATATGTATATATGTATATATAGTTGTGTATATATATGTATATATAGTTGAATTTAAGCAAGAAAATGTGTTACCAATGCATCTATATGTTATGCAAGTAGATTATAAAATTATATGTACAGTATGATACTATTTTGTTGAAAGTAAACACTTTCAAATATGCAAATACAACTAGAGATAAGTAGACAGAAAGGCACCAACATTTTTACAGTGAGTATCCCTGGATGGTAGAATTATCAGTGATTGTTGTTTTTCTTCTTACTCATTTAGGTTTTCTACAATGAGTATGTATCACTTCATACTAGGAGAATGGGAAAACTTAGTTTTCACAAAGGAAAAAATCTCCAAAGAGCTCTATTTTCTTTTGGTATTTGGTTTAAACAGTTTATATGATTATGCACTAGAACAAATGATTGACTGCTACCATAATAATAACAGGTAAACAGAAAGCATGATAGAAACCATTTGAACGATAAACCTTGATTCACACTGTAACTCAGCCCTCAGGGTCTGTGTCACTAGATTGTATAGGTTGAGTTTAACAATGTTCAATGGCTTGCTTCTAAAACTTGAAGTAATAAAGCTTCTAGGCTGGAGACTTCCTGTTACTGAATTTTGTACTGGAATATATTGCATTATGGTAGCTTGTGCTCCTCTGGTATTTTAATGCATGTGTCTTTTTGAAATTTTTGTTAAAAAGACAAATATCTTGGGTAACATAAGTTTGTAGGTCACATATCCATCCGAACTTGTCATTTACCCAAATTGCAAAGCCATCATGTGTAATTTGTCTCAATTAGCAATTTTATAGTTTGTAATTAACTTTACTGTTAATTGATTCTCTCTGTAATAAATGCTTGAGGAAGTAAAATGAATATGATGCGATTTTTTTTGTCAAAGAGAAAAAAATATAACTCGAGGTTTGAGTGAAAGCTACATTGCCTTGGAAGGACAAAAAAAAAATTTTCCCTGCCAAAAATGACTCCAAGTGATTGATGGGAATTTATACCAGTTCTTTTTAAAGATTGGAAATTATGTAAATAATTTTAGTATTGTTTTATTTTTTACTTTTATTTTTTTCTCATTAGAAATGCAATTTTACCTAATTTTTTAAACATTGATGTCTAGGTCTTGATGTACTACTCTTCCTAAAAGATGTAATTAAATGTGCTTTCATAAGGAAATCTATTACAGTAACAATTTGAGGAAGCCTGTATAAATTTGTAAAGGATTAATTTTATATTATATCAGAGTCATTCACTAACGCAAATGCTAATTTGAAAGCTTGGCTGGTTGTTGAATGACTGAATATATTTCAGTATAGCAGTTTGGGTTATGCTCTTTAGCAGAGGAGAAAAACTTTCAGTTTAAAGACCTCATTATGCTTCTGGATATATGGAGGGATGGGTAAAATGCAATTATAAAACAATACCAGCAAATTAGCATACTGTATTCTTACATGAATATTTGAAATTCAAAAGCAATTTTGTATTCTTTAATTGGTGCTAAAAGCAAAGATTTAGGGGTGTGGTCTATGTTTTTATATTGTGTAGCAGAATCAAAGAGAGGAAAGGATTTAAAAGCATATACTCCAGAAAGGGAAGAAGAGTTTGTAGGGAGGAATACCTTTTCTTCTTATGGTCCCAGGCTGGGTTTGAAAATTAAACTGAGAAAGACAGATTAACAGGAGAAAAGCATACAAATTTATTTAATGTAAGTTTTATGTGACACAGGAGCCTTCATGAGGAAATTAAGACCTGAAGAAATGGTTAACCTGAGCATTTTTATTCCGGATTTGTTGAGGAGTGCAAAGTCCTGGAAAACCATGGTAGGACAGAAGATAGGAGCTAAGGGTGGTAAACCAGGGTAAACAGCAAGGCTTATTCATTCAGATTCCTCTGGATTTCTTTCATCTTTGGAAATATGGGGCTAGGGAAGACACCTCTCCCATGAGGGTCTTTTGACCTGCTTCAGGGGAAAAGAGGAGGTCAGACAGGCCTCTCGGCACCTACCATTTCTATGACCTGCTTCAGGGCAAGGGATTTATGACAATTGAGTTCTTTTGGGAGGCTCTGCTTTTAGGCAGATAAGTGATTTCAGGAACTCAAATATTTTCAGCTCAAAATAAAACTGGATGTTAAAGTGGTTTCTTTTGGGGTGTCATATCCTGATCTCTTTCAAGCTCCATATCTTTCCCATAACTGATTTTACCGCCCGAGGTGTCTCTTTACCCAATTGTTGCCCCTCTCTTGTTCTTTTCCCTTGATTTCTTGCTTTTGATGAATCTCTTTTGGCTCTGGTCTCTGGGTACTAATGAATTGAGAGCACTGGGCAATAGCGAAGACAAGAAACTTAAAGCAAGACTGTGTGGAGAGAGAAATACATCAACCCTGCAGGTCCCCGTGACAGTAGTCTGTATCTCCTGGTATCTCTGAACAGTGATTTACAAGGACTAATGCTGGTCAGTGACGATGCATTCATGGGTGAAATGGCAAAAAAAAAAAAAAAATAAGGGCACTGTAATAAATTTTTCATAAAACTAAATATATTCCATTTAAAGAACTGTCCTTTATTTTGAGATTATAAAACTCTCCCCACCCCTTTTTTTTTGAGTTAAAAATGTCCTTTTGTTTAATGAAATGATAGTGTTAATAGAAGAAAGTTCATTCAGTTTTGTTTTTTTCTCTTCTGGGTAAAGCAACAAAATGGACATTCTGCCTTGGTTTTCTAGAAGTGTGTATGTGTATATCTTAACTTTAACTTGACTATTTTGCAAAATACAATAATCTTGGAAGCAATATAATAGAAGCTAAGAGAAGAAAGACAGTTCCTCTCAGCATTCAGGTGAAAATTCACACGTGGGAAATGCCAGCAGTGATGGTTCTAGCCTTGTGGAAAAAGCAGATCTGAGAGAATAAATCTGTATGCAGAGAAAAGCAGGGAGAGACAGAGTGCATGCAAGAGGGGCTGACAGAGAGCTTAGGAAAAAGATAGAGGGATCCAGTGGTCACCACATTTCTGGTTCCTTATCTCCGAGTCCAGCTCTTCTGTTGATTTTAGTTACCTGAAATAGTATACACATATTCCCTTTTTTGAATGCGGTAGTTTGAGTTGGGTTTCAGTCATCTGCAAACAAGAAGGAGGTTCTGGAAAGGGCAATTTCCAGCTCTATGTGAGTGGTCTTTGAACATTTTCTTTCAAGAGCGTGCCTTCAGGCAGATATGGGAATGAGAATCTAGACCTGGGTTAGGTGGCACAAGTCTGAGGGGGACCTGCCATGCTGCCTTCCTCTCCCCTCCCTCTACAGGCTCCATTGCGTGGTGGTCTGAAAATAGCTAGTAGGTGGTGGGCACCTCCTACAACTTTGACAAATTTTTGATGCCCCATTTTCTCTCTAGGTTTCTTGATGGATGCTTGGTTGATTTTCACTCAGAATGGATCTCCTTTTAATGTCAAGCATAAGGTGGGCAGCCCTAGGGTCTCTCCTCAATCCTAATCAAGCATCTCCCTTTGTATATTCAGTTTGCTTTATACAGCATTTTTCTCTGGAACTGAGTTAAAATTTAACATATGTTGGGATGCCTGGATGGCTCAGTCGTTTAAGCAACCGACATTGGCTCAGGTCATGATCTCACAGTTCGTGGGTTTCAGCCCTGCGTCTGGGCTCTGGGCTGACAGCTCAGAGCCTGGAGCCTGCTTCAGATTCTGTGTCTCCCTCTCTCTCTGCCCCTCCCCTTCTTGTGCTCTGTCTCTTTCTCTCACTCTCAAAAGCAATTAAACATTAAAAAAATTTAACATGTATTTATTACCGTGACATAAAATAATCTAGAAGATTCCACATTTGTAAGGTGAGAAGGAATACATGAACATGTAATTTTTCAAAAGCTATAAATACAGAAACAAGGCGATTCGAGCTTACATGATGATTTTCAACACAGTATTTTCCTTTACTTCTCTGAGATCATATCTTGGAAATCTTTATTGAAATATGTCTGGAATTACTTCCATTTTTTTCTGCCTTCCCTTCTAATGACATATAGTTCTCATATTTCTCTCATTTTAAGGTCAATTAAATAATAAATCCTCCTTAATTCAGATTCTAGTAGTATATAATTTGCATAAGTCAGATAGGGAATTTTTTGTAAATTGATGTATCTTTACCGTCATAAAGTGGAAAATGTTTTTTTAAATTTTTTTAATGTTTATTTATTATTGAGAGACAGAGAGACACAGAGTGTGATCAGGGGAGGGGTAGAGAGAGGGGGGAGACACAGAATCTGAAGTAGGCTCCAGGCTCTGAGCTGGCAGCACAGAGCCCAACGCGGGGCTCGAACTCACAAACTGCGAGATCATGACCTGAGCTGAAGTCGGTCACCCAACGGACTGAGCCACCCAGGTGCCCCTGGAAAATGTTTTTTACAGAGAAAACCAATACTGTAAGCATGACTATTAAGGTAATATCTAATTTTTAAATCACTTTAAATTTGCATATACTTGCAAATAATTGATATGCTATTTTTAGAACACTCAAACTTATCTTCTGAAGTACCTTTACTTGATAAGACTGTTAATTATGTATGCCTTGTATTAACAATTAAAATTTGAATTTTTCAGTTACTCTTATGGAGTATACCTTGAATAGAACTGAGTTACTAGGGCTGCACCAATACAAGTTTACACCACATAAAAATCTTAGAGTTGTTTTTAGACTAAATCCTGATGTTAGGGATTTTTACATTTTTTTCTAAATTTTTTAACAGTGTCACATCAGAATGCATATCAAGTGAATGCCATTAAGCCAACATTTTTGGCCAGCAGTGGATTATCTTGCCTCTTGAAGGCTGAATTTCTCATCACTAAGATACCATTTATGGAATTGCTTGTAGGAAGATGAAAGAGAGAGTCATCTTTTAAAAACAGCTAAGAATATAGACTCTGGACAAGTCAGGAAAGAAATCTCTGGAGTGGAAGTCCTGGGTCAATTACTGAAACACTGCTGACCAAGAGTACTGAGGCAGAATGAGACACAGATTGGGAAAATTGTGGCTCCAGAGTTTCTTCTGGAAGAACATTCATTTGGTGTATGATACATTATTTGTCCCTGGTACAAAATTTCCCAAGATCCTTTGTATCTACTGAGTATTATTATTGAAAGACATGGGTTTAGGGGTGCCTGGGTGGCTCAGTCAGTTGAGTGCCGACTTCAGCTCAGGTCATGATCTCACAGTTCATGGGTTTGAGCCCCACATCGGTCTCTGTGCTGACCGCTTGCTCAGAGCCTGGAGCCTGCTTCAGATTCTGTGTCTCCTTCTCTCTCTGCCCCTCCCCCACTCACGCTTTGTCTCACTCTGTTTCTTAAAAAATAAATAAATGTAAAAAAAATTTAAAAAAAAAGAAAGACATGGGTTTAGAGTCATTGTGATATCTGTAGGTGTCATGCTTGTAGTGATGTCTCTGGTACTTTGTGTTCCTTGAAACATTTCACTCACAGAATCCTCCTTAGAATCTCTTGTAGGGCTGGTTTACTGGTGATGAATTCCTTAAGTTTTTATTTGTTTGGGAAAACCTTTCTCTCTCCTCCTATTCTGAATGACAGACTTGCTGAATAAAGGATTCTTGACTGCATATTTTTTTCTGTTCATCACATTGAAGATTTCCTGCCATTCCTTTCTGGCCTGCCAAGTTTCAGTAGATAGGTCTGCCACTACTCTTATGTGTCTACCTTTGTAAGTTAGAGCCTGTTTATCCCTAGCTGGTTTCAGAATTTTCTCTTTATCCTTGTATTTTGCCAGTTTCACTATGATATGTTTTGCAGAAGATCGATTCGAGTTAACGTCTGAGGGGAGTTTTCTGTGCCTCTTGGATTTCAATGCCTTTTTCCTTCCCCAGATCAGGGAAGTTCTCAGCTATGATTTGTTCAAGTACACCTTCAGCCCCTTTCTCTCTCTCTTCTTCTTCTGGAATTCCTATGATACAGATATTGTTCCATTTGATTGCATCACTTAGTTCTCTAATTCTCCCCACATTCTCCTGGATTTTTTTTATCTCTCTTTTTCTCAGCTTCCTCTTTTTCCATAATTTTATCTTCTAATTCACCTAGTCTCTCTTCTGCCTCTGCAATCTGAGCTGTGGTCACCTCCATTTTATTTTGCACCTCATTTATAGTATTTTTAGCTCCTCATGACTATTTATTAGTCCCTTGATCTCTGTAGCAATAGATTCTCTGCTGTCCTCTATGCTTTCTTCAAGCCCAGTGATTAATTTTATGACTATTATTCTAAATTCTTGTTCAGTTATATTGCTTAAATCGTTTTTTATTAATTCATTAGCTGTCGCTACTTCCTGGAGTTTCTTTTGAGGAGAATTCTTCCGTTTTGTCATTTTGGGTAGTCCCTGCAGTGGCTCCAAACTGCAGGACACTTTCCCTGTGCTGTCCGGAGTGACTTGTGTTGGTGGGCAGGGCCTCAGTCAGACCAGATGTCTGCCCCCAAACCACCACTGGGGCCACAGTCAGACTGGTGTGTACCTTATCTTCCCCTCTCCCAGGGGCAGGACTCCCTGTGGAGTGGTGTGGCCCCTGTCTGGGCTACTTGCACACTGCCAGGCTTGTGGTACTGCTTCAATGGGATCTGGCATATTAGCCGGGGTGGATCTGCAAGGTGTCCACAGGGCAGGAGGGGCAGGCTTAGCTTGCTTTGCCGTCAGTTGTCCCCTGCTGGAAGTCAAAAGAAAGCTGGAGTAGCCATACTTATATCAGACAAACTAGACTTTAAATTAAAGGCTGTAACAAGAGATGAAGAAGGGCATTATATAATAATTACAGGGTCTATCCGTCAGGAAGAGCTAACAATTATAAATGTGTATGTACCAAATACGGGAGCCCCCAAATATATAAAAAAATTACTCACAAATATAAGCAACCTTATTGATAAGAATGTGGTAATTGCAGGGGACTTTAACACGCCACTTACAACAATGGATAGATCATCTATACACAGGATCAATAAAGAAACAAGGGCCTAGAATGATACATTGGATCAGATGGACTTGACAGATATACTTAGAACTCTGCATCCCAAAGCAACAGATTATACTTTCTTCTCGAGTGCACATGGAACATTCTCCAAGATAGATCACATACTGGGTCACAAAACATCCCTTAATAAGTATAAAAGAATTGAGACCATACCCTGCACACTTTCAGACCACAATGCTATGAAACTTGAAATCAACCACGGGAAAAAGTCTGGAAAACCTCCAAAAGTATGGAGGTTAAAGAACACCCTACTAAAGAATGAATGGGTCAACCAGGCAATTAGAGAAGAAATTTAAAAACTATATGGTAACAAATGAAAATACAACAATCCAAATGCTTTGGGATGCAGCGAAGGCAGTCCTGAGAGGAAAATACATTGCAATCCAGGCCTATCTCAAGAAACAAGAAAAATCCCAAATACAAAATCTAACAGCACACCTAAAGGAAATAGAAGCAGAACAGCAAAGACACCCCAAACCCAGCAGAAGAAGAGAAATAATAAAGATCAGAGCAGAAATAAACAATATGGAATATAAAAAAAAACTGTATCTGCTAAGTATATTCCTGCTCATTATTGCCCTTCAGAAGTTTATAGGACCTGGAAGGGGGCAAAAAGGGCCTTCTGGAGGTGCTGCTAGTGGTCTGTTTTGGATCTGGGTGTTGGTTACACAAGTGTGTTCACTTTGTGAAAGTTCTTTAAGCTATAACTTAGAATTTGGGTGCTTTTTATGTATGTAGTGTATTAAGTGCAATTTCACTTAGAAATGAAAAATATCTAAAAGGAGGCTTTAATTGATATATAAAAATTACATACATAAATTACTGCGAGAGGGAGTCACTGATAAATAAGGAGGAAAAGGAAAAAAAAAAGATGTAAGAGAGGCAACATGCCATTGCCCCAGTGTGGTTCCCTGCTGTAGCTCACGTTTACTAAGCATCTACTGAGTGCCAGGAATCTGCTCTGTGCAAGATGTTATATAGCTATTCAGTTATCCCCAAAATTTGGTGGGTCAAATTTATTATCTCCATTTTACAGGTGAAAAAAAAAGGAGTTCAGCAAAGTTATATGACTCTAGGATCACAAACCTGGTGTCTGCAGGAGTTAAGGGTCTGCTCAGAGACAAACTCCTTCTCCCAGGATATATATAATGCTTTTTGGTAATCTTAGGAGCTCCTGCTTTTCAGGCATCCAAAATGCTGGCATCTGCTTGCTGTTTGCAAGGGTGAGGAATGGGATATGGGTAAAACAACATAGAATGAGTATCATGAAATCTCAAGGGGATTAATGCCCATTACTTCCTTTGAGGTGGAAATTCATCATCGCAGTGTGGAGAGGCACTGCTGTTAAATTCTCTGCCCTCTGCAAACAGCCATCTGTCTGAGATCTCCCTGAAGTGGCTGCCGTCCAGGATGACTGTGTTGCTGCAGTCTTTGAGTGGTTGGAGCACTGTAATGTCTATGTTAATAGCTGGGAAATAGCAGCAGCAGCAGCCAGACCACTCCAATGGAACAATCCGAATCGGGGTAAGTTTGATTGAGCAAGAAAGTCCTGCTGACTGTGTGATGAAGAGGCAGAACTGGTAACGGTGACAGTCCCTGCAGTCAGCAGCTGCAGATTTTATGCGAAGGGCAGACTGATCCGGAAAATGGGAAGAGCCAACTGCCAATAACACCTTGGGGGTTTGGTTCAGTGAGTCTCTCCACTCCTTGTATACCACCCATCACATGTAGAAGCTTGGGAAATAAAACACGCTCTTAACACCACAAGGTGCAGGTTAGTACATGTGGATACTAATGTAGAGAGGAGAGAAAACTAGTTTTTATTGCAAAAATCCAAACCGGGCACCAGGATTTTTTTGTTGTTGTTGTTCACTACATGCAGAAGTTCATCACTCTCTGGTATTCCTAGCATCCCTATAATAATAACACGGGCTTGACCATAGTAAACTGCTACAGTAGAGCATAGATCATTGATAAGTCAGCACATATTTTTTTAAGTATCTAGTGGGTATAAGGATTGGAGTGGTAGGTACTTGGGGGAATAGAGAGAGATCCCATGATTCCTGCCAGTAAATGTTAACCCATAAATGAGTAATACAAGCACTGAGCATTATGAGTAGCATGTCTCTCTTCAGGAAAATAGGTTAATCTGCTGGGCAGAATTAATTATATTTTCAGGAATGAGAGAGAGGCTAGGATTGGGAATTCTTGAAGTTTATGGTGCGTATATAACAACTCACAGATTTACACTTTCTATATCCCGCTGAGAAAAATTTTCTGTTTGTACACAAGACACTCATTTGTATTTGGCCCTCCGTAGACCACCCCAGGGTATTTCTGGCAAAAATAAAATAAAATAAAATTTTAGTTATCATTCAGAGCCATGGAAGACTCTGAAGTCTTCTATCACACAGTGAAAAGGCTGGTGAAAGTCAGATTGCCTACCAAAGAGTCACCATGAATCAAGTCTTTCATAAACACCAATGGTTCCTGGAATTTTTTCAATCTGTTTATTGACAATATAAGATAACCACTCTGCTGTTAATCTAGCTGTCATTAAATAAGTTGCTCTGTAGAGATGCCATTTAGGTTTTGTGGCATCTTTCACTTAGAAATCTTTAAAACAGAAAATAAACGCATTTCATTTTATCAGCATTTAATTGCACAAGGTAAACAAATAAAAATTAAATTCCCATTTTTAATTAACACCCATCATTTTTCATGAGACCACATGTTTTTTTCTCTGTTTGTTTTTTTCTGGCCAATAATACCTCTTCTAATAGTAATAATGGTAAATGCTACTTAATATAATGCCTCCTATGGGCCAGAAATTGGAGATGCTTGACCCGTATTATTTCATTTAGCTACATTCTGAGTTCTGACTAATAACAAAATTCTGTAGATTTTTCTAGAAACTTAACTTTGACAAACTGATCAACAAGTACATAGGCCAAACTTAGATTTTCCAAATGAGGGCACCATTACTGAGAATCATTAAGCACTAAGTTTATAATCTTTTGATTTAGAGTTACATAAGTATGACTTATACATGACTCAAAAAGCATAACCAAAAATACAAAGCATACACAACAAAATTAAGATATTCCGTTTAATGAAAGATATAATACTATACACAAAGCTAAAATAAAGATGGCAGCTTAAGGTGGTAGAAGATATACTCAGCATTTAAAACTAGTAAAAGGGATTGTTATCTAGAATACACTAGGAACTCCTTCAAATCAGTAACAATGCCAGGGACTCCAAGAGTAAATGCGCCAAGTATTCAGGAAAGGGAAATGCAGAAAGAGAAGCACAAACGCATAATAAACATGCAAAAAGACGTTTACATTTGCTAACAACTAGAAAAAAGTGCAAATTAAAACAGTGAATGATTATTTTATATCAATCAGTTTCGCAAAAACTGGAAAGGTGAGTAACTGTCAGGATTGCTAAGGATATAGGTAGCTGGGCACATGTTTGGGCACTGTTGATAGGAGTATAAACATGATTGACCTTTCTGGAGAAAAGGTTATCACTGGAGAGAAGCCTTTACAAGGCTGCCATATGACTGGCTACACAGGAGAATTTAGCTACGTAAAACTCCTTTATTTAAAAAATCATAAAGAGACAGCAACTTGTATTTTGTGGGACATGTTTTCTTATAAGAGAGAAATTTTGGGGCACCTGAGTGGCTCAGTCGGTTAAGCGTCCGACTTCAACTCAGTCATGATCTCGCGGTCCGTGAGTTCGAGCCCCGCGTCGGGCTCTGGGCTGATGGCTCAGAGCCTGGAGCCTGCTTCAGATTCTGTGTCTCCCTCTCTCTCTGCCCCTCCCCTGTTCATGCTCTGTCTCTCTCTGTCTCAAAAATAAATAAACATTAAAAAAATTTTTTTTTAAAAAAGAGAGAAATTTTATCAGTGGTTTCAAACCCTTTACTAGAAATTGAAACCAATAAAAAAATTGAAATCTTTTTTCAGATATAGTTACATATTTAGTCCTGTCTTCCCAGAGGCCAAAGACTGTGTCCATTATTATGCCCTGAATGTATTTGATACTAATAAATAGTTTCAGATGAATAAGTGAATAAAAAAATACAGAGATAATTTTCCAACCCTAATACCCCAGTGTACATTCAACCACATAGCTAATCTTAAAAATAATAAGTTAAGAAAAAAACAAAAAAAATCAACTAAAATGTAGACTACATCATAAACACTACCCATGTAAATACAGAATAGATGAACATACAACACTATTACATACTTTGCAAGCATAACTCAGGTCATATTTCAGGCATAATAGAGTATGAGATAGGAGAAGTTGGATGAAAGAGATGGTCAGGGACAAAAGGAAAGAATAAATAAATAGCTTTAGAGTACTTGTCATGACCATGTTCCATGAACTATCAGTAATAGTTAACCCAATTCTCTGCACTTGAGATTCAATAATCAAACAAAATTCACTCCATTATATATCTTATTAACAGCAAAGGCAGAACTTGAAGCTAGGTTGCGAGACTTTCTGTCCCTAATCTTACCCTCTTTCTATACTGCATACTCCTTTTATACTAAATATTCCCCACACTACGTAGATTCATGCAATAAGGGTTATTAAATAAACTTCAAAAGCACTTTTAAGCAATATGTGTGTGCAAGAAATTGACTGAGTGAGTCCTAGATGCTCAAGAAGAATACAGCTAGAAGGGTAAGCCATATAAAACTTGGCTAAGTTAGGTCCAGGTCCATTTTTAAAATGGAAGAAAAAGAACCCCCTATAAACAGAAATTGATTTTCACTAAACTTCTAAAGCAACACAAGCCTATACTAAAGTTTCTGCATAGTGGAACACCCAGAAGGAATTCCTAAAAATGCCATTTATCCAGTTGTCTGCCCAACAACTATTCATCCTGACAATTACTCCCTCCAAAATTTATCTTCTTGGACTGTTTGAACAGTTCCAATCTTTCTCTCTCACACCCTCTTCTCCAACGTTTGGATTTGTTTTAGTTTTTCCTCTTCCTATTATAGCTACTTCCATTTCTCATTTTGAGCTCTTCAGCTGTACTTATAACCCTAATCAACAAAACACAAAGCTAACAGGTAAGCTTTAGAGGGAAAGGTTATAAATACTTACACAGGGCCACAATCCCTTTGGAGCCAGAAATATTTCAGAATTTCAGATTTTTCAGGTTTTTAAAAGAAATATGGTACATAAAAAATACCACTAAGGAGATAGGGATGTACTAATGTATGACATTACATTATTTTTAAAGGATTTTTTTAATGTTTATGTATTTTTGAGAGAGAGAGAGAGAGAGAGAGAGAGAAAGTGAGTGTGTGACTGGGGAAGGGGCAGAGAGAGAGGGAGACACAGAATCCAAAGCAGGCTGCAGGCTCTGAGCTGTCAGCAGAGCCCGAGGTGGGACTCAAACTCACAAACCATGAGATGATGACCTGAGCCGAAGTTGGACACTTAACCCACTGAGCCACCCAGGTGCCCCCACATTATTTTTTCTCTAACAAGACCTATGAATATTCACACTATATGGGATAGAGATGGTCAGTTCAGGTCAAGTTTTGCCCCCAAATAAACTCAAATTGAGTGAAGTTTTGCTGTAAAATGAGTTTTTAAAAGCTTGATTTTTATAGCTTTTTGGAATTATGAAATTGAGGATAAGGGAAATGGTTTTGTATATTGATGAGTTAATTTGTATAAAACAAGCATCCAAATGCTTGCTTAAAACCAGAGAAGGCACAAAAAAGAAGGGGGGAAGTGGGCAGAGAGCTACAAAAAATAAATATAACAAATAGAAAAGATAGGTAGACATTAATCTAACAGTAATAATTACTTCAGTTGTGAATAGTCTAAACAGAGCAATTAAAAGACAGATTCTGAGAGTGGATAGAAAGACAAGATTCTAATATAAGTGTCTATAAGAAAACTACTTCAGGGGCACCTGGGTGGCTCAGTCAGTTAAGCGTCCTACTTCAGCTTAGGTTATGATCTCATGGTTCATGGGCTCAAGCCCCACATGGGGCTCTGTGCTGAGAGCTCAGAGCCTGGGGCCTGTTTCGGATTCTGTGTCTCCCTCTCTCTCTGCCCCTCCCCTGCTTGCACTCTGTCTCTCTCTCTCACTCTCTCAAAAATAAATAAAGATTAAAAAAATAAAAAAAAGAAAACTACTTCAAATGTAAAGACTTAAGTAGGTCAAAAGTTAAGGGATGGAGGAAAATATACCATGCTCATAATCAAAAGAATGCTAGAGTAGCAATGTTAATTTCAGAAGTAGGCAATTTCAGAACAAGGAGATTGTCAAAGTTTAAGAGGAATATTACATATAAAGCACCTGCTGTGTGTCTTAACATCATGACAGATTTTTTTTCACTTACATTACCTCATTCATTTCTCATGAAAATCCAATTGGTAGATAGCATCTGTTTGAATGTAAAGATAATAAAGATGCAAGAAAATAGCATTGCCTCAATTTCCTTATATTAATACATTGAAACAGCAAATGCGAAATCAGCATTTGAAAACTGCAAACAGGCACTCAACACACCATTATGTTTGTTAGTCTTGTATTACATTAATAATTGTCATGGGAACCTATTCAAAACTGCTCACAGTAGTACTGCTCCCAGGTAGGCAAGAGACCTAGGATGAGTGGTCAGCAGAACTTTCACACCGGCCTGTTGTCATATATGATATGTGATCATCTTGACTCATAGGCTACTCTTTCTGCTGGCAATTTCCACTGTTTCCTGGGAGCTTGATGTTGTTTTTGATATGTGCTTGGTACATTTCATCTGCCTGCCAAGTTTGAGTTTGCTCCACTTACAGCAGCTCCTGTGTTGGTGTCCTGCTACCATTTATCATCCACAAGCACCTCACCCGGCAGAGAGAGCAGAGCCAGAAGGAGTGTGCCTCCAGCCTGGCTGGGCTGGCTGGAATCCAGGGTCTCGTTGCCAGAGATCTGCAATTCTACTCAATAAAAAGGGCTGATGGGGTCGCCTGGGTGGCTCAGTCGGTTGGGCGTCCCACTTCGGCTCAGGTCATCATCTCACGGTTTGTGAGTTCGAGCCCTGCATCGGGCTCTGTGCTGACAGCTCGGCGCCTGGAGCCTGCTGCAGATTCTGTGTCTCCCTCTCTCTCTGCCCCTCCCCCACTCACACTCTGTCTCTCTCTCCTTCAAAAATAAATAAACATTAAAAAAAAAAGGGCTGATGGGGCGCCTGGGTGGCGCAGTCGGTTAAGCGTCCGACTTCAGCCAGGTCACGATCTCGCGGTCCGTGAGTTCGAGCCCCGCGTCGGGCTCTGGGCTGATGGCTCAGAGCCTGGAGCCTGTTTCCGATTCTCTGTCTCCCTCTCTCTCTGCCCCTCCCCCGTTCATGCTCTGTCTCTCTCTGTCCCAAAAATAAATAAACGTTGAAAAAAAAAATTTTTTTTTAAAAATAAAAAAAAATAAATAAAAAATAAAAAAAAAGGGCTGATGATGTTGTTGGTGAAACTGCCTTAGAAAGTCATGTGATGGCAATTCTACATCTGATTATCACTGCCCTGTACATCAGTATTTCAGGTTACTAACTTCATTCATGGTTACATGACCCTTTGGATCACCAATCTTACATACTCTCCATTACAAAGCAGACAACATATGATTTGGTCTGATGTGGGAAATAGCATGGTTTAGGATATCTTTATAATAATGAGATGGTCGGTGTCTTTGGTTATTAAGTGTCCTTGGCAGTTCAGCAACTGATGCAAGAAACCAAACATTAATGCTATATTACAAATATTATTCTTTTCAAAAGTTGTCAATCAAGTAGAGAACCTTGGCAAATAAAACTGAGATCAGACTTCAAAAACAAAATGAAACAAATAAGCAAGTAGTTTAAACTGGATGTTAATGCTGCAGGCCTCCTCTCCACTTGTGGTTTGGTTTTTTAAATATATATTAGTTTTCTTCAACACTCTCTTATATAATGCTTATTATATTCCAGGTACTCTTTTAAGTACTTGACAAGTATGAACTCATTTAATGCTTATAACAACTGTATGAATCAGGTACGATTGTCATTCCCATATTGACAGAGGCACAGACGAAGAAGTAACACACCAAAGTCACACAGTTAGAAAGGGGCAGAGTGAGATTCCATGAGGCAGAGGTGCTGCACAATCTGAGATCACAACCATCTCTGTGTTATAGCCTCAGACACACAGTAGTGTATCCCCAGTGGTGAATTTTATGGAAACATTTTATTACTCCCTCTAAGAAATCATGATAAGGACACCCTAGATGTTTCCTGATTGCAGCAGAACTAGACAAGGCATAAAGGAGCTCAATCTTGACCCCAAACTAACAATTAAGCAGGACAGTAAAGTTTAGTGAGTTGTGCATAGAAGATAAATGAGATTTACAGTGTTGAGAGGAAAAATCTGACAAAAATTATATTTCCCAGAGTCACACTAACTGGCCCCCCTTGGATAAACTTAAAACCACAGTGTCAAATGAGTGAGGCAGCCTGGTGTAGGCAAAAGACCACAGGCTGGGGATCACAAGCCTAAAGTTCTAGTCTTTCTTGTATCCTGGAATAATTGTATTACTTGGGGAGTCAGTATATAACTATATAACTCTATAGTTTCTGGAGTCAGATGAACCTAGTCCCTAACCTGGCTTTTCCATTTCCTTCCCATGCATCTTTAAGGGGGTAAGTACCTACCTAGCTCCTTCCTTTTCTTTTCATAGCAGACACGTGTTTCCACTTTTTTTTAATTGCCTCAAAACATCTCGCTGGATGAAACAAACTTTACTTAAATATATTTCTTTATCCTGGAAGCCAATGAAATTATGAATAGCTATATACTAAGTACTAGCTATGTAAGTAGGTCCAAGGCTGTCTTCTGGGAATACAAAGTGAAGGAGACCTGTCTTCAAAAACTCGGTCTAGTGGAGAAGATAGATGTTTAAGTGTGCTAAGGTGGAGATAAGTCAAAATTTTTAGAGGCTTAGAAAGAAAAGTAGCACAGAGAAAGCTTCACAGGGGAGATGATGTTTCAACTGGGCTTGAGAATGAGTGAACTGGGTGACCCAATAGGGAGATGAATAGGATCTGAAGATACATGGCCCGTAGGAGGAACCTGTGAGAGCAGAAAGCCTGTGGTGAGAAGGGTAATGAGAGAGTAATCCCAAGGATTAAGAAGGTGGCAGGTAAGGGAAAGATGAGCATATCAATGGTCCTCAAGGTATGGTCTGGGCGGCCTCAACATCACCTGGGAACTTGTCAGAAACACATTTTTCATGATCCACATCAGACCTACTGAATCGGAAACCTTGGGGATGAGATTCAGAAATACATGATTTCACAAGTTCTCCAAGTGGTTTTGATGCAGGCTAACCCACTGACAAGAAGTAAAAACCGAAGCTCCTAGAGACTCCCTTTTGTATGAGTCTTCTTCCCTCACTTTTCAGCTGGCTTTTTCAACATGTTCTTTTTATGCAAATAAAGACTAATAGGATAATCCCACCTCTGATTAAGCATGAGGAAGTTTGAATCAAATTGTAAATCTGGAAGTTGAGAATTCCGAGGAAGAAAAATTAGGGAGCAACACCAAAACAAATTCTATCTGGTGACTTAGTATTTATGGAGAGAGGTTTTAGGCTATAGCCTACATTGTATAGGCACAACTTTCATCCACCTCTGTTATGTTTCAACACTGAGCATTGTTGGTGATATTTTCTTTGTACGCTCAATTCAGAAACAAGTGTGTCACCTTTCTGTCAAGTGGAATGATCTCCACCAGTGTGATGGAGTTTGAGAAAACTCTCTTGACGTTAGCGTTCACCATGTTGATTAAAGCATTAGCAATGCAATGTTCCTCTGAGCCAAAGGTGCAATAACATAGAGGTCCATGGAACAAGACATTTAGAAAGTTCCATCCACAGAATTCTCTGTATTGATAAGCACTGGGAGGAAATAGGAAGCAAAACTGGTTAGATATTAGCTAAGGTTGTTAGTTAAGGATGAACTTGATTTTAGTGTGTTAATTTAAGACAATTATTTTTTTTAGGGGCAAATATGTCACTAATGCTATTTTTTGTGTTTCTGTACCTTTGGCTTCCTCTGGGGTGACACATGAAAAGGGTAATTAATAGCGATAGATGAAAGTTGAGAGAGTGGTTTTGAGCACGTTAATTGGGTAGTAATTTCAACAATAACAATGTACAATTGACGGTGTGATGAAACATTGAAGAAGGGTGTTATGAGAACAGTGGTTTAAACAGATTGAAGGAGGAATTATTGATGTGAAAAGTAAGGGCAGAGATGATGCCTGATATTAATGCCTCCAGTAATGATAAAACTATATTGAATGAATTTTATGACACAAATACATTTGCAAATGTGGAAAATTGTTTATTATTCAAAGAATGTTATGAGGCATGAAGCCTCCTGAAGAATATTAACTAAAATAAGGTAATAAAGAGAGAATTTAGTAGTCAGTGTGAATCTGGACAATGTAATTCTCATCTGGTTTTAACTCTGTAAATCTCATTTGGCTTCTGTGAACAAGTCATGGAACTTCACTACCCTACTGGATTGTTAGGTTTGAGCCAAAATTGACATTTTTTTAAATACAATGTCTAATTGCCCTGTTGCTAGTGGACAGGTTTTTTGTTTTTGTTTTGTGTGGTGTCTGTGTGTGTGTGTGTGTGTGTGTGTGTGCGTTTACTCAGTGTACTAAGCTGATTCATTGAGATGTCAGCTGTTTTGTCTCTCCCTTAGTTTTCAACTCATTCACTATATCAACAAGGAATTAAACTATATCCTTTGCCCTTCTTGTGATACGGGAAACAGACTCTTCCTGAAACACTTCTTCAGAAAAGATTCTCAGCAGTAAGCCACTTCTGTAACTTGTCCTAAGGATGGTCTTTGCATCATGTAGTGCATACTAATAATGAAGTTCAATGCCAAACTTCTTTTATCTTTCTTCTACAAGTACTGTTGCAATTGCTCCTGCGTGTGTCATATCTTATGGAGCATTTCCTCTAAGGATACGTAGTGAATCTATTGTTGGTTAATTTAAGGAAATCCTTTTCTAAAAAAAAAAACAAAAAGACAAAAAAAACCCTAAAAATAGCTACTACCAAGAGTTAAAAACTTGTTTTGGAAAAAGAAAAATTGTGTTCTGGTTCTTCAGCAGTCCTAAATCTCTTATGTTTCTTTTCCTGAGCATTCAGGTTACCTTTCATAAACCCTACACATTCTTAAAGAGGTTTTTCCTCTCCTTTTCTAGAAAGCTTGAAGAACTAAGGAAATATACCCCAGCCCCCTTAATCTTTCTCTGTGCATATATACACAGTACCCCGTGATGCCTTATTGTTTCGCATTTTGAATTGTTCTTTAATTGTTTCATGTACATAAGTCTTGAGGAAAAAAGGACATGTGACATTTTTCTTCTATAGGCTTCAAACAACCTACATAGGCTTGAGCATCAGAAATTGCTTGTTGAATGTAAATGCAATTCTCTTAGCTAGCTCTAGTTTCAACTGAACTTGTTGCATATGGTAGATGACTCCTCGTGTACCAGAAAACAAGAGAGGATCCCTTAGGAGCAGATCATTTAGGAAGGAGACATCCAGCCTCCAGTACAATTCACCTCATAGTTTTTTTTTTTTTTTTTTTAACTTTTATTTATTTTTGGGACAGAGAGAGACAGAGCACGAATGGGGGAGGGGCAGAGAGAGGGAGACACAGAACCGGAAACAGGCTCCAGGCTCTGAGACATCAGCCCAGAGCCCGACGCGGGGCTCGAACTCACGGACCGCGAGATCGTGAGCTGGCTGAAGTCGGACGCTTAACCGACTGCGCCACCCAGGCGCCCCAACACCTCATAGTTTTTAACCTAAAGATCTGGAAGATGTTTTGTGCCGCAAAAAAGGTGACCATGTAGGAAGGACTGTCTAAGATCCTTAGGTTGATATTTGTATTTTCAAAGTCTTTTCATTGGCTCCAAGTGACTTTTTTTCCCTTGAGGATGAAGCATTAAAATGCATTAGATAAGAAAGATAAACCTGAGTAAGCTGGTGAAACTTTGGACAAAATACATACACCCGAAAAATGAAAACAGCAATAGAGTGCTTTCCAGAACTAACAAACATAGCTGGGGTTCCTGGCAGTGAGCGTGCCATACGCCTTGAAATCATTTGTGTTCATGGTGCCTTTGTAAGCCTGTGACTGCCTGTGCTTAGGAAGATAAGGAACATTGAGAGGTAACAATTTTCTGTTTAAGAATGTGGGAAACTAACGTAAAATAGGCAGGACCTTTATCCTACAGCAAGGGTAGCTGGAAAGTTTGTTGAATTTGAGCTATTGATAAGCCCAGAATAGAAATAAGGCCAATCCTCTGATGTTCCAGCCACTTTCCTGAAAATGATCCTTCTGAGGTCAGTATTCACAGTCCTCACAATTCAAAGGCATCTTCTTCTGTCCTAATTCTCCCTGACCTTCCATAGCATTTGACACTGGCTCCCAACCAGTCATGAGACCCTCATTTGACATCCTAGCTGCTGAATTCTTCAGTTCTGTTTGTTTTTGTCTACTCTTCTCTCTTTTGAGAGAAAAGGGGCTGGGGGCCAAAAAAGCCTGAATGTCTACATGGATCTATTGAGGAGTTCTGTGTGTTGTGAGGGAAGGGAGGGAAAGGAAGTCTGTCACTAGGAGATACCCTTCAGAAGATATCCTGTCGAGGATACTCTTCAGAAGGAACTCAGCAAGTGACTGCCAACTATGTGCAGGAGGATGAGGAGTTGAAAATAAGGTTGAGGAATCTGAGTGGAATCTAGACTCATAAAGGAGTTTGCAGTTTGAGGCTATTATGGATAAAACTTGCTGTGACCCTGAAAAGGAATGCAGGTGAAGTAAGGGATGAAAGAACCAACACTTATCGGAGATCAACTTTGTGTGGGCCACCTCATCCATTCATTCTAAAGGAGAAATTGATAAATTACATCAAAATGTAAAACTTCTGCTCATCAAAGGACACCGATAAGGAAATGAATTGATATCACAGAGTGGGAAAAGATATTTACAAAACATATCTCTAAAATGTCATTGTCTCATTTTATCTCTGAAGAATTCTTTAGGTAGTAATTATAATTCACCCTTTCCAGAAGATGAAAGAACATCAGAAAGCTTTAATTTTTTCAACATTAAAAAAAATTAATGTTTATTTATTATTGAGAGAGAGAGAAAGAGAGCATGAGTGGGGATGGGGCAGAGAGAGAGGGAGACACAGAATCTGAAGCAGGCTCCAGGCTCCGAGCTGTCAGCCCAGAGCCCGATGCAGGGCTTGAACCCACGAACTGTGAGATCATGACCTGAGCTGAAGTCCGGCGCTTAACCGACTGAGCCACCCAGGCACTCCTTTTCAACAATTTTTTTTATGGAAAATTTCAAACATCAATAAAGTTGAAAGAATTTTGGAATAAACATTCAGATATCTATCACCTAAATTCTGTCATTAACATTTTATTTTATTTATTTTACTATATATTTATGCATCTATTCATCCCTCTATGTAGCCTTAAGTCCATCTTATCTTTTAATGCAATTCAAAGTAAATCACAGACATCAACACATTTTTGCCAAAATACCTCAGCATGCATAGCTCTAACTAGAATTCAGTATTTGCTTATGGAGTTTTTTAATATAATATACATGCGCACACACACATAAATGTAATGAAACAAAATGCAAAAATCTTGAGTATTTATTCACTGAGTTTTGACAAATGCAAACACAACTGTGCGAGTAAACTGTGTTCAAGGTACAGAACAGTGGCATCATCCTCATACTCCGTCTAAGTCATTCCCCATATGAGTCTTCCAGGA
Source organism: Lynx rufus (assembly GCF_022079265.1). NCBI lineage: Eukaryota > Metazoa > Chordata > Mammalia > Carnivora > Felidae > Lynx > Lynx rufus. The sequence goes on from NW_025814867.1 coordinate 66,499,593, forward strand.
GGTAACCACTGTTCTGATATTTTTCCACAACAGTTTAATTTTACCTGTTTAAAAATTCTTATAATGGAATCAAAGAGTGTGTACTTTTTCCTGTAAGGCTTCTTCTTTTCAGCATAATTATTTTGAGATCTATTCATGTTGTTGGTTTATTACTATTTTTCCCTTTTTTATTGTTGAGTAGTATTTTATCCCATTATACAGCAGTGTATTTATTCATTCTCCTCTTTTTGTTTTTGAAGTAGGCTCCACGCCCAGAGTGGGGCTTGAACTCATAACCTTGAGATTTAGAGTCGCATGTGGCACTGACTGAATCAGCCAGGTGCCCCTCATTTTCCTGTTAATGGACACCTAGGCTGTTTGCAGTTTGAGGCTATTAAGAATAAAGCTTCTGTGAACATTATTGTACAAATCTTTATATAAATATATATTCTTGTGGCACTTGGGTGGCTCAATCAGTTAACGGTCCAACTTTGGCTCAGGTCATGATCTCAGGGTTTGTGAGTTTGAACCCTGCATCAGGCTCTCTGCTGACAGCTCAGAGCCTGGAACCTGCTTCAGATTCTGTGTCTCCTGTCTCTCTTCCTCTCCCCTGCTCATGCTCTATCTCTGTCTCTCAAAAATAAACATTAAAAAAAAGTTTAAACATATATTCTTATTTTTCTTGTGTGAATACGTAGGAATGAAATTGCTATGAGGTATTATTCCAAAGTGACTATACCATTTCAAGTTCTTACAAACAATATGTGAGTTGAAATTGTTCCACATCTTTCCCAAAATTGGTGTGGTCAGTTTTTTAATATTAGTCACTCTGGTAGGTATTTGTAGTAGTATTTATCATGGTTTTAATTTTCATTTCCTGGTGACTAATGATTTTGAGCACTTTTTCATGTACTGTTTGCCATTCCTATATCTTCTCTTATTGAAAGTCTGTTCAAATATTTTGCTTATTTAAAAAATTAGGTTATTGGACTTTTATTATTAAATTATAGAATTATTTATAACCTGGATACCTGTTCTTTCTCAGATACATGTTTCATAGACATTTTCTCCCACTCTGTAACTTACCTATATATTTTCTTAATGGCATATTTTGATGAGCAAAAGTTTTTAATTTTGATGTATTTTAATTTGTCACTTTTTATTTTATAATTATTGTTTTCTATGATCTAAGAAACTTTTGTCTAGCTGCAAGTCATACGTATAGTCTCCTGTATTTTTTCTCTAAAAGCTTTAGAATTTTAGATTTTACAATTAGGTCAATGTTCAAAATTAATTTTTATATTATGGCGTGAAGTAGGTGTTGAAATTTATTTTTTCCATATGGATATCTAGTTTTACATTACCCTTTGCTGAAAAGACCTTTCTTTTTCTATTGTATTTCTTTGGTATTTCTCAGAGACTTTTAAATAAATTACCCAAGATTTCACAGGTAGTAAACCAAGAAACAACGGTCAACACTCACATTTGACTGAAAAAGATAATTTAGGTTATTTCCCCAAAATTGTGGCTAATGAAAAAAAATGCTAATATGAATAGCAAAAATTATTGGTCAAGTTTCTTAGCATAGGTTATCTCATTTAGTTTTCATATCAACTCCATTAAATAAATTTTTATATGACGTCCACTTAGAAATAAAGAAACAAACTTGGAGTGGTAAAATAATTTGCCAAAGTCGCACAGCTCATAAGTGACAAAACTGAAACTTGCCCCTAGGTCTGTTTGAATCTTTAAACTGCTCTCTTAACCAACGTGTTATATTGCCCCTTAATGAAGAACAGTGTGCCAATCATATATTAAACCTGCTAGGAAGAGATTTAGTATCAGCACTGTTTCTACTATTTAGAAAGCAGGCATATTTGAATCCACACACTACCTTGAGAAAACTGTAATTCAGACCAGCATTATTTATATGGTATCTTGATGTGTTTAATGACTTGTTTTTATCCTTTCGTTATGTCTTATCCTATATTTTACTGGCAGTGTTTGAATGAATTTATTTGCAAATGTGATTAAAAATTGTGTAGCAGAGAGTAAGTATGGAAAGCTGAGCTTTTAAAATCAGTTTTTCTGGGGCGCCTGGGTGGCTCAGTCGGTTAAGCGTCCTACTTCAGCTAAGGTCATGATCTCACAGCTCATGAGTTCGAGCCCCGCATCAGGCTCTGTACTGACAGCTCAGAGCCTGAAGCCTGCTTCAGATTTTGTGTCTCCCTCTCTCTCTGCCCCCTCCCCTCCCCAGTTGCGCTCTGTCTCATTGTCTCTCTCTCTCTCTCTCAACATGAAGTAAACATTAAAAAATTTTTTTAAAAATCAGTTTTTCTTATCAGCTGAAACAAAGCAAGTTTTTCAATCTTCTAAAATGATTTATCAAACAAGTGTTCTTTTTTTAAAAAAGGATTTTTGTTTATTTTAATTTGAGAGGTGGGGAATAGGGAGAGAGAGAGAGAGAGAGAGAGAGAGAGAATCTGAAGCAGACTGCACACTCAGTTGGTCACTCAACCAACTGACTCAACCAACTGAGCCACACAGGTGCACCTCTAATAAGAGTTCTGATATTAAGTCGTATTTTCTTAGTTTCAGGAAGTCTGAAAAAATACATTATGATTTAGAGAACTACTAGGGTAAAAACTGAATCCTATTTGTTTGGAGAATATTTGGCCATTATACTTTCAGTGTTTCAACAATGACCTAAAGAAAAAGGTGCTGTCTCAATATGTGTGAGATTTATTGCAAGCACATTAGTAAGAACTGTGCCTACTGTTTTGCAAAAGCATGTGAAAAATTGAGGCTCCATACTATATTTTCTTAAATATAATTTAGCAGTGAGTTGAAATTGCTTTTATACATAAAAATATGACAATAGTATTTCCTCAAATGGACTCTAATAGAAGAGTTTTGTGGTTTAAATAGTAATGGAAAATTGAACATTGGTGGAATAACATATTTTGTCTTGCTTTAATAAGAGTAGGTGCTATAGGCTCTAATAGAAGCACAAAGTTTTTTTAAATTGTTTTCCTTTGTTTGTTTATGCCTCCTGTAGCTCTGCACTAGTTCATGGGAAATGAGGCTGTGCAGAAGCTCTGGGATTTGCTTGTAATCTTACAGGTGCAGTGCCCCTAGTGTGACACTTCTTGGACTCCAGTTACCTCCTGTTTCTGTGTTTGAGCCCATATTACTAGGTTGAACAAACACATACTTCTTTGTGCTTATATGGAATAAAGAAAACAATTTCAATGCAACTTTGTAAGTATTTGTTTCGTAAGGATTATGTCTTAGGAAATATAGACTTCTAGTTTATTTCATAAGGGGCTCCCTACACTAATGTTGCCTTCTTTATAATATTGAGGTGAAAATCAAACAAAATTTCTGAATTAATGTATTTCTGCAAAGTACCGGGGTGTGGATTCCACTGCTCAATAAGATACTGTTTTTTCTTATTTTTTAATTTTATTTAGTGCTGTCATCATCCACCCAGCAAATTTTAAGGAGCTAATAGTAAGTATATATGAAATTTGTGCATTATATTTGAAAGAATTTCTTTTAAGTTTTTGGAAAGTTAAAAGCAAATCTGCCTTGCATTTAAAAATATAATTGTTAAGAGAGTTATTGATGATAAATAAGTGGGATTTCTAGATTTTTCATTTTTCTACCTTCACAGAGAAAGAAATATTAAGGAAAGAATAAAATAGATGCCATTGGATCAGAGATTCTCTTTGTCTTTCTACTTAGTATGTTTTCAATATTTAGCCTACATTAAATACAAAACAATATTGTTAATATTCTGAATACTAACATGCATTTAAACATTATCATCATGCTCTAATTTTAAATACTGGCTACCTTATGTAAGTATATCTTTATGAAGCGCACATTTTTCCATTTCCCCCTTGTTAGTGAGAAGACACAATTCCATTAACAGAATATTATTTTACAGTAAACCCTTAGATTACATATCTATTCTGTCAAGTAAAGTATTAGACTTTTAGCCAAGGTCAGACATACAATTCTATATATAAGTGAGATGGTGACTGAGAATTGAGATATGAGTTAGGATTTAGCAAGATTGAGAGTCATCCAAATCCACTTATTGAGTTGCTACCATATGCACATACTATTATATTTGCTGGAGAAGGTTGAAAAAAAGTTTTTTTTTGAGACAGTTTCTGTCCTTGGGGATTTTACAATCTGATCAGATATAAAAACACAAATAAATCTTAAACACACATGCATACACACATACACACACAGAGATACACAGCAATATGTATCAAAAAATATAAAGAACAGCCAGAAAAGACATGGCGTGCTACTAGGAGTCTAGGGACCTTGTACTTAGTTCAATCTCTCTATTTTACTATTTTATCTGTCTACTTATCACTATTTTCCTTACATAATTAAATATTTTTATTCTGTTCTATTCACCCAAAATATTCAACATAGTCCAAAAATAGATATAATTTACAAGTTGTTTCTTTAAGATGACTGAATGGTAATTGATGAAATTTATGCAAAGGGAAAATATAGGTAGGAAAAAGTAATTTGAAATCAAAAGGGACACTAAGGATCAAACCAGATGCTCTGAGGTCTTACACACTTGCTATATGTGGGCAAAAACTGGAATATGAACTTTCTAGAAGGTAATAGGAAGATCTGTTCAAGTTTGTCACAGAAAGCCTAGCTAAAGCCATTGCAGAGGAAGCAACCTATCTATTATCAGAACTCAGAAAGGGAAGAAATGATTTTTATCTATCTTAAAGAAGAGAACATTGTGGCAGAGTCAACATCCTCAACATATTGTTATAAACACAAGTTCCATAGGATTGTTTTAAGACATCCCCTCAGATGGGCTCCTGGTTTAATATTAACTTTATCTGAAGAACAGTTGTGTTGTGTAATTTTGGACCAGTGACTTGCCCTTTTTAAGTTTTAGTTTAGTTTCCCCATGTGCACACTGAGGATTAGATGATTTAGAGAAGAAATTTCAGCTTAATGTGCCAAAAAGAAGTGAAGTCATTTGTGGCAATGATGGAAAGGAGGCTTGGAGGAGGAGGTGTTAAGTTTGGTCACATACAAGTAGACATCCCAGCAGAAATTTTAAGGAATCCTTTGGAAACAAGGCAACAGAGGGGGCTGGAAAAAAAGACAAAACATCTTACAGGTTAGTGTCACAAGTTAGAGTTATGAGAAAAAGAATTTCTCCTGGAGGGTGTATATAGGTAAGAGTCAAGAACCAATCCATGGGATGCATGTATTAATCCATAAGGAATGCCAGAATTAAGAGAAAAAAGAGGAGCCAACAATAGGGATACAGAAAAAGAGAGTTCAGGAAAATGATGATTCATGATGTAATGAAAAACCATACTTGAGGCTAAGATATATTAAGTATGATGAAATACAATTAATGAATTCAAGTTAAATACACAGAATTTTTATTAGATAAGTAATTGTAGATGATAGGTAACACAGAAGGTTTTATAAAATATAAGGCAAATAGTTATTGCTTTAAAATATTTTATATTCCATGAAAAGTGATAAAATAAATTTTAAAAAACTCACAGAAAGTAAGTTAGACTATCATAAATGCCAAAAGACAAGTACAATTTTCTGAATCTTTGAAAAAGATAGGTTACATATGGCTAGCAGATCCAGGATGGAATTCATGGAAGTAAAATATTCAAAATGATTCCCAAAAAGAACAAAGCAACAGGATTAGCAGAGACGAGGAGACAAGTGTTTCTGAGCATTAGAAGTGGCACGGGCAGGAGCACCTGGGTGGCTCAGTCAGTTGAGTGTCTGACTCTTGATTCCAGCTCAGGTCATGATCCCTGGGTTGTGGGATTGAGCCCTATGTTCAACTCTGTGCTGACCATAGGGACTGCTTAAGATTCTCTCTCTCTCTCTCTCTCTCTCTCTCTCTCTCAATCTCTCTCTTTCTCTTGCTCTCTCGCTCTCTCACTCTCTCTCTCCCTTTGCTCCTCTCCTTGACTTGCACTCTCTCTGTCTCTGTCTCAAAGGAAAAAATAAGTGGCATGGGCAAAGACTTGGAAATGGGAAAGTTTGGGGCTTGCAGGGAAGAGCTCATAACTATTGGTCAAGTAGCATGTAAGAATATATGTAAGGCAGTCATTGATATATTTGAAAAAGGTTGACATCCTCAAATGCTGATATAAGAAAAGTTTAATTTAATTTGGTGAGTGATAAGAAGCTATTGAAGGTTTATGAACCAGTAAGTGGTATGATCTGAGAAGTTCTTCAGGAAGACACATCAGGTGGTAATGGATATGACAAAGTAGAATAGAATTTGAGCAGATAGAGTCTGGGATGGGAGATCTTAGTAGGAAGTCCAGTTATGGCAGTAGTGTAGGTGTCCCAAACTAGGACAGTCACAGAAGGAATAGCAAGAAGAGGACTGAGAGAAGTAGCAAACTTGGCCAGCGATTGAATGTCAGTTTGTAACTACTAGAAAATGACAGTGTGACCTAAGCTAATTCCCTATCTCCAGTGCCATCTTTCTTACTTAGTAAAAATGGATTACGGTATTTTGCTTCTACCTGTCTCAGAGATGCTGTCAGAATTGATTATACATATTTCCCCAAAGTAATCTAAAGTCCTTTAATTCTTTGGAACTGGACACTATGTAAATACAATTATTCATTATGTATAAAAGGGGCCACAGAATGATAGATGTGCCAAGCCAACACGAGAGAACTGTTTAAGAATATAGAGAAGAAAAGTAGCTAGAAAATCAATACAGTGCTGAATTTGGAGGGCTAGAGACGTTGATGGAAGGATACGGAGTAAAAGGGAAATGAAGAGGATGATGTGTTTGGGAGTTAGGAACGATGGAAGAGGACCATGTTACCTTAAATAATTTCAAGAGGGGGCGCTTGGCCGGCTTAGTCAGTTAAGCATAGGACTCCTGGTTTCGGCTCAAGTCATGATCTTGTGGGTTTGAGCCCCACATCAGGCTCTGTGCTGGCAGTGCAGTGCCTGCTTGGGATTCTCTCTCCCCCACTCTTGCTGCCCCTCCCTGACTCACGCTATCTCTGTCTCTCAAAATAAATAAATAAACTTAAAAAATGTTTTTAGGGGCGCCTGGGTGGCGCAGTCGGTTAAGCGTCCGACTTCAGCCAGGTCACGATCTCGCGGTCCGTGAGTTCGAGCCCCGCGTCGGGCTCTGGGCTGATGGCTCAGAGCCTGGAGCCTGTTTCCGATTCTGTGTCTCCCTCTCTCTCTGCCCCTCCCCCGTTCATGCTCTGTCTCTCTCTGTCCCAAAAATAAATAAACGTTGAAAAAAAAATTAAAAAAAAATGTTTTTAAATAATTTCAAGAGAAAAAGTGAGTATTTTAGGGTTCAGTGTTAAGAAGTAATAAGAGGGGCATGTGGGTGGCTCAGTCAGTTAAGCATCTGACTCTTGACCTTGGCTCATGTCATGATCTCATGGTTTGTGAGTTTGAGCCTTGCATCCATCTCACTGCTGTCATGCAGAACCCCTTTGGATCCTCTGTCTCCCTCTCTCCTTTCCCTCCCCTGCTCATGCTCTCTCGAAAATAATTTAAAAAAAGGAGTTACAAGAAAAAAGTTAAAAGTATAAAATTAAGGCCACTTGTAGCATTTATGAAAAGGGATCAGAAAAATTATGTACATACGTGTACATTTTGAATTTTATACCAAAAATGATCACTACTTCTATGCACAGCTGCATTGCAGAGTAGCATTGTATTTTAAAGACAATTGCTAGAGCTCTAGAGGTCAGTGACTAGAATTGAAAAGAATGGGCACTGTCATAGGCTATTATGTTCTCAATATTAGGGAATAGACACTTAGAGAGCCCACAAAAATCACTCTTGGATCACAGTTTTAGCTGATACCTGTATTGATGACCATGAAGAGAAAGAACTTCCACTGAGTAAAACTTGGATTTTGAAACTTTTTTTTTTGCTTTATCCTAGCATGATTATGGATCAGATTGACCTACTACTTATCATAGCTTGAAAGTCTATGATAAACCATTAGAAAACAGTGCATAATTTAGCATAAAATAAGCTGTACCTCAATTGGACAACTAATGTTGTAGCTTGGTGCAGAGAGGAGGCTCTGCTTTGGGTTGAAAGATGAAGTTGGTCTCTTGGGCCTTCCCTCACCTTTATTGGACCAGCTGTTTGGTCTTTTCCTCACCAAAAGTTTGTTTAAAACTTTTTCTTCTCTCGGCTCGTGATATGTTTAAAGTCAACTAATGAATGTTGAAGAACATTCTAGAATCACAGGAGGGAAGCTATACTGGTGAAATGGGGACTAGAGCTATGTATTGCTCTAAGGGTTAGAGGTGTTACTTCTGTCTGTTTGTCTGAGTTGATCATGAGGACTCTAGCCACAGAGAAGAGAGCTCTGGGCTGAGAGGTCAGATATTGGGAGAGGTTGGGCTGCTTAGAATTCTACAGCCAGTGAAACATTGTCAAAGGTTGCCTTCAGGAGTGCTTGTAAGAACATTGTCAGTACAATTACTAGCAACTGCAGGGACATTTCACAGGAGGTTAGAATTTGGTGAGTGTGTGAAATCGCCGAGTCCACAGTTTTCAGAGTTCTGTGAGAGTCTAATATTCTTAGACTTCCCTCATGGCCAAGTGCAGGAGGTAAGAAATCAGGTAGGAGGGCCTCCAGTTCCCACCTTCTGATTCTACCACAACAACTCTGTTTGTACCTGTTTCGTGTAATGGGGTTCCAGGTGTTAGAAAACAAGAGATTCTAAAAAGTGTTTTATCAGATAAAGTAACTGGGATTTAGGGAGTCAAAGTGATTCACCTAAAGTTGCTTTCCAGTTCCAGGTGCCATCCACAATGTCATTGTGCTGATTTGTAGAGTCCCAAGTGGATTCAATTTCCATGGCCCCCATTTAAGAGACAGACTAAATGAAGGTTTGGCATGTCACCTCTCAAGGGTTGCCAAGTCTGGGGTTTCACTGATGAGACATTCCATTCTCTCCTCTGTGTGCTGGTCAGCCGCCATCTACACCAAAGCTCCCATTTGCTTTTTGTGAATTGGTTTTTGCTGTAGCAGAACAAACTAGCTGAGAGGCAGATTTCTTACAATCAATTTGGAATGGCTCTGACTTTCTCCTACCCTTATGCATGGCAATCAACTCTACATGGATGCCTGAAGGATGCTTCAGGGATTGGAAGATATGAATGGAACTGAAAAGCTTACAAACCAGGGCATGTTACAAAAACTGAAGGAAGAGGGTAGTTATAGAACTTGGGGCTATGGGGAGAACTAATGGGATCAAACTAATAAAACATGTTCCTCGAGAGTAAGTGACATTAACTTGCGTGACAGCTTCAGAAATACTGTGGAATTATGCTTCATATCATTAAAATTTTTATCCCACCCACCCACAGGTGGAATGTACACCCGTGGCAGACAGATGAGCTTCATATGTTTTGGTTCTATCTAATCTTCTGTTTGTGTGAATAAAGATACAACGCGATACTATTGAGAAGAGATGTAGATGTATGTGCTTGACAGTAATAGCTCTAGACACTCGAATCCTCTGCCTTTCCAGGGCCAATAAAAATCCTCTTCCTCTCTGTGGGGAAATTTAGTTTTCCATGTAACATAATCTGTTTTAACACTTAGCTCAAGGCTCACAAACTCCAAGCAATTTTTCAGTAAGATGTTAATTTCTTCTTTTACTTGCAGCCTCACACTCATATTGAGATGTCACTGGGATTTTTCTCTTCCTGTGAACCAGTTTATGAATGTGCCAGGTGGGAAATGTAAAATGAGATTGTCATTTTAAGCTGGGGCAAAGGGAGGGCATGTGTTGGGTAGGGGCAAAATTATTCAGTGCATTAATTTGTAATACATGTGTAAGACTTACTCTGACATAATTTTGGGCTCTTTTGATAGCATGTTCTACATGTTCTGTTCTTCCTTTTTCTCAAAAAGAATATTAGTTATTTTCTCTGGAAACTTTATTGAAGAGTTAACAAGAGAATTGATGAGTTTTTCTTTTAATTAAGCAAGGGATATATTTTAGAATGCATAATTTATAATAAATAAGCGTCAACGTTTTAAAGAACCATGAAGCAAAGTTCTTTGGGACCTCTTTTTTAGCTGGAATACATGTTACTGAATAGCTATATTTTTATAGCATATATTTCAATGCATTAAATAGGGTGATATACAGGTATATTTTAATACGGTGATAAAAGTCAAATGGAACTAACCAAATTTGTGTGATGGGGCGCCTTGGGGCTACTATTTTACTATACCATTTATTTAAATTTTCATCTGATTTGTTTTTAATAGGACAAAGGTGAGGTAATTGAGTGCTTCTATTAGGGGGTGTACAGTTTTAGCATCTGTGTCACTGATATTCATGCAGAGATCTGTGAGACTGTCAGTAGTGTGGACTTGAACAACAAAATTCACAATCAATAGACTTCTAAGAAAATCCCCAATTTTGTTAATCAGTTGAGATGATTACATCACAGTGCCAATGCTCTGTATGAGTAGCAGCAATGCTCTATCAAAAATGCTTCTAACAAAATGGATATAGCAGTAATATTTTATAGCTAACTAATTGCTACCTTATCCAGGGAGAACCATTATGGAATGGGGCTATTTGTACTCCATGTCTATCTTCGTGCAATTCCCAAAGCACATGTATAGGACTTTTAGAGTTACTGCATTCTGTCAGAGAAATATTGTCTTTTTAGAAGGATGGTGGAGTATTGAAGAAAGTGCTCTGAAACTGGCATTTAAAAAGTTGGGGGGAGCCTAGGTGGCTCAGTCAGTTAAGTGTCCAACTCTTGATTTCAGCTCAGTGCAGAGCCTGCTTGGGATTCTCTCTCTTCCTTGTCTGTCTGCCTCTCCCCACTTGTGCTTTCTCTTTCTCAAAATAAATAAACTTAAAAAAAAAAGTTGGGTGAGTCTCTTGTCTTCAAGATTTAAGATCATGTAATTAGGGAGGGACCACTTCCTCAATATCTCTGAGTGTCAGTGTGCCCATCAACAACATAGGAGTAAAATTCCTTGTTATACTCAGATCTGTGTTGTTTTGATAATAAAATATGATGAAAGTTATTTTGTAAACTGTGAGGCCAGAGACAAATGATCATTGTTATATTTTTTGAAAAACCTATGCTTCTATTGATCTTAACATAATTTTATTAACTATAAATATGGCATTTAAAATTGACTCCATTATTTACATACAGTTTTGACATCTCACTTAATTGATTGTACTTTTTTCAGCTAGCTTTACTGGGCTTCTATTAGTTTGAAACCATTCCAAGTAAATCTTTGTACACTTTTGAAGTCATGTTTTGATGAGTTCATGTACGGAAAAGGACCAATAGGGAGTGGGTAAAGCCAAATGATCGTTAAGTTCCAAGTGCTAACATTTAACAATTACTTCCCTTTGGGCTTTGGCCTTTGCTGCTTCTTCTTCTTCTTTTTTTCCCCCTAGAGCCATCTGTCTATATTCTCCTTTCCTATTCCTTAATCCTTGTCTTTCTTTCCCAACTTTTACTCTTCAATTCCTCCTTTGTTTCATTTTGCTATTTTCTCCCTGGTATCTAGTGTCTAGAGAAGAAAATTTACAACACTGACTAAAACTGATTACTTTAAAAGTTTTGCCTTTCTTTAGTCTAATTGAAAATTCTGAAATGTTCAACATAGGGGACATATTTACGCCATGCTTCTTAAATATTTCTTTATGTTCAATACCAATCTGAACGGCTTTCTAACATTTAAGAAGCCTTGAAAAGATCACTGGAATTTTTAAGACCATATAACTTGCCAAACTTTTACTTGTTCAATATATGGCTTCATTGTGAATGACAGGTTTGGCTCCTTCATGTATGTCCACTGACACAACTAGACAGTAGGGTCTATTCATGTCTATTCAGGTCTATTCATGTCTAGATCCACAGTGCCTAGCTTGGAGTTCTGAGTCACTAAACAAAATGGAAAATTGACAGATTAGTTGTAAATCTATGCCAGTGTTTCACAACACTAATGCATCAGGAAAATTTCAAATGCTACATGGAACCTAACTAGCCTCTTACTATGAAGGAAATCACACACATGCACAAATAATTTTATTCAAAAAGTACTTGACAGCACAAACCTGGGCAGTTGTGAGGAATACAGAGATGTCTAAATTCAAATCAGTCATTGATAAAAACTTTATAATCTTAAAGGGACAGACTAAATGAGTTGTGTAATAAACTTATTATGTTGATACACATAACCCTTTAGGATCTGACCCACCCTGTCCCCTCTTAGTTTCTCGCCATCCCTCCTTCCTATGCTTCAGATGTTCTAAATCAGTATTTCTCAAACTGGGTTGAAAGATCTGTCGCTCTTGTTTGTTTTATTTCTAATCCAAGTGGACATGTACACGGTCCTACAACAAGTGATTAGGACGCTGTTCATGCCACGTGTGACTCCTTATGCTAGTTCAACAGTACAAGATTGGATGTATACCATATTCAAGGCAAGTATGGGTCCACTGAGGCTTTCATGTCACAGCAGGGTCAACTTTCTATAAATGTTTCTACACGCTTACTCTCAATCTCTGACTTTATCTCTTGCACAATCTGCCAGTGAGGTGGTGGATCACAGTTTTAAGTAACACTCTTTTAAATTAGTTGCAATTTGCAAACTGTGTGGCACCCTCTGCCATTCCACTTGTGGTTTCTCCTTCCTGGAATGAGCCTGACTTCCCCTGACTAATCCCCGACTTGCCTGTCAAAACTCAGACTGTCAAGTTACCTCTTCCAGAAAGCCTTCCAAGACTCTGATTCAAAGCCCCATTACTATGCTTATTCTCTGCATGTATCACATGCATTTGGGCAAGTAGGTTTACATTTCTGAGTATGAACTTCTTAAAGGCCTGTCTTTTCTTTCCAGTGTCTGAGAGTGCCTGGTGGTCATCACTGACATTTAATATGCAATTTGTGAATAAATGAACACCAAATGAACCAAAGAGCATGTAAATAGCTCTGGCAACACAGAATAGGGAAGTATTAATTCCGGTTGAAGGAAGTAGAGAAGATTTCACTAAAGAAGCAGTATTCGAACTAGCCCTAGAAAGAAGAATAAGATGGTAGGCATTTGAAGGAGCAGAATATTTCAGGCTGCAGAAATGGCAAGGGCAAAAAAAAAAAGAAAGAAAGAAAATAAGCATTGATCATGAATTTATGATCTGACCAAGAAACTGTGACTTGTCTTGTGTAGCTAGAATTGTGGGCCTCTGGCAGATAAATCTGGAGAGAAATCTGGAGAAGGAAACATTTGGACTTAACTTGTAGGATGTGTGAAAACATTAAAGATTTGGGGCATTTTAGAAAGATTCATTCATGTGTTCAGTTCACAGCTCTTAAGCAACAACTGAATGGCATGTTCTATGTTCTGTCCTGCTCCTAAAACGTAATTCGCATTTTCAAACAGTTAGTGGAGTGGTCAGACAAGCAACAATGGAAACTATCTCAAGATTTTTGGTGAGAATTAAGTGATTTAACATGTGTGAAACAGTTAAAACATCACTTGGTGTATTATAAGCATTCCATAAATTATCAATGATTAATTGTTCCCATTCTTGACTTTTCCCTTAATTTTATCAATAAATTCACAGTATCCTTAATGTTAGGTATCTACTCACTGACACTGGACACTGAATTTGCTTTGTTTGCCTCTTTTAGAAATAGGTTACAACCAACTGTATCTGTCCCAATAGAATTTTTTTTTTTAATTTTTTTTTTCAACGTTTATTTATTTTTGGGACAGAGAGAGACAGAGCATGAACGGGGGAGGGGCAGAGAGAGAGGGAGACACAGAATCTGAAACAGGCTCCAGGCTCCGAGCCATCAGCCCAGAGCCCGACGCGGGGCTCGAACTCACGGACCGCGAGATCGTGACCTGGCTGAAGTCGGACGCTTAACCGACTGCGCCACCCAGGCGCCCCTGTCCCAATAGAATTTAAGTATAAATTGTGTTTTTCAGTAGGTGCTAATATGTATTGAGAGCAGATTATATGCCAAATATTGTGCTCAAAGCTTTATATGTGTTACCTCTACTATTCAATCCTCACAACCCTATGAAGCAAATACTATTATTACCCTCTTTTCAAAGATGAGGAGGCTAGAGTTCAAATGATTTAAGTAATTTGCCCAAGAGAATTTGAGCACAGGTCTATCTCCAGAAATCAAGCCCTTAACCATGACATCTTACAACATATTTGTCCAGAGATGCATTTAGATATTTTGCAGTAATAATGACGTATATTAAGTGATTCCTCATGTCTGTGTTTTCCCCATACTTCATGCTTAGTTCTCTTTCTAATGTATTTTTTTATTAAGAGCAGAACAGGTTTGCTCTATCTCTTTTTCAGATTTAGGTTCTGGGGATTCCGAAGGCAGTTCATATGGATGGGAGGAACGTTGAGCTGGAAGATATTTTTTCATCTTTTCCTTCTAGGAGTAACTTTTTTCTCTTTATTGAATTGTATGTAATATAAAATTATTATCAGTCACATGTCATTTAAACAAATTGTCTATTTGACTTCTCTTTCCTACTAACTCAGGATTATAATTTTCTTAAAAGATGAGTAAACCTTAAATCTTTCATTGGAGGAGGTTTTACTTCCAGCACAAAAAAGAATTCAAAACTCTCACCATAGAAGTTCTCTAAGACCAGTACATATAATGGGATTTTTATAGTCACTCCTCAAAGATAAATGGCCATTTCTGTTTTTATTTTCCTGTAATGAACCATTTAATAAAACATTAAATTTCTGTATGGCATTTGCAAATAAGCTCAAGTGCTATATTTCAGACTTAAGAAAACCATTCTCCTTTCAGGCGGTTTTAATAAATTTAGAAGACTTGTCATTTATTACGGTAAACATGAACTTGATCAAATTAATAATATAGAGCTTCTAATTCATCTTGGATGCTTTCATTTCCCTGGGGAATACAGTTTATATAAAATGACTTTTAAGCCATATATATATATATATATATATTCCATTTTTCTACCTTAAGATTAATTACTTGCTGATTGACATCTTGAGTTGGGTCCTATTTCCCTCCCGCCTAATTACAGCCAATCATTTCCTTATTCTTCCGTAATTTCATGACAATTCTACTGAAAGTATTGTGACTGTAGATTGATGTTCCACAGCTTCTTATATTCTTGTAATTTAGGGCCTATTAATGGCAGACTGGGGAAAAAACTAAGAACTTAATTGGTTTTAAATTGCCCTTAGATTGTAATTAGTGGAGGAGAAGAGAAGTAAATCATAACTTAGGTATTTTTTATCACAACAAAATTTAGAGGTGTTGATCTGTCAGGGCACTGTTTTTGGTAGGGGAGAGGGAACCTCCTGACAATTAGACATGTGTTAATACTCCAATGCTTAGCAGACAAAAAAAAAAAAAAAGTCAGCACCTGTGGACATGCTGATGAGCCTCAGGCAAGTAACAGTGGGACTCTTGGCCATCCCATGCTAGCAGTCCAGCCCCAGGTCTTGGAGTGGCCAGGGAGAAAGGTGAAACTATAATTGTATATATATGTGAAAACTTTTACAAAGCCACAGGCATAGAAATGCGTTGCTTGGCAATTAGATTTGAGGAATTCCCCTCCGTAAAGTTTTCTAAACTTCCACATATATTATCATTACCACAAGAAGCCAGCTCTGGCTGAAAGGAACATTGATCCTGCCATGGTCTTTGTGTGGATGTCGATGGGAGGGCATTCTGGCTACCACGTCTATTACCCATGTATTTTCCAGAGATGGTTCTGCTACTCTGACTTGCTAAGTGGGGTCCCTTTTTTTACCTTCAACTCTCCATCTGCATCCCTCCCACAACTCAGTTGAAAAGGATGACCTTCCCATATAGAGAAGAAATCATTTTCAAGCAAGGGAATCGAAGTTCTTGAATTCCCTGAGTGTAATTATGAAACTAGCTCTGTTTGTGGAGGGTAAACAGTTTCCTTTAATTTGCTAAGTCCTTCTACCTCTTTTACAATAGAAGGAGATAGTGTTAGATGTTGAAAAGGAGTCTTTGTGAAGTCAGATGTGGAAAGAAGAGTAAAAGATTTGGATTGGCATTATCCCAGGGCATTGATTGTGATTTTGAGGGAAGAGAGAGTTGTAGCTAAGATGATTTCTTTACATTTGCAGTGAAGTGACTGTAGAATGCAGTAACAATACAGATGGCAAGTGGTAACAAGGCAGGTAAGAATATATTTACCAGTATTTTTTATGCCTCCTTTGTCAAGTGAACGAGTTCAGAGTCTTTTGTATTATTATTCATGTATAAGCAGTCTGTGCATGGGGAATTAGCCAGAGAGGCAGTTTTTATTTTCACAGCTGACTTTTTAGAATTATGAAAATTTAACTTCTTTAACTCCATTTTCTTGTACACCATTTTGACACCATCTGTAATGAAATTTTATGGCAAAGTAAAGCATTTATACTGAAGAGTGCCTGTCTCAGTTAAATTAGATAAAAGTATATGAATTGGACATACTTCCCATCTCATTGCAGATGAATCTCTCACTTTTACAGATTTTGGAAAAGAGCATTAGGAGTGCCATGTTACAGTACTAATGGAGAGATTCATGTATATCATCCTGCTTCTTCCTTGCCCAGGGCCCATCAAATTGCTTAAACCACAGAAAGTAGATACCCATATATTTGTTTAAGAATTCATGGGTGAATAGATGAATACTAATCAAAAAATACTTAAAGATTTTGTCATAAATCAACTTGCATATGTATTTTAAATATTAATAAAAATCTTAATACATCTCTTATTCTTAATTTTACCTCAGCTACCTCTGCTGGAATATGTAAAAATAGTTTAGAAGTAGGCATGTGCTTTGTACGGTTATTGTGAAAAAACTTATAACTTACAGTACCAATACCATTTTCTTAAGATTTTAAAGCAGCAAATGTCTATGCAGAAATACATAAAGAATGAATGTGTTGATACCTCCTTTTCTATAGATAATTTCTATTGCCAAAGGTTCAGCATTTTCTTGGGCAAGATATTGAGAACTCTTAAAGCAAATGCCAGATCTTTCCCATTTAATGCTGACGACTTGAGGATGAAATGTGAATAATCTGACCTACAAATATATTCACAAATGTGTATAACAGCTGTATGAAGAGAGAATGTGAACAGTTTCCCCTTGCTGTATAGTACTTTCCTGAGCTTTCGCAATATGCCTGGTGCTCACTGGGCACTTCAATTAATCTCCGTCTGTGCTCACTAGCAAAGCTGCCAGCTGTCATACTGCTTAGGACCCAGAGCCTATGACAGAGAGCCTGATAGGGTAAATGGTGCCATCTAGTATTTCTTCCCAGGCTGGACTTAGCTAGTTAATCTGGTCAAAGGATCACTTTTTCCCAGCATCGACTTAGACTATGAAAGAAAGTCATGGGTTATTATGGCCTCAAAGGCAACTCTTCATGGAAAAGATAGTACATTATAATTCCATATAGCAGTATTTTCAGTGCCAATAGGAAGGAATGGCTAAGAGTGAAACTACAGTAAAAGAAAGGTTTTGGGGGAGCATTGGAGAAACTTAAGTAATCAAATTCTGGGGTTGTATATAAAATACATCAGCTTCTATTCCCAATTTTACCCCCTATCAAACAGTTTGCAAAACTGAATCAGATGACCTTTTCTGCAAAAACTTTGGGAAAATTATTCTTACTCTTTAAGCTGATAGCAGTTTTTTACAGTTACTGAGGCTTTTGGTGAAAATGAACATCCATGAGTTCTTGCAATATTTGAATCAAGTCATATACTCTGTGATGATCGCCATTACCATTTAAAGGGAATCCATTAAGTAGCAGGCTATGTGCAAGAAGTTCTATATGGATTAGCTCTATATGCTATTACAAATTGACAGGAAGGAACTGAGACACAGAGAAGTTATGTAGTTGGGCTGAATTCACAGGGTTACAAGTGCCTGAGCTCCAAATTTGAACCTGGCTGTGTTTGGAGGCATAACCTACATCCTTATTTCGGTGTACACATGGCGTCTAGCACTCAAGGCCCCAGTGGGTTTAGAACCAGTTTCTGTGGCTTCTGAATTCTCATCTTTGTCCTCCATAAAGCTGATGGTTAATGTGTGAATTGAAGGAGAGGCACCCATAGAAATTATTTAGCATTTTAAAGGGCATTTGAGGATGGTCATCATGGTACCACCGATATTGGACTTGAGGTCTTCAATTAAGAGACTTTCTTGTTTTTCATTTGTGTTTTCACATGGCTCTCAGTATATACTCTATAATAAAAATTTGAGTTAGGGGATAAAAGGAGGAGGAGGAGCAGTGAATTGGAATGTTTCCCCTTTTCCAACTCACGTTAGCGTCTCTCCATCTCACGTTAGCAGATCACACAGCCTCAGCCATGAATTGTATAACTTGGGCTTTTTGAATTGATGTGAAAAATAGAGAAAGAAGAAGAAGAGGTAGGATAGGGAAGGACAAAATGGAAACCAACCCTGGAAGTGATTTAAAATTGCAAAAAGAAGAACCAGATCACATGTTCTCCTTCACTCTCTGAGCAATAAGGTTTAAAGCAAGTGGAACTAAACTTTTTTTTTTTGAGGCTCTTTCCCTTAACTCTCTTCTTCCTCAAGCAAATACTCATTCTTCTTGAAGGAGTTGCTGATCAGAATAAAACTCTCCCTTCTTCTTTCTTGCCACATCCCGTCCTGCCTTAAATTCAACTTGCTTGCTCCTAGGCCTTCAAGATTCTTCACTTTCAATCAATCATGCAAAGAGCTATGCTGTAATTTTGTACTTTTCACATTCTTAACTTATTTTACAATGGGATTTTGAGGTGCTTTTTTTCTGGCTCAAACTGATGAGAAAAAATATATAGAAATGTTGGCTTCTTGAGCTTGCATCAGTGTTGTGAATTACATAATGAAACCTGTCTGGGTTGGAATTCTAAAGCTATTATCCTTCCAGTACTGAGATAGGACACCAAAGGAGTCATTTAGGATCCCTTAGCCTTTTATGGCTTGAGAATTCAGATTATTTTCCCCTAAAAAAAGGTTTGTTGAAGGTATTCAACTTACCACATTGTCAATATTTTGCATTATAAGCCCTTGGGAGACATACTGAATCCTAAGATATGATTTCTCCATAAGGTTATTCTGCCTCTTAAATGAGTTCTCAATAACTATTCTCGTGGTGTTTGAAAAGTTTTCACTTGGGATCTTCTGTGACCTTGGTGTTGTGTGCCATTTGTGCATCATTAAAAGGTTGTAATGAAGTTCTGCTGCACACAGATTGTAAAAGGTCAAGCAGAAAGTTGGGAGCCAATGAGGTTGGGAAGAAAAATTGTGCTTGCTGCAGAATTTGAGGGATTCATTATATTGATGCTGTGGGGTTTTCAGCAGAGTAATAACTGGGTTAGCAATAGAATGTAAATCTTCTCAGCCACTTAGTCTGAATCTGCTTCTTCTTGATTTGTGGGGATATATTTTTAACAGAGTACAAGGAAAGTCATTACACTCAGAGGAAAGCCAGTGGAATTGGTAAATGCATTGTAGATGGGCCAGCCAAAAAGAGGAGTAGAACCAGAGGGATAAAGCATATCAGCTTTCCTGGTTGCCAGTATAAGAAGTATTGTCAACCCATATGAAACAATTGTCTCAGAAGAACTTTGCATAAGTGATTACTTTAATTCTTTAAAGGGATATACAGAATTGTTTTTAGCTTCAGTGGTTCAGAGTTGCAAGTATAGCTAATTAAAATGCTTAAAATAGCTATTGACAGAATTAATTAAAAGAATTAAAGATAAAAGTAGCATCAAAATAGCAGCAGCTTCAAGCCAATTTGTTTAGTAAGGACCAGCAAGGTAAGCTAATGAGGTCTTGGCTACTCTAAAAAGGGAAAGAAACTCTAAAATTACTGGTTCTCCATTGAATGTTCTGTGGATCCATTTTCTTAAAATGGAGTTCTAGAAATTATGTGCAAAAGTGCAGCAGTTGATTGCACATCTCACAAGTGTACATATGGAGTGATATAATTTCTTCTTTAAACAAGCCCCAAACCATCTGTTGACTTAAGTCAACTCTGAATCTTACTTGGAAATAATTAGAAGCCTAGATATTCCATAAGACTAGTTCAATGTGTTTCTTTAACTTATGCATGGACTTTTAGGAGTACATGTGAAAGGGGAGGGATAAGAAAGATTTTTCTAGAGAAGGATAAAGAGTCATTAAGATATGTTTATAAAATTAACGCTAGTTTTAAGAGTTTCAACTTGATTAAGATCCATCGACCTAAATTCAATGATTAAAAGTTTTAGAAAAAAATGAGAGTGTGGGACAATGAGAAATTACTGACGATTTTATCCAAAAGCTTATTTTGTAAGTATCAAGTGTTAAGGTATCAAGGCCTATAAGGTAGAAGAACTTCCCATAGCTCTATTTTCAATAAGTAGCACCTATTTTATATAGAAATTGATATTTTTCTTTATCAACATTTGTTAAATGACCTCCTTGGCCCAAGTGGAGTTTGAGTACCTCTTACTGTTGTTCACATATAACAATCCCAACATTTCTCAAATTCTTGTTTTCCAGAAATTAAGTATCATCTAAGAAGACAATATAATTTGGTGTATTGAAAGTATTTCCTGAGAGGAAATAAATAATTGTGTGAACTGGAATTATATAGCACAGGCCTTTGAAACTAGAATGATCTCTATATGTCATATGTATCATTCATTCAAATGGTCTCATTGTTCAGAGAAGAAAACTATTTTTCTATCTAATTTTTTTTTCTCCGAAATATAAGTATCATTGAAATCACTGCCTTTATTTGGGGCACCTGGGTGGCTCAGTTGGCTAAGCATCTGACTTTGGCTCAAGTCATGATCTCATGGTCATGATGGGATCAAGCCCCACATCAGCACTGTCAGTGCAGAGCCTGCTTGGGATTTTGTCTTTCTCCTTCTCTCTCTGCCCCTCCCCCACTCATGATTTCTCTCTCTCTCAAAATACATAAAATTTTTTAGAAAAAATTACTGCCTTTATCATGACAGAAACATAATCATTTATTAATGTTATTTCTTTATCACTTTAGAAACTGCCTTTTCTATTAAAATGTATATACTGAAAACATGCTAGCTGCTAATCATATGATTTGTTTGATAATTATGAATAATAACTATTATATTTATTTTGTTTTCTCCTAAGTATACATTACATTACATACTGATGATAACAACCAAAGTCTTTGTCTTGGCAATAGTGCCTATCTTATTAATTAATTAATTAATTCATTCATCCAACAATTTCTTAGTCATTGTTGTACACTAGGCTATAGAAAGTTGCCTCTGTGAGAAGAGCCTAGCTAAGAAGCAGATATCTGGGAAAATTACAGACCAACATGGTAATGTATATAGTGGAAATGTGTAGTTATAAGTATAGCAAGTAGACTAGTTATCAAAGGGTTCTCTGTTATATAGAATAAATCAGGGTGATTGTGAGGAATAAATGTGATAATCTGAGGGTATGGCATTCAGAAAACACTCAGGGCTTTTAGAATTAATTGGTTCACCATATACCAAATATTTATTGAGCCTCTTCTATGTGCCACCCACTGTGTGAGACTCTTGAGATGTAAAAGTAAAGAAGACAAGCTTCTCACCTTCACAGAGTTTACTGCTAAGTAGAGGAGGTGATAGACTAGTAGAGGAAATAAAATCATTACAATCCAGTATGATAAGTGCTTAAGTAAAACAACGTATGATGCTGTTGGCAACCTGGAGGGCAGGGACTAATTACCTCTTTAGTGGATTGGGAAGACTTCACTGAAGGAAGAAAGTAAACAAAGAAGCAGCTGGTATAGAGAAGAGGGTTTCCTGCGCAATGGAAGTTGATCTAAGGAACAGGAATAAAAAATATACCAATAGGGTAGTCTGAAAAGCCATGCCAAGGTAGTCTAGTATTAGAATATGAATTTCAGGGAGAGTGAGTTAAGGGATAGGCAAGGTTGATCATACCATGAAATTCCTTAACATATGGGCATCCAAACCCTTCTGAAAGGTATAGCTCTTTCATTTAACTTACAACGTTGTAGATTTAAAATAGTATGACAAATATTTGCAGCAACATAGATGGACCTAGAGGGTATTATGCTGAGTGAAAGAAGTCAGACTGAGAAAGACAAATACCATATGATTTCATTCATATGGAATCTTAAAAAAAAAAAAAAAGAATACATGAATAAACAAACAGAAAGCAGGACCAGACCTACAAGTACAGAGAAGAAACTGATGGTTATCAGTGGGAAAGGGGATAGGGGATAGGGAACAGGTGAAATGGGAGAAGGGAGAGAGGGAGGTATAGGCTCCCAGTTATAAATGAATAAGTCATGAGAATAAAAGGCATATTATAGGAAATAGTCAATGATTTAATAGCATTGTATGGTGACAGATGGTAGCTACACTTGTGAGTGTAACATAACCTATAGAGAAGCTGAATCACTATGTAGTACATTTGAAACTAATGTAACATTGTGTGTCGACTGTACTCAAATAAAACTTCTAAGTAAATAAATAAAATGGCATGGCAAAGTAAAAGAAGACTTTAACATTAATCAGTCTTACTCTAAGGACAAATGAAATAGAAATAGAAGAACTGAATAACATAATCAGGTAGATATTGTAAATATATAATAAAATTTACATCATGATAGTAGATCATATACATTCTTCTCAGGTTCTCTTGGAACATTAATAAAAATTGACCATTTGTTAGGCTATAAAGAAAATTTTAGTGTGCTATATAAAATTTTAATAATATCAACATTTTATCAATACATAGCAAAACTAGAAAATAATTTAAAAAGGCTTCGTTCTACTTGGAAATATTAGAATTCTCTGTTAAACAACTCTTGAGAAAAATAGGAAATACAAACCCTGATTTCAGAATTTTCAAAGATTAATACTAATATTCCACATATTCAAACCTGTGTGATACAAAAAAGGTAGTGAACAGAGGAAAATTTATAACCTTAAATATTTGTATCAATAAAGATGAAAGAATCCTATAAATTAATTAATTTTTCAACCCAGAAAGGTAAAAACACAACAACAAATCAAGCTGGGAAAAAATAAAGAAAGAGACTGAAGTTAATTAAGTAGAAAAGGGAAGAAGGGTAGATATAATAAACCCATCATAAAGTTGGCATTTTGAAACATCAACAAATTAACTAAATCACTATCTATCTTGATCAAGAAAAAGGAGGAGAATAAAAAATTAAAGGAAGTAAGTATATTCAAACAGAAGAAACTAAAAATCATGAGACTACTTTGCCTAATTCTGCAAATAGATTAGAAAAGTAAAGCAGCATGGATAATCTCCTAGGAAACACAGTGTGCATGAACTCTAACACATTCATATAATGGAGTACTATAAAACCATAGAAAATAGTAAGAAATATCTCAATATAAAGGTACAGAATTGTTTTTAGGGTACACAGTGGATTGAAAAAGCAAAATTTTAAATTGGGCTTTTAATACTGTATTTTAAAGCAAATTTGAATAACTAGATAGCATAATGACAAAAATAGCTAGATAGACATAATACTAATTATTCACGAACTCCCTAATAGAAATTTGCAGAGGCAGTTGATTCTTTGTTTTTTTCCTTCTGTTCCCCTCATTAGGAATACATAATCTAGTAACTAAAGTAACTTAAAAATTATGGACAGTTTTTTCAATATATTTTAATTCCAGAATCGTCTGGCTCAAAGAAAAAAAATGAAGGTATATCAAGATAGGGTATTTGACATCCAGTCAATTTATTTTAAATATGTTTAAGTAACCTGTCAATTTATTCCATACTTTTAAAATATTTCTTTTCTAGTTTAGTTTTTGTTATTGACTCTGACGTCAACTCCATCTAAATACAGCTTTTACTTATTTGTTTTTAATTTTTTTAACGTTTACTCATTTTTGAGAGAGAGGGAGAGAGAGAGAGACAGAGTGTCAGTGGGGGAGGGACAGAGAAGGAGACACAGAATCTGGAGCAGGTTACAGGCTCTGAGCTGTCAGCACAGAGCCGGACGTGGGGCTTGAACTCATGGACCACAAGATCACGACCTGAGACAAAGTCAGACACTCAACTGAGTCAGCCACCCAGGCGGCTCTTTATTTACATTTAAGAGAATGACAGCAGGAGCAGGGAAAGGGCAGAGAGACAGGGAGACACAGAATCCGAAGCAGGCTCCAGGCTCTGAGCTGTCAGAACAGAGGCCCACACGGGGCTCCAACTCCAGAACCCCGAGATCATGGCCTGTGCCAAAGTTGGATGCTTAACCAACTGAGCCACGCAGGCGCCCCTAAATGCAGCTTTTAAATGGCTTATGGAGAAAATCTGTTTGTGTCTCTCTCTTTCTCTCTCTCTCTCTCTATGTACCCCATAATATTGGTTGTTTTAGGTTATGGTTAATTCTAACGTAGTGAAAACACTAGTGTCTTGTCAGCGAAGATGTATTACATGATCTGAAGGTAAAATCACGTCTCTGTGACATACTTTTTCTTTAGGTGATAAACTTAAATTGGTCCTTGCTAGGGGCAAGGTGTGTTTAGCAGGACTTCATACCTGAATGATTTGTTTATGTTGGAAATTATGACCTATACACAAAGGATCAGAGCCAGCAATTTGTTCAAATGACTGTTGGGCGTTTGACTGAGGAGAAATTTGATAGGAAGTAAATTTTTCAAATATCCTCACTGACACTAATGTGTTTTTCTCAGATTGTGGTGCTCTTGGCCATAAAAATAATAACACAAAGAAAGTTATTCGACATACTTAATCTAAAATCCTTTTATTCTCTGTATTTCTGACTTCTTCACTTAATAAATATTATAACTATTTCACTGTTTCACTGAAAGAAGTTGCCTTAACTCACTCCTTCAGATAAAGGGAAAAAAAAAAAAACAACGCAGTCACAAAGGAAATTAGGTAAATAATGATGCTATGTTTAAAGTTGTCAGAGTTGGCAAATCTTGATCCTTTTTCTTCTGTTGCTGAGACAATAAAATAAATTTGATAGATCTACCTTTCTAACTCCCAAGCCCTATTAAATTAATCATAGTGCAAATGGAATTTAGTAAAAGTAACATATTTTGAGGGTATATCATTTACTGACTATCAAGGCAATCTGAACTATAGTAACTTTTACTTCTACTGAGCATTTTGAAATAGCAGATCAATAATTGTACATTCAATATCTAGAATTGATTTTCTTCTGTCTTATATTAGAGGTTTACAATGGTGTTTGTTTAGGAAATGTGACTTAAAAGTCCATGTCAAGAGTCAGTCTTCCTTTTCTTCTCAGTAACATTACTGAGTTTGATCAAGTTTTAATTGGGTTAAGGTAGGCAAATCTAAATAGATTTCCATGAAAATAATTGTTCTCAGGTCTCCTCTGTTCTAATGGGCACACAATGTTCTACCAAGGGAATTTCATTTGGCAAAGTTGTTATCAATCTGTGCAGACCAGCTCCATTGCTGGTTTCAGTCATCTGTTACTCTCTGTATCACCTCCCCCCACACTCCACACCCCCACCCCCGCCCCAACCCAGTGTCTACACACAGATATGCTTTTAGAAATGGGATCATCAAATTCATCTATTCGAAGAAAATAGTTTGGGGCATTTGGGGAAAAACTCAAAAGGACGTAAATTTTAAAGAAAGTTCATGTGGAATGTTCAAATACAGAATATTGTCTTGAGAATCAGGACACAAAAGTCCTGAATAACACACCCTAGTTCTTTACTTTGAAGCTCCACTGGATTTCCTCTCAGCAGGCTGGCTTGAGGCAGAACAGGGAAGTAGGTGAGATTTGAGTATTTTTCCCCTTTGTGTCATTCCTTCTAGTTAGGTATGTGCATTTGCATTTTAACTGGGCTCTTGCTTTAAGTACTGGAAACTTGTTATTTCTGACACTGAAAATAGCTGAGAGGAAAAGCGTTTCTGAGTAGGATGGACTTTTAAAACTCCTCTAAGTTCACTATACAGTGTCTGGTTACTGTAAGTACTCGAGGGCCTTATCTTGACGATAGGTAGGTAGCATACCAAAAAAAAAAAAAAAAAATTGAATGAGGGGCGGTTGGGTGGCTCAGTCATTTAAGCAACAAACTTCAGCTGAGGTCATGATCTCAAAGTTTTTGAGTTTGAGCCCCACGTTGGGCTCTGTACTAACAGCTCAGAGCCTGGAGCCTGCTTCAGATTCTGTGTCTCCTCTCTCTCTGTCCCTCCCCCGCTTGCACTCTGTCTGTCTGTCTGTATCTCTCTCTCTCTCAAAAATAAATAAACATTAGGAAAAAATTGGTTAAATTTGTACGAAATGCAAACATTGTATGAAATACAAAGGTATCTGTTGGCAAGCTTTGTCTGTCCCAGGCTGCTACCATGTGCCTGGTGTGCGAGCTACTCTGACCTCTACAAAAGCACGTGTGCTTGATTTGAACCGAAGTCATTTTGCACTTAGAATTAGCAAAACATTATTTGCTCATCACAAATGTTTATCTTACATTCACTTTACTTGTAGGCTTTCTTTGTTTTTTTTTTTGTTTTTTTTGCTTTTAATTTTATGGATTTAGAAAATGATGTACCTGGAGTTATATTTGATATAGAAATGATCCAAACCACAACTTTACTTTGATGGATCTTAATTCTGCTTCATTTAAACTTTTAATATGATATTTATCTAAGATAATAGATTGAGTAAAAACACATCTTTAATTTTTAATGTGAAATATCAAACTAAAATATTTTGTTGAATAGCAAGTATATTCTAAATATAGGTTGGTGTGATACTAGGCATTTACTTACACTTATAGTATGCCAGCTACGGAGAAAAAATGAGTTGGTGGGGAGAAAATAGGTCTTGCCATACATATGTATGCATATGTATATAATTCTGTGCTAAACTATGGGATGGGGTCAAGGAGGATGTGGAGTTTCGAAGGTCCCATTGGAAGACAGGAGACTTGTACAACCTTTGGAGAAGTAGAAAGAATGGGGTTTAATGTTTCTGAAAAATTAAGGAGAAGTCCCATGATATAGAACTAAGAATAAGTGTGGGGCACCTGGGTGGCTTGTCGGTTAAGCATCCGACTTCGGGTCAGGTCATGATCTCACAGCTCGTGGGTTTGAGCCCCACATCGGGCTCTGTGCTGACCACTCAGAGCCTGGAGCCTGCTTCAGATTCTGTGTCTCCCTCTCTCTCGGCCCTTCTTCACGCTCACACTCTTTTTAAAAAATTAAGTAAACATTAAAAAAATTTTTTTTAAAAAGTAAGAATAAGTGCAACTTTGCATAAGGTATAGAAGAAGTAATATGTTATCTGTAGCAGAATCTCATGGGGAAGTAAAGTTAAATACTTAAGAAGAACTTAATTGCCTTGGATGCGAGACTAAATAATTGAAAGTATGTCCTGAAGGTTGTGAACCTGGGTGTAATATGATCAAAGTAGTGTCTTGGAAATGTAGCTCTGACAGCCGTGCATAAGCAGATTAGAAAAGAAGGGACAAAAAAAGGAGAAGAAGAAGAAGAAGAAGAAGAAGAAGAAGAAGAAAAGAAGGGACCAGATGAGATAGTCAAATAAGAAGGCTATTATAGTGGCCAGACTGGTGGTGATAGTGGGAATGAAAAAGAAGGGAATACCCTGGGAG
The DNA here is from genome assembly GCF_022079265.1 of Lynx rufus. Classification (NCBI taxonomy): domain Eukaryota; kingdom Metazoa; phylum Chordata; class Mammalia; order Carnivora; family Felidae; genus Lynx; species Lynx rufus. The sequence continues at coordinate 66,527,322 of NW_025814867.1, forward strand.
ACATTTTGAAGAATTAATTAATAAGACTTCATGTTTCTACATGAAAAATTTGGAGGAAGGCTATGATATCCCTAGGGTAACCACCCACGTGTGCACCATACATTTTCTTCCCATATATGGTAAAAATAAAACCTTTGCTATCTAAACATATATCTTCTGAAGCAAGTGAGTGTTTTAAGGTTGGATTGGAGGAGAAACCCAACTAATTAGTTGATAGTAGTGTGTGGAAACGTGACACTGGGCCACACAGGGGACAGTGTAGAGAGCTCACTGATGGTGCAGTTCTCTAGATAGCTTTTGGACTGTAGATTGAGAGAAGATAAAGAAACCATCTTAGTGTTCCAGGTAAGTGACAGGAAAGTTGTTTGAACCTCAGTCTTGTTATTTCTGAAAAAGGTATGTAATAGAGTGGTTATTAACAGAGGATTTGGAGGCTGAAAGACCAGGTTTTGAGCTCTACTCTAAAACTTACTACTTATATGACCTGGGCTGAACGACTTAAACATCACTGAATCTCAGTATCCTTGTCTATAAAATGGAAACAGTAGAGTAATCCTGTAGGGTGATTAAGAGAATGAAATAAGACACTAATGTACAATATTGACTGTAAAGTTTGGCATATAGTAATTGATCATTACATAAATATTAGTTCTTATTGTGGTATTGCTATAATATGGACAAATGAGCAAACCGATGACTTGGGAGATGGTAAGAAGCGAGTGGAAATTTGACTTTTTCTGCAACTCTCAAAGAAAACAAAGACTGTGCAAGGCTGAATTAAAGAGAACCTAGATAGAATACTTTGCCTAAGATTTTTTTTTATTACATACAGGACAAAGCACTGTAACTATGCATTGTAGTTAGTTATTATTTGCCGGATAATTTATAACATGCACCTCACAATCCCTGACATTTTAATATAAAAGTTTGTATATTAAATATCAGAACATTAATTTAAAACTATTTTTCTTAGAGTGTCAGGAATGGCTAAGTATGTAAACTGATACATTACTGTGAAGTTGTACTCATTAAGACTAAAGGACATGGCTAAGATACGAAATTTTTTAAAAATGAAAGTCTAAATAGGAAAATATTTTAATTTATTTGTGACCACAGGAATCTGAGGCATCTTCCAGTTTTCTGTTACTGTATTATTTGATCAGAATTTATTTTTAAGATAACTGAATTTTTTTTTTTTAACGTTTATTTATTTTTGAGACAGAGAGAGACAAAGCATGAAGGGGGAGGGTCAGAGAGAGGGAGACACAGAATCTGAAACAGGCTCCAGGCTCTGAGCTGTCAGCACAGAGCCCGACGCGGGGCTCGAACTCACTGACCGCGAGATCGTGACCTGGGCCGAAGTCGGCCGCTTAACCAACTGAGCCACCCAGGCGCCCCTTAATTTTTTTTTTTTTTAACTGAATTTTTTTAATGTTTATTTATTTTTGAGAGAGAGCCAGAAAGACAGAGGGCGAGTGGGGGTGCAGAGAGCAGAGAGAGAGACACACACACACACACAGAATATGAATCAGGCCCCAGGCTCTGAGCTGTCAGCACAGAGCCGGTTGCAGGGCTCGACCCCGGGAGCTGCGAGATCATGACCTGAGCCGAAGTCTGATGCTTAACCAACTGAGCCACCCAGGCTCCTCAAGATAACTGAATTTTTGATCATGGAAGACAAAGATATGTTCATAGAATATGGAAGGATTTAGTAATGTAGGGAAATAGAATCAATTGAGGAGGAGGTGATGAGACTTTAGTTTTGTTGCATGGAATTTAGGACAAGAATAGGCTATTCCACCTAAGGAGGTGTCAGGTGGGCATATGGAAATATAAGTCTGGCAAGCAGGTAAGAAATATTCTCAGTTCATTCAGTTATTTATTAAGCACATGCGTCCTTTGAAAAACAGTGTGAAGTATTTCCAAGGATATAGAAATAATTTTCTGCTTTTCAGTAACTTACATACAGGTTAGATGTAGTTACAGAATCCGGAAAGCCTTCTGAAGGAACTGGAAAGGAAATAACTTCAGGAAAGACTTTGGTTGGCAGAACATAGAGAGCATTCTATGTGGAAGTGACCTGAATGAATAAAAGGGTAGAAGAGCTACATGGTTGTGAACAGAGAAGTAAAAATAATTATGCTATTTGGCTGCAGAAGAGGACAATTATAGTATCTTTGGAAAGTTAAGTCTAGGGTAAGAAAAATGCTTTCATATTATTGTATTTAATCTTCACAGTTCCACTGAATAATAGTTGCTTGCTCTTTGCATTCTACAAATGGGAAATTTGAGAACCAAAAAAATCTTTGATTTGTCTAAAATCACTTAAGCAGAAAGTGTGATATGAAGACTCCCAATCCTGAAGAGAGACTTTATGTCCTTGTGGAAAGGAGGAAAGGAGAAGGAGGTTTTGATCTTGGGTGAACTAAAAGGTGGTATTGTTATACACAGACCAGAGAGCCAGCCGAAAACTAACTTTGGAACGATGACGAAGAGTTTATTCTGAGATTGTTATGTAACAGATGACACGACCACATCCACACCAAGATTGGAAAGTGTAGACTCAGGAGTTATAGTTGACAACTTAGAATAATAAAACTATGAAAGTAGTGGGCACATCAAGGGCACTGATGGCAAAATAGAAGACTGGGTTACAAAGGTGAGGTCTGAGCTGAAATTGGGCAACAGCAGTGTGAATACTGCCAGATTGGTAAAGCTCCCCACAGTGTTTGTAGTCCAGGATAGGAACAAAGAAGACACTTTGGGTGACGGAAGGGTATTGGTGTGGCTGCTTTGGCATAAAGAGTGGAGAATTGGTTTGAAAACCCCACAGAAGGAACTGACAATGGAGTCAGTCCAAAATGAGTTCATGACCAGAGTAGCTATGAGGAAGCTACTGGGATATGAGCAATTGGGGAACAGAGGAGTGAATCATTGTTGTTATTCAGTGTGGATTCTGGTGAAGTGTATTTGAAACATAAATGACTCAAACTGAAGATGACATTAAGACACATTGCTGCTCCCAAAGTAATGGGTGTTATTAATAAAGTGAGTGGGTGAATAAAATTTGCCTTCTTGTGTGGGACTTTATCCAAGTATCAAATGACTTCATTACCTAAATAATTCCTTAAGTTATGTTTATATAATATTAATATAAAATATATAACTCAGCTATTTAATCAGATTCTCAAGAGAATTACAAGTAAATAAAAACTAAAATTTTTAGATTTAATGCAGTCAAGAAGCATAGATTGCCAGAGCTGAACCTAGAAAAAAATTAATCCAGTCCTTTGGGGTTTTTTTCCAAATGAAACAAACAAACAAACAAACAAATGAAGTTATACTAGGGGTAGCGAGGACATTCCTTTAATACCAAACGATGTTCTAATAAATTACATAGTTTATATACAACTTTTACATATTTTAGCATTTTATTTCATTAAGATTGACTAAGTTTATGCTGCAAATAACTTCAATAACTTTCAATAACTTTCAAAATGCTTTCAATAACTTTTAAAAGAGAATTTCAGAATTCTTAGATGTGAAGGCCACTTTAGAATACCTGAATACTGTCAGGATAAATGTTTAAGAGCATATCTTGTGAGCATAGAGCTGATGAGAGTTACCTAAAAGCATTTCCCCTACTGGTAGAAAATTCTAGACCTTGAAATCACTCCTTTGGATTAAGACCCTTATTCTCTGCTTCAGTTCTCTTCCTTCTAGATGTCTGCATAGGTAGCAGTGAAGCCTAAAAGATTATTTTCAATATTTTGGAAATCCTCATGAAAACATAATTTACTCCTTCACATTTGGTTGAAAGTATAGCAGCCCTAATTTCATGCTAATCAGCAGCTCAGATTAACTTCAGTGATAGCACACGAACCTCTGGGATGTGACTGGTGGAGCTGACACACTTAACTGCATCGCATGTCTGGTCATCGCAGCGCTGATTTTGATCACTTCTTTCCACAAAAATTTAAAGTGATAGTCAAAATCTTTCCAAACATAAGATCTACAGCTGGAAGGATAAAGCAATTGAAGAAAAATAAGAACCACTATTCTTACAGTCTTCATAACATCCTGACTTAAAATGTAAACGTTGCCTAGAATGAAGTAATAGTAAAGTGTTGGCCCCACCTAATATAAAATCAAAGGCTGGTTTACCAAACAAACTAGCAGAAAGCAGAGATGGATACAATATGCAGAAAAAGTGTCAATCAAATTGAAAACAGTGGAAAGGTCAGGAACAGGATTCTCCCGGGAATGTTTATAACATAAGCTTGAGTCCAGTGTAGAAGGAGCATCTCAAAATCAGACTTGATTCCAAATGGAAGATTGAGGGTACAAAAGATAACTCTCACACGCGTCTGCTTAAGACTAGCTCTGTTTAAATACCTGGAAAAATAAAGAGAATTAAGTAGATCTTATGAGTCATAGTTACTGCCCATGTCCTATTGGCAAAGATGATGACGTGCTAATATTTATGGTTAAGCTTCCATGGTTTGGGTGTTGCTCATGATTATAATTTTCACACTACTTAAGTGGTAATTATTGTAGTAGAAAAATAAGACACGAAAAGAGAATATTTAATTCAAAGCTGTCTCTCTGGGTGATAACCAATGCAAAGATTAAAAGTGAGTTTAATTTCTGGAGTATTACTTGTTTTCTTTGGAGAACATATTGAAAATATGGAACAAAATGCAAGTCAAAGTTTAGGATCAGACCTGGATTTCACTCCATGCTTTAACTTTTAGCAAATGATACAATGTTTGCTTTTCTAAGGAATAGAAAGCAAGGTCAGCACAGTCAATGTTGACAGCAGATAATCAGCAACGTTGTCCTATGACGAATGTTGATGTAAGCTCCTGGGCTTCCCCAATGCGGCATCACTAGTGGAAACAGTTGTGGGTGATTCTCAGTGAGTAAGGGTCACATCACACTTTCTGAAAACTCAATCGTTTCTGTAAGTCCACCCTGAAAAACACCAGTTAAAGCAGGCTGAGATGCAGCCTTGCCCTTGACCATCTACTCCTAAACTGGGAGCTTCTGATCAACCTTAGGATTGTACAATGCACATTATTATTGAAGTGCATAAAATTACCTTGTTTACTTAGTTCTGAAAAAACTTCTCATTCAGCACTCTTGGCCTTCCCAAGATTAGCGCGCTTGAACCTAGTACGTTCCTGAATATAGTGCTAAAGAACCAGAACAAAATTTAGCTACCCAGATATCTCTTGGAGTGAAGCTAATAGACCTTGGATGAGCTCTAGGACCTATTTGACCGAAGAGTATCTACCATGAATCTACCATGAATATTCATCCCAAATGGGAGTGGCATTTAAAGGGTGTTTTTACAGTAGTCTAACTTAATTTTTAACTTGTCTGAAAAGTTTCCACTAATATTTGAAATATATACATACATATATATATATACATATATATATATATATATATACATATATATATATATATTTCCATGTCCTAGGATCTGAGGAAATTGAAGATATAATCAATAATTTATTTAAGGATGCATACTGTCAAGATAAGTTATTATGTGATGACAGTGATTTAAAACCACATAATATTGGCTGATTATGTTCCTTAATCAATCAATAAACAGCAAATCAATTTAAATGATAATCAGAACCCCCAGAGTAGACACAATTTTGATTAAGTGATCCTTTAAAGTAAATGCCAGACATGATTGAAAATGTCACAAATTTTATTTCTGATACTCATGTTAGCAGTATAACTTGCCCAGGAATTACACATTCTAATTGAGGGCAGAATGGAACCACATAGGAATAGACATTTCTGTAAATTAATATGACTTTTCCTTCAGTTTTTACCACTAGGCCTAGAAAGCATTTGTGTATTAAAGAATATCATAAGGGTAAATAAAGTTCACTTCAAGATATTTATTTTTTACCATTAGAGCTAAAAAGGAAAATAAAGAGGACATAGAAATAATCTATATGTGGATTATTGATTCTTGTGGATATCAATATTTAGATATAAGCCTCCATGGAACTGAAAATAAGCTATTAGCATCTTAATTTCATTGCTTTAATTAACTTGATCAGTATCAAATCATGCATAGAAATAGCTAATTTATACTAAGAATGTACACTTTACATTGTTGTATGAAGAATCACTGTGGGTGTAACAGCATCTGAGATAGTAATTAAACTAAGAAACAGCACTTTATTTTATATATCTCTGCCCACACTGTATCACTGAACTAGCTTATAATTGTTAACTCAATTAAATTATAATTTATATTATATATAGCTATTATACATTATGTTATTTGTCTGCCATATATATCTTGTGTCCAAACTTGACTAGCAATTTTAAAGCATGATGCTTTGTAAGTTTAAGAATAATTTATTTTCAACTGAATATTGTTTTTAGAAATGATACACGAAATGTTATTCTAAGTTTTAGAACATATAAGATGTAATCTTTAATCTTTAGACTCAATTTTCTTTTATTCATTTAGCTGCTGTGTGCCATATAAATATAAAGCTTTAGTCTTCTTCCTGTCACTCTATTTGAACATCAGTGAGATTTTCTGAAAGCTCAGAATGACTAGATCTGTACCAAATTACAGTCATTCAGAAGGGGTCAGAGAAGACCCAGGCATATTCCACCGTGTTCAACCAAAGCTTTCATCTCAACTGGAAATACTTCTCTATGTTTCCTTTGCTTAACAAATTCTTATACAACTTTTGCAGTCCATTTAAATTGTTCTGTCCTGGCTGTTTTTGAAACTGCCAGGGAGAGTTAGGAGTTAATTTTTCCATGCCCCCCGCCCCTCCCCAGGCCAGAAAGTATGAGAGTGTGTGTTTCTGTTCATGCTCGCATGTGTCTGTGTTTCTAAAACTATTGGTGGTTGTGGATTTAAGTTTTGTTACCAGGAATAACTTGCAGTCATAGTGAAGTCCATTTGAATCATCCACACTCAAAGTAATTTACATGATGCTAAAGAAGCTTCATATTCAGGACCTCTTATTTGCACAGGCCCCTTGGCATACTGGGAGTTACTGGAAGGTATATGATGTTCTAGGTTGAGAGGGCCAATTGAGTCCATAAATGACTTGCTTATATAAATTGTTGATAGAGATCTCAAGATATTGAATTCCAAGATTTAAATATTTTGTGTGTTTTATCTTCCTATTTTTTTTAAGTTTTTATTTATTTATTTGAGTACTCTCTACACCCAATGTGAGACTCAAACTCACGACCCCGAGATCAAGAATCTCATGCTTTTCCAACTGAGCCAGCCAGGAGCCCCTTATTTTCCTATTCCAAATAGATATTATTTTGTACCTAAATTAGTGTTTGATTTTTGTTCTTTTTCTTAAGGGAAGCACCCCAAATAATATAAGCTTCAGGCACCACAGAACTTCCTCTTTTGAAACTGCAAGGTAGATGCAGGGGAGTCCAGCCCTGGACTAGTGAGCAAGTTTGGCATTTGTTTGCAGTAATCACTACATTCAATAGGGTAGCAGTGGGTCCTCCTGAGGCCCCATATTAGAACTATAAAAGTCTTTGGTTTTATTCTTGTTTTCTGTTCATATGTAATTTTTGCAAGGTGAAGTTTCTAAAGACGAAAAAATAAAGACATTGTAGTAGGGAAAAAACAAACATGTTAAAGCCAGTGAAATCAAAATTCAAAGTCCAAGTCCCACACCTAGCCTTCACTGTAGGGTATACTAGTAACTATAATCAATTTAAAATTTCTAATCTTTTATATCTATATGTGTGAAATTCAAATAATGGTGTCTCTCTGGCAGAGTTTGGGGAAGATTAGCGATAATATATTTAAAATATGTCATATATCGGGATGTCTGGGTGGTTCAGTCGGTTAAGTATCCAGCTTTGGCTCTGGTCATAATCTCGCAGCTCTGAGTTCAAGCCCCGCACCGAGCTCTGTGCTCTAAGCTGCTTCAGATTCTGTGTCTCCCTTTTTCTCTGCTCTTCCCCTGCTCATGCTCTCTCTCCTCAAAAATGAATAAACATTAAAAAAATTAAAATATTTTGTATATCTAAGCAATCAAAGCAAGTAATCAAAAAATAATGTAACTGCCGTTAGGAATATTTATCCTATTAGCAAAACGTTTTAGGAAAAGATTCTGCCTGTTTCTCTCTTATAATTCTAAGTGTAGCTATGAAAGACTCTCAATTTAGTGCTAATATACCTTTAACAGCTCTCTTTATAGCAGGTAGCTTCTGATCTTACCCGATAAGGAAGAACCACTAGGTTCTATTTTGATGAGAAAGACCTTTCGTAGCATAAGATATTTACCTTACCCACTGAGAAAATACCAGGGAGAAGGCTGGCGGAGGGCAAAGAATATTTTAAACCAAAACAATCAAACATGTGAGTCAAGAAGATTTCTTGTTTAATAACATTTCCTCTGCCTACATGGCTGTACATTTTGGATACAGGAATAGACTATGTGCACTCCCTGTTGCTTTTAAAGAGCACCACCATTTGGCTGAGGAGGCTATGAGATTGTTGGAACCCTTGGAAATCACAGACAATGATACCTAAATTAATTCAAATTTCTCTTATCCAAAGCAGCTCCAGGTATGCCAGCTTATGAACAAAATTAGTCTACAGAATTTTCTGCAGGTATTAATAAAAGCTAATTTGTTCAAACAATGACATTTTAAACTGATTTCCAGGAAAGGGTTTACTTTATGTATTTTGTGTGCTATTTTGCTGCTAAATCAGCACTATGATGGGCACATCAAGTGACAAGTTACAGAAAAAAAAATAGATTTCTTTTCCAATTGAAAATATCTATCCCCATTCTTAAAATGAAATCATGTAGGAAATATTGTGGGAGGAAATGAAGCATTATACACTTACAAAATGTTACTCCATGAAGATTGGAAGGCATCAACCTAGATACCCTGACTAACCTTACAAGAGTCAAATGCACTACCAGAACACAACCTAGATACCCTGACTAACCTTACAAGAGTCAAATGCACTACCAGAACACTGAAATCTGTGAAAAAGTTTCAACTAGCTTAGTTTTAAAGTGGAATCTGTTTAAGGGAAGCACTTTACTTTCTACACTTGTGATAATAGAGCGGGGAAAACTGATTGTATAGACCGTTGAAAATGTTGGGAAAATATTCACATAACAAAAAGAAAGTTGGTATGTTTAGACTTTTATCTTTATTGCTCAGTTTCCTTGTTAACAATATTCATTCAAGGAAGGCATATTTTGTATGGCTCAAAATATCAGGCATTTGGTCTATAGAGGGAACGAAAGCCAGAAAAATCTCACAAATGTGCCACTACTCTCCAGTGAATTACAAGGCTGTTTCCTAAAGCTGATGTAGTGAGGTAGGGAACGGAGGAACAAAACCTAACAGGTAAACATTCATGCCGTATATGATTTCTATACATACGTATGCTGTATATGCTATATAAGCTACATAGAGACTTTTATGTACAGAGGGAAAAACTTAGATTGTTAAAACTTAAGTACAATATTTTAAAAAGTCTATATGATGACTTCATTGTATTTTTAGAAAAGGAGCTACTATTCAGTGAGGTTTTCAAAGGAGAGCAACATATGGAAAACAGATTATTTTACTGATTGCATATGTTAGATTCATCCCTTTGGAGAAAAGAGTGAAAACCCATTTTGTTAATGGGTTGTTCTGAATGAGCACAATTTGCTCATTGAGGAAAGAGAGGTATTCCATAGCATTTATTAAAAGAATTAATAGTGATCAATTGTCCATTGGAAGAGTTTTGGTGGAAATTAGACTATATGGTTTCTGAAGGCCCTTACGACTCTAAAATTCTGTTGTCTTAATTTTGTTTTTCTATTCATGTATATATAGGATTCTTTCTCACAAGAATGCTTGATATTTCACACAAACAAAAATGTAATAACCTGATGGAAAGAAGTTACCTTCTGGGGTCAAAAGAAAGACCAAAACTTAAATCCTGATCCTCACTTCAAACCTTTGCAACAGGACTCTGGTTCTTGTTTTACAAGGTGATCTTAAGGATGCAAATTACTTTCCCTGTTCTGCATCACAGTATCTGAAAAAGAAAGGGGCCAGCAATTTGATTACTGCTGTTTTACATTACAAGTGATATTGGTTGTGTTAATTCAAGAAAAATTTTATCTCATTCTTCCCAACTACTCTGTGAGTATCTTGCATAACCCTTTCCCACCTACAAATCTAAAGAACATTTATTTCTAATGTTCGCTGGATTTCTGAAAATGCAGATCATAGTACCTTAGTGAAACAAAATGCCATGGTATAAACTATGTGTGTACACATGTGTACAGGTAAATATACTGCTCTTCCTTCTGTCATATTGCAATGTTAGTGCATTTGGCTTTAGACTGCATGCTCTCCATATATTACCTCTGATTCTTTCCACTTTATTGGAATAATTTCTGTCATAACAACTATTTTGCCACTGCCTGCATCCAAAATATATAGCCAATAAGACAGAGATGCTGAATCATAACAGACAATAAATTAACCCTTGCCTATAGTTCTTATAGAAATTAAATGCCAGAAATCTGGTTGCTGTGTTGGGTAGGCTGCTGAGTTTGAAGATCATTTTCATCAGTTGGTAGGCTGCAACTTTCTGCTACATACCTCAACTATGAGTTGTAAACTGGATGAGAAAAAGTCTGCATTGCTCCATATTGGTGTGTGTTAGAGGGAAAAAACACACGTAATATGTTTTTATGACTTGGGGGAAAGGGGGACACTGACATTATAAAAGCTTAACTTGAATTATTTAATCAAATTTAAGGGCACATCTACGTCCCAGTTTAGCTCATACCAGAGAGCAATTGAGGGTTCTAATTTGAACCATCTAGGTTACAAGACTGTTATTGAAAAATGTGCAATGGCTACAGTATTATTATTATTATTTTTAATTCAAGTTAGTTAACACACACCCAGGGATTCATTTCTTACATATGACACCCGGTGCTCATCCCAAAATGCACCCTCCTTAATGCCCATCACCCATTTAACCCATCCCCCCCACCCACCTCCCCTCTAGCAACCTTCAGTTTGTTCTCTGTATTTAGTAGTCTCTTATGGTTTGCCTTTCTTTCTGTCTTTATCTTCTTTTTCCTTCCCTTCCCCCATGTTGTCTGTTGTGTTTCTCAAATTCCACAGAGTGAAATCTTATATCTGTCTTTCTCTGACTGACTTATTTTGCTTAGCATAATACCTCTAGTTCCATCCATGTTGTTGCAAATGACAAGATTTCATTATTTTTGACAGCTGAGTAGTATTTCAATCTGTATATGTATACACCACGTCTTCTTTGTGCATTTTTCAGTTGATGGACATTTGCGCCCTTTCCATAATTTGGTTATTGTTAATAGTGCTGCTATAAACATTGGGGTGTGTGTGCCCCTTCAAATCAACATTTTTATATCCTTTGAATAAATAAATGCCATTTCTGGGTTGTAGGGTTGTTCTATTTTTAATTTTTTGAGGAAACTTCATATTGTTTTCCAGAGTAGCTACACCAGTTTCCATTCCCAGCAACAGTGCAAAAGGGTTCCCCTTCCTCTGCATCCCCACCAACAACTGTTGTTTCCTGAGTGGTTAGTTTTAGCCATTCTGACAGGTGTGAGGTGGTATCTCATTGTGGTTTTGATTTGTATGTCCCTGATGATAAGCGATGTTGAGCATCTTTTCATGTGTCCGTTAGCCATCTGGATGTCTTCTTTGGAAAAGTGTCTATTCATGTCTTCTGCCCATTTCTTCACTGGATTATTTGTTTTTGGGGTGTTGAGTCTGGTAAGTTCTTTATAGGTTTTGGACACTAACCCCTTATCTGATATGTCATTTGCAAATATCTTTTCCTATTCCATTGGTTGCCTTTTAGTTTTGTCGATTGTTTCCTTTGCTATGTAAAAGGTTTTTATCTTGATGAAGTCCCAATAGTTCATTTTTGCTTTTATTTCCCTTGCCTTCAGAGACATGTCTAGTGAGAAGTTGCTGCTGCCAAGGTAAAAGGGATTGCTGCCTGCTTTCTCCTTTAGGATTTTGATGGTTTCCTGTCTCACATTTAGGTTTTTCATCCATTTTGATTTTATTTTCATGTATGGTGTAAGAAAGTGGTCTAGTTTCATTCTCCTGCATGTTGCTGTCTAGTTCTCCCTGCACTATTTGCTGAAGAGACTGTCTTTTTTCCATTGGATGTTCTTTCCTGCTCTGTCAAAGATTAGTTGCCCATATATTAGTGGGTCCAATTCTGGGTTCTCTATTCTATTTCAGTGGTCTATGTGTCTGTTTTTGTGCCAATCTGTCTTGATGATTACAGCTTTGTAATAGAGGCTAAAGTCTGGGATTGTGATGCCTCCTGCTTTGGTTTTCTTCTTCAATATTACTTGGGCTATTCAGGGTCTTTTGTGGTTCCATACACATTTTAGGATTGTTTGTTCTAGCTCTGTGAGGAATGCTGGTGTCGTTTTGATAGGGATTGCACTGAATGTGTAGACTGCTTTGGGTAGTATTGACATTTTAACAATATTTATTCTTCCAATCCACGAGCATGGAATTTTTTTCATTTCTTTGTATCATCTTCAGTTTCTTTCATAAGCTTCTATAGTTTTCAGATTATAGATCTTTTACCTCTTTGGTTACATGTATTCCTAGGTATCATATGGTTTTTGGTGCAATTGTAAATGAGATCAATTCTTGATATCTCTTTCTGCTGCTTCATTATTGGAGTATAGAAATGCAACTGATTTCTGTACATTGATTTTATATCCTGTGACTTTGCAGAACTCATGTATCAGCTCTAGCAGTTTTTTGGTGGACTCTTTCGGGTTTTCCATGTACAGTCATGTAATCTGTAAAGAGTGAAAGTTTGACTTCTTTCTTGCTGATCTGGATGCCTTTTATTTCTCTTTGTTGTCTGCTTACTAAAGCTAGGACTTCCACTACTATGTTGAACAACAGTGGTGAGAGTGAACATCCCTGTCCTGTTCCTGATCATAGGGGGAAAGCTCTCAGTCTCTCCCCATTAAGGACATTAGCTCTGGGCCTTTCATATATGGCTTTTACTTAAATATTATTATTGTTATTATTATTTGACTAGTGGTGTGCATTAAAATGAGAATCTAAAAAATGGATTTTATTATTCAAATTATACTTGTGTACTGTTTCTCCATATATTACCAACATTTTCCTGATATGACTACCCATCCCTCCCTCTTTATATATCCAAATATTCTTTTCAAAGTATAAATATTCATTTACCTAAGACCTTGTTTAGATCAGATCATTGGGCCAATGAGACATTCATTTGATTAAAAAAGTAGCAATTTAAAGAGAGATGGTAGATATTTTATCCACCTTGTTGATACTACCTTTAGCAATAATTTTTCTATGACTTTTGGTTTAAAATTAAACCAGTATTAAAGTAGTTGCTGGCATGTTATTCCATCATTTAAAATAATGATCAAAAGGACTACATAATAGATTGGGGAAGAGTTTATGATACAGCAGTAAATTGAATGAAAGGATATACAATATATACCAACTATGATTGGAGCTTTGTTTTAAAGTGCTATGAAATTTTTTTAAAAATAAGGAAGTGTACCAAAATATTAATAGTTTTTCTTCATGTGTGTGGCAGAATTTCTGGTCATTTTGTTTTACATTGTTTTTTATTTATTTATAGTTTTCCTTAATGAACATAAATTATGTTCTTAAAACAAAGTAACAAATCTAGATAAACTTATGTTAATGTGAACTTGCATAGGATAGCCAAGTGGTTAAGCATGTAGATCCTGGACCAAGACTGATTGAGCTTAAATGGTGATTCCTCCTCAGCAAGTTGTCTCAACTCTCTCTATCCCCACCTCTTAATGTATAAAATGTGCATACTTAGACTTTTAACCCCTGTGTCTTGTTGTGATAACAGATTTGTTACTGTATATAAAGCAATTAAGATAATGCCTGGTACATAGTTTGGTAGTCAATGGTATTAGCTATTATGATTAAATTTGTAATGAAAATTACATTTCAAATTGAGGACAACCTAACATGCGATGTTCTCTGAAAACACATAGTTAAAATTTAGAATTTGATTTATAATATTCGGTAACACCCACATTTTAAGGTTATTTACTTAAAATCTTTAACTATTTGGAACATAATTAAAAATATGCATTTTAAGGGTTTGAATATTTAAAAAATTCAATATCAGAAAGTTCATATTCTGATGCTAATGTAATTCATTCTTTAAAAATTCTCAAGCCTTCAGAGGATTTGTTCTTATTTTCAACCCAGTGCTAATACTGGGTCACAGTTTTCCCCTTATAAGCATAGCAAATAAGAAACCGATGAAAAGATGGTGGCCATTCATAACAGGCTTTCCAACAGGAAAACACAGAGAGAGCCAAGAGCCACATAGGGAGGACAGAGGTATACCAGCTATACATTATGAAACAAAACAAAACGAAAGTAAAACAAAAAGCCTGAGAACCATTCATTCTGTGGACAAACAGCTTCTGAAAGAAAAATATAATTTTGTATTTTACAATACAGTAAATACAAAAAGGAGATGCTTCTGCTCAGTTGTTATCATTAAGGTGCAATTAGAATTCACTATTTCATAAAGCATGAACTTTTTTCACACATTTTAGAAAATTTTTTTAATTTAATACTTTTGTGTGGGATGGGATGTGGGAAGAAATAATTACATGAAATCGCAGATTCCTTAACAATTTCGGATAATTGAGTACTAATACAAAAATTCCAAATCACAGTTTTTTAAAAGTTTTCTCCTTTTGAATTTCTCAGATATATTTCTAAGATTGTTCAGGCACGTATATTATAGCTATAGTCAATTAATTTAATTAACGGTAGTCCTTGAAGATTTATTAATGAGAAGATGATAATAAAAATTTACATATCTTTTCATAGGCCTTTTCTCCAGGTTTTACTTATTTATTTTATTTTATTTTATTTTATTTTATTTTATTTTATTTTATTTTATTTTGTTATTTTTTCAGCATGCTTCTTTCTACTCTTGGAAAGATGATACAGAGTGCAAAATGAAGAGGGAGATCAACAGAGATTGAACATATAAATGATATTCTCATATTATTTGTTCTCTAAGAATTCAGAATAAAAGAACCCAGATAACCAAAATAACGGAGTTCTTATGGTTATATTTATCAGCATTCAAAAGTTAAAAAATAATGAAAAGGATTCTCTGGCCTAAATACAGGATAGGGATGTCAACCTGTTAATAACTTCCCCGAGAAATACTGTACCTGACATTTAATGCTCCAAATTCTTTGTTTCACTCTTTTCTATGCCATAAAAGTCTATTCTGTAATTCAAACATGATTCATATTTTTAATACTGGAATGATGAGTTTCAGTCTTAAAATCTTGCTCAAGTTAACTCCAAATATTTAAAAAATGTGAAATACCTCTTTAAAAAATTTAATATGAAGACTGAATTACAATTTGTCTTTTTTTTGTCAAAACTAAGACTATATTTCCTCATTTACTAAGTATTGTCAGAATCATCACTAAGTTAGAAACAATCCTTGAAAGAAAAACAACACTATCATATTTAATGTATACGTTGGTTGTGAAATGCAACTCAATATCATGAAAGTTGCAATTATAAAAATATAAAAATAATTTCTGAAAATTTGCTTCTTAGGAATGAGTAGATGGATACATATGTGATAAAGGAAGTATAATAAAATGTTAGGTGTAGTTGTTATATGAATGCTCACTGCATTCTGTGGACTTTGGTGTGGATTTGAAATTTTTCCAAACAAAATGTTGGGAAAAATATACTTCTTGGAATAGAGTAATTAAAAATACCTTATTCAAATGAAGAAAAATAACATTTATTAGACTTTCAATTGCTTCACTGAATTATCTATTATTGCTCATTTATTTTTTAAAAAAATTATTTATTTATTTATTTATTTATTTATTTATTGAGAGTGCCAGAGATTGCATGTGCACAGGGGAGGGGCAGAGAGGGAGAGAGAATCTTAATTAAGCAGGCTCCTGCCCAGTATGGAGCCCAATGCAGGGCTTGATCTCATAACCATGATTGAGATCGTGACCTAGGCCAAAATCAAGAGTCAGACTGAGCCACCCCTCCATCATTTATGAATCTGTTTTCATGAAGTTGTATCTCATGAAGCTTGAGTATGACTCCAAGTCATTTCTTGAGCAATATAGACCTTATTAAGTAATTTCTCTCTTATCCTTTGGGTCTTGTTCAAATTTCCTTCTTCCCTGATGCTTAACACTTCATGTAGAATAATTTTCATAACGTTTCATACAACTCTTCCCCTGTTAAGGTCCCTCCCACATTCTATGTTGTATTGTGGTCATTGTGTCTGATTCTTAACATTTTGAGGGAAGATTCTTTGTATTTTGTCCTCAATAGCAGAGTATTACAGAATAGGAAGAAAGGATAGCCTGAGGAAGAGAGGAAAGAGGTCATTTTTTATTGCTTGAATTAAACATCTAATTGGTAAAATTTTAATTTTGGTTTATTGTTAACAACTTATTGAAAAGTGAAATAGCTAGTATACCTGTTTGTTAGCAGAAAACCAATTTTAAACTATATCTGAATCTAAGTTCAATTTTTTCAAGTGAATTTCTTTATTCCATATTTTTAACATACATAATTTGAGGTCCTACCAGAGTTGAGAACAATCTGCACTAGAATAGTCTTCTAATTTCCATTACAATAAGAATTGTCAATTGTTTTTAGTAAAATGAATACACTTTTGGATAAAAATGTTAATATTGATGATTTTTAAAAAGTAAAATAGTATTAGAGCACCTGGGTGGCTCAGTTGGTTAAGCTACTGACTTCAGCTCAGGTCATGATCTCATAGTTTGTGAGTTTGAGCCCCACATCAGGCTCTGTGCTGACAGCTCAGAGCCTGGAGCCTACTTCAGATTCTATGTCTCCCTGTCTCTCTACCCCTCCCCTGCTCAAGCTCTGTGTCTCTGTCTCTCAATAATAAATAAACGTTAAAAAAAACTTTTAATAAAAAAAAAGTAAAATAGTACAAAAATATACATATAGTGAAGAGTTACTCTTTTCTGACCAAATGTACCAAATATTTCACCAATCTCCTATCTCAACCACAATCACTTTTTCCTTTCATTAATATTTGATGAAGCATGTATATGTATATGTCCATGTATAAGTATACATATATACAGTTTGGGATTAATATGTGATTGTTAAACAAGTGATGTTTAAGTTTTTACTGATCTTGATACATTAATTATTAATAACTCGAATATGCACTCTTAAAGAAAAGAAGTCATAAGTGTAAAAAATATTCATGACAGCCTTCAACACAATAGGAAAAAAGCCTCAGTAGAACTGTAGAGAAGTGAATGTAGCATAATGCTAAATTCAGAAAGCAATACAAATTTTATAACTCTCTATGAACAACTATATAAACAGTACACTTACTTAAAATAACTGGAAAGGAAAACTCAAAACTATTTTGTTTTATGTTTTTATTTTAATCACCTCAAGCTCATCATGACAAGTACATTCCTTAACCTCCATCACCTATTTCGTTCATCCTCCCATTCTCTTCCCCTCTGGTAACCATAAGTTTGTTCTCTATAGTTAGAAGTCTGTTTCTTGGCTTGCCTTTCTCTCTCTCTTTTGTTTCCCCTTTTGCTCTTTTATTTTGCTTCTTAAATTCCATATATGAGTGAAATTACATTGTATTTGTCTTTCTCTGACTTATTTCACTTAGCGTTATACTTTCTAGCTCCATCCATGTAGTTGCAAATGGTAAGATTTCATTCTTTTGTGGCTAAATATCATTCCATTGTATATATACCACATCTTCTTTATCTATTCATCAATAGAGTAATACTTGGGCCGCTTCCATATCTTGGCTACCGTAAATAATGCTGCTATAAACATAGGGGTGCATGTGTCCCTTGAGATAGTGTTTTGTATTCTTTGGGTAAATACCCAGTAGTGCAATTGCTGGTTATAGGGTAGCTTTGTTTTTAACTTTTTGAGGAACTTTAATACTGTTTTCCAGAGTGGCTGCACCAGTTTGCATTCCTACCAACAGTGGGAGGATTCCTTTTTCTCCACATCCTTGACAATACCTGTTGTTTCTTCTGTTTTTTATTTTAGCCATTTTGACACAGTGAGGTGATATCTTATTGTAGTTCTGACTTGCATTTCCCTGATGATAAGTGATGGTGAGCATCCTTTCATGTGTCTGTTAGCCATCTGAATGTCTTCTTTGGAGAAACGTCTGTTTAAGTCTTCTGCCCATTTTTAGTTGGATTATTTGTCTTTTGAGTTTTATAAGCTCTTTATATATTTTGGATAGTAACCCTTTATTAGATATATCATTTGCAAATATCTTCTTCAATTTGTTACGTCGCTCTTTAGTTTTGTTGTTTTCTTCACTGTGTAGAAGCTTTTTATTTTGATGTAATCCCAATAGTTCATTTTTGCTTTTGTTTCTCTGGCCTCCAGGGACCTATCTAGAAAAAGTTGCTACAGCTGATGTCAGAGAAGTTATTACCTGTTATACTGTTGCCAAGTTTTAGGTGATTTCACTACCTAATATGCCTTACTCTCCCACTCTCAAAATCCAAACCCAAATATGAGTTTTAGATCTTTTCATACATTCATTCTCTGGGATTTTTAATGAGAATATATCTTGACCTTTAAATGTAATGTAAAGTTCTATGCCACTGCTATACCTACAGTCACTGCAAACTTGATGCCAGTATGTTCATATTTGCCCATATTCTTATAATTCTTATCATTCTTTCCATCATTGATAGTGAATCCATTGCCACATGCTTTACTCATTTGAATAGCTGTGAACAAGAATTGTGGTGATATATGGAATTCTCTTAATTCCAAGCTATGTAACAGGGAAAGAAAGCAAATGTGTTCTCCATCTCAGGAAGGATTTTTTACCATCATCTTTACTTCTGTATTCCTGCAGTCCAGTACCATTTACCGCTCAGGGCAGAGACTTTTAAATCATGAATGCAAGCAGAGTTTTAATAGATTTTGCTACATGATATATATTTAGCATTCATTACATTTTGTGTTTTTCCCTATAATGTCATGATGTAAAATAAAGTAATATCATCGAGTAATGGAAAAAGACACCCATTTTGTTTCGAGATTCATTTCATATTGACATTAATAACATAAGTTAATGTAAGGTTCATTTGAAGAAGAGTAAACAATTCATTCCAGGGGCCAACAAAGGTTCAGATACTTCTAGAGAGAAGGCAGTAAGATTCAGAGGAAAGTGAAAGTAAAAAAGGTGACTACTGGGAAAATAGATCACTTAGAGGCCTTGAGACAACATGAAAATGAAGGACACATTAAAAGTACCCATTTTGCAACTTTTATTATCACAATCCAGGACCTTGTTTATCAAATTGTCAAAAGAAAGGAGTGGGGAGGGGAAGGAGGAAAATCATTAATCAAAACAAGATTGTTTTATTCCTTAAAGTTAAACTCATATCCACATCTTTCAGGACATATTAAAGAGGGTGCCTAAAATGCACCACCAAGTTGCAGACCCTCTGCACTGAATACCCATTTCATGACAGATGGAAATAGGAGTTGAGGGTAACCCAGAATAAGACTACGATCTCTTTTTTAGAAATCAATAGCTTTTAAAATCCCAAGTGCTCTCACTGCTGAGATTAATAAAGACCAAGAATCCATCCTGAACACACACAATGACTTCTATTACAAAAGGAAAAATGAAAACGCTCCTATTACTGACACAGTCAATAGATCCCACCTCAGTATATACTGTACTTTCTATATTTTTAATTTAAATGCATATAGTTCCAGGGACTGGAGCATGATCAGCATTCATTCACTTCAGAGAATAACGGGAGATGTAGAAGTTTGTCCCATAAATAAACATATAACCTGCTTTCAGTACCATTTGCTTAAAATATTTTCCCTGGAAACTTATCTAGCCATTCTCAGTATGTGGTTCTTCCTCTGGCCTGTGCTTCATTACTGCTTTCCTTCTTTCAACTAGAACTTGATCAGAATATCATGAAATTTGGCCTCTGACTCAGGTTTGAGGACATGTCATCCAGAGTCCCTAGAAACTGCAGCCTTGTTCAAAAATAAGAAAGGATTTAAGAAATTTGTAATCAGAGTTTCCTAAGTTTAAAAAAATGTGCAATTTTGTAAGCACATAGTCTTTCCCAACTACCTGAAAATATTTCTTATCCTTTGTGTTTATGAGCCCTTGGGGTAAAAGAAGCCTCTACTTAAAAAAATTAAAAAGTAATTAATATATATTAATCTAGAAGATCGTTTAGCAACACTTTTATTCTTGTTATAACAGAAGAGGCCACCAATAAATCATTCAAGAGAGCTCTGAAGTATTCATGTGGAGTGTGCAACAGATCCATTTAATCCAATTAAGTTCAAGTAATTCTCTCACTGATAGGCATCCAGGATTTCTATGGCAAATTCACAAATGCATTCAGGAAGCAAAATATGCTATGTAGTATTTGTCTTAGAGACTTATGAACAGACCTTTTTTTTTTTTCTTTCAAGATAATATGTGGTAGACCCAGGTTTTTTGGTGGTGCATTCACTATATCTAGATTTATCGTTATTTTTATTTGACCTGTTATATTAACTCTTTATCACCCAAAAAGCAGTTCAATAGGTAAAGATGTGCTTTTCATTAGGAATCAGCCATCATTTCTCTGTGCTCACAGTGCAGAGCCTGCTTGGGATTCTCTCTCTCCTTCTCTCTCTGCCCCTCCCCTCCTCTCTCTCTCTCAAAAAATAAATAAACTAAAAAAATAAAAAAGAATCAGCCATCATTTGTCTCATAAAATAGGCATCCACTCAATGCATTAATTTCTAAAGTGCGGAATAAAGAAAAAGTTCTATGCATGTAAAATAGAACAGATGTAAAAGTAGGGAGAAATCAACCTGCCTGTTATAAAGAAAAGCACGCATTCCTATGTGTAATCATTTCGTTTCTGTGTAAGAACCAACAAAGTGTTCCATATACTTAATGAAATTATTTTGTGTTAGAATTTTAAAGAGAAAAAAGAAAAAAATAGACAATTACTTAAGAAAATTGTTTATAGCTTTAGAAATGCTCACAAAAATATTTCAGGGGGAAAGAACACTTGGATCAATTCCTACAGAATGGGAGTATCAGTCTTTTGTGAACCAAACTAAAAAGGAATTTTCTGTCACGAAACCAGTAGAATTCAGTTTGAATATATGGGCACATAAGGATAACTCAGAGGACTGGCAATGTTTGAACATGATGCACAGGGAGATATAAGAGAGCAAAGATTTTTCTTTCCAGATTATCAGCCATCTTTGGCCCCTTTCTACTCAAAGTGTGGTCCTCAGATTGGCAGCATAGACTAGGGAGCTGGTTAGAAATGCCAATCTCAGAGTGCCTAGGTGGCTCAGTTGGTTGAGCGTCTGACTTCAGCTCAGGTCATGATCTCGTGGTCTGTGAGTTTGAGCCCCACATCAGGCTCTGTACTGACAGCTCAGAGCCTGGAGCCTGCTTCCGATTCTGTGTGTGTGTGTGTGTGTCTCTCTCTCTCTGCCCCTCCCCCGCTTGTGCTCTCTCTCTCTCTCTCTCTCTCTCTCTCTCTCTGTCTCTCTCTCACAAGTAAGTGAACATTAAAAAAGAAAGAAAATGTTAATCTCTGCCCTAGTGTGACCCATCCAGGTGATTCTCACTCCCTTTAAAGCTAGAGTAGTAAGGTTTAGCCTTCAAAAATACTTGATTTTCCTCCTGATTCTCACTTTGTAAATAATGGTGCAACATTGTTAGACCATAAGCTGTTGTACCCGTATGGAAGTAGAGCGCTGAAGCTGTGGGGTAAACTTTCTCTTTTCCAGACTGCTCTGTCCTTCCCAGAGCAGTGATTGATCTTGGTTGACCTGGTACCTGAAGGAAATTAAACTGAAGGAAGTTGTGAAGCCAAGATGAACTTTGCCGTGATCTCTAATCAATCGGGCAAATGGATGATTCAGGGGATTTAGTTGTGGTCATCTCTAGTTAAACCTTTGAAAACAGCTTTTGGTTTTTATAGCTTTCTGTTTGGGTGACTGGTGCCTCTTGTGGTTTCTTTATTTATTTAACAATTATAGAATATATTTCCTCTCTGTGAATTTTTAAAAATTTATTTAGGCGTATTATGTTTAATTACATCTGATGATAGAAAATACTTTCCAATTACTTAAAGGAAACTTCACATTAATAA
Source organism: Lynx rufus (assembly GCF_022079265.1). NCBI lineage: Eukaryota > Metazoa > Chordata > Mammalia > Carnivora > Felidae > Lynx > Lynx rufus. The sequence continues at coordinate 66,549,638 of NW_025814867.1, forward strand.
TAAGCTTGCCTTCAAACTGTGCCTATTGTAGAAATATTTTCTTAGCTGGTATAGTATACTATTCAGCCAGGGACCATACTAGATACAAAACTATTCTTTGATCTTTCACAGTGTTTTCTTCTTTAAAAGTAGCAAAGAGATCATGCTGTGGTTACTATCATTTTTAATCCAGAAATATCATTCTTTAATATAGCTCGATGAATCATTTATTTTTTCTTTCCTTAGGAACAGGAAAACGTAAAAATGTTACAGTTTGCCATTCTAAAAGGAATATGTTTGTGGGTTTTGGGGGGAGGTTCTTTTGCATTTAAGATATTATAAAACCTTATGAAGCCTGCCTGATTCCAGTTATACTTATGAAATAAATAAATTAATTAACTAATTAATTAATGAGTGCAAGCAGGGAAGGGGCACAGAAAGAGGGAGACACAGAATCCAAAGCAGGTTCCAGGCTCCGAGCTGTCAGCCCAGAGACCAAAGTGGGGCTCGAACTCACAAACTGCGAGATTATGACTTGAGCCAAAGTCGGGACGCTTAACCGACTAAGCCACCCAGGCGCCCCTAGAATGATATTTCTTTTTTTTTTAATTTTTTTAATGTTTATTGATTTTTGAGACAGAGAGAGACAGAGCATGAATGAGGGAGTGTCAGAGAGAGAGGGAGACACAGAATCTGAAGCAAGCTCCAGTCTCTGAGCTGTCAGCACAGAGTGGGGGCTCAAACTCACGGAGTGTGAGATCATGACCTGAGTCGCAGTAGGCCGCTTAACCGACGGAGCCACCCAGGCGCCCCTAGAATGATATTTCTAATCCATTGATTACTAACCGGTGGTTCCTCTGCCTCCTTCTGCCATTTAGACTTTGATAATATCACTCCTATTATCAGCCTCCTCAAAAATGGCCAAGTCCCCCAAGTTCACTGAATCTAAGAATACTATACTAAGGAAGTCCTGAGATAATTAGCTGAAAAATAATTCTCCATCTCTGAGCTTATAAGTCTCTCATATAAAATGACAAATTTACCTAAATTATAATTACGAATAAAAATATATGGAATATAAATAAGTATGAAGAAAGAAAAAAATTAATATGTTTTGTGCAAAGCACTCCTGAGGTACCTGGTAGCCACATGAATACTTAGTATAAAGTGCAGTTGTTCTGAGAAGAGGTCCAAAACAGATGACTTTTTTGAGCTTGTAAGAAGAGTGGGCTAGCAAATGAAATGCAGAAACTCTGATCTGGAAAAAGATACATGAGATAAACCAGAGGCAAGAGGGCCTGCAGAGGAAAATACACAAGTGCGAAAGAAAAGAGAGAAAGAAAATAAATTTACAAAAAATGGAAGACAGGTACCATGGTATAACAGATACAGTATGTTGTCTTTTTAGCAATTATAAAAGAAAGTTTTGTGGGAGGTTATGTGAGAATTTTAGTACATCAATACATTTCATTCTTCCATAGGTGCTCTAAGAGCTGTGCTTACGTCCCATTAAAAACTACTGAAATAGGTTGTCATTTGATAATTTAGAGAAACTAAATGAAACAGATACCAACAATAGGATCTGTGTTTCACATTTTTTAGACAAACCAAAAGGTGACATGATTTATAACATTTCTCTTATTTTTTTTTTCACTTCAGAGAGGAAAGTGGGTCTCTAGAGCCACGTCTGCTGCCACATAAACACTTTAAATGCATGGCAACTCTGGTCATCTCATGAAAATATATAGCTAATCCAGTCCTGGTGTCACTAAAGAGAACATGACCGTTCAGCTTTATGGTTATTCAAAAGTTATGGACAATTGCCAATTCAAATGTGGTCCATGGATTCTAACTTCAAATCTGTCATCTATCTCCCTTCCCCCAAGTTTTAATCCATCAAGTCTTTAAATTTTCTAAGTCATTATCAAGATGAGCTGGATTTGTACCAGGATTCTAGAAGGGAGCAACCCCATAGCTCATTGTTATTCCCTTGAGCTAGCCAGTCCCAGGGACCATACCTAACAGTGAATGCAAAAATAAATCAAACTCTGGGATGGCTTTAAAAGGCTTACTTTTCTTATGAGAATGAAGCTTTAACCTTGCCTAGCACATCAGGGATCTAAAGGAATACAATCTGCCATTTATTTGCATTAACCAGAAAGGCACTGTACCAACACGAAGCCTTATTTTCAGCAAACAGGATTTTGCAGAAGAGAAGGAAAAGGAAGAATTGAGATACCTATATGAAATAAATTTAACCCGATACAAGAATTCAGTTATGGCTAAAAAGTGCAAGCAATAAAGATACATGTTTTCAGAATAGTGCTTTCTTTAATAAGTGACATCCCACATAGCCTGTTAGAAGATGAGAGTATTTTAGAGGTACAGCTTCCAACTAAACAGCTGCAATACATACCCCAGCGGTAGAGGAGATAGTGGTTAGAGGAAGGAAATGAAGGTAGATCTCAGTATAGTTAAGAAAATAAATTAAAACAGTAGTTTGTGAAGCAAACTAATTAATAGTTACACACAAATTCATCAATAATGCTAATGCCTGGTAATAAGTTAATGCTGCACATTAGCTTAGTTGATATAAATGAAACCATGGGAAACATTTATTCAAGGTGTGCATTTGATTGTGATGGCCTGCTTTGCAAGTTTGACTTTATGATTAAATTGTCCACATCGCAAATATAATGTTTTCTGCTAGTTGGTTTACATCTGACAATCCTTGTAGCCAATGTCAGAATAATTTAGTTAATATCCACTATTACAAATATAAAGATTGAGCATCTTTGTTTCTTCTCACCCCCAACATATACCCACTCACAAATATTTCATAAATGTGTTTTTCTCTTTAATGGTCTTTATTGTCTGTATTCTCATATCTCTGAAGAGGATAATATAATTAAATTTGCTATTATGGTCTTGGTATTTAAGTAAGGAAATTCTGTTTTCTATTGAAATTAACTTGAGGAAATTTGTCTTTATTATAGGAATGCATAAATATAAACATTATCCAAAGAAGTAAAAATCTATATCCTAGTGTTCTGCATCATATAGACTAGATTCAAATTAGTAGCAACCCATACAGAACTAGAAGTAACAGGATTATTTTATGTATTTTTAAAACATTTTAGATACTTGGAGACACCCAAATGTCTCAGTCAGTTTATCATCTGACTCTTGATTTAAGTTCAGATCATGATCTCACGGTTCATGAGTTCGAGCCCTGTGTCGGGCTCTGCACTGATGGCACAAGGACTGTTTGGGATTTTCTCTGCCTCACTCTTTGCCCCTACTCAAAGTAAATAAATAAACTTAAAAGAAAACATTTTAGGGGCACCTGGGTGGCTCAGTCGGTTGAGCATCCGACTTCGGCTCAGGTCATGATCTAGTGGTTCTTGAGTTTGAGCCCCGCAATGGGCTCTGTGCTGACAGCTAAGAGCCTGGAGCCTGCTTCGGATTCTGTGTCTCCCTGTCTCTCTGCCCCTCCCCCACTCACACTCTGTCACTCTCTCTCAAAAATGAATAAATATAAAAAAATTTAAAAAACATTTTAGACACTTTATATTTCATCGATGTACCATTTGATTGTCTAAAAAGCAATTTACTAAGTATATCCTCAAAATAGCATAATATTCTCAAAATAGCATAAAGTTTTCCATCTTTATGAAATATATATTTATATAATACTAATATAATAGATATGTAATGTAGATATAGTATAGATTTATATAAATAGTATGTATTTCCTATATAAAATGTTTTCCATCTAAAATGTTTAAGGATTTGTATTGTAAGGACTCATTATCTCTTCCAGGGCCCTGTGGCTACAAAGTGAAGTGGCCATTTTTTAGCTGGTTGGAAGCATGTGTGGCTTGTGGTTCAAATCCCTCCATGTCACTTTGCCTTAGTTTTCCCATATGGTAATTGATGCTTACTATTATACCATTTTCCATTAAGATTTATCAGATATCCATTGGGTGTTGTTTTTGTTGGGTTCACATTTGAAGATTACACTTTCTATTAATCCCCAATAAATCTCTGTGAGAAATTCTACTTGAAGCTTTCATTATGCAGCATAATTGTCTCATGGAATAAGGCAGGTGGGATTTTAGTAATATCTGGGATTTATTCATCTGCAAGTATAATGTCCTAGGAAATTTTCTTCTCCAAGCCTCAGCTTCCTTTCTGATAAAATAAAAACTATAATAGTAACATGTACCTCGCTGGATTAGTCTAAGAAATAAATGAATGTGTAGAGAGCGCTTCGTAAATTGTGAAGTTGTGCTATATAATAGTATCATTCTACAGATTGCTATCACCAGTTTTATTTTGTGTTATAAAGAGCAAAAAAAAATTTATGTTCACATTTGAAATGGCTTATCTTAAAAATATTCATTCCTTGTTGGGTAGGATTTCTAAATGTATGGCTTCCCTATTCTCACAACAAAGTTCATGTGGACGTCACCTGCTTATCTGCTTATCTGCTGAAGGATTACTCTTGTGTCTTCTTCAGTGGACTCCTGTTCTGCTTCATTTAACTGAGATGCTTCAAAATGGGAGGAAGAGTGATGTCAGTTAAATGCAAATCAGAAAAATGTTTATATTTTCAAAGGAGTCTTCGTTCTTAGTAAATTTCCCTCTTCTTTCTGGTCACTGGACAAAACTGGCTTCCTATTTGGCACACACTTTACATTTCCATTTAGTGGTCTCTGTCATTGCAAATTTAACAAATCCACCAATTTCATCTCATACCACATTGTTCTTGCATTCCTAAAATTGACAAGGTCTTGTGGCCCTCAAGATCAATTTGTCTGTCTATCTATCTATCTATCTATCTATCTATCATCTATATACTGTTCTTTTTGCCTAAAACAATTTTTGAATATCCAGGTCCTTCTTATCCTTTGGGTCTCAGATTAGATGTCATTTCATCAGAAAGAATGTCTCTGACTACAGAATCTAAAATACATCCCCTTATTTTACACTTTTCTTTTCCTTCAATACATTGATCTCATTTTGTAATTATAGACCTTTCTATCTCCTTATTTGCTGTTGCCTCCTCCAGTTGACTGTAAACTCCATGAGAAAAGATTGCCATGACTCTTTTGTTCCTCTCCATATACCTAAAAGAGGGTCTGATTCCTAGAAGACACCCAATAAATACTTACTGATTAAATGAATAAATTAATAAAGAATAGAGCAGTGTCATTTTAAGTACATTTGTGAACATTCAGTTTGTTTAGAGACACCATCTCAGAAGATTGGATTGGATGGTTTTAATTGCTGACTGAGCATCTCCTTATGGAACTCTTGCTACAATTCAGCTCAATATGCCTTAAGCTCAGCTTATTATTTCTCTCCTTCCTATAGTTTCCACCAAAGCATCTTATCCTTATGCACTGCCTATCTCTTGTAATGATTCCATCCACCTCCTAGTTTAAGAGTAAATTTGGAGATAATGTTTAGGTCTCTCATCTTCTCACTCTGTACATCCAAGTAGATCTTCCCATCTGAAAGTCTCTCAGATTCATTCTTATTTCATGTTCATTTGTCTCTTATCTGAAAATCTGCATTATCAGGCCCATGTCCATGTCTCCTGTTCCTCTATCCTTATTTACATGTTAATATCTCCTATTAAATTATAAAAATATTAAGAGCAGGTATTCTCTTAGTTATTGTAGTTGCAAACATAGTGACATACACATGGTCAATTCCTACTTAGTTCACTTCGTTATCCTAAGATTCAGTAATTTACACATGTCTTTGTAAAACCAAGTTATAATTTCTAATAATTATGACTTATATTGGTAAAGTTACTTTAAAAAATATCTTCAAATCCTTTGTCTCATAATTTAGCTCTAATTTGGTAATCATTCAAATATCATCGTTACAAAACCTGTAAAGCCTGATTCTTCCCTCTCTTTCAGGCAATCTGCCCTGAGGGTATAAACAATAGTATCTATTATTTATTCTTTAGGACTCCCTTGTTATACCCTATTAAACATCTATAAATATATAAATATTCTTCTTCTGTGTTTATAGGGAAAATGAATTGCTTCCCTGCTCAACATTCCTTGGCCCGATGCAAAAAAAAAAAAAAAAAAAAAAAAGAGTTGAGCATATATTTTCAGCTAATAAAGGGAAACTTGGTAAGCCAGTCACAAAGCCTATAACTTAAAATCTCAGCAGTTTTGGGGACTTGATGAGCAATAGTCCTTCCTTTTGAAAAGTAATCAGAGTGGAAATTCAGGGCTGAGTTTGATCAAAGATTGGCATCCAACACCTAGCCATTTCTCTCTGCCCCAGAAAAGGGCAAAGAGAGTTAATCAGGCACACAGCCATTGTATCATATGTTCTGGACACCTTCTCTGGGTCACGTGTGTATTTATAACCAGATAGGCCCTTCTTGCCTCAGCACCCTTGTCAGGGTGTTTCTTCCCAGTCACCATGGCAGACGTAAGAAAATGTATAAGGCTCACTTGACAGGGTCTGAAAATGGACAAATAGATCCTGAACCTGATGAGAAAGTTTCAAAAGTAAAAGTTATAAAGGTGCTCTGTCAAAAATAAATTACATGGGTATGGAGCTCGATTAAGGTTAAGAAGAAAAACCTAAGTTTAGTAACAAACAGGTAGTCAATGAAAATCAAATAAGGGCAGTCCTCACCCATCTTATAGATTACTTTCCTGGAAAGTCACTAGCAATTGCAATGATCAATGCAAAAGCAGACTGTATACACATGATAGGGGAGTCACTGTCTTATATAAGAGTCTACACACACACACACACACACACACGCACGCGCACACACATAGTTACCATAATTCTTAGTAAACTTCATATGAAACATTATATATGTTGTATATATATGTTTTATAGACACTACCATAAGCACCAAATCCAAGGAGTGAGTTTTCAAGCATTTTTAGCAGTAGAATAGTTTTTTCATATGCCAGTTTTAGTGGACCTTGAATGTATAAAATAGATAAAAATAGAATGACTGTGATTAAAACAGTTACGGAAAAGAATTGGGAACCCCACACACTTGGTCTTTCCCCCATCTCCCATCATGGCCCCCGAATGGTCTTTCATGCAACTTGGTCTGATTTAATCAATGACAGGTAATATCGCTGATATACTTTAATAGTGTAAAACTTTCTAAAACACACTTAATGTAACCTAGGAAATATTATTTCATAGAGCATTAATTATCTGTATATTTCTTACCTTATTTTTGCAGCAACAAATCAGAGATGAAATAAATATTTTCACAAAAACTATTGAGTTCAGGAAGGGTTTGAGGAAAATTTGGCACACGTTTTGAAGAAAACGAGGCTCGTAGTGACTTTATTGTCATAAATTTTCCTAGGAGGACATGGGCATTAAAAATTAAGTGGTTCCTCCGCATTTGACATTATAATTCCATCACCTGGAACTTGGATAGCAAACATATCAATCTATGTACTGTTCATCATAAGGGTCACAAAGAATATCACAAATGTTATGACAGATTTCAGTACATTCACAATAACTTTAGATTAGAATAGTCTCAAATTAGAAAACCAAAGAAGACTAAATCATACAAGTAGGGAATCCTATTTTTTTACAAGTTTCTCAGTGTATTTAGCTCTATTAATTTGTAAATACCTAAGGGTGCAGTTCTTTGGAAATTTTGTAAAGTGAACTTCTATTAATATTTAAAGGTCTAAATGGCAAAGCTGGTCACACACACTCTAGAGGGTGGTCAGAATTCATTCTCATCACCTCCACTCCCACAGAGAAAGAATGAAATGAGTGGTTTTCTGGGGTCCCCAGTGAACCACAAATACTTGAAGGCAGAAACCATGTAATATTGTTACTGTAGCCATTTTGCACAACACCTGGTTCATTGGGGGCTCTCAATTTTACATTAATATAGAAACATTTCTTTTATGAATGGGTAAACTCAAATTGTGCCAACAAATAGCACTCCTCATAAATAAGCCTCTCAATAAAATTTTTGTAACCAAGTGACGGCAGTCTTTTATGCACCTCCTTTAAATGATACTGCACCCTCAAATACTGATGGCAGAACGGGTATATGGATGGTACAGTTCCCCCAGTCTGTGCTAAGAACCACTCCTGAGAAAGTCATTTCTTCTATCATTAATACCTCTTACAATCACACTCATTTATCCAGATTTACTTTTTTTCTTTTACAATCCAGATGACAACCAACTCATCTGATAGACTAATACATAATGATTAATAAGTAGGTGTTAATAGCAACAGAATAGCTTAATACCTAGGTCTCTTTCATTCTTAGAATACATGCATTTAAAAGTACCTGTAAGGGGGCTCCTGTGTGACTTAGTCAGTTAAGCACAGGACTCTTGATTTCTGCTTAGGTCATGATCCCAGGGTCATTGCACCAAGCCCTGTGGCTTGGTGGAGCCTGCTTAAGATTCTTTCTCTCCGTCTTCCTCTGCTCCTCTACCCTGCTCACACACTCTTTCTCTCTCTAAAATAAAATAAAATAAAATAAAATAAAATAAAATAAAATAAAATAAAAATCACCTGTAAGGCTTAATCAAGAGTAATCCTACCTGGAATGTTAGAGACCATGGAAAACAATAGCAAGAGATTATGACTATATGTCTACTTTACAAAAATAGATACGAGGTCAGTTTGAAAGTGGATAAATTATAAATGTAGAAACTTCTAGGTAGAAACCTAGACTATGAAAAATGAACACTTGACTAAGACAGGGTTTCTAGTAATACTTTATGACTTTTTGAATAACAGAATTTATAACAATGGAAAACCACCTGATCTTCTGTATATTATTTACGTTTTTGTTAGGAGTGATCATTTTTGAGAAAACTTATTGAACTCTATTATTTTGGTGGGCACTCTCAACATTCTTCTTAATTAATATTTGTTTGAATTTTTAAAAAGTGTAACTGTATTTCTAGAAACCTCAATGACAGTGGTATTTAAAAACTCTGAGACTTTCATAAGTGACCTTAAAAAGCAAATCGCATCTTTTTGGAAGTAATAACCTGGAGTGAATTAAGTAAGTAAATAATTAAATTGTGCACGTGTGTGTGTATGTGTGTGTAATTTTTGAACCAATGGCTTTGCCACCACATATTTTAAGGGATTCCATTTCTCCACTCTGGGAATGATTTGAGGGTTAATGAGACAGTGGGTCTATGAGCCCCACTGTAGAAAGATGCTAGCTTCATATAAATGATTATAATTATCCAATTTTCTCAATGTTTTCTTAATAAGCAGATGGGAAATTTCCATTCATGGCAAGGAATTTCAAAGGCTTAATCATTTCATTTTTGTAACTATTCAGAATTTCAAGTCTAGCTCTGCTTAGAACTCAAAGCACTTTTAGAAATCATTCATATTTATTCCTCAGAGCAAAAATCAGTGAATGGATGTGAATCACTTTGGATGGTCTCCGCACCAAACACCAAAGTGAAAACTTGGCAGTTGTTCAATTTACTTGATCAGTGTAGATTGTCAAGTAGAATATTCATTGCCCAAATGGGAGCTTTTAAAAATGTTTGGATTTGGATCTGCAAAGAATTGGTTTTATGTATTAATACAAAGTTCGTGAGTCATTTCTATCAAGTCTGTGTTAAAAACAGATAATTCTGCCAGTCACTCACTCAACCTTTTGAATAGTCAATCATTAAATCCCAAATTATTTCAACTGATATGAATATAGGGCACAATTATGTAGTGTTTTGGAGTCAGTGTATCCAGCTGTGAAGAAAAACATAGTATACAATGGAGAAAATCTTTGCTCTGAGAATACAAAGAAAGCAGTTACAAAGAGTCACTGAAATAACTCATGGAGTTTCATGGAAAGATCAAGTGCTGATGGAAGTGGTCAGGGATGGCACAGCTCTAATTAGCGACAAGGACACCCACTTATTATCACTCCACACCAGTTTGCCCTAATAAGGTGGTGAGTCATTGTCAGTGGGTGAGTGGTGCAGTTACCTGCAAAACTGCCCACCATTTAAAGTAGCTCTAAGCATGTGTCTGAATTAGCTGTTTTATCTGTCTCTCCTCCAAGTACTTTCTCTGCAGCATATCACTGAAGGGGTATTAACATTCATCTGATAAAATCAAAGCATTTCCCCATAAATGTTGGACCAAAGCAAACACATTCGCAGGAAAAATAAAAAGGGAATTTAAATACAAATCGCCTTCATAATGTTGCTAATTTGTTGCTACTTGCAGTAAAGCTCTTAATGAGATTATCTAGGATTGAGCCCTGTTTCCATTGAGAGTTTCATTAACCTCCCCAAACATTTTTCCTTCATTTATGGCTATGTACTTAGTATGTTTGATTATCTATATTTCACATCTTGTAATTCAGTTTCTGCAAATCTGCAAAATTTGTTTTTATAATAAAATGAGAAAACTCAGAGTAATTATGTGCATGATAAAAATTTTCTTTATGTACTATACTTACGTCCATGACCATTTGTCTCTATACCCACCTAGCAGATTATTTGGTGAAGGTAAAAGGAAGAGCAGTAGCAAACATTTTTATCAAATTCAGGGAACGTGCTACCTCAAATGCTTTTTCAAGTATGGTAGACAATAAGAAAATACGTAAACGTTGGATGTCTGGTAGTCTCTGCTTTCTGCAATCCTATTCAGCAGTGATACACTATTTAAATAGAGTACAGAATAGTATTTCTCAGACTTTCCTGTGTATCCAGATCACCTGAGCATCTTATTAAAATTCAGATTCTGATTTAGTCAGTCCAGTGTGACGCCTGAGTCTCTGCATTTCTAACCAAATCCCACAAAGGCTGTTGGTCCATAAATCAATCGTACTCTGAGTAGCAAAAGTATAGTATATTAAACTATTAATAGGTAGAATCACATCTAGTTTAAAGAACTGGACATAAAGCAAATGAGTATTATAACCAAGACCCAAAAATTGAGTAACCCCCCCAAATACATGTTATTAGAAAATTCAATAGGAGCCTACTTATGCATATATCAGAAATTTTAGCTTTGTTAACATAAATAAGACCTCTTTACATGAATGAAAATGCCACAGAGTGAAAGTACCAACTAAGTCCGGTTCCCTGCTCTGAAATTCTGATAGTCGTATGAAAGATAAATTGCTTTATTAAAACTGGACATTTCTATTAACACCGGAAGCAGTCCTTACAAACAACTATATAAATCAAAAAGTGATGTCCAAAGGAAAACAGTAGGAGTTATGAAGCAGACATTTTATCCCAGCTCTGCCATGGAAACAGCTTTCTTTATCTATAAATTGAAGATGATAAACATCTGGCTCAAATCTCATAAATATGTAGTGAGATGTGAATATGGTCATTCACATGTGTGCATTTGGAAATAACTTATAACTTATACCTAATACACGTTTTAAATTGTAGATATTATTTTCTGCTGTAGACAACAGACCATGATATAGGCCATGCTAGAGCATATGCTAATTTGTAGTGTTTAAGTTTGTTTATAATCTCCAGGTTTTAATATATGTGAAGGAAAGGGTGGTCATTTTTATTTGGTAGTGTACTTTTTTTAAATGCCCTGATTTCACCTGAAAAAAATATGCTTAGAGTTTCCTTAACCTCAGATTTCATTCATTCATTCATTCATTCATTCAGATTGTTTCTTTCAGTTTATTGAGAAATAATTGACATGTGGCACTGTAAAAGTTTAAGGTGCACAGCATAATAACTTGACATATATATTTTGAAGTGATTACCATGGTAAGTTTAGTTAACATCCATCATCTCATATAGAAAGAAAAAAATATGTTTTCTTTATGATGAGAACTTTAAGAATTTACTCTCCTAGCAACTTTCAAATATATCATACAGCATTGCTAACTATAGTCATCATGTTGTAACTTACAGCCCAGTATTTATTTATTGGAAATGTGTACCTTTGACCACCTTCACCCAATTTCTCCTCACATTCCCACCCTGGTAATCACAAATCTGATTTCCCTCTCTCTCGCGCACGCACAGATTCTACATACATATAAATTAGGTCATACAACATTTGTCTTTCTCTGACTTTCACTTACCATGATACTCTTAAGGTCCATCCATGTTGTTACAAATGGCAGAATTCCCTTCTTTTTTATGACTGGATAGTATTCCATTGTGTATATATACCACCTCTGCTTTATCCGTTTTTCTGTCAATGGACATGTAGGCTGTTTGCATATCTTGTTGTTGTTGTTTTTAACTTTTTTTTAATTTTTTTAAGTTTATTTATTTTTAACAGGGACAGAGAGCAAGCACGAGCTGGGGAGGGGCAGAGAGAGAGAGGGAGACACAGACTCCGAAGCAGGCTCCAGGCTCCAAGCTGTCAGCACAGAGCCCGATGCGGGGCTCGAACTCACAAACCGTGAGATCATGACCTGGGCTGAAGTCGGATGCTTAACCGACTGAGCCACCCAGGCGCCCCAATTTTTTAAATGTCTTATTCATTTTTGAGAGACAGAGAGAGACAGAGTGTGAGCAGGGAGGCAGAGAGAGAGAGGGAGACACAGAATCTGAAGCAGGCTGTAGGCTCTTAGCTGTCAGCGCAGAGCCTGATGCAGCACTCGAACTCAGAACCATGAGATCATGACCTGAGCTAAAGTTGGATGTTTAACCAACTGAGCCACCCAGGTGCCCCATGTCTTGTTTATTTTAAATAATGCTGCAATGAATATGGCCATATATCTTCGAAATAGCAAGTTTGTTTCATATATACATATGAATATAGATATATGTATATATATGAATATATGTGTGTATATATACATGAATGTTTATATATATGTGTGTGTGTGTGTGTATATATATATATATATATATGAGTATGAGTATGTATACATACACACACAGAATTGACATCACTGGATGTATATTTGTTCTCCTTTCATTTAATTTTTTTGGGAACCTCCATAACGTTTTGCTTAGTGATTGCCACTTTATAATCCACTCCTGCCCACCAACAGTACCGAAGGGAGCTTTTTGCTCCACGTTATCACCAGCATTAGTTATCTCTTGACTTTTTGAAATTAGCCATTCTAACAGGCATGAAGTGATGTCTCATTGTAGTTTTGATCTGCATTTCCCTAATGACCTGCTGACTAGTGACTTGGAACACCTTTTCATGTACCTGTTGGCTGTCTGAATATCTTTGGGGAAAGTGTAAATTCAGGTCCTCTGCCCACTTTTATGGGATTATTTATTTATTTATTTACTTATTTATGTTTTGCTACTGAATTTATGAGTTCATCATATATTTTGGTTATTAATCTCTTATCAGATATATGACTTGCAAATATTTTCACCTATTTTTAGTTTGCCTTTTTATTCTGCTCGTGGTTTCTTTTGTTGTACAGAAGATTGTTAGTTTGATGTAGCCCCACTTACTTATTTTTTTATTCCATTGCTTCTGTTCTAGATGTCATAACCAAAAAAAAACTATTTCCAGGACAAAAAGAATTTTTCTATGTTTTCTTCTGGGAGTTTTATTGTTTTCAATCTTACTTTTAAGTCTTTAATCCATTTCCAGTTAATTTTTGTGTGTGGTGTATAAGACAGAGCTTTACTTTCATCCATTAAATATGAATATCCAATCTTTCCAACACCAGTTATTGAAGAGAGTGTCTGTCTTTGTTTCATTGAGTATTCTTGGCTCCTTGGCAAATATATGTTGATCATATATCCTGGGGTTTATTTCTGGACTCTTAATTCTGTTTCATTGGTCTGTGTGTCTGGTTTTGTTTTTGTTTTTTGTTTTTCGTTTTTGTTTTTGTTTTTGCCAATTGTATACTGTTTTGATTACTCTAGCTTTATAATACAGCTTGAAATTAAGAAATGGATACCTTCCTGCCCCCGCCACCATTTTCTTTTCCCTCAGGATTGCTTTGGCTATTTGGGGTCTTTTGTGGTTCCATAAAAATTTTAGAATTATTTTTCTACTTCTGTAAAAAATGCCATTGACTCTTCATAGGAATTGCATCTATAGATGGTTTTGGGTAGTATGGCATGTTTTACACAATTAATTATTCCAATCCATGAACATTGCATATTTTTCTATTCGTTTCTTCTATTTCTTTCATCAGTGTCTTACAGTTTTTAATGTAGTGATCTTTCACCTCCTCTGTTAAATTTACTCCTACTTTATTGTTTTTGATGCTGTTGTAAATGGGATAATTTCTTTTACTTCTTTTTCTTTACGCTTCTGTTCTTACACTTCTGTTGTTAGCGTATAGAAGTGCTACTGATTTTTTAAATTTAAATTTCTGGGGTGCCTGGGTGGCGCAGTCGGTTAAGCGTCCGACTTCAGCCAGGTCACGATCTCACGGTCCGTGAGTTCGAGCCCCGCATCAGGCTCTGGGCTGATGGCTCAGAGCCTGGAGCCTGTTTCAGATTCTGTGTCTCCCTCTCTCTCTGCCCCTCCCCCGTTCATGCTCTGTCTCTCTCTGTCCCAAAAATAAGTAAACGTTGAAAAAAAAATTTAAATTTCTTTCTTATTTTTCTAAATTAACTTATTTTATTTTTTATTATCATTCTTTTTTGCTTAAAGCAATAGAAATTTATTATCTCACAGCTCTGGAGACTTAGAACTTGGTTATATCTTTTAGAGGGCAAAATTCAGCCAATAACAGCTCCTGATAAAGAACAATTACTCTACCTTACCTTGCATTCCAACCTCTCCCTTCCCTGGCTCTTAGATCATATTACAAGTGGAATCATAGGTAGTAAAGGTCATTATAAAAATTTTAATTTAAATATTACCTGTTAAATACTGTCCCTTACACCGTATATATCAATAGCTATAACCCAGTTAGAACCTCTTATCCTCACCAAAATTTTTAGAAACATTTCTTTATGTTCATCCGTCTCTACTTCAGCACCTCCAATTCTGTCATCATTTCTGCCGACTAAACATTTTTCTCAAACATTGTGCCAAAACCACTCTTGTCGAGGTTGCTAATATGTTGCACTATGTAAAAAAAATCAATTGTTATCTTTAAAACAACTTACATATTTTTAAACTCTCCAACTACTTTTTTTACTTGAATGAATAGGACATAAGAAGTGCTACTGATTTTTTAATGTTACTTTGATATTTTGCAACTTCACTGAATTTGTTGATTAGATCTAACATCAGATTCCATTTAAATGTGTGGTAACATTATTAGCTCTTATTAAAGGTTATATTTAACATACTACTGTTAAGCTTTGTTCCCCTGACGGAATCATCTTCCAAAAGTGCATAGCTAATCCTGTCTCTCAGTTTAAGTCCTGCAGTGGCTCTGCTTCACAACGTTGTTGAATAAAGTCATAACCTCTTTAGCGTAGCATACAAGGTTCCTTAGGATCTGGCCTCACCTGATTTACAGTCCAACTTCTTTACTCTCACATCCTGGATTCCAGTCATACTGAATTCTAAGAGTGGTTCCCCCATCAAACCACCAGGCCTTTACTGAGGCTGTAGTTTATATCTGAAAGTCACTTTGTGTTCTTTCTCCAGAATCTCCCAATTTCAGTTCAGAGGTCATCTCCTGCCAAAAGCTTTGTAAAATCCTTCTAAAGGGTAAGAAAGATGCCCCTTCTGGATGGAGCAACCATTGTCCTGGTTGACTAGGAAACCTAACTATGTCTGTTTTCTCAGCATTCCATTTGGGTAGCACCCCCTTTGCTTGGCAATATAGTGATTTCTGGGTTTGGGTAATATATTACAAGGCTATCACACTTCTACAGATTGTGTATAAGTGCACTTACTTGTGCAGCAAGTAAGAGGTCAAGAGCATGACTATTTTGAAGCCAACCAGGTCTGATTTCAAACCCCACTTTCACCTTCTATCAACTATAGGATATGAACGCAGGTATTGACTAAGCTCTGTTTGGCCTTGATTTCCTTATCTATAAAATTGGAACAATGATAGCTTACTTCTAATGGTTTGTGAATTTAAATT
Source organism: Lynx rufus (assembly GCF_022079265.1). NCBI lineage: Eukaryota > Metazoa > Chordata > Mammalia > Carnivora > Felidae > Lynx > Lynx rufus. The sequence continues at coordinate 66,565,608 of NW_025814867.1, forward strand.
CAATTATGCATATAAAATTCACAGTTTAGTTCTTGTGCATTGTAGGCTTTCAATAAATTACAGCCTTTTTTGTAAAGTTAATAATGGCCCTGTGTAGTAATTACATGTTACTTCCTTCACTGGACTATGAACTTCTTTTTTTTAAGTTTTTATTATTGATTTTGAGAGAGAGGCTGTGAGTGGAGGAAGGGTAGAGAGAGAGGAGAGAGAATATCAAACAGGCTCTGCACTGTCAGCACAGAGCCCGACATGGGTTTCAATCCCATGAACCATGAGATCATGACGTGACCTGAGCCAAAATCAAGAGACAGATGCTTAACCAACTGAGCCTCCTAGGTGCCCCTGGACTATGAACTTTTTTTTTTCATTTATTTAATAAAAATATTTTCCTTACTTTCATTTAAGCAAAATTACAAAATATGTTTTACGAACAATTTTTCACATAATTTTTGCTCTTTTGACATTGATAAATTAGATAAGCTTTCTTGAATCATTATAGTTGTGAGATTTATTTTTATCAATCAAACCTTGCCCTGCTGAGGCAATAGCAATTGGTATTAAAATTATTTTTTAAGTTTATTTATTTTTTATGACTATAATTTGTTGTCAAATTGGTTTGCATACAACACCCAGTGCACATCCCAACAAGTGCCCTCCTCAATACCCATCACCCATTTTCCCTCTCCCCCCCACCCCCATCCACCCTCAGTTTGTTCTCTGTATTTAAGTCTCTTGAGATTTGCCTCCCTCACTCTCTGCTTGTAACTATTTTTTCCCCTTCCCTTCCCCCATGGCCTTCTGTTAAGTTTCTTGAGATCCACATATGAGTGAAAACATATGGTATCTGTCCTCTGACTGACTTATTTCACTCAGCATAATACCTTCCAATTCCATCCACATTGCTGCAAATGGCATGATTTCATTCTTTTTCATTTCCAAGTAGTATTCCATTGTATAAATATACCACATCTTTTTTATCCATTCATCAGTTGATGGACATTTAGGCTCTTTCCATAATTTAGCTATTGTTGAGAGCACTGCTATAAACACTGGGGTACATGTGCCCCTATACATCAGCACTCCTGTATCCCTTGGGTAAATTCCTAGTAGTGCTATTCCTGGGTCATAGTGTAGTTCTATTTTTAATTTTTTTGAGGAATCTCTGTACTGTTTTCCAGAGAGCCTGCACCAGTTTGCATTCCCAGCAACAGTGCAAGAGGGTTCCCATTTCTCCACATCCTTGCCAGCATCTGTAGTTTCCTGATTTGCTCATTTTAGCCACTCTGACCGGTGTGAGGTGGTATCTCAGTGTGGTTTTGATTTTTATTTCCTTGATGATGAGTGACGTTGAGCATCTTTTCATGTATCTGTTGGCCATCTGGATGTCTTCTTTGGAAGAGTGTCTATTCATTGGACTGTGAACTTCTTAAAGACAGATTTGTGTTTGTGTTTTATCCATTTTTTCCTTGAGACCTAGCACAGTTGCTGCCACATTATAGATTTATAATTAATGTTTATGAAATGGAAAAATGACTAAAAGAATGATTGGCTCACTGAATGAATGAATGAATGAATGAGTGAATGAATGAAGTAGATTACCTGCCCTCCAGGGAAGAAAAGTGCTTTTACAGAAGCCATAGTACACGTCAGAAGTGCTCTAAGAAATAAAAGATAATGTAAGTAGTGAAGAAATTGCACTTGTGTCCACTGGGGTGATTAAGGAGTATTCACAGAGAGAATGGTACTTGAATAAACTTCAACATGTAGAAAGATGTGAGAAGAAATGGCATTTTAGACAGAGGCCCTGAGCACCATTATTTTCATTGTACAATAAAAATCTTAGTAAATAACATGTACTATAACTTTGAAAAACGAAGAGTATTTTTAAATCAATGCAAAAGTTCAGACTTTCTACCCTCTGAAGGCGTTTATGGTTGCCATTCTTTTCAATGACAGAGGTGTTGCTAGCTGTGATTTCTCCTATGTCAATATGAAATTTTTAAAAAAATCACAAAAGTCAGGCTCTTTTCCTCTTGGTTTTACTGTTGAATGTTCATGTGTTTGAGTGGTGGGGGTAAGTGAAATGTTCATCCCCCCACCCTTTGCTTTTTAATATGATAATCAGCTCCTAAAACCACAGTAGAAATTAATAAAGATCTTTGTTCTAAAATTAGAAGGATCTATTTGCTTTGACAAGTTCTAACTGTTTATAGTGTCAGATTATTTTCAAAATATTACACATGTGGAAAAGGGGTAGAATTAGTTTTGAGTAAAATTATGGCTTGTCGGCAGATAACACAATCAACCTTTCAAAAGCAAACACCTCTTTCCAAGTAGTATAGTTGTTAGGAAATGAAAGCCTTATTCAAATGCTAAATAAGAAAAATGAGGATAGGAATAGAAACTCCTCTAAAGAAAAAAATAAAGACCAGCATTTTAGGCCTGGTTTTTAAAGAGATCCCCACTTGCAGGTGCTACCCAGTTGTTGATTGGTTGATTGGGTGGCCTTGGTGGTGTTGACAGCCCATCAGAGTGGGGCATTCCAGCTAATGGACAGCTAATATCATGATTGAATGGTGCCTGATCTATTTAAGGATGGAAAATCAATAGTCTATTAGATTCACCGTATTTGCCTTCATCGTCACGGCTGCACTAATTAAGCACCGCCTTAAGATGAAGAGGAGCCTGGAGAATTGAACTGGTAATGAGATTCAGGCTTGAAGTAAATGAAGCAACTTCACCATAAGGCACACTGACAGACAATTAAACCTCTTTATCAATGCAGCTTTCATCCAGAAATAAAATCTCATATGGCAGCTATAAAATAAATGGGGGACTGAGAAGAACTGTAAATCTTTTTCGCAGCTTGCTGTTGTACTTATAATTTCAACATTGTTTTGACATTTGGTTTATTTGCATTAGAAGTTAGTCATAGTGAGTAACATTTCATTTTTCTACATAGAAATTCCTAGTGTGTCACTTTGTTGAAATGTTTCAAGAAAGGTTTTGATTAAGCATAAAACTGGTTAGAGATAAAAAGCAATTTCCTCAAAAATTTTTGGACTTGAGAGGGAATGTTCTATAGAGTAATAATTGCTATTAACATTTTTAAAATGCTTTCAAAAATATTTCAAAGTAGTTAATTTTACAGATAAAGGCTCATTCCTGCTTATCCAAATACCACCTTTTCTTCAAATTAAGAATTTACTGTTGGAAAGGACTATCACAAATAGCCAGATAATCTTCTCATCTTACTATTTGGAACTGGAGAAGATATTATTTTAAAATACAATGACGGAAGTTGACAATTAAATGCTCTGGTGAAGAGGTAATTATCAAATATGTTATTAGAATACAGTCAAATAATATAACCTATCTGCATTTTATAAGAAAACATGCCTTTGAAAATAGGCTTTTTGTTATGCTACAGTATATAAGTGGTATTGTGAACTGCTGTACATAACATAAAAGATACTATTACCTATTAGAATCACACCTAAATCCCCCACTACCAATGTTCTGGAATATAGTTTATACTATATGGCATAGCTGTACATTTATTTACCTGTCAAATTCTATACACATGTTCTACGATTTTGAGGGGAAATGGCCAGAATATAACATCTTTTTTTTTTCATTTCCCATGATAACTAATGCTATGTACTTCACACAACTGATATTTATTATTTTGTTGTTCCTGCATGTAGGTTATTGGTAACATTTCCTAGTTTATGTTTTGAGTAAAGGCAGAAACATAAGAACACCTGGCTGTTTCTTCTCATCTTGTAGAGTGATGATATTTCACTTTATCTTTTGTTTACACATATATTTAATACAATTTTCCATTTCATAGTCTTTCACAATAGGTTCTCATTTCTTCTTTCAGCATTACATATCATCTTTTTTTAGCCTGTATTTCGTTATTTCTTCTATAGCGGTTTGGTTATTTCTCCTTCTATCCCTGTTCTATGGTTTGATTATTTGAGCTTTAAAAATATTATAGTAATACTTCAATCAAACTGGCTGTATAAATTTTAGGAATGTTATAATAATATTTCATTCAAAGCTATTTTACTCAGCTTTTACTGAGCACTTACTAGATACATTGCACTGGGGTATATTTGTAGAGAGATACAGATATGTGTAGTTATTCATTCATTTAATCAAAAAATATCTATGGAACATTTCGATGTGAGTACTCTGCATGTACCTAATACCAGGGAGGATACTAGAAATTCAAAGATAATCTTACTAGGCCTAGATTGTGTCTTTGAGTATTTGTAATATTTATTTTAAAAATTCAATATCTTTGGCCAGCTAATCTTTGACAAAGCAGGAAAGAATATCCAGTGGAAAAAAGATAGTTCTGTAACAAATGGTGCTGGGAGAACTGGACAGCAACATGCAAAAGAATGAAACTAGACCACTTTCTTACACCATTCACAAAAATAAAGTCAAAATGGATGAAGGACCTGAATGTGAGACAGGAAACCATCAAAACCCTAGAGGAGAAAGCAGGAAAAGACCTCTCTGACCTCAGCTGTAGCAATTTCTTACTTGACACATCTCCAAAGGCAAGGGAATTAAAAGCAAAAATGAACTATTGGGACATAATGAAGATAAAAAAAAAAAAAAAACTTCTGCACTGCAAAGGAAACAATCAACAAAACTAAAAGGCAACCGATGGAATGGGAAAAGATACTTGAAAATGATGTATCAGACAAAGGGCTAGTATCCAAAATCTATAAGGAACTCACCAAACTCCACACCCGAAAAACAAATAATCCAGTGAAGAAATGGGCAGAAGACACGAATAGACACTTTTCTAAAGAAGACATCCAGATGGCCAACAGGCACATGAAAGATGCTCAATGTCGCTCCTCATCAGGGAAATACAAATCAAAACCACACTCAGATATCACCTCACGCCAGAGTGGCCAAAATGAACAAATCAGGAGACTATAGATGCTGGAGAGGATGTGGAGAAATGGGAACACTCTTGCACTGTTGTGGGAATGCAAATTGGTACAGCCTCTCTGGAAAACAGTGTGGAGGTTCCTCAAAAAATTAAAAATAGAACTACACTATGACCCAGCAATAGCACTACTAGGAATTTACCCAAGGGATACAGGAGTGCTGATGCATAGGGGCACTTGTACCCCAATGTTTATAAGAACACATTCAACAATAGCCAAATTATGGAAAGAGCCTAAATGTCCATCAACTGATGAATGGATAAAGAAGTTGTGGTTTATATATACAATGGAATACTACTTGGCAATGAGAAAGAATGAAATCTGGCCTTTTGTAGCAATGTGGATGGAACTGGAGAGTATTATGCTGAGTGAAATAAGTCAGTCAGAGAAGGACGGATACCATATATTTTCACTCATATGTGGATCCTGAAAAACTCAACAGAAGACCAGGGGGGAGGAGAAGGGGGAAAAAAAGTTACAGAGAGGGAAGGAGGCAAACCATAAGAGACTCTTAAATACAGAGAACAAACTGAGGGTTGATGGGGGGTGGGGGGGAAGGGAAAGTGGGTGATGGGCATTGAGGAGGGCACCTGTTGTGATGAGCGCTGGGTGTTGTATGGAAACCAATTTGACCATAAATTTCATATTAAAAAAATAAAGAAATAAAAATAAAAATAAAAATTCAATATATAACATGACATATAGCTCAAGCTAGACACACAAAAATTAGGTATAATATAAATAAAAATAATAAAATAATAAATATATATCTTGTGGGCTGTAATGCACATAAAAAGTTGCAGTTCTTTGTTTGGTTTTGTTTTTATTGTAACTACGATTAAAAAGGGCTTCAGGGAGGAGTACAATCTTGCAAATGAATAGGATTTTTGTAAGTGATGAAGAAGTGGAGAGATATGCTCATATTTGTGAAGATATACAAATCAGCAGAGTTAAAGGTAATAGTTTATTTTGGCAGGATCATAGGTTGTGTTAAATGAGTAGCATGAAATTAGGGTTAGATCATATAGGGTATAAAGTGCCATGATGAGGAGTTCAGAAATTATTCTGGAGCCAGTGTGGATCTACTAAAGATTTCTTCTGATCAGGAAATTACATGACTTGAAATGAGTTTATAGGGTATGGCTTGTGGCAAGAGTGGGCAATAATGAACAACATATGTGCCTTCATATTGTAACCAGCAGCAAGAAAGGAAAAGAATGCAGATTCACAGATTTTGGTGAGGAGGCTACAGCATAAGTATGAGTAAAAAAATAACATACAATTATGTTTTGGAAAGTAGGGTAGAGCTGAGAAAAAGGAGAGACCAAAAAGTAGGTTAGAAAGTCTAATTTCTAAGACTTAAGTTTTGACTCATGTGGAAGGTGCCAGAGGGGGAGGAATTGAAACTGAGTTTCTAGCTTGATTGTTTTGATTAAAGGATTTTGCTGTTCACTTAAATCAGTGACACCAGGTCATTTTCATTTTGGGTAAGTGTCTTCACCATATTGAGGAGATTGTTTTTGTTTTGTTTTGTTTTGTTTTGTTTTGTTTTGTTTTGTTTTTCCCTCGGAAATATATAACTCTCTGGCTTCTGTTGTTCCCACCTTTTTAATTTTCACCTGGTGAGTTCCTGCCACTTCTCCAATAAAAAAATAACAGTACAGAAGACACTAGGGACCCCATGAAAATGTATATTATCAGTGATGTTGGTTTTGGAGCATTGTATGAATGGGTACAGTATCCCATGGCCACAAAATGTGTCTGGGGCACATTGGTAATCTGCTGAAGAAGGTAGATTAGTCTTTACCTGGGATCTTGAATCCCTGAAATTAATGCATTAACTGCCATTTATTGGGAATTATATTGGACCTGACCTAGTGATGAGATCTTTACATAAAATATCTCATTCATCTGTTGATGGACACTTTGGTTGCTTCCATATCTTGGCTATTGTAAATAATGCTGCAATGAGAAACACAAATACCATATTATTTCTCTCATATGTGGAATCTAAAAGACTAAACAAATGAATAAACAAACAAAAAGCAGAACAGACCTATAAATACAAAGAACAAACCGACAGTTGCCACAGGGAAGGGGGGTAGGGGGATGGACAAAATGGGTGAAGGGGAGTGGGCAATACAGGCTTCCAGTCATGGAATAAATAAATCACGGGAATGAAAGGCACAGCATAGGGAATGTAGTCAATGGTACCATTATAGCTTTGTGTGATGACAGGTGGTGACTACATGTGCGTTGAGCATAAGGTAACACATAGAGGAGTTTAATCACTATGTTGTACAACTGAAACTAATGTAACATTGTGTGTCCACTATACTCAAATAAAATGATTTTTAAAAACCCAGATATATACAAGGCACCCGCGCACATACACACATACAAATATCTCATTCAATCCTTGATAAGAATCATTAATCTTCTTTTACAGATGAGTAAAAGGAAGTTCAAAAAGTTTAAACCATCTGGCCAAACTCTTACAACTAGAGTCGTGGAAGAACAATTTTAACTGATGTTCAAATCTAAACCTAGTGTAAAGTTTGTAAACTGCCCTGATATCTTTTTGAGATTAAGGAGCTCTCTCATATATGCTTTTTTTCATCAAGAATTTAGTAGTGTTCTTTGTATGTAGTATTTTCTCAAAAATTCAAGATTGGTTACATTTTTCCATTATAAATTAAAGCTAACATTTTTCTACCTTATCTTTTCTCTTAATATTCCTGGATCCAGAGCAAATGTACAAAAATCTTCCAGCCATCCATGCTCAGGTTTACTCAACAAAATATTCTTGTCTTTCATAAGGATTTTGAGAATTATTTTACTGCACTTCACTTACTCAAAGAAATTAATAGCCATGATTTCTGGAACACCATATTTCTTAATGAAACTTTCTTAATTTTACTTGAGATAATTGTAGATGCACATACAGTTGTGAGAAATTACACAGAGAGATCCTATGTTGCCTTTACCCAATTTCCTGCTGTGATAATATATTGTGAAACTACAGTAAAATATCATAACCAGGATCTTGATATTGATGGCAGCCAAGATAAAGAACAATTCCATGACCACAAGGAACTCTCATGTTGCCCTTTTTTAGCCACACCCAACTCCCTTCAGCTCCACCCACTCCTTGCTCCTTATCCCTTGGCAACCATTAATCTGTTCTTAGTCTATAATTTTGTCATTTCAAGAACATTATACAAATGGAATCATGTAGTAACTAAGGTTTGGGATTGGCATTTTTCACTCAGATTAATTCTCTAGAGATTCATCAGGGGTTTGTGTGTGTGTGTGTGTGTGTGTGTGTGTGCATGTGTGTGCGTGTGTGTGTGTATGTACACATGACTTTCTTTGCTAAGTTTTTAGAAATAATGGGTCTATTTGGAAAGGGAGAAATGAAAAATGACTAATAGAATTTTATAATCTTAAAATAAGTATCTTCTAATGATCTTAAATTATCTTACTTTGGGGGTGACTTACCCTTCTGGAGTAATTTAAAAAATAATAACCCCCCAGGGCACCTGGGTGGCTCAGCTGGTTAAGCGACAGACTCTTGATTTCAGCTCAGGTCATGATCTCACAGTTCATGAGTTTGACCCTCGAGTTGGGCTCTGTGCTGACAGCATGAAGCCTACTTGGGATGCGCTCTCTCTCTCTCTCTCTCTCTCCTGCTCTACCCCTCCCCTGTGCATTCTCTCTCTCTCTCTCCCTCTAAATAAATAAATACATAAATACATAAAAAATAAACTCCCTTATTTAATCTTTCGAAAGTATTTTCCCCCATATCTATTTGCAGCCTCTCGTTGACTGTGCGTTACTTCTTGTGCATCACTTTCTAGTTTGGATTTAACCAGCTTTGAAAAGTCACTGTTATGTGCTGCCAAATGGCCATTATAGCCTTTTGAAGTTGCTTCTCAATTTTTATTCTCCATTCCTAACTTATAAGAAGTCCATCCTCTTAAGAAGTCCATCCTCTTTTTTGACCATGCACATTTCATTGAGCCACCTAGTTTTCATAAACATTTTATTTGTCCTACACTGTCAAAGAGTTACCTCTCCTTTCCTTTGATGATATTTTTCTCCCTGCTGATCTTAAGACTCCATAAGAAACTAACACATTAAACATACTCTTTTATCCTTCTTTATTTTGGATTCTATGAATTTTTATTCAGTGTGGAAAAAGTATTAGCCATTAATGGGTTGTACCTTATTAGAATATTTATGATAAGCAAAGATGTGAAGATATTTTAAGCCTCTAAAGATCCATTCCAGGGTTACATTTGGTGTTACTCTCTAGGAACAAATCCTTTGAAATTTAAATGTGGGTTCATGTCTGCTGATGCTGTAGTGTTCACGTCTGAGGTAAAATCAGAAGCTGTCCATGAGTTGCTAAACTATTTCTCACTTAGTTGAACAGGGAGAAAATGCAAAACCCTTTTTGTGAGTTAAAAACGTGTTAAAGAACTACAAAAACCTAAAACACTGCCTTCATTGAATTCCGTGGAGTGTTTCACATTTTTCGGTTTTCAGAGTGGTATGCAGTCGATTTGTCATTTTTAGAACATTCTGCCAGTACATACTTCCCCAGACTTGTTAAAGCCTGAAACTACAGATGTTCACTTGGGTGGCTTCTCCTTAGCGAACATTTCCCTGATTTGTAGTTATTTAATTCTCTATTCCATCGAGTACAGTGCTACATTTCCCTGTAGATTTGTACTTTCTTTTCCACATATCTACCTCCCACATGGACTCATCACAGCATTCAGTTGGGTTGCTTGCATTTTTGCTGTATCCTGGTTTTATTTTTATCTTACTGTTTTAAAGGAATGTTTGTTTCCTTTCATTTTCTCAGATAAAGTTAAATATTATTTCTGTTGTTGTTTGGATCCAACATGTAGGGAAAAAAAGCATAAAAACCTGAAACTACTGGAAAACAAACTGTTTTATTCTTTACTAACTGGCTTTTCAAGTATTTTTCCTTTGGGTTTAAGTACCTTGTAAAAATGAATGAACATGGTCAAAAGAGAGTTAGCTATTGCAACACCCATCCCAAGGACAATGCCTACCACATAGTAAATACTCAAGAAATATCCAGGATAAGGAGCTTTCTCAAAAAATTTAAAACAGAACTACCCTATGATGCAGCAGTTGCACTACTAAGTATTTACCTAAAGAATACAAAAACACTATTTCAAAGGGATACATACACCCTGATGTTTATATCAGCATTATCTACAATAGCCAAACTAATAAAAATAGCCCAAATGTCTTCTCGGTCCATCAACTAATCAATGGATAAAGAAGATACTATACATGTGTGTGTGTGTGTGTGTGCATATACACAGTATATATAAGTATAATACTCAATATATATACGTATTCTAATATGTATAATATTCCATTGACATTTGCAATGGCATGGATAAAGCTAGAGAGTATTATGCTAGGTAAAATAAGTCAGAAAAAGAGAAAAAGAGAAATACTCTATGATTTCACTCATGTGGAATTTAAGAAACAAAACAAACAAGCATGGGGGAAAAGAGAGAGAGAGAGAAGCAAACCAAGAAACAGACTTTAACTAGAGAAAACACACTGATGGTTATCAGAGGGATGGTGAGTCAGGATGGGTGAAATAGGTGATGGGGTTAAGGAGTGCACTTGTGATGAGCACTGGGTGATGTATAGAATTGTTGAATCACCAAATTGTCCACCTGAAACTAATATTATATTGTATGTTAACTAACTGGAATTTAAATAAAAACTTTTTTAAAAACCATAATTTTAAACAGGAAAAATATATCCAGTGTATGAACAAATGAATAATTGTAAGGGTTAAAATGTTTGGCTGATGTAGACTGCCAAGATATGTTATTTTGACCAAAGAATTATTTTCTTAATATCATGATTCTTTGCTTAAATTATCTGGACAAATGCCTCAATTTTCAGTGTATTTTGACTATATAAACATAGCGCCTTGGAACATTTTCTTTTAACCAAGGGACACCCAGGGTAAAATGTGGATAGGTTAAATAAATTTAAAGCACTAAACAAGAAATATATTATTCCAGAGAACAATCCTTTTCTGGCTTTTGGTAAACAGTTATTGCTATTTTTTTAAAGGTCACATTCAGCAACACCTAAGGCAAGTGTTGAGAAATATTTATTGTCAGTCTTTCTTATACACACTTGGGTACCACCTGGCACTAAGCAGCAGTAACTTTGTTCTTGTGGATCAACCAGAGCAGATTATTTTTTAAATTACCATTTTTTTAAAAAGAAAAAGTCACATTAGGGCTCAGTAAATTGACCTTCTGACTCCTGATTTCAGCTCAGATAATGACCCCAGGGTCGTGGAAATGAGTCCTGCCTCAGGCTCCACACTCAGCATGGAGCCTACTTAAAGTTCTCTCTCGGGGTGCCTGGGTGGCTTGGTCGGTTAAGCTGGTTAAGCGTCTGACTTCGGCTCAGGTCATGATCTCACGGCCCTTGAGTTCGAGCTCCGTGTCGGGCTCTGTGCTGACCGCTCAGAGCCTGCAGCCTGTTTCAGATTCTGTGTCTCCCTCTCTCTCTGCCCCTCCCCTGTTCATGCTCTGTCTCTCTCTGTCTCAAAAATAAATAAACGTTGAAAAAAATTTTTTTAAATAAAATAAAATAAATAAAGTTCTCTCTCTTTCTCTCTCTCTCTCTCTCTCACTGTCTCCCCCCCCCCTCAAAAAAAAGTCATTTTAAAGAGTTGAGATTCTGTGCTTTGCTGAACTATTAGGTATTACTTTTGTCAATTTCTGACCAGCCAGTCTAAGAAAGGAGGTACCAACTTATATCCCATAGTATGCCAGGTGAGGTGGTGAAATCAACAGGGGGTGGAATGTAGCATTTGGTATGGTCTGGAAAGCACAGTCCAAAAGTAATGCTTCTTACCTCTGATCTATAATATGTAAAAATGGGGACAAAATATCTCCAGATCTTAAAATTGCTTAAGAGAACTTTGGATTTCTCCCAGTCTTTAAATAATGGTGGCAAATATTTCATGGGTTTTTTTTATTTATCTATTTTGAGGTGGGAGGGGGCAGAGAGAGAGAGAGAGAGAGGGAGAATCCGAAGCAGGCTCTCTGCATCATCAGAATGGAGCCTGACTCAGGGCTCAAACCCACGAACCATGAGATTATGACCTGAGCCAAAACCAAGAATGGGTCACTCAACTGACTGAGCCACTCAGGAGCTACTATTTCATGTGTTTTTAAACCCACTGTGACCAAAACAAATGAATTACAGGAATATACAAAATAAAAATGAAGCTTAACAATATATTAAGTGACAAATAGAGTCCCCAAATGATTCACTTAGTCTTTTTACCTTTTTGTAAAGTTTACAGTTATAAAATCTGGGGCACCTGAATGGCTCCGTCTGTTAAACGAGTGATTCTTGATTTCAGCTCAGGTCATGATCTCGCAGTTGTGAGATCTAGTCCTTTATTGGGCCTGTGCTGATAGTGTGGGGCCTACTTGGGATTCTCTCTCCCTCTCCTTGCCCCTCCACTCCTCACTCTCTCTCTCTCCATCCAAATAAATAAATAACCTTTAAAGTTCTAAAATCAGCCTTTCATAAATACATACATATGCAATAAAACCCTAGGAAAAGAAAGCAATGGAATGATGAACACAAGGGATACAGAATGTGGTACTTATATTTGGTGGAGGAAGGAAAAGAATGAATTATTGGATACAGGTTATCAGTAAGGTCCTGTCTTATGATTTAAGTGAAGGGTTCCTGAGAGCTATTACATTATTAAAAATAATCAATTAAATGAGAACTAAAATGAGTGCCACACATGAACCTACAAGGAAAGTATGTCATGAAACAAGGGTCAAATTCTGTGCATATTTAGTCTAATTAAAAATATATTAGACCACATCAAATACATGTACTGTTAGATCTACCAGTGAACCTAGTCCTGGAATCACCAATTTTCAACTACTGTTCTAAAAGAAGGACCCAGCTAGCAAGATGATTATTATCCAGTTGAGAAGTTGATGTGTAAGAAAAACATAATTTAGTAGAATGACCCAAAAAATGTCACAAAGTGATATCTGAACATTTGCCAAATTAATATATAAGCCATTGATACTAGATCATGAACTAGGGAAATTTCTAATGGCTTGGAAAGATTTCTAAATGAGGTATAAGAACTAAGTCTTTTGATGTGTAAGTAGTTCATACTTAGGAACTTCACAAATTATCTAATTGAAAAATAAAGTCATCTGGAGATTGAAATAGATAGATTGATATCAATTTAAACTTTCTTTTAATCTATTACCATATCTTAAGTTAAAAAAACTCTATACTTAAGAAGACTGTTATGAATCTGAGAATTAATTCACAAAATAGAGTTTGAACTTTGTGCATATAGTCATTAAAATAAATGTGGGAGAAGTCAATATTATTATTATTATTAATCTGAACTTAACACTGCAATTCCAATTTCTCTTTTTTTGACTCAATGCGTTTTCAGTGATATTTGCTAATATCACTCTTGTCTTCTCACTGTTCAGTAGATCCATGACACTGATTAACAGCCCAAGTTGGATGCAGAACGTACTTTACATCTTCAGTTGTATTGAAAAGTCATTCTAAAATGTCACTCATTACTCCTGCTTCTCTATTAAAATGATGAATTCAAACAGAAGACAAAAATAAATTGATTTAGAAGTGCTTATTTATAAGCCAATAATATCACATTTTTAAGATATTTTGACTGAAATGCAAATATGATTTATTCTTTATTTAGGGCCTGTTACTGATTAATCATGAATATGGCACAGTGGTTAGCATATAGTAGGCACTCAATAAATTGTGAAAAAATGAATTGATGGTTTGACCTTTTTCTCCTTTAATTGATCCTCAAAACAACTTGATACAAATCACAAATCTTTTTGGCTAAACATAAACATAAGCATGTATGTATGTTTGTATTCTTTTTATAGAATATGCGTATAAACAAGTATGCCTACATGCACATAGTATTCTCTATAATTTCTGCATTCCCACTTTCAAGGAATATTCATGTGATCATAGGATAGAAGCATTAGTAAAGAAAGGAATATGAGAATAGTCAAAATAGAAATAATCCCACCCCTCAAACACTTTTAGTGTTTACTTTTTATATTCTATACCATGAGTGAGAGCTTTGACATTTTTTTCCTCACTTGGATGCATACCTCTTAACAGCATTTGCTTCTCAACAATATGCAAGCTCCAAACATACATCTTCACGTGCCAGTAGATTAGGATATTAATTTCATATACTTTCAAACAATTGATCTAAGAATCAATACCATACAGTGATTTTGAGCTTCAAATGTTTCTGAAGAAAAATCATAAAGTAAAAGCAATACAAAAAAGAAAGATAGGCTTTATTTTCAAAATGAGACAAAGTTTTAGGAGACATGATCTTTACTATTTAATTCAAATATATTCTACTGTAGCATTTATTAGGGGAAAGTATCAGTAAAAGGTAATTTAAAACTTTGTGGTAGTACAACTTTCTTATCGTTCTTGTATTCCTTAGCTAAAATAAATTTAAATACCCTTTTGTCCCAAGGGCTTTGTAACAATTATTGTCATAAGGACAGCAAATGGAGATGCTCTGTGTTGTTTCAGATCTGGTAATAAGAATTAATGAGCTTAACTTCTACATAAACAATTGCAGCTAAGAATCAACCAAGCTAGGTTTCTATCCTTGCTTTGCCATATATTAGCTGTGCGAACTTGGAATCATCACTGAACTACACTGAACCTCAATTTAATTATTTAAAATGTGAATGCAAATAACAATTATGGTATAGACCTGTTGTATAGATTTAATAAAATCACTTGTATAGATCTTACATGGCTAATATTTAGAAATATAACATATAAAATGATCCTTAAAATATTTGATGTTTTGATAAACACACTGTTAAGTTTATATATCAGTAGCTGAACATGGATGAGTCAATTTAAATCTTAAGCGCTGAAAATTTGAAGGGGCTATATCAGCCCCTTTTATAGTCACACTATAAATCTTTGGAATTCAGGATTTATTGCATCGGCTCAGACAGAACTTAACTACAACCCAGCAATGGTAAGTGCCACTCTAATAGAGATAATTTTTCATTTTGCCAGCTTTCTTCTCCAACGTTATCTCCCTCTCCTTCTCTATTTTTAGATTAAGTGGTACAAATATTAGCTTGAAATATTCAACATATGTTAAATGGAACTACTCTTGTGTAACAGAAATATATTTCCGCATCATATTTATTTAGACTGAGGTGCTGGGTTTAATTTTTCAGTGTTGTGCATCCACAGGCTTTGATTTTTTATGCCACGCGATCCTAACTACTGTGTTTCCTATCTGTTTTTACCCACATGGCTTTTAGGGTACTGGAAGTATTTAGGCATTTGAGTTCCTAACAACACAGCTTGCAGTACCAACCATATGTCATAAACATTAAGGGGGAGACTTTATGTAACTCATTAAAATACCAATCTACAAATATCAACATAAAGCCCCTAGTAATATGACTGAAGTTGTAAAAATGATCTCTTCTCTCATTTTGCATAATCTTCCATTTTAAAATGGCATATAAACAATTCCAAAACTCCCAGGAGTACTCTAAATATTGTAAAGTGGATGCTTCATACCAGTTTATCTGATGCCTCACTCAATGAGGCTTTCAGTTTCAACCAGACCAAGCCACACAAATAATTAATCTGTCAAAAATGAAAGAAAACAAAATCCATGACTCCCTTCTTTCAAAATCTGTTTCCTCTTAAATTCTGAATTTGGGAAACATGATTTTGCTCACATAGCTTCTAGTTATGTTTGGCACAAGCGTATTATGCTGCAGAGTCTCCATGTACTTCTATATAATCTGTAAGGTGCTGTTATCATTGTCCACCTCAACAGAAGTACCCAGCAAATGCATGGCTTTCCTTTAGGCTCATTTTTACCCAAACTGGAAGGTTTCCAGCAAAGCTTTTAGGTCTCCTCTCTCACCTGGTAGGGTTTCCTGACTCCCTGTCATCTCTGACTCTCCAGATTGCTTAGTCTCAGAACTATTTTACAAAATCATAAGCATTATTATTCATCTTTTCAAGGCAAGGAAACTGAGATTCAGAGTGATTCATTCAAGATTAGAAAGCCAATAAAAAGCAAAATTTGGACCAGGACCTAGGTTTTCCAAACCTTGATGGGAACATCCATGCTGCCTGGTTAGCAAAGGACTATTAACTACACTGACATTTAAAGTGGTCCCAAGATTGTGGACTGTCTGTCTCAGCATTTCCTATGATTTGGGTTTTTCTTATTTGCAAATTAAAAATCAAAGTCAGCCAAGTGTGGTCAGCAGAGTAGTATACTGAAGTTAGATTTGGGTTCAAATCCTGTAATGCTGCTTGCTAGTTCTGGGACTATGGAGAGTAATTTAATCACCCTGAGTTTACTCATTTGCCAGTGAAAAGATTAAATGAGATAACTAAAGTACTTAGGCACAAAGACTGACATTTAAATTCCATAAATGATAGCCATTATTTTATAAAAATTAAAGCTTATGGGAAAATAGGTTTAGATTTCAGGCATTGTTTAGGCTTCAACCCTGGTTCTTCATGTCACAAACTGCTGCCTGACCTTGAACAAATCTTATCTTCTGGATATT
Source organism: Lynx rufus (assembly GCF_022079265.1). Lineage (NCBI taxonomy): Eukaryota > Metazoa > Chordata > Mammalia > Carnivora > Felidae > Lynx > Lynx rufus. The sequence goes on from NW_025814867.1 coordinate 66,582,298, forward strand.
GTTTTCCTCATCTGTTAAACAGATATATAAAACCATATTACAGAATCCAAATAAAGATAAATGATTCATAGAGAAGTCCTTGAAGCCAGAGAGCCTGGAGGTCATGGAGATAACTTTTGAATCCCTGATCCAAGAAATGAAAAGCATGAGAGTCTAGGACTAGGTGATGAGGGAAAGGATTGTCAGGGTTAACTTGGAGACCGGGCAGAGATAAAGGAAGCCTGGGGCTATTATTTCATGACTTGATGTAATGAAAAGGACACAGCCCTAGATTGAGAAGTTTGGACTATAATTTCTCCTCTACCACTAATTTGCTATGTAGCCCAGAAGATGTCATTTAAATTCTCTGATCTTCAAAGCCCCTTATGTTCAGTGAAGATGTGGGACTAGACATGAGACTGTGGTCATCTTTAGCACTAAGATTCTATGTATTTATTCATGAGATGAAAGCATCATAAAGTATATTCTACCAAATAGTTAATATTCCACTTGGTGTTTTGGAGTGAGGGAATGAAATGTTCCCATGTGGAATTCTGTATATGCCATCTACCCTCTGAAAATGTACAGTGAAAACCTGCAGGAAATATTAAACCTGTAGGAAGTTCAGTACAAAAGGAAAATTATTAACACCTCAGATTCAAAACTTAACAGCTTCTAAGGAATTTCTAAGATCACTTTTATAAATGCTGCACTAGATAACATAAGGGCTTTGGACAAAGGTTGAGTCAAAAGTAAGAGATTTTTACCATCATCATCCTCATCCCCATCCTTACCACCACCGCTATCATCATCATCAAAACATTACTATCTTCTTACATTTATGAATACTGCACTATGAATTGAGACATGTGATATTTTGGGAAAACACAGGCAAAAAAATAGAATTTGGAAACTGTACACTCACATGCCAAAAAGCTAAATGTTGATTTTGGATTTTGATATTAACTTGCTACAAGTGTAGAATTCAAATATTCATAGATGATGGCAATTGAAACAGAAGGCAACTGAACCTTATTCCAGTTAAATTTCATTTTAGTACTGAATGACTTTCACTTACAATATTTTTTCATTTCTTAGAAGAATTAACAAAATGATGTATGTTAAGTGATTTCTAGTCCATACAGGGGGGGAAGTGCAAGCTGGCATTGACAGCCTTACAATTTAATAACACACAATGCTCAAAGCACTTTCACATCCATTATGTCATGTGATATATGTAAAAGTCACGTGAAAATAGGTTTGGCAGATATTATTTTGTATGTTTCATGGATAAGCAAACTAAGGATAAAGAGGTTAGGTCACTTCTTTAAGGACACAGATAATTTTGACTTGTTAATGATCATCAATTTTTAAACTTTATATCCTATTTTGTTGTGCCGCCATTCCCTTCAATTATATTACCATCTGTAATAGGCATTTATCAAAAAGCTGGTTCACATGAAAGAATGAAGATTTCAAATGACAGTAGATCAATGTGTCTCAAGTTTTTTATATCATAGCACACAAAGAAAATCACTAGGACAAATGAGCCAGCCTGCTTATGGCTGGTGAGGAATGACCATGAGGGTTGCAGGAGGTCAACATCTAATACACCTGCAACCTCTGCAACACACCAGCTTGGAAGATCTGAAACCCGTACAAAAGATGTGATTGATTCAGCCAAAGATTGGAGGGAAACTCTATTACTTTCATTTCCATAGATTATTTTATTTTATTAGCCATTACAAATGCCCTTTATTTAACATATAATCTTAACACACATTCAAGTCCAACACTCTCTTTCAGGAATTGATTCTAATCTGGCTTCACAGAGAACAAAAAAAACAATCCTACATGCAGGGAATAAATTTATTTCACAAGGAGTGGGTTTTTTTTTTCTTTCTCTTTTTTCTGATAATTAAGGTCATGCCATTATTACTTATTTTTTGTGGATTTTTCATCTCTTTTTATAACTGCTGATTTTCTTCTTTTAATTTAGTTTTATTTTTAAAATTCATAAATTGTTTGAGCAATGACTATTTACCACTTTTCAGCAATGTTTTTAGGGGGGAGAACAGCAAGCAGTTTCTCTAAATTCTTCTCATGACCCTAATCACTTTCTTCTTAGTATCATACTTATTTGTATGCATTTCACTTATTTTCCTAGAGAAGCCTGCTTAAGCCTCAAGCCCTCAAAGAGCTCACTATACCATCTTACACATAGCATCCTAACTTCATGACCAAAGCCATCCATTTACTTTATTTTTTTTCTTTTTTCTTTTCTTTTCTTTTCTTTTCTTTTCTTTTCTCTTCTCTTCTTTTCTTTTTTTTAGAGAGATACAGACAATGGGGGAGAGGGGCAGAGGCGAGGGATGGGGTGTGGGGGGAGATAGAGAATCCCAAGCAGGTTCCACACTCAGCACAGAGCCAGATGCAAGGTTCAATCCCATGACCCTCAGATCATGACCTGAGTCAAAATCAAGAGTCAGATGCTCAACTGACTGAGCCACCTAGGTGCACCAAGCCATCCATTTTGGGAATTGAAAATACATACATACATACATACATACATACATACATACATATTTTAAAGTGTATATGATTTAGTGACAAGAGCTAAGGTTAGACAATAATTTCAATGCATTATAATAAATGGTAAATAAAAGCATCATTTATTCACTCCTGGTGGAGAAGGAGCTAAGTCAGGCAACATTTCATGAAAGAATAAAATTCTGAAGTTATTCCTGAAGGATTCTTAGATGTCAACAAATACATGGGGGTGGGATGGGTAGTAGAACGAAGGATGTTTCTAGCATTTGCTGCCTATGTGGTCAAAAAGAAAAGAAAAGAAATCTGAACATTTGAAAGGATCTGGGAAGAAGTTTTATACATGTGGAGTTCAAGTGAGGTACTGGGGCTTCGGTTCCATACTAAAAGCAACAATATGGGCTTTCCCACTCACACCCTAGGCTTGCATAAGGTACATAGTTGCATGTGAGCAATGCCTGATGTTTTCCAGAGTCTATAGTAAATAACCCTATGTATTCCCAATATTCTTCTCTATAATCTTTTAAAAGGCATTAATAATTGATATTCCATCTGTAGACAAAGGAAAAGAAAATCACCAGAATATGTTTTTTTTCCTCATGCTTAGAATATGTATGATTCAATTAAAATAAAATTATTACAAAATTAATGCATGCCAGCTATCGAAATCTCAAATAATACTAAGGTTATTAGAGTAAAACTGAATGTCTTCCTTCACCCACAACCCCTCACCCCAGAGTTCATCTTTTCAGCAGACACCATTCAATGTTTTGTATGCATATTTCCAGACCTATTTCTATGTATTTCTAAATGTACATATTTCTTAACATTATAAACATAATCATCATAGAATGTGCTTTCTTCAATTTGTTTCTTTCTCACTTAATAATATGCCATAGACAATTTCCCCTGAAGTACACCTAGGTCTACCTCACTGTATTTAACCACTTCATAGTACTACATAGACTGGATTTACCATAATTTTTTTAAGTCCTCCTTGTGTTATAATTTTGTGCAATCCCATTAGATTGGACAATGTTCTAATTTCACATGGATCTATGAAAGCTTTTTTCAGGTACCAAATTATTCTGTGGACTTGCATTAAGGTCCTCTGTTCTATAGGACAGCCCCTCTGGCTGGGGACTCTAAAACTGCTTCAGAACAAGCATTTCTTCTTAGAATGACTACAAGATTGCTGTATGACTTACTTAGAAGCCAAACCCTCAGGTGGTAGCAAGCTCTTTTTGACTTGGGAAGTGCTCTGGGTATATTTGCCAAGGACTCATCATTCTGGGATTGATTTATCTAGATTAGAATTTCTCCAACTGTGTTCTGTGGAGCACTAATAGAGTTCAATACGTGTTCAACCAAGAAGAATCCTTCGACATATAATACAATAGTATCCCAGTGCCCCTGGGACTTTCATGGGGCACCAACTTTTATTAAAAGTCAGGAAATTCCTATAGTAAAGAAACTTATTTATCTTTGCTTCATCTAGCTTTTCTTAATATGGACACTAAACCTTTTTTAAAAAATATTTTTTGGAATGTTTATTTTTGAGAGAGAGAGAGAGAGAGAGAGAGACAGAGCATGAGTGGGGGAGGGGCAGAGAGAGAGAGGGAGACACAGAATACGAAGCAGGCTCCAGGCTCTGAGCTGTCAGCACAGAGCCCGATGCGGGGCTCGAACTCACGAGCTGTGAGATCACGACCTGAGCCGAAGTTGGACGCTCAACCAACTGAGCCACCCAGGTACCCCTAAACCTTTTTTAATAATCATGATATCTCATGAAATACTGTAGTCACAGTTTGAGAACCATTGGTGTAGATGCCTAGGTATTTCACAAAATGTCCATTAACATTAAAAATAGCAAACGTTAAGAAACTAGATTCCAAATATCACAAAATAATAGAGCTAGGGATATCATTAGAAGTTTGTGATTGTAAGGATCAAATAAATTGATTATATGATGCAACAGGACATCAGCACATAGCAGGTGTTCAAAAAAATGTTTTCATCATCCGTTCTACCTATCTGATCATCTCGTTGGATCACTTATTAATTTGACTCTCTAGAAAATATTTACCAGTAACACACTTTCCTTCTTTAGGAACTTAACTTTGATCCCATGGCATTTAATAATTGGAGACTTTAAAGCAGGCTATAACATGGTCACGTTCGAGTTTTAGAAAAATCTCTTCCTCCCTGTCTCTCTCTCTCTCCTTCTCTCTCTTCCTCCCTCCCTCCCTCCCTCTAGAGTGGAGTTTGAATTGATAGAGGAAAGTTAAACCCCCAAAAGGTAGAGTTTTAAGCCTCAAAATATAAAGCTTCTTGGCCAAGGTATCATAATTTAAAAGTGCTAGAACCAAGACTAGAACTCTGATCTACTTAACTCTGAATCTAGGCTTCACTTAATACCACTATGCTGCCTATGTTCCTGGCTTTTGCTAAAATAGGGCCCGACAGTCATTATCTGGCCTGAGATATATCTGAATCTGCACAGCAATAGGCCTTGTTATGTTAGCTCTTCACTTGGGTAATCTAAATTGTTCGAAGCTTTCAAATTCCTGTAACTTATGCACTAGGAAGTACCTCAGAGCCACAGATATTCAAGTTCAATTTGAATGATACCTTTAGAGTCAACTGGCTAGCCCTGTATGTGCCCTACAGTTGGTAAAACATCGAGGGTTCAGACCAAGCACATATACTCATTATTTTTGCTGTTTTGGAGCAGAGACTAGTGACAGCATTTGAAAGAACAAAAGCAGTGAGTTCTGTCTGAGAGCCACTTGACCTTTTCAACTCTACTTGGCCTCCATTCTGTCCATAGGTCCTAAGTGGAATGAGTGTGCCTGAGAGTGCTATTGTCTACAGCAGCATTTTATTTTGAGATCACTGACCAGACACATTTCCACCCAATAGGGTGACCTGTGCTTTGTGTGAAAATGCTGTGTGTGGAGCACAGGGCAACACTGCCACATTGATCCACATTTGTATTCCAGACAAGTTGGCAAGTGTATGAAATGAATGCAATCAGTGATTAGGGCTTGAGCTTCCAGCAGCCCTAGAAATTAGTTCTAAGGTAGACCTTCAGCACAGTGAAGGAAGAAGAAGAAGAAAATAAAACTTTGCTCCTTAGCTGGGGGAATGAGATTTAGTTCTGAATAGATGCATTTCTGGATGCTCAATCTCCAATTCTCATCACTGAATTTTTCATCAAATATAAACAACTCCTACACCTCCAGGATTTTACACAATCAGAACTATACACTCATATATTAAAGCACCCAACATTTAAGGTACATAGGATTTTACAGGAACAAAAACTGGAATATACTACCCGAACATATGTTTCTAATTTCTTTACTTCATAGAGCTGAACTTATACGTGCATGTTAATATGAGAAACCAAACTCACTATTCTTACACTTGTCATTTTTTTCTCTACATCAAACAGACTTTCCTGCTTTTAAATGACACTCACACCCTCCTGCACCTATTCTTTTACCATATTTTATATCTAAATTTCCCATCTTTTATAAGCAAAGACTTCTCTTTCCCTTCTTTGAAATCACTTCACCTCTGGACTGGCTGTTGATCATGCTGCCTTGAAATGTCCTATGGAATTAAGAAACTAGGTGAAAGGAGAAGTAAGTAAACATATTTCCCAAGCCCAGTGAGTGATATTGCCCATTTTGAGTCTCCATGAAAACATTGTCTGTTATTTAAAGCCACCTGCAACTGATTATTTTTCCTTTTTTAGGAAGTAACCTCCTTGAGAGCAAAATTTTTTCACTTCAAGTTTTAACCCATTTTTAAAACTGGCTTTCTGCATGTTCTATAAGAGTTTGAGCATGAAGGCTTAATAACCATAACATAAAAATAGCAGGGTCATACAATGGAAATGTAACCTTGCTGCGTTCTTTCTTGCTTTAACTGAAAGAAGGTTTGTGCCCTGTGTTAGCTGAAAATCCACCAGGATCCCTTAGTCTTTTATTATCTTCTACCTAGAGGCGAAGATTATTTTTTTCCACCTCTCTGATGACATTTTCAAAATAATTCTTGCTCTATAATAACCTCTTCAGGGAGAAGGAAAGAATGCAATTTACGACATCCCTGTGATTATCATGTGGTAAATTTGCCCTTCAGATTTAACAGTGACATTGTTTTTAAGCCAAAACCTAGAACTAGATCTCAGAAAGCAAAGATCACTTGCCCTGGCTTCTCCCTCACCAGGTAAATCATTCCTAGCCTTGTTTCTTTTATGGTTTTTAAATAACAGAGGAGAGAAATTTCTTTCTTTTCTTTTTTTTTTTAATAGCTGAATCTGTCATGCCTGTATACACTTGTAGCTTTCATAGTCAGAGATATACAAAGAAAATTGGTTTCAGCACCATGTTATTTTAAAACAAATAAATAAATAGATAAATAAACAAACAAATGCATGTCTCTTCCTTCAAAGGAGATAAGGAGAAAACTTTTTATGATAGTAAGCATATACAGTTGACTCTTAAACAACAGGGTTTGAACTGCACAGGTTAAATTATATATGAATTTTTTTTTAGAAATGCAGTATAATACTGTAAATATATTTTCTCTTTTTTATGATTTTCTTAATAACATCTTTTTTTTCTCTAGCTTATCTTTTGTGTGAATATAGTATATAATACATAAACATGCAAAATATGGTAACCAACTGTTTATGTGATCAGTAAGGCTTCCCGTCAACAGTAAGCTATTAGAAATTAAATTTTAAGGGAGTTAAAAGTTATATGTGGATTTTTGGCACCCCTAACCCCCATGTTGTTTAAGGGTCAACTGTATTCAAATAACCACTAATATTTGAGCACAATTTAGAAACACCAAGAATGAGAATACCAAACACTACCAGTTACGCATTTAGGTAGTAGGCAAATGGCACTACAGATACCTAATCTAAGGTAAATTCACCTGACATGAGGCTCTTTAGTGTAGTCTCCAACTGGAAGGTAAAACTACTTTTCTCCTCTCTTCTTGATAATTCTGGTATTAGATATTTGGGGGTTTTCCTACACCAACCAGTTCTCCAATTTCTCAGCTGACAATGACTGGGTGTCCTACTAATTGAACTTAATTCTGATACTATCTACCTGGAGATAGCTTCAGATCCCACTGGTTAGAGGCTCAGTCCCACAAGACTGTTCCCATTGCAGATGCCAATCACAAGTCTAGGTCCTCACCAATACTTCTGACCAACCAGCAAGAAATTGGGGTTCCCACAATCCCCTCCTCAGGTTTGATAATTTGCTAGAATGGCTCACAGACGTCACAGAAACATTTAGTGATTTATTATAAAAGGATACAACTCAGAAACAGCTAGAGGGAAGAGATGCATAGGGCAAGGCTTAAGGAGAGAGGTATGGAGATTCCCTGCCCTCTCTGCATGCACCACATTCTCCCATTTCCATGACCTAGAAGCTCATCAAATCCCATGGTTCAATACTTTTTATAGAGCTTAATCTCCAGTTTTCTCTGCCTGCACCTCCTTCCCAAGGGTTGGTGGGTGGGGCTGAGAACTCTACCTTCTAAACACTAGGTCTTACTGGTGACCAACCCCATCCCAAGTCACCTCATTAGCATAAACTCAGATGTGCTCAAAAGGAGTTCCTTACAAATAACAAAAGACACTGCTGTCATTCAGAAAATCCCAAAGGTTTTAAGAGTTCTGTCCCGTGAACCAGGGACAAAGACCAAATATATTTCTATACCATACCAACTCATCAGGATTCACAACTGGGAATCCCAAAGTAAAGATAGAGAACCATTTGTAAGTATGTTTTGGAAATGGAAACCAATAATAAAAGACAGAAAAAGTAATGGTCACCTGAGTAGGCCGAACAGTGGTATTTGTTGCTGGTGAATTAATAGGAGATAGATACCTAAGAGCCTATGTAGCCACTGTGGTGGTCAAAGATTTCTGCTGATGAGTAGTCAATGCTGAGTTTGCAGTCAAGTGGCTGTTTTCTTTTGTTTGCTACCATTTGTTGAACATAAAAAAAATCTATCAACAAATATTTATTGACCACCTATTTTATACAAGGCACTGTACTAAGTAGTGGGGATATACTGGCACTGGTGAATAAAACTAACATTTTTTGTTCTTTGGATCAATCTTCAGCAGAAAAAATGGAAAAGAAACAAATATATTATGAATATGCTGAGTTATAGGAAGTAGAAACACAGAGTTCTGTGAAAGCATCACACACACACACACACACACACACACACACACGCACCAAGCTTAGTCTGGAGGTTCCTGGAGGTTTCTCTGAGAAAATTTAAACTAAAACTTGTAAATTTAATGAGGAATGTAGAAGGGAGAGGAGGTACAAAAAACCTGACCCAGGAAAGGACTTAGAGCATTTGAAAAACTTGACAAAGGATAATCTAGCTGAAGATCATTGAACATGATGTGGAATAAATGATATGAGGTGAAGCTGAAGAAATACTTAATTGGCAGATTACAATGTAGGCAAAGGTTAAGATTTTTTCTTTATTTCAAAAACAATGGAAAGCTATTAAAGGGTTTAAAGTAGAGGTACTGTATAAGTAGGTTTTCAGTTTTAAAAGAACTTTTTGATGACCGTGTGTAGGATGACGTGGATCAAAAAAAGAAAAAGTATATAAAATTCTATAGTTCAGTCTGGAGGCAAAGTTGGCTTGCACAAGGGTGCAATGAGGGCAGATAAAAAGTTGAAGTTTTGATTTAGAGTATATTTAAAATATATTGTGAAAAACTTGACAATCAATTTGATATGGGGACAAGGAAATGAGGATTATCAAAGATGACACCTGACTGCCTGGTTTGAGCAACTAGGAGGTTAGTGGTGTCATTCTCTAAAACAGGAGTAGAGGAAGAGGTGGTTGAGTGTGGGAGTCAGTGTGATATAAGGAGCTCAAGGAATATGGACATATTCCTATTGGGATACTGGTCACATGGATAGTCAAGTGGAGGGTTTGGGGGGTATTTTTTAGTTTTTATTTAAATTCTAGTTAGTTAACATATAGTGTAATACTCGTTTCAGGAATAGAATGTAGTGATTCATCATTGAGTGGAGGTATTCAATACACAGTGGCATAATCCAGTTTAAGACTCAAAAGAGAAGTCAAAGTCTGAAATGTCCTGTATGGATTTGTTGGAATTCATGTGTCTATGTATCTGTTGGTTGTACATGAGATTGTATAGAAAGAGAGTGTACCATGATAAAAGAAATAAGCAAAGGCCTAGCACTGAGCCCTAAATAAATAAATAAATAAATAAATGTGTATCCAAAGAGATAGAAGAAAACCTTTAAGACTGGAATCTTAGGCCCTGAGGAATGAGGTTGTTTCAAGAGAATTAGCACCACTTACCTTGTCAAAAATTACTGTGGTCAAATAATATGAGGCAGCAAAGAAATGCCCATTGAATTGAGTAACACAGAGGATCTTCTTTGTGGCATACACCATGCAGGGTGCCTCACATCTAACTGTAATTCTCATAGTGCAGTAGGTTTTATTGCCATGGGGCTGATGAGGAAATAACATCAGTGTTCAAGGTCACACATTAAGAAGTGGTGGGGGAAAACCTGAGGTTCAAACCTAAGTCTATAACACAGGAGAGATGGAGTCCTATGGTCATGCTCTGCACGACTTAGCCCTTTCCTGAATTAGTTTTGCTGTTTTTCTTGTTGCTATTTGTTTGTTTGTTTGTTTGCTTGCTTTAGCATTAAAATCAAGGGCACAGAACTAGATTCTGTGTATTCTGTTATTGCTCTAGGTGGATGTAGTAGCCTTGCCTTTCCCACTAGATTTATGAGTTCGCTAAGGGCAAGCACCAGAGCATAGTGTAGGGGGGAAAGAAAATAGATTTTGCAACCTGACAGACCTGGGTCATAGTTTAAAAATTATAATGTCCATGAAGTGTCTAGTGGAGTGACAGGTACAGATGAGCCAAGTGTTGAATGGATGTGATTTTTATTATTTCTTTGTATCCCTCTTTGCCCAGTGTGCTTTACAGAACAAGATGAAATATATATCAGATTTAATTCTTAGGATACTGTTAAGTGATAATAAATTCTTCATCTGTTAGTTGTACCCATCATAATTGCTAATATAGTTTAGGAGTCAATCAACTCCTAACAAAAACTTGCTTACCCTGGGACTGAGAAAAGAATAGAAAATGAGATACTCTGCTTTCCCTTAACCCTGTGCAAATGCCACATTGGAAAACTAGACCCCTGAAAATCATGAGCTCCTCAAGGACAAGTTCTGTGATGTCTCTAAGCTGCCATTTCCATTGTACTTAATCTAGCACCAGGCACATGGTATTTACACAGTACTTACGAAAATAAGGTAAATAAATTGGATGTGATGAGGAAAAGATTTCTTGCCCTCTAAAGACATTAGAAGTTTTCTTTCCTGAACTACAAAATGTCATGTGCTAACATGGCATTCTAACTCCTTAACTACTGCTCTAAACTCTATTTGTAATATAGTTATATATCATTTATGTGCACATACGATACACTACATCTTACCACCCTTTAATGTCATGGGACTTATATGATTTCAGAGGTTATGTTTGACCCATGAACAAGCTAAATAAAACTATTTCCTAGACTGAAGCCGGGCTTAATCAATATTTTCATCCCGATGACTCATCAAGCTTAATATGTTGGAGTACTGTGTGAGAAAACTTATTTAAATGGTTCAATCATGCCCAAGTATGTGGGATTTATGTGGGACCAAAGGTAGACATTTAAAAACTCAATTATCAGTTTTCCCCTTTTCAAAGCTTTACAAGTATAGTAGCAACTGCATAATCCAAGTGTGTGCTCATGTTCTGTTATGTAGGCATTATAAGAATATAGTATTTTAAAGCTACTTTATTCTATGTTATCCTTCTGTTCTTTTCTGGAGGATTTGTTTACCTGTAATAGCTAGTTCTTTGAACAGAGTGACGGTAGCACCGGCCCCTTCTGACTGTGCGGAGTGTTATGAAATATTGCTCCTCCTCTCCTTGTCCCATGCTCCTGCCACGCTGGTCTCTTCAGCACTTTTGAATAGTCCAGTTCTACCCCCTTCTCCAGACATATCACTTACCTCCCCACACACATTCTACTGTGGAAATTCCACTCCTTTCAAGGCTCAACCTCCAGACCACCCTCTCAAAGAATATACATGTAGCAGGTACTCGATAGAGGCTTGAGTTGAGTTTAATAACAGCAATTTTCCTCCTAAACTAACCTCTCATGTACTACTATTTGGAATGAATAAATTTTGTCCATTAAATAGCTTTTTCTAGAACATAGATGTATATGTGTAAAGTGCAAGTGCATTGCAGGCATCACAGACAGCAATGTTTACAGGAATCAAGTAGTTAAATGAATACAGTAGGCTTGGTACTCAGAATATGGATGGGGGTGTGCTGTGATAAAACTAGACAGCATGTGCTTATACATAGAAGCAGCCCCTGATATTTTTAGCTGCTTTTTGCAAGATTTTGTTCTGTCATTTTCTTAATGCTTAGAAATGTGCCTGGCACGTAGTAGAACCTCAATAAATATTGTTGGGTGAGTGACTGAATTAATGCTAAATGAGAACCCATTGCTTCCAGATATCCCAATTTCTCAATAAAGAAGAGATATCCAACATTTCTGTTAGAAGCATTCTGAATTTTTAATTCTACTGACAAAGTCCATTATGATGAAAAGCCTGTTCTGACCAAATACAACTACAAGCTTAACCTGAGAGCCAGTAATTTACTATCCATCCTATATTTGTTTTTTTAAGAGGGCATTCATTTTTAATAAGTTTGTAAATGGTAATAATTCAGATATTACTTCTAGCTTCTCTCCAGCTGGAGTCATGAAAAAAAATACTAAAATAATAATAGAAAAGATAATGTGTAGGATAGATAGAAATTACATTTAACATTTTCTGAAACATTTTTATTTGGATTCTCACTTGATCCTTACAACAGCTCAGTTAAATGGAAAGAAAGTAGCTTTCAACTCCATTTTACTGCTGTTGAATACATCCAGTCTTTCCACTGTTGCTCTGATTGAATGGTGATTATTTATTGACCCATTTTAAAAGCAGCCCCAAAGTTCATGTAGTTCTCGTCTTTGTACATTTAGTCAAACTGACTGACCTCAGAGAACTCAGAGTGCAGTGCTTTTACCTGCTCAGTTGGTAGCTTGTAACTTGTCCATTTTGGGACGAGCTATTTCAGTGGGCTTCATAAAGGAGCCACCTGCCTGGACATTCAGGAAGGCTGGTTTCTTTAGATACGGTGCTGCATAAAGCAACCTGAAAAGAACATCATAAAGCATGTCCTGATTGTTGCTTTTCTCACGGCCTCATCTGGAAAATGTGTCTGCCTGCCAAATACAGCAGTCTCAGGAAATCAAAATAGAAACGGGAAACAAAGGAAATTAGAGGCAAATTTATTTTCAGAGTGCGTCCTTGTCCTGTGAAGAGCAAAAGAATGCTGCATCTGTTTGAGGTCATTACCTAGACATTATAGGTAACAATCCTCAAATCAAACATGTCCAAGCATGTGTGGTTAGTCTTCTGTCAAATCTGAAATGAGAGACCTAATAGCAGATAGGCATCATATAAAAGTGGGTGACTTTTCGCTCCTTATTAAACCTTCATTTGGTTTCAGTTGTCTCAGGCTGCCAGGGAAATCTTCTGTACCTTCAAGACTTAGAAGTACTAGGGCCCAAACAATCCATTTTTTGGTTTATAATATAAAGAGGTAAGAATCCCAGACAGTTGGTATGGAATGGATGAATAAATGTGTTTCAATACACCACCTATTCCTCCTGTTCCCCCACCAGGTATACCACACACGCACACACACACACACGCACATACACACACACACAGACATTCATTAATTCCACTGTATCTAATAAAAAGTGTTCATTGGAGCTGAAAATGCATATAATCTTAGGAAATAAGAATGTTCCTAAATTCACAAAGTTAAATTTAGCAATCAAGGTGCATATGACACTTGGATTAAGATGGGCTTATTAGGTTCTTTGACATTTTTAAAACTTGTGCGGGCTAGACATCATCTGTGCTGGTGGCTAGTTGGGGTATCCCGGCCAATGAAATAGTGTAACTTTATCTTTAAGCCTAGGACTGGGAACTATATAGTCCATACCACTATATAGGTAAAGAAATATTTGTATTTAATAATAATTGCTTAAAATCATGCAAAAATAAAGTAGCTAATGTGCCTCATAAAATAAGATACCTAAATTTAAGTTAAATGGGTCATACGTATAATTTTTCAGTGTCTGCTCCAATACATTTGCCATTGAAAACTCATGTGTAATTTTCAAGTAAATAATGCCTTTACATTTATTACTGATCTTACTATGTTGGTCACTAAATCCACACTCCTCATGTAATCATCAGCCTCTGTTCAGGCCTGTCTATTGCTAAAATACAGAATTCAGCCACAGTGCACACAAGGAAAGAAATAGAACATCAGGATAAAGTGCAGATGATACTTCTCTGAGGTGTTGCAGACCCACCACATGCCTCTAAATCTTTTTCCAGTGTCCAAACCAAAATCTTTTCCTTTCCTGGCATCTGTAAGGCCTGGGAAATCCAAATCGATCAAGCAAAATGTAATAAATAAAAATGAATATACATTCATGCCTTTATTCATTCCACACTGTCTTGAGGACCTGTGATATGTCTGATAATGTGGTATATGACAGACACAAGATAAAAAAAAAGCTGGGAGATGGTGGCTAGGACACAGTATGGTGAAGGTGTGCCAGATGGAGCAGACGATAAGAATAAAGGCAAAGGGGCACGACAGAATGTTAACAGAGTTGTGGTCATTCATGAAGACAGAAAAAATGGGGTATAAAAAGAAGAGAAATGAGAAAAGACAATAAAAACTCAATTTAGGAATTTGATTTTTACACTGAAAGTTTAGAGCATGCAGAACATCCCTCGGTCAACAGCAGAGAATACTTATTCTGAAACTACTTGCTAGAAATTGTGTTTTGTAATGTCTGGCATTCAGTTCCTGCCAAATGCTTACTGGGACAATATTTTAAAAATTGTCATAGGGATGTAGGCATATATTGTGAAAGATCTTCATGAGATTCTTTTCACCATACCCTCTTCCCAAGAAGAGAAAAAATAGTGAAATAGTATAATGGATATATTAATCATTCATTTGTTAAGCTTCATCTCTATATTAAGCCAGGTTACCAAGAAGCTTTTAAGCATCATCATGCATTTTAACTCCTCCTGTAGGTAGCATGATACCCTGGCCTTTCTCCAAGGCTAGTGGGAAATAATCATATATGGGAACATCTCTGCATTGTTCAAACTATTAACAACAGGTGTATTCTCTATTATATTGTCCAAAATGATTAATATCTATGTTTTCACGCATATATGTGTTTTTTCTCCAAGTTCTTTGATTACCTGTGAAAATTACATAACTGCAGTGTTTACCTCTTTATTGTGGAAGATGAAAGCCCAGAGCTAAGTTTTGATTTACATGGACATAGAGTTGTTTCCATATTAGTTGTATGATTTAGAGCAAATTAGTTAAACTCTGAGCATCAATTCTCTCATCTATAAAATGGGAATAATAATGATAATATTAATGACAAAAACAAGAAATAATAGCACCTGTTTTACTGCCTGAGATAACTTACTTTTTAAAAATTCTGGTAAAAGTGTAATATGTATCTATATGTGACTATTTAAATTAAATGTAAATTATTCCCTAGTATTTGAAAAGCTCTGATCAAGAATCCGTATTCCAAGGTAAACACTTCAAATATTATTAATGAAACTACACCAGAAAGTTTGCCAATAAGTATGAAGGATGTTAGAAATCTATGTAGTGAAATGACAGATGTTTAAAGTTCGCTGTTGCCTAGAAAGACGATAAGGACATCACTGCCCTTTCCTAAACAAGTATTAGAATACAAAAAGCCCAACAGCTCAATACTTTCAAAAATGTGTTTCAGGTCTGAACAACCATGTAGTACTATGTCATTCCCATTTCATGGAATATTTTGTTGCCTGACCCAGCTCAAAAATTGGCTGGTCCTTCCATTGCAGCAAATGCCTAGAATGTAAAAGAAAAGAAAAAATCATTCACAGTTTTTTCCTAAAGATTCTCAGGACAGAGAGAAGCCTCCCTTGAACTTACAAGAAAAGGATGTATGATGTTTGTGTCTGCTTGCCAATCAATCCTTGTAAAAGAATTTGGTGTAAGATTTGCTGTTATTGTAATAAACACCTGGTAGCCTGGAGATCTATAGAACTCGACTTGCCTTAGATTACTAGGCTAAAGATATTTACGAAACAAGGACACAATTGAAGGTGATGTCATATCTAGCCTTATGGTAGACTTATAGAGCAATAGGTAGACTTTTTATTTTTATTTGTTTTTATTTTTTTTAATTTTTTTAAACATTTATTTATTTTTGAGACAGAGAGAGACAGAGCATGAACGGGGGGAGGGCCAGAGAGAGAGGGAGACACAGAATCCGAAGCAGGCTCCAGGCTCTGAGCTGTCAGCACAGAGCCTGATGTGGGGCTCGAACTCACGGAGCGCGAGATCATGACCCGAGCCGAAGTCGGACGCTCAACCAACTCAACCACCCAGGCACCCCTAGGTAGACTTTTTAAAGCAATATGTGATAAGAAAATGTTCTAAAACTAAATTTAGGCAAAATAAAATTAGTCAGATTTAAACAAAAAAAATTAAACTACAGGAAAAAAAAATGAACTACAGGAAAAATCACTGTTATAGTTTTCACAACAGGGAAATCTAGTAATGTCCTGTTACTTTCATTTTTTTTAATTTTTTTTTAATGTTTATTTATTTTTGAGACAGAGACAGACAGAGCATGAACAGGGGAGGGTCAGAGAGAGAAGGAGCACAGAATCTGAAACAGGCTCCAGGCTCTGAGCTGTCAGCACAGAGCCCGACGCGGGGCTCAAAATCACGGAGTGTGAGATCATGACCTGAGCCGAAGTTGGCCGCTTAACCGACTGAGCCACCCAGGCGCCCCTGTCCTGTTACTTTCAACAGGTTATTATTTAGTAAACTATAGTACATCTATACAATGTAATAATTTCCACCATTACAATGATAATATAAAATTATATTATTGACACATAAAGATGTCTATAATATACATGAGATAAAAAAAACATAAAAAAAACAGTGAAATAGCATCATTGTATTTTTTTAAAATATATATGTATAGAAAAAAATCTTGAATGATGTACACTAAAATATTTGAAAAGGATATATCTAGAAAATGTAATTAGGGGATAACTTTATTATTCTTCTTATAATTTTGCATGTTTTACTAATGAGATGCCTAGAAATATAGATAGATAGATAGATAGATAGATAGATAGAAAAAAATAAAGGCAAACTTCTTATTTCTATCTCAGATCATAGTACTAGAAAACCACCTTGTGCAGTCAGGCTAACAAAACCACTTGGGTCACTTGGGTCACTCTCACTCACAAACTCAGGTTTGCTGATGAGCTGTGCTTCTTAATGACTCAAGGAACTTCCAGCCCTTTGTACTTATTCAATTTCTGATTTTGATAGTGCTGAAATGATCTGCACTAGAGAATTTAGAAATTCTTTCCATTCTTGAAGGTATCAGTTGGTCTTTCTAAGTTACTTTTACTGTCTTACTATTCAGACTTCAAAAGTATTTACTGTTTATCCCCCACCTTTGTTTCTTGTTTCTTGTTAAGTTATTCTAACATGCTTATTATCAAACTGTTCCAGATTCTCTTAAAATAACCAACAACGGACGAAGACCTCCATAGTGTATATGACAAACGATAAAGGATATCTTCTTCAAACTTCCTTAAATCTTTGAACTAATTTTGAAGTATCTTTTGCACAGAAACAAACATGTTCTGCCATATATTCAACATATCCCATCTGCTATCTATTTATATGCTAATCTGGAGGCTCCCAGATGAGTTCAAGACAAAACATTTCTATTAATGGTTTGGCTTCCTCTTTGTATTTCCTCTAAGATATCACTTAACTTGTGTTTATGGTAATAATAAAAAGTGCTGAGAAATCCCCAGTAAAATGATTGATTCAGAAATGGATTACCAATGGATGCTGAAACCATTATATGAAAGTTTAGGTGGTTAACAGAGTAATAGTAAAGTTTCAAAATATTACCTTATAGATTACTTGTTAATTACAACTGGGAAAACTTACCTTTACTATAGAAAAATCTGGTGGAAACCACTAACCAAGACATCAAATTTAACTTCATTAGTAGTGGGAGAAGCTGATATTATGTGGATTCTGAAGTAATATGAAGCGCAAATTATTGCCTAGAGAGTATTTTTGTCAACACTGTTTAATTTAAGGGGTACCTGTGTGGCTCAGTTGGTTGGTTAAGCATCTGACTCTTGATTTTGGCTCAGGTCATAATCTTATGAGATCAAGCCCTGCATTGGGCTCAGGGCTGACAACATGGAACCTGCTTGGGATTCTCTCTCTCTCTGTCTCTCTCTCTCTCTCTCTCTGCCCCTCCCCCACTCAAAATGAATAAATAAACTTAAAAAATATACATTTTTTAACATATCTAACCAAGCCTTTAGATCTAACTTTTCAATTCACAGGAAATGCAGAGGACAGAGAAACAGGTTACTTAATCAGGAAGAAACAATATGAGAAATCCAGATTGTAGGCCATTCTACAAAACAACTACCCTGATGTTTTCAAAAAGTCAATGTAATGAGGGGAAAAAAAGTGGTGGGGAGAATGCTTTAGACATAACAAAACAAACAAAAGCAATATGGGAAGATTTATTGGATCTTGGTCTGAAAAAAAATAGCTATAGTAGATATTTTAGGGACAATTGACAGTATTTGAATGTGAATCAGATATTGAATAATATTGCAGAATTGCTAAATTTTTAAATGTGATAATGATGTATTATGGCTACAAAGGAAAATATGCTTATATTTAGGAGACAAATACTGAATTATTCACGGGAAAGACATGTTCCTCCCAGAATGAGAAGAGAGCAAGAGAGAGAGCACGTAAATGTGGCAAAATATTAATACTTGTTGAATTTAGATGATAAACATATGAGTATTCTGTTTGAAATTTTTCATAATCAAATGGAGGATAAGGGAAGGTTAAAACAACAAAAAAGGAGATAAGCCCTTTATATGAATATTTGGCATTCTGCTTGCACTTGCAAACACATGTCGTAAAGATAGGATATTTAGAATTGTCCTTGCATGGTTCTTTTCTTCTAAAACTGCTTCAGAGAAAATAGTTTGAATACTCTTGTAAGACTGGCCCTGGCTCGAGGGATTTATGGATTTTTTTCAGTCTGTTTATAACCTCCTGGAAAGCTTCTGGAACCTTTTGGATTAATCATCAATAAACATTTACTAAGCACTTCCCAGAGATCAAGGCACTCTACTAGTCACAGTGGGCTTAATAGTGTTCAGAGTGGACTCAGTCACTGTGCCTCAGGTGTCAGCAAAATGATTCTGTTCTTTATCTAGTAATGAGATTATTTTAAGTGATCTCAACTGGGAAATTCAATCTAACAAATGACTGAATATGTCCCAGGTATAAGACTCAGTGCTGTCTGCCAAGAGAGTGGATGAGCTTGCTTAAATTTAGGACACGGAGGTTGAGAGAACTATAGGGAATGTTAACTAAGTGTGGGATTCAAAAATCTACTAGGAGCACTCTATCCTTTGGCAGATAAATTAGACTTAACCTTTACTCCATGATTTTTGGAAAGTCCAGGGCCCTCCCCAAGGTTGTTGTGAATTCCTGGGTGCTATAGATTCTCATGGTCATCTCAGACTCCACTCATCTGATGGTGAATTAATTTGGTTCTTATTCTATCCATGGCAGCTCAGTCCCCACTCCTTGATTCCTTGATTCTCATATGAAAACAAGGATTTTATATACTTATTAGAATTTTCTCAGAGATCATGTGGTCAGATATGTTGCCAGATAGATTGGGGAGACCCTTAGGCCCTGAGGCTTCCATCCAGCCCATCCCCAGGATGCAACCAAAGGCTCTTGGTCTTCTCTCAAGAAAGAATTCAAGGATAGACCAGACACAATGGTTGAGTGGTACAAATAGGAAAGTTTATTAAAATGAGATGTAAGAGTGAGTGAGCCCAAGGGAGACCTCAAACCCAAATCCAAGGGTTTGGGTCTTTCTCTTTTATTGACAATTGTTAACTAGGGGGTAGAGTATTTATTACTTGAGGGAGGGGATTTCTTTGAGACCAGGGTTTCATCCTTTTTCTTCCTTACTTGATCAGGGTCTCTGATCTTCTTTGTCTTGGGCCTGTCTAGTTTGATCTGGCTTCTAGTGGCTTTGCTTTTGGAGTGCTGCCAGGACAGGTCTCTAACTTCTCCCAATAGCTAGCCATGACCCTTTGCTGGCCTCCAGGAATCCTGTTAAAGTCAAGAAACTGCCTACTCTAACATTAATTTATGCAGGAAAGGGTCATATGTAAAACAAAGAAAAAGCAGCCAAGAAGTTAAAACCTGCACAGGTCATAAAAAATTGTAGATTCTATCCTGTTTCCTTATCTTCAAGTTGAGCCTCTCTGGGAAAATGTCTTTCTAACCTTTAACATCTAAATTTCCAATGACCTTCTAGGAAACTCCATCCATTTAATCTCTCCTTCAGGACCCATCCCCCTTTCCCCAACAGTGAAATTTCCAAGTCTAAGAAATTCAGTGTAAATCCATGCTATAGGTCACCTGGCAATCACTTTTTAGAGGGTTTTGTCCTTTGAATTAAAAACAATGTTTACTTTTTGGGGGAGACATGTGGAGAAGTGTTTTTCTAGGGTTCCTAGACCCAATTCCAAACTGGGAGACAGAGATTCCCCCACCCCACCAGACACACACCAGCAGGCATCAGATTCCACAGGTTAAGGGTTCAGTACTATGAGACTGCCTTCCCCACTCTCCATTTCAGATACCAATGAGGCAAGCTTCAGGCTGTTTCCTGTGCTTCTAACAGACCGGCTGTAGATCAGAGGTTCCCAGGACCTCCTCCTAAGGTTTGATCAATTTTCTAGGGCAGCTCACAGAACTTAGAGAAGCATTTACTTACTAGATCACCAGTTTATTGTGAAAGGATATAACTCAGGAACAGCCAGATGGAAAAAATGCATAGGGCAACGTATGTAGTAAGGGCATTGGAGCTTCCATGTCCCCTTCAGGTACTCCAGTCTCCCTGTATCTCCACATGCTCATCAACCCCCAAGATTTCCAAATCCTGTCCTTTCAGGTTTTTATGGAAGCGTCATTATATGGGCGTGCTTGATTAAATCATTGGCCACTGGGGATAGATTCAACCTCCAGCCCTTCTCCCCCTCCTCAAAGGTAAGGAAGGGTGTGGGACTGAGAGCTCCAACCCTCTAATCAAAAGTTTGGTTTTCCTGACAACCAGCCCCCCACACTTAGGTTACCCAAGAGCTTTATAAAAGCCACATCATTAACATAATAGAAGACACCTTTATTGCTCTTATGGCAGGAAATTCCAAGTGTGTTAGTAGCTGTGAGCCAGGAGCCTTGGCAAACCAAATGCATATGCGAAATAAAGTTTGGCCATCTGAATAACAAAATATATATTTCTTATACACCATAAAACTGCAGGCACCAAAGAGATAGGGAAAGAGGCCTTGGTACTCCCAATTAGGCCAAATAATATATGTTGAACAAGATCTCCTAGTCTAGTCCTCCTGAAACTCTTCCTTCCAGGGTAACCTGAAAACATTGTTAATTACTGTTCTGACCATGAGATCTAATTCACATACTTCCCAAAGATAGACAAGTTTTTGGAGGCAGACTGTCAAGTCCCAAGAGAGAAAACCTTTCCCTGCCTGCCTCCTTCTTTTTTTTTAAATTTTTTTAATGTTTATTTATTTATGTTTTTAAATGTTTATTTTTGACAGAGAGAGAGAGAGAGAGAGACAGAACATGAGCAGGGGAGGGGCAGAGAGAGAGAGGGAGACACAGAATACGAAGCAGGCTCCAGGCTCTGAGCTGTCAGCACAGAGCCCGATGCGGGGCTCAAACTCACAGACCTCAAGATCATGACCTGAGCTGAAGTCAGATGCTTAACCAACTGAGCCACCCAGGTGCCCCTCCCTGCCTGCCTTCTCAATTAGCAAGGCCATCTTTCTCACAATGGAATGAATGGATCTTGTTATCACACAAAACAGTGATATTTTTTTAAATCTCTGCCCCACGATACCAGTCATGTGTGTGTGCATGTGCACGCACGACACGCGCATATATGCACACACACACACACACACACACACACCCCTCTTATTTGAGCCTTTTTAAGAATTCAAAACAGACCTGTTCTTAGTAGGTTCTTAGGCAAGGCCTTCCTTCTCCTCAGTTTTGATCTTGAAGGTGAAGGAAGAGGACAAACTATATTTTATTGTAACCATGAGACCAAGAAGGAATGGTTGTAGTTAAAAGAAATCAGAAATCAGAGAGTAACAGATGAAGCAGTCAACATACTAAGAAGAAAATTAAAAAGACCATTTTAGAAAATGGTGGATGGGAAAGCCAATTTGCAAAACATTAAGGAGTGAAGAGAACATGAGGGGTTGGTGGGATAAAAACCAACAGCATTTTTACAAAATCTAAGGGTAAAGCCGAAAACAATGGGAAAGCAGCATGGCCCATGTTTGGTTATCCATTCAATGCTTTCGTGTATGCAAAGCAATGTACTTAGCCAAGTACATAAATAGATCATTTGGGGAATCTTTATAATTTAAATTATATCTGCATTTGAGGCTTTGAGGATGAAAAATCTATATTCCTTTGTAAACCTGAATGAAATATATTGTCCCCTTCCTGACCTGTACTGAGAGGCTGAGAAACCAGCCCTACCTACAGTGAATGCCCAACATGATATTACACAAAGAGACTGAGGCGTGTGAAGTACTAAGAGAAACCTGATTATCCTAATATTTCAACACGGCCCCCAAGGAGGCTGCAGTTTCTAAGTAAATGACTTGAAGCTACATGGTGTGGGCCCCAGCAATTCTGAGGAAACACTCTTATGCCACCAGGAGTGTGAACACTGGATCAATTTATCATACACAGTGAAAAGCTACCTGACCAGTTGTGATACAGCTGGGTACCCAGATGAAAGCAAAAGTCAGGGTCTGTCTGATCCTGCCTTCCCAACTATCAAGCAAATTCTCTGAAGGGTATCCAAGAGAGATCCAGGGCGGTGCCCTTCTACTGTTTTCCCGGAGTAGATGGCACCTTCCCTGCAAGAGCCTGCTATTTATTCTTTCTTTTTAGAAGCAATTGTACCTACTTCTGATACAGAAAAAGGCAATTTAGAGTTCTGCCAAAGTTCTGAGATTATTAAAATCATTTCCCTAATGTCTTTATTATAATAGCTAACATTCTGATCGTCCCACATGTAACATTATTGTTTCTTAAGATTTCTAATGCATCTTAATCAGACATTGCATTTCCTAAGTTAACCATTTTTGAGGCAATTTCATACAGATTATATTTCTCAGAACGTTTATTTTAAATCATTTATTAAATAAATGTCTGAAAATGCTGAGTGAATGAGGTAAAATTTTTATTTTTATTTTTTTTGACAAATAAAATTGTGAGCAGTTAGCTAGAACATGCAATAGGATTGTTTTCTGTTACATCCTAATGATAAGCAGGTGACATGGGGTGTTACATGTGTTTCAAGGTAAACAGTGTTAACCATGCTTGGAGAAGGCTGGTAGTTGCCTAGAGAATATGTGGCTTACAGCAAATATTTTTCTCACAGCGGGTTTTAATGATTTCTATTTTAACCCAATTTCATTATTTCACTCTAGTTCTAGGTACATGGGTTTAAAGTTCTAACAGTCTTGACTTTTAAAAGCATATTCAGTCACTTCCAGATCTTCTGTGGAATAGAATGATGTTCAAAATATGCACTCATCACTGTGGTCATTTGATGCTTTAGTTTCATTTAGAATAAAAATTAAAGTTTATCTAACTGCTAAGTATGTAGCCAAAAAATTACAGAACATAAACTATTTTGAGTAAATAGTTCTGAAGTATTTTAAGTTAATAGCTTCTGAAAAAGCCATTTCTAAGATTCAGCTCTAGATTAAATCTGGTGAAATAAACTGTTAGTGTATCATTGAAAGTTGAAAGTCAATAAAGTGAAGAGTGACTATTATTTAAAAACCATTGTTTTTAAAATTTAAAATTCTACCCTTCTGTTTTCTTGCCACACATAGCTTAGCTTCTATTCTAATATGTTTGACACTATACACACATGTAGAGGGCTTTGATCTCTGCTAAATCTTGAATTCCGAAAATTGCAAGATTGGGACAGTTTTCAACTACTGAATATTTTGCAGCACACAGGATTATAGCAGATGTCTGTAAGCTACAAAAATATATGTCCAATGTTTTGGTGGGATGGATGTTCACATTAATATTCAGAACAAGAAAACAAAGGCACATAGAAATACATATCGTATTATTGGTGTTTGTTACCTCCACTTTCCAGCTAGTTCAGGAAGGTACCAACTCAAATGAAGACTGAAGTCTGCCTTCATGAACCTGTTTTTATGTGTCTCGGTATTATAAAACTTGGTCATAGAATTGTGACACCACAAAGCCAGATAAGATACAGGGAAATTTTTGCACATTTTGGAAAACTTTGCAACATTATTCTGACAGTAAAAATTACCCCAATATAATAAAACACACCAAGAACAGACCATCTGGCTCAAAGGAAGTTGGGAGGGGGTTCTACTAGAGGCAGAAAAGATACACGGACATTTTTCATTTGGTCCAGGAGAAACAACTCAGTTTACTATGAATAAACTAGCTCTCTTCCATTTAAAACAATGTCTGGTCCAGGCAGGTCTGCGTAGCAGCTTTGCATAAGACTTTAGGGCAAGGAGTTGGGATCCTGTGTTAGGCTGAGCTCTTTAGGCTTCTTAACTATCTCAAGAGCCAGATACTACCAAAGAGGGGCAATCATTCGTGATTGTAATAGCACCTAGCGGCCATTTTGGCCCTGGCTCAGACTTACCACTAGCATAGCTTACAGTGATCTATCCCTGCAATTATCTTACTGTGCAACTGCATGCCTGAGAATTAAATTGAATACACATTATTGTGTATTAAGTCACTGCTTTTCGAGTCTTGGTGAGAGGTGTGTTTGTTTTTGTTTTTGTTTTTTTCAAACTTATTCAGTGCAAACAAACTATGAAAAGAAAATAGTAGGAGTTTTCACATAAAAATACTCTTAACTTTCTGGCCCAATGAAAAATCTAGTTAAATTTTACTGGAAAGGGCCGGATCAATTGTACACTCATTCAGTGTTTGCCTTATGTCAGCTCTCAGTCAAGTTCCAAGTACTGTGTGGTAAAGGAAACAGTCTCGGCCTCATGAGGGTTAGAGTTTAGTCATACCATTCTGTGAATGGTGTTAAGAACATTATAATCAATGCTTGAAGATCCACTTGCTTTCTATCATGAAAGCACTCTTCAATCAATGCCCTGCCCCCAGTGCTATTATCCTCTGATTTCATCTTACTTAAAAAGTGTGTGTGTGTGTGTGTGTGTGTGTGTGTGTGTGTGTGTGATTCTAGTTTATCTTATCAACAGTGGAACCAGTTTTCCCCTATTGAACCTGGGGGCTCACTGGGGAAATGTGCTTGTTTGCTCTTCTTCATTCCCTATCAGAATGGAATGCATTTGTATTCTCATATGAAAAGAAGAGACAAATCTCAAGGTTAGAGCTCTAATCTTTCCTCTTCATCATTGATTTACTCAATACTAGGAAAATTAGTACAAAGTGGTCATAAATTTGTTTTTACTCTTAATGTAATAGCATTTTATTCATAGTAACTTAATAAATGTCTGGTAATTGTATTCATATAAAGCTTACCATTATGTGTCCAGCAATTATTAGTTAGTAGGAGGTAAGAGGATGAGTAATGTATAGTCCCTGCCCTCTGAGTGCTTAAAGTTATGAAAATGTTGTCATTAACACTAGAGAGGATTCAAGGCCTTTACTAGAAAAAGTAAAATTAAAGAAAACTACAGTAATTTATGTTTCATTCCATTTTCTTTAAGGAAATATTTCAGAAACTATTCCAAGGTCAATTATACATTAATACATTCCATGAGAAAAGGAGCTAATGATGAGTTGAATTTAGGTTATATTCCTATGCATACAACAGATATGCAGCAAACAGGTAACTTTACTGCAGGGCTTAGTACACTGACTGTTTAAAAGGGGCTAATGTGCTAGATTTCCCAACTAATTTAACTCTAGAATCTTGTTTTTCTAGAATACTTATTAACTTTAGTCCCACAGAACACATGTGTTCCATTAAACACAGTTTGGAAACACTGCTTTAAGTTTTATTTTTCAAATAATACCTCCTGGAATATATTTCTGTGTAATCTAAAAGAAAATGAAAATACCAACAAGCAAAACATAAAAATTTATAAACAAATATGAACTATACAATGTCCTAAGGCTATTTAAAAATAACACTTTAATATTAAGAATGAAAACATTATTTTGTAGTTAAGAAGATCAGTTTAGGGGCGCCTGGGTGGCGCAGTCGGTTAAGCGTCCAACTTCAGCCAGGTCACGATCTCGCGGTCCGTGAGTTCGAGCCCCGTGTCAGGCTCTGGGCTGATGGCTCAGAGCCTGGAGCCTGTTTCCGATTCTGTGTCTCCCTCTCTCTCTGCCCCTCCCCTGTTCATGCTCTGTCTCTCTCTGTCCCAAAAATAAATAAACGTTGAAAAAAAAATTAAAAAAAAAAAAAAAGAAGATCAGTTTAGGAGTCTAGGTTTTCATCTAGACTCTACCTAACTTACTTGTCATATGACCTTGGGAAAGCAATATCGACTCTGAACCTTAGTTTTTTCATTGATTCTATGGGAATACTATCTATTTTGGCAACCTTGCTGGATCATTGGAATTCTCAAATGAGGTCATGGATATGAAGCAACTTTAAAAACTCTTACATGGAAGGACTATTTTTATGCTTTACCAGAAAAACTATGTGTCAGTTAATGCCCTAGGATAACAGAAGACTGTTACACATAACGAATCGTACAGACATGTTAATTTTGACATTTTTGGTGTAAGAAAATACATATACTTCTGAATTATTTCAGCTATCTTACATCTGGGGGAACTTAAATGTTGAAAAGTAAATCATTCCCTCTGGTCTTCTTGGGCAGAAAGGGGTAATACCAGCTCCTGATTTCTGGAAAGACAAAAATAGGTTTTATTTGTACATAAGGTGTCCAAACTATTGTGGAAACCATTCATCTGGTCACATTTGGTCAAGTGTCATTCTACTTGTTAACACTGTTAGCATAGAAGAAATTGATCACTCCAGTTGCACTACTAATCCATTTGACTCACAGTTAGAATCGGCACTATGTTCTAACTATTCTATTAATCATCCCAAACACTAGTAAGTTTTGGGTCCCCTAAAATCTAGCATAATGCTTAAGGTAAGCTATAAATAACTTGGCATTTGGATATATTAAATAGTCTAACAGCAAGTTTGGTCTCAGTAGAATGTATATATATGGCATTTATGTGAAATTTGGCATGAAACTTCATCTCCAATGTTCTCTTGGTAAGTAAATTCAGGTTACTAGGAAAAAATGTTGATTGTCAAAATTCATGCAAACTTTTTTAATAAGGTTGCTTTTTGTCTTCTCAAGACGTAATTCCAGTTGTAATTTAAAATGAATGATATCATTGTTTTGAAGTTATAATTTATTCTACATTTACTACTATTACTACTTCCTACTACTCTTGAACTAAGATTTACTTCATTCTGCATATAATTCTAAATGTTTTTTAAAATAATGAGTATATTGCTTCAAATATCAATTTTTAGTTCCTTATTTTTGGCTGTTCACAAGAAGACAAATAGGGAGGGCAGGGTGCTGAATGTAAAAAAAAAAAAAAATTAAATCATCTGGTTGATCAGTTAATTCCAGGCAGTAAATTTGAAACAGACATTTTTGTTTGTGTATTTGAATTTAATTCTCTAGTTATTTTATAATTATGGCTAAAGAGTATGTAGGCTAAATATATTTTAATACCTAGTTTCAAATCTTTGTGCAGAAAACCCAGATTCTGTGTTCTACTAATATTATTGTATATTGCTTGGTCAATATCTACATGCTAGATACTTTTTTTTAATTTAATTTTTTTTTAATTTACACCCAAATTAGTTAGCATAT
Organism: Lynx rufus; assembly: GCF_022079265.1. Lineage (NCBI taxonomy): Eukaryota > Metazoa > Chordata > Mammalia > Carnivora > Felidae > Lynx > Lynx rufus. The sequence continues at coordinate 66,610,174 of NW_025814867.1, forward strand.
AGTGCAACAATGATTTCAGGAGTAGATTCCTTAATGCCCTTTACCCATTTAGCCCATCCCCCCTCCCATACCCCTCCAGTAACCCTCTGTTCTCCATATTTGAGTCTCTTATGTTTTGTCCCCTCCCTGTTTTTGTATTATTTTTGTTTCCCTTCCCTTATGTTCATCTATTTTGTCTCTTAAAGTCCTCATATGAGTGAAGTCATATGATATTTGTCTTTCTCTGGCTGACTAATTTCACTTAGCATAATACCTTCCAGTTCCATCCATGTAGTTGCAAATAGCAAGATTTCATTCTTTTTGATTGCTGAGTAATACTCCATTGTGTGTGTGTGTGTGTGTGTGTGTGTGTGTGTGTGTACCACATCTTCTTTACCCATTCATCCATTGATTGACATTTGGGCTCTTTCCATACTTTGGCTATTGTTGATAGTGCTGCTACAAACATGGGGGTGCATATGTCCCTTTGAAACAGCACACCTGTATCCCTTGGATAAATACCTAGTAGTGCAATTGCTGGGTCATAGGCTAATTCTATTTTTAGTGTTTTGAGGAACTTCCATACTGTTTTCCAGAGTGGCTGCACCAGCTTGTATTCCCACCAACAATGCAAAAGAGATATCTTTCTCTGCATCCTCGCCAATATCTGTTGTTGCCTGAGTTGCTAATATTAGCCATTCTGACAGGTGTAAGGTGGTATCTCATTGTGGTTTTGATTTGTATTTCCCTGATGATGAGTGATGTTGAGCATTTTTCATGTGTCGATTGGCCACCTGGATATTTTTTTAATTAATAAACTTTATTTTTTTAGAACAGTTTAAGATTCCCAACAAAATTCAACAGGAAGTACAGAGGGTGCCCATTAATCCTTGTCTCCACACAGGTACAACCTCCCCACTATCAACAACCTGCACCAGAGTGGTACATTTGTTGCAATTGATGAACATACTTTGACACATCATTATTGTCCTAAGTCCATAGTTTACATTAAGGATAACTCTTGGTGTTGTGCTTTGTATGGTTTTAGACGAATGTATGGTGACATGTATCTACATTGTATTATCATATACAATAGTTTCACTGTCACCGAAGTATTCTGTGCTCTGCCTTCCTAATCCCTGGCAACCACTGTTTTACTGTGTCCATAATTTTGCCTTTTTCAGACTGTCACACAGTGAGAATTATAGGTGTGGAAAACTTTTCTTCCCTTCTAGATTCTTTGGCTGGTCTAGTAATTAAATGGAGATAAAACAGGTTAATAGGAGAAGAAAAAATTTCATATGTATGAGAGCCTCAAAGAATGAGGTTCCAAGAAGTGACCAAAGCAGGCAGCTTTTATATCTTTTAGGCAAAGAAAAAAAAATGTGAAGAATTGACAAGACAAAGAGGTTTGGGCTTAAGACAGTATATTAGTTAGGAAGTAACAAAGTTTGTTTATACAGCCTTCTCGGCCTTGATTTCCCTATCTCTGGCAGTAAGGATGCCTTTTCCTCTCCTGTTACAGGGAGGATACCTTCACATGGGAGATTTATTTTCTACTTTCAGGAGGGACAAAGGACAGTCAGAGTGTCCTTCTTGCACCAACTATTTCTCAATTATGAAAATAATCAGAGGTGCCTGGGTGGCTTAGTCCATTAAGCATCTGACTCAGCTCAGGTCATGATCTCACAGTTCACAAGTTCAAACCCCACATCAGGCTCTGTGCTGACAGCTCAGAGCCTGGAGCTTGCTTCAGATTCTGTGTCTCCCTCTCTCTCTGCCCCTCCCTTGCTCTCTCTCTCTCTTAAAAATAAATATTTAAAAAAAAATAAAAAATATAATAAAATAATCAATATGCCAAAGTGGCATATTTGGGGTGGCATATTCTGCTCCCCTTCAGAATCATAAAGATATGTGGCCTTTTCAGATTGGCTTCTTTCATTTAGTAATACACATTTAAGTTTCTTCCATGTCTTTTCATTCCACGGCTTGATAGCTCATTTCTTTTTAGCATTGTCTAATATTCCATTATCTGCATGCACCACAGTTTATTTATCTGTTCTCCTCTGAAAGACATCTTGGTTGCTTCCAAGTTTTGGCAATTATGAATAATGCTGCTATAAATACCTGTGTGCAGTATTTTTGTGGACATAAGTTTTCATTTGACTTTGGTAAATATCAAGGAGCACAATTAATGGATTGTATGAGAAGATTACTTTCATTTTGTAAGAAACTGTCACACTGTGCTCCAAAGTGGCTTACCATTTTGCATAAGCAATGAATGGTGTTGATCCACATCATTGCCAGCCTGTGGTGTTGTCAGTGTTTCAGATTTTGGCTATTCTAATGAGTGTATAATGGTATCTCATTGTTGTTGTAATGTACAAATCTCTGATCTTTTCATATGCTCACTTGTCATCTATAGATCTTCTTTAGCTATTCAGAACTTTTGTCTATTTTTTAGATTGTGTTGTTTGTTTTCTTACTGTTGAACTTTGTGTTCCTTTTTATATTTTGGATAACAGTCCTTTATCAGATATGTCTTTTACAAATATTTTCTCCTAGTCTCTGGTTTGTCTTCTTCTATTGACCAGATACTTTTCTTCTGTGGAAATATTAGCTATATCTCTAAGGTGATTTGTCATAAATTATTTATTTTATCCAATTTTAAACAGATTTGATTTTGGACAGGCAAGATTTATTATATGACTGTAAACATCAAATTGATCCATGTTTTTTTTTTTTACCAGATGAATTTATATGTTACATTGACTATTCCTAACATATTTTCCAGATTTATTTTAGACATATTCATTGACTAGAGTTAGCTTTAAGTTAGTATTTTGTAAGGGACCCATCATTTCTTTCACACAGAACTTAAGCATTAAATAAATTAATCTTTACACTTCAAGTTCCATGTTTTATATAGGAAGTAGTAAACTTATACTATATGCTGGGGTGTTCCAGATATTTTATAGGTATTATTTCATTCAACATTGAAAATCCTATGAGACAGGAACTATTATTATTATCCCCATTTGTGGATGAGGAAACAAGGCAAAGAGAAGGTAACTCTCTGAAGGCTATATAACTTGTACATGGGTGATAGAAGTAGTATTCAAATCCAAGCAATCAATATAGTCCAACAACCTAGATTTGTCTATTACATTTCATTACTGTAGGTCATGTTCCTCTTCTCTGCAACATTAAAATTCATGATTGCTCTTGGTTAGTAGTATCTCCTTCCGTTTCCTATCTTGTAGATCGTTCTTTTTTTTACAGAGATTAAATTTTGATGAAAGAGCTGAGGAGGAACATATCCCCCCAGTTAGGTTATTTTTTTCTGTAAGTGTTCATAAATCGTATAGCCAAAATTTTAATGATTTTGTATAACTCTGTGATTGGAAAAAAATTATCTTAGCTAATGACTCAATTCTTGAAAATGATGTTAGGAATTTATTTTTAATCTCTACATTAAAGTATTATCAATTATTATTTCTAAAACAATTAAACACCCAAATGGTACCATTTGAGTAAAAGCAAAATTTTAAAATACATATGTTAAGTGTTGTTTAATGGCTTCTCAGCTCATTTTATAATTGTTGTTACACTTCACTTAACATTTTTCTGGTCTTTCTTGGTAATTAAGTACTTCAGGATTTTCCGTGCCATTTAAGTAATAGTTTCTACACTGTTTTTCATTAAGAAATTAACAAGAAAAAGACATTCCTTTAATACAAGCAAATTATTTTTCAGGCAGTTAACCGGAATAAGATTATATTTTTTAGGAAATTTGTGACTAATTTTCCTACCCAGTGATAGAATAGATGAGAGGAGGGTTGCCGAAGAACTTCCTGATCTTTCATCTTATCACATTAGGATTCATTAAATGCCAAAATTCGTATGTCTGCTGTGAAGAAAATAAAATCACAAGTGTCAGTGGTCAGCTATCCAAGGAAGAGCAATGGGTACATGGACATAAAGTCAGTTTGATAGGAGAAAATGGTTTGATTCACTGAAGATATGTAACGTTGAACAAATCCAACTAAAGGGCATGATAAAAAATGTCCCCCTCACAATTCTCTGTAGTTAGTTTATTTGTAAAACAAATCTTCTAGGACTCCTTAAAATAAGAAATAAGTATATGTAGTGCTTACTGAGTATGAGGCATTCTCCTACCTTGAGCCTTGAACCAGGTATCAGCTTCTGTGAAGCCTGCAGTCTAGTAGGGAAACGGACAGAGACAGTCTAGAAGCCTCAGCAATAAATGAATATAGTAACTTCAGATAGTGATACATTATGAGAAAATAAAACAGGACGACTTTAAAAAGGACTGATGGTCCATTGTTTTAATTTATAATATTAAATACATAAAGTTGTTATCAATACTCTTATTTATATTATTCATTACATGTATATACCACATGTGTAAAACTAAAACACATAGGTTCTTAAAGTGTTCTTAAAGATTAAGAAACAAAACATTTGAAGCCTCTATGTGCCCTTCCTATCTCAACTTTTCCCTTACCCCTTACATCCAGAATTTGCCACCATTTAAAATTTGTACTTGCCATTTGCTTAGTTTTCCTGATGATTTTACCACACTTACCTGAAAATATATTGTTTGGTTTTGTGTGTTTAAAATGTTATAAAAATGAGGGGCACCTGGGTGGCTCAGTCGGTTAAGCGTCCGACTTCAGCTCAGGTCATGATCTCCCACTCCATGAGTTCAAGCCCCGCGTCAGGCTCTGTGCTGACAGCTCAGAGCCTGGAGCCTGCTTCAGATTCTGTGTCTCCCTCTCTCTCTGACCCTCCCCCGTTCATTCTCTGTCTCTCTCTGTCTCAAAAATAAACATTAAAAAAATTAAAAATAAAAAAATGTTATAAAAATGAAATCATAGCTATTTATTATAACTGGCTTTTTTGAGTCTGCATTTTGTTCTGATATCCATCCTTGTTGATGCATACTCATTTATTTCCAATGCTATATATTAAATTTCAGTGTGTGAGTTCATTACAGAATATTTATCCATTCTGCTCTCTATTGATATTGGATTATTTCCAGGATGTTTGTTTTCTTTGCTGTTACAGCAAACATAGCTCACATATCATTTTTTATGATACTTGTAATCTGATACATATGTGTTTCTTTATGGATATGTGCCTAGATGTGGAATTTCTGAGTCACAGCGTATGCTAGTGTTCAAATTTTCTAGATACATTTTCTGGTTTGTTTTTCAAGTAGCAGTACTTATGCACACTGGAAATGAGACTCTTTGGATGCAGAATATTCTACACAAAGTGAATATAAGCAAAAGCCCTAAAGTGGGATGAACTTTGTTGTTCAAAAAAGAGAAAGAAGGGCCAAGAAGCCCAAATATAGCAAAAGGTCTAAAACTTAGGAAAGGGCCAGATCAGATGAGGTCTTGTAAGACATTTGAAATAGTGATCAGGATGAGAAGCACATGATTTTTTGCACTAAACCAAATTGTTGGTAACTTTCAAATATAGATACATTTCTTTTATATCAATAATATATATTGATGATATATTAATATATAATAATATTAATGTGCAACATATATTGCTATATAATATGTTGATATAAAGTAATTTATAATCTATAACATAATACAATATTGTGTGTGTGCCTGTGCCTGTGTGTGTGTGTGTGTGTGTGTGTGTAATTTACAAATTGCTACAGACTTCATAGAGCAGGGAGAAAACCATAGCCACCATGAGCCACTGGGAAATTTGTGTTTTATAAAATAACTCCAAGTTGTGAAACCAAAAGGAAGAAAACCACAGAAAACAAAGGTACTATTATTGATGTTTGCCCCAAACCTTACAATTATTATTCTTCCAACATATGATGCAATCAATCCATCTGCCTCAAGATGTCCCCTCTAATAATGTCTCTGCTCCAAACGGACTCCATTGTTGTGCAAATTGGCTATGAAGCAGCCAGCAGAAGAAACTGCTATTAGATTAAACTTACTTTATTTAGGGTCAACTTTGTGAGGTGCTATTGGAGGTTATTGAGGTCTAACGCCTGTCCCCACAAGTCACCCTTTGGTACAATCCCAGAGAAACAGCTTAAGTATAAAAATATGGTCAGTTATTTCAGGCTCCAATGTGTTTATTTTTCTCCATCAAACATGAGTTCAGGATTTGTTAACAAATTCTTCACAACAGAAATTAATTACTCATTAACAATATCTACAGAGCCGAATAAAGCAATGTTGCTTGATTAATGTGTCTACCTTGTGTTCACAGAAGAAATAAGGTGTTTAAAATAAAAGAGTTAGACAAAATGGTTTAAAAAAAGCACTGGCAAAACATATATTGTACTTTTTTTTTGAGTCGTCAGTCTTAAATCTCTGACATTGCTACTTGAATTTTATAGCACATTGATTCAATTCCAAAAACATTCTCCTTTTTACAAGACTAGTTAATGTCCTAAAAGACTAAGGTATAACCATTATTCTTAATTTGGAAAGTTGCAATACATTTTAGTAATTTTTTTGCACTGTAATGTTAAAGGAACATAATGTGTTTTTAAAAGATGTTTAAATCTAAACTCTATACCTAAAATATGAATATAATTTCATTAAATATTATAAGTTCTAATAGGAGAAGACATTATAGTGTAGTGCCTTTAAACTTTTTTTTAATGTTTATTTATTTTTAAGAGAAAGAGACAGAGTGTGAGTGGGGTAGGGCCAGAGAGAGAGGGAGACACAGAATCAGAAGCAGGCTCCAGGCTCTGAGCTGTCAGCACAGAGCCTGACATGGGGCTCAAACTCACGAACCATAAAATCATGACCTGAGCTGAAGTTGGACGCTCAACCAACTGAGCCTCCCAGGTGCCCCACCTTTAAACTTTTTTGATCAGATTTCACATTAAGGAAAAATATACCACTTCTAGGATGTATGCACACATGAAAATATATACATACTCACACATGCACAAACTTTATAACTGCATGGAAAGTTTCAGAATCAAATTTACCATTAATATATGCATGACCTAGATATAACCAATTCTATTAATCTATTCTATTCTATTCTATTCTACTCTCTTCTACTCTGTCATTTCTTCCCTGCTTCTTCTTTCCTTCTTCGTTACTTCCTTTTCTCACACTGCTGCAGTTGTTAAGAACATGACTCTGAAATCAAGCAAAACTGGCCTCAAGACTTAATTTCACCACTGTGAGACCTTGGGAAAGTTATTTAATCTCTAGTTGTAAAATTAGGATGATAATAACACATACTTCATATGGTTTTTGTGAGATTAAATAAAATAATGCATATAAAGCAATCAGTACAATTTTATAACAAATAGTAATTGCTCAACAAATGATAGACATCAGTAAAAGTGTTGGTAGTTTTCATTTTATATCAAAAGCAAATACTTTTGCATGTTTAAAGTTTCAAATAAAAATATCTATAAAATAGCTGACGTGTACCTGAATTACAAAGTGAGCCTTTAACGAACTAGTCCATAATCTGTAATTCGCCCTTCTCTTTAGTAGGGTTTATATAAAACAGGTTTATGAGAAAAAGAAAATTCATGTCATGGAAACTGTCTTTTAACAAGGGTGAAAAACTGAAGAACTGAAAACTTTTCTCTTCAAGATGGCTTACGGATATAGATAACCAAGGTGCCCCTCTAATAGTAGAGATCAGCTTTACCATTCATCCGCATTTCCAGAAACAGTATTCTAGTTGCCACCAGTGTTTTTGATTCCTGCCAAACTATAGCTAAAGCCATAGATAATGAAATTGAATCGGGCTGTGTGCAAGGACGTAGCACCCGTGAATGTTCCCAGTGTCTGCAGAAGTCCTCTTCAAGCCAAGAGAAGACAAGTTGCATGCGGTGGGGCCTGCACGAAATCAGACTGTAGGGGCCCTACTCAGAGGCCTACTGAGCTAGGGCAGATTATTGCAAAAGGGGCTGAAAATCTGAATTTTTGTGGAATGCTTTCTATTTTTAGATTCTGGCAAATACTTAAAAAAAAAATAAACAGTGTATGAGCAAAACGCATGGCTAGCTTGATCTGGCCCATGAGGTGCCAGTTTATAGCCTGTGATATAATTCAGCCTGAAGATTCACACTTGCTGAAGCTAGAGGAAGGGAGGTGTGGGAATTAATTAGATTATTGTGAATAAGAGTTTCTTAATATATTTGGAAAGACCTCTACTTCTAACACTGCATATGAATAATACATGATAATGACATGAATATTATTGTACTTTAAACATAAATGTACCACCACATAAATTAAAATAGCTTCTAAATCCTCCTCTTGTTCCTAGTTGCAGAACAAATTTGCATGCCCCAATTGCCAACATTCTGGTGTGCTTTTAGCAGAACACTTCTACAAAAGAATGTGTGTCATTCTGTGAAGAACGTGACATAACAGGGTGTCAAGCTCCTAAACTGAACAATGAATTTTTAATTTTGTCAGTGACAAACATCAGCTATTCTCCAATCTGATTAAAGAGTATTGGTGTTTTCCCACTTGTAAATGTTACATCCTTTTTCTGGTTTAAAAAAAAAAAAGGAAGGCCTTAGCAAAATGTGTCACTTATGAATATGTTGGTTTTCTATTCATTCTCACTAGTTTAGATTGCATTCAAAAGTGACATAATGTGTTCTGGATAATATGTTCTTAGAGAAGCCACACATTACCTGTGGAAGTAGAATATAACTAATTGTTCCAAAATGGTAGGTACTTCTTCTCCAGGTGCATAAATAAATAAATATAAATATGCAACGCTTTTCACCTTAGTGATTTGGAAACACATGCCAAATTGCCACAAGCTTATAGCTACATTTACATTTTTTTCTTTCCTTCCCACTCTCTTGCCTATGTTTCTTTAAATCCATTTTCAGTAACATGTAATTAATACTCAGCAGCATAACTGAATTTACTAGTGTTTAATTATGTCCTCCCACTTAAGTATATAGATCTGTTTGATACAGACACCATCTACACTTGTACGTGTATTCTAAGAAATTTTACATCTTATAAGTTCAAGTAGGATCATTAAACAGGGATAAAAGACAGTAAGCTATTGAGAATTGTTGAAGACTTAAAATAGCTATTTGTGTGGCTTCATTTATTCATCAAATATTTACTTAGCACCTACTATGTGCCTGACCCTAGCATAAGTGTAAATAATACAGCAATAAAGTAAAGCATTTATCACTTGTATTACACATTTCCATAGTTATATTACTCTGTTTATAGACCTTCTGCAGATCTACCAAATGAAGTACAAATTGACACAGTATATCATTGTACACCTGTCGCAACAGTATATAATCTCCTTCTGACATGATTCCCTACTTTTCTATGTGCGCCAATGATCCTATCACATCTGATCATATTATAAATTAGAATACTTTTATTTGCAAGGACTTAATGAACAAGGAAGTGCTAAAGGTATAACTTCACCCAGCAGTCATGACCTTGTCCAGCTCTCATACTTTTGTATTTAACAAGGAGGAAAAACCACCCCTCATGTTCCCCAAGTTTCCATTCGCTAGAATTGGGTCACATCATGCTCCAGCCAAAAGTATCCACCAAGAGCATCTGCCACAAACACTCATTGTAACCCGATCTTCACTATTTTCTCTTAAATATTCATCTTCTCACACCCTATTCCTTTGCAATATCTTCTTCCTCTGATATCTCCATTTGTGAAGAGCCTGCATTTTAATAGCCAGCCTTAACCTGAAACTTTCATACCCCTTCCCAAAAAGGAGTGACTCTTGTATTTTGAACATTTAGTCTATCCCTATCTCCCCCTTTACTTTTGCTGTTTTGCTTAATAGTTATTAGCATGCTTCTCTTCATTTACTTATCAAATTTTAAACATCCTTCAATGTAAGGAGTTTGGTTCTTATTTTTTATGCCTTCAAACCTTTTGGCGCATTTTTTAGAAGTTATTTATTTATTTATTTTGAGAGAGGGAGGGAGAGGGGTAATGGCAGAGAGAGAGGGAGACAGAGAATCCCAGGCAGGGTCTGCAATGTCAGCACAGAGCCCGGTGTGGGGATCCATCTCACAAACTGTGAGATCATGACCTGACTGGAAATCAAGAATTTGACTTTTAACCTACTGAGCCACCCATGCGCCCCTTTTATCACTTTCTTAAAATGATACAGGCACTAAACAAATATTTGATAAACAATAAAATTAAAAATTTTTAACCCAAAGATCTCTGAAAATATTTGAAGTGATTTACAAGTGAAACTTAGAACAACGTATGATAGATAGTAGTAAAAGAGAATAGAGACTAAAGAAAACAAAATTGGGTACTACAAGAAACCTGGATAAGCAGATCACGGAGGGTGGGTAATAAATTTGTTTGAGAGCCTCTGAACAGCTAGGCAGAAAAAGGAAAGCATGCTGAATTACACAGATGTTGCCTGCTGTCAAAAGTGACTTACAACCTCATTTTTTCTTGTAAATAAACTCAAGATATGGCATTCCAATACATGGGTAGCTTTCAATCTTTATTGATGGATAATCGCTACTCTTTTACCAGGAAAACTTAAAAGCATTATTTTCCCCATCTTCTTAGACTCTATTACTGAGGATGAGCCAAATAGTCACAATGTAATCAACAGCGTAAAGGAAGGAATCAGCTAGTAACTTGGATTATATGTAGACTGGAAAATCCATTGATAGAAACTTAGTTATTCCTCTAAAATATCAGAAATCATGCCATGTGGTAGAAATTCTTATTATTTGAAGTATAAATGTTTACGAACACTTACAAAAACAAATTCTGCCCCCTTTTCTTTTTCATACTGAGATTCATGTGTTTCAGCAAAGTTGATTACAAAACAAATGCCCCTAGAGCAGAGTTTCTTCGCAATCTCAGCACTATTGACATCTTGTATCAAGTTAATTATTTGTTGTAGGGGGCTGTTCTATGCATTTCAGGATGTTTAATAGCATTCCTGACCTCTGCAGTCTCTCGCTTGTGGCAACCCAAAATGTCTCTTAACCTTGCCAAATATCTCCTGTAGGATAAAATCACTCCTGGTTAAGAACCACTGTTTTTTGTTTTGCTTTGTTTTTTTTAATGTTTTTTTTTTTTAAGAACCACTGGTCTAAAGCCAACCCTGTGTCCCAGGGTTATGTTGGGAGCACGGGCTACAGGTAAGCAAGAACCAGGAAAATCACACGACCTAACATAATGTGACACTATGTGAATCCTGAAGCCTCATATTAATTGCTATTGAAGCTACAGTTAAGGGATATGGCCAGGATCTACAGAGATTGAGGAGACGTATATAGGTAGAGATGGCAGATCACTAGTTCTATTTGGAGTGGAAACTGTAGATGTGGAAAGAGATTAGGAAGTTCTAATATTGGAGAATGCAATGGCATAAGAAAAGATTAAATATTCAATCTTTAAGTTCTTGCTAATAAAAATTCTAAATAAAAATTAATTCTTGGGGCACCTGGGTGTCTCTGTTCGTTGAGCATCTGACTCTTGATTGTGGCTTAGGTCATGATTTCACGATTGTTGGATCGAGCCCTGCATCCAGCTCCACGCTGGCATAGATAGAGTATGTTTAAGATTCTCTCTTTCCGTCTCCCTCTGCCCCTACCCCACTCTACCCTCACCCTCTATCTTTCTCAAAAAAAATTTTTTTTTAATTAATTCCCTCATATGTTACCATCATATCACATTACTTATGGCTTCTAACATAGTCCTCTCAAACTAACAGGACTTGACCTAGCAGGTCATTTGTCTCTAATAGCATTTTCCCCATTGCAGTTACTCTCCTCTGTCTTAGAATTCCTTGGGCCATAGACATGTTTTTCTCCAAGTCTGGAAACATCTCTTTTGCTCACATAATTCCCTCTTTCATTTTATCTAAGTGTGTATGTCTGACAGAGCTAGGCTGCAGTTTTATATGCTGACAAATGACGACCTTTACATATAGAAAACAACAAAAACAATCTTCATTTTGAAATATTGAGTTATATAAAAGAAGTTAATTCCTCATTCTTATTTATGCAAGCTTTAAAAAAACTGTTTTTGTATTACAGCTTAGAAAAAGGTGTTTATTAAACAGAAAAGTTATTAAATAGGTTGCTATCTGTTGGTTGATCACTCTATACTTGTCAATACTTTAAAATTTTATTTTCTACATTCATCACCTTCTGACAACCTTTGCAGGCTTTTGAAATAGTTGCTATCATGTTGAATATGCTGGTGATGTGCATAATTAAAAATATTCCTCTGACATCTCTGTCATAGTATATGTTCATTTACATTTCTCTGAAAAGTTGAATTGTCCTCAGTCCTCTAAGTTAGAACATATTTATGTTCCCAAATAAATTTCTCATAAGAACTTATCACAGACAGATTACATTCCCATGAATCTCTAGAATGTTTGTTCTTTGTAAACCTTTACATAGCCTTCAGAAAACAAGCATAGCTTGGTAAGGATTTATTCAGATCATTGTGTTATGTTGATGGATTTCCTTTGTGAAACCTAGTTCTAAAAAGGTTTTGGCATTAAGGACTGATTGACTGATTTAGATCAAATATGCTGCCTGAACCATTTGTGTATTAAATGAGATCTAGATATCCCTACAGTATTTGAACTGTCAAGAGTTCCTCTTCAGCTCGTTAACTGATCCTCACATTACAGATGGACAAAACACATATTTCAAAAATCCATTTCCAAGTTAAAAGTTGGCTAAGGAAAAATATCTCATGAACATTTATAAGCATTTTTTGGGACCTTATAATATGAATAGAAAAGAAAATGGCTCTGAGGGAAAGAATATAAGTCCCCAAACACCTCTGTGTATCAGTTTTCATATCAAAACATTGTGGAAAGGCTTTAACCACAAATCACATGAAAAAGCAGCCAACAAGAATAGGTCTCATTTTTGTATTCTTCTAAATTGCAAAATACAATGGTGGGAAATAAATAATATTAACTAAAATTCTAAAATGTTTAAAGGAAAATAGAACTAAGCTTTTCATCTATATTTATCCCAAATGTACCATATGTTATTCATATAACAAGATTTATATATAAAATGTACCTATCTATCTACCTGCCTGTCTGTCTGTATGCATAAATATACCATCAAATCACTTTTAGTGTATTTAGGATTCTTCACCAGAAGGAGAGGATGGATGTTCTCAATTTCAATAAAGCAAAATAATTTAAAGATGAATGGTATGTTACCTATCAAATATATTATCTTTAAAGGATACACCATTTAGGCCTGCACATGGTGTTAATTGCATCCAGTGAGTTCTGTCATATTGTGGGAAAACTGTTTTTTATTTCATACTCATCTAAGAAATCCAGATAATATAACTGAAGATCCTGAACCATTTACTTCTGTGTACCACATGTCATCACCACCATCCATTACCCATGCATAAGCCTGGATGATCGATCAGTTCTTAAAATTTATCAAATTACTTTACTCTTTTGCTTTTATGTCTGCACTGGCTTTTCATTCATTCAGAATAAAATGAAAATTCTGTTTCAGTCTCTGCTAAGCTCTGTATGGTCTAGCCCTAGCCTACCTTCCCAGCTTTACCTCGTTTCTCTCATCTCCCTCTCTCACTATGCACCAGACAGCCTTTAAACACCTGCTTGGGTGCTCTTTATGGGTAACTAGACTCTTCTGTTAGCTGACTTCCTCATCGTCAAGTCTTAGTTTAAATGGCACTTCCTTGAAGATGTTTACCTTAATATGGTACTAACTTATTAGTCTTCCTCAGCACTTCATAGAACTTACCCCGATTTATCATTTTGACATATTGTGACAGTTGCATTTTATAGAACAATGGTCAGTGTGATGAGTGTAGCTAATGTAAGCAAGGTTACATTTCAAGGACAATTTTAACCTCTATTTCCTTCACGTTTGAAAAAAAAATGTGGAAGTAAACATGATGATATTCACTTTCCCCCACACATTTAAAATACTCATAGGTATAGATATATGTAGCGCTATTCAGCAAATAGTACCAAAAATAGCATATAGTTTGGCTAGAGGTCTTAAGTTTTCTCTTCATCTTTAATGTCAACTCTACCATTTTATAACAACATTCATATTTATACTTAAGATTTAAAAAATATTTTAAATGCTTACGATTCCATTAAATTTAAATTGAGTTAAAGTTGGCATATCATCACAGAATAAAGCCACAATATGTTGTAGCATATTTTTAAAAACATCAGCTGCATTTTGAGCCTCCAGGATTTAAAATTTTACTTAAATCTTGTTTTATAATTTTTTATTGTTGCATTTTGATAATTGAATTTTAATTATCAAATGGTCATTTTCAAAGTTTTTTTTAATGTTTATTTATTTATTTGAGAAACAGAGAAAGTGAGAGCAAGCAAGGGAGGGGTAGAGAGAGGGAGCGAGAATCCCAAGCAGGCTCCCTGCTGTCAGTGCAAAGCCTGACATAGGCTGCATCTCACAACCACGAAATCATGACTTGAGCCAAAATCAAGAGTTGGCACTTAACTGACTAAGCCACCTAAGGTGCCTCTAAAGTTTTTGTTTTTTGTTTTTTGTTTTTTTTTGTTTTTTTGTTTTTAAACAGTACTAGATTATAATGGCTTACAATGTTTGGATATAATCAAATGTCAAAATAATTTGGATAAGAAACTATGAATGAATATGGTTTAACTACTGAATTTATATACAAATGATTTGAGTGAATTTTTTTCTCCTTAAAGAAGTCATTATTTTCAAATGCTAACCAATTCACAGTGGCTGCCTATTTTTTTTTCTAGTAGTGTTTTCTGTTGTCTTTGACATTTACAAAAGTAGGTATAATATGTAATTGCAGGTGGTTAATGCCCATGGAAAATTTTGAAGACAACCCCTCTTCACTGAATCATATTAGGTTATTAGAGAATCAAGAAGAATCTAGAAGTATCTTTTTTAGGATGTGCATTTTTTCCTCTCAAGGCAGAAGTCAGCAGAAAGCATCTTAGAATATGGATTACAAAAGAGATAGTTTGTGCTTCATTTTATAAAGAACTTCAATATTAAACCGATTTTAAATAAATCTCTTTATTGGGGTGATGGTATAAATACACCTTAAAATGCTATAATGGAAAAATGAAGTTCCTTTTCTGTGGAAGCAAGTGGCAATCTTTCCAATCTAATCTAGGGCTCTCTGTTCTCAAATAAATTGTTCTGTAGATGACATAAAGTAAGTGGTTTGGTCCTATCTACACAGGATTTTTCAGATCAAGCTTTTATGAAGGAATATTACTACAAGGAATTTTACTGAACCAGAAAGTGTAAATGAAAGATAATTGATGAAATGTGTTGAGAAGAGAGCAAAATGTGAAATGCTGCTGAACTAAAATGAACTTTGTTTTGTCTCCAGGGCAGCCATGACTTAATGAAATACAGCTATGAGTTCAATAAATCAAACTGCAGAAAAAATTGATGATGAAAGCAGTTAAAAGGAAACTGTAATGTCCCCCAAATAGAATAGATATGTATATATGTTTGGTATATGTGTTTGTGCATATGTGTATACATATATATGTTTTATACATGTTTTATACATATGTGTGTGTATATATATATAATATACATTTTTTTCATTTTTCTTTTCTAAATACATCTGATATATTTGGAATGTTTTTGTTCCTTGGTTATTGAGAGATCAAAAGTCCATCATTTTAACATCAAATAGCGTTAACTTGGATTTTTTTTTATTAAAAAATCTTGCCCTTACTATGTCTTTTCTCAAAGACAAGACATTGGTACTCTAGGTGGAGGCTGTTTATGTTTCTTTCTTTCAAGAGAAGCTTGACAGCTGCTCCCTGGAGAGGAGCTTGGACTCTTTAAATTTTTATTAGGCTATGGTATTTGAAATTTGGAAAGTAGACATTAGCCTTTGAGGTGCAGTGTTTGATGGTATGAATCTTTTAAGCTATAGTACTGCAAAAGAAGATTTTAGAGATTTGCTACAGACCATTTGTCAGGGGACAATGAAGCATTTGTGAACAATATACAGTGAAAATATGCTTGCAAACTTTTCATTAAACAATATAGGAATATCTTACTGGTATGTCTTTCAGGTTTCAATGATATGTCAAATAACATAGCTACTAAGGGTGTAATGGATTTTTTTTTCCATTTAGTTCTCATTTTCAGACAAAAGAAATGTCTCCTTAGCTGGAGTTGCTTTATATTGTAGAAGTTGTATATAGCATAAATTGTAATGAAAATAAGCAAGAGCATGCAAAGTGAATGAAGAAGTATGAAAATGAATAAAGAAATAAGGATGGCAAGAACTGGAGTGTGTGTGTGTGTGTGTGTTCACATTTTTTTAAAATTTTTCTTTTAATGTATTTTTAGCTTTGAGACAGAGAGAGACAGAGCATGAGCAGGGGAGGGGCAGAGAGAGAGGGAGGCACAGAGGCTGAAGCAGGCCCCAGGCTCTGAGCTGTCAGCACAGAGCCCGACGCGGGGCTCGAACTCACAAACTGTGAGATCATGACCTGAGCCGAAGTCGGATGCTTAACCGACTGAGCCACCCACGTGCCCCCACATTTTTTTTTAAATGTAAAGAAAGCCTTGCAGGTTTTCCAGAGAGTAAAGTAGATCTTAGAGAAATCCCTTTTATAAGCCTTACAGAAAAGAAAGAAAGTTACTCCTTTAATTTTTTTGCCCTTACAAGTGTTTCTGTCTTCATTTATAATCTAGCTACAATACTTTGAAATACCTTTCCATGATAAGGTAAACTGGCAGGAGGCCAAATTTAGGATACATGTTGATTATTTGAAAGAGCGTGATACGTTGGCTGTGAGAAGAAAATTTACCACCTTTAACCAGTCAAGGCATAAAGAGCGGTGGTAGAGTTTTGGTGTAAAAAGTTATTTTCCTTTAATAATTAACATCATGCTCTGCTTTTTTCTACTCTAAGGCCTTTATAGCATTATAGCAGCTGAAACTCATTGTTTCCTGGATATGACTTTAGGAATATCTTTTAAGCCAGTCAACTGCCTTAATACTGTAGTAAACCTTTTTAACAGCTATTCCCAGAACAGTTTATTTCTCTAGAAAATCTGTCTAGGAGATATTTCAATCAGGGTCAGTTGGGTTTCCAGAAATATGTTTATCCCTGTAGACTGATATCTTAGTCTGTTTAGACTGCCATAACCAAATAATCACATGTATTAAACAATGTGGGTTAAACAATAGACATGTATTATTATAGTTCTGGAGGCAGGGAAGTCCAAGATCAAGTCAACAGCCAATTTAGTCCTCTGATGAGACCCTGTCATTGGCTTTCAGCTGGCCACCTTCTCACTCTGTTCTCACATGGCTGAGGTCTGGAGTGGTGAGCAGAGAGGAAAGAAAGGGAGAGAGGGAGAGAGAGAAACAGGGAGGGAAGGAAAAAGAGCTATCTGATATGTCTCCTTAAAAAACACTAATTCCATCATGAGAGCCCTACCCTGGTGACCTCATCTTAACCTAATTATCTCCCAAAGGCTCTCTCTCCAAATTCCGTCACACTGGTGGTTAGGGCTTCATCATATGAATTTGGAGAAATGACACAATTTAGTCCATAGCACCCGAGGTTTGTTTTTTTTTTTTCAAACCTATTTTGTTGTTTTTGTTCTTTTAATGCTCCTAGTTTTCTGAATGAAAATAAGATGATCTAATTTGAATTGAATATTTAGAAACCTCCTTAAGTGCTCACTTCAGCAGCATATATACTGAAAATTAGAAACCCCTTTCATTCAGTGACTTTATATAATTACTCCTCTGTCAACAGAGTGAGGTTTGCCTACAAAATTATGGGTTACGTAAGTTTGATACCTATGTATCAAAGGTAATTGTCTTAAGAATGATGTTAATTAAGGCAGTCTAAATTTAAACACAAGGGGGTACATCTCACTTAAGGAGGTCCTCATATTTAAGAGGTAAATATAATTTCCAATTAACAAATTTGAAAAAGTGTGATATTGGTAATATTAACAAAATCTAGGTTTTATACAAAATAAAAATTTATGCCGAAATTTAAAATAAAAACATCAAAAATAACAAAATTGCAAAGCTAACTGACCAAGTGAATTATAAATATATATTACTACTCTGTTTCTATACTAGAGTACTACTTGAGATGGGAAATAGAAATATCTCATTATCATGTGTAAAGATTAATTTTAAACATACGATTTTAAAAATTAAACTCTATGCTCTTTAAATAAAATGGAAATGCCTTGTATTTTAATTACACATTCATTAACATGAGAACTTCAAAAGCACTTGGTGAGAGGTAGACCTGGAGATGTGTTGGAGAGAAAATGGTTATTTTACTCAAAAGCCAATTTGACCACAGTGCTCTGAAGAAGATTTTTAGATCAAGGATGTTTCTTAACAAGATGCTTGTTTAATTGATAACATAAACACAATGACAAGTGTAATCAGTAACCTCAAAACACTTTTTCTTTTCTCTTTCATATTTTTGTGCATTAACATATTAAGAATAAACAATGTAGCACATATTTATATAATATGCAGGCTTTTGTTTATTAAAAAACATTACAAGTAATATTACTAAATATGATTAATGCAAGTTTCCTAAAAATTCCTTTCTTATCATTAATAGATTTAGATAATTCAGATATATTTTTAAATGTTTATTTATTTATTTTGTCTTTTTTTCCATTTCTTTTTATTTTTTTATTTTTTTAATATATGAAATTTATTGTCAAATTGGTTTCCATACAACACCCAGTGCTTACCCCAAAAGATGCCCTCTTCAATACCCATCACCTACCCTCAGTTTGTTATCAGTTTTTAAGAGTCTCCCACCCCCCATCAACCCTCAGTTTGTTATCAGTTTTTAAGAGTCTCTTATGCTTTGGCTCTCTCCCACTCTAGCTTCTTTATTTTTTTCCTTCCCCTCCCCCTCCCCCATGGGTTTCTGTTAAGTTTCTCAGGATCCACATAAGAGTGAAAACATATGGTATCTGTCTTTGTATGGCTTATTTCACTTAGCATAACACTCTTCAGTTCCATCCACGTTGCTACAAAGGGCCATATTTCATTCTTTCTCATTGCCATGTAGTATTCCATTGTGTATATAAACCACAATTTCTTTATCCACTCATCAGTTGATGGACATTTAGGCTCTTTCCACAATTTGGCTATTGTTGAGAGTGCTGCTATAAACATTGGGGTACAAGTGGCCCTATGCCTCAGTACTCCTGTATCCCTTGGGTAAATTCCTAGCAGTGCTACTCCTGGGTCATAGGGTAGGTCTATTTTTAATTTTTTGAGGAACCTCCACACTGTTTTCCAGAGAGGCTGCACCAATTTGCATTCCCACCAACAGTGCAAGAGGGTTCCCGTTTCTCCACATCCTCACCAGCATCTGTAGTCTCCTGATTCGTTCATTTTGGCCACTCTGACTGGCGTGAGGTGGTATCTGAGTGTGGTTTTGATTTGTATTTCCCAGATGAGGAGCGATGTTGAGCATCTTTTCATGTGCCTGTCGGCCATCTGGATGTCTTCTTTAGAGAAGTGTCTATTCATGTTTTCTGCCCATTTCTTCACTGGATTATTTGTTTTTCAATGTGGAATATTTATTTATTTTGAAAGAGAGAGAGCACAAGCAGAGGGAGAGGCAGAGAGCGAGGAGAGATAGGACCCGAAGCAGGCTCCATACTGTCAGCAGAGCCCAATGTGGGGCTTGATTCCAGGAACCATGAGATCATAACCTGAGCTCAAACCGAGAGTCAGATGCTTAACTGACTGAGACACTCAAGCACCCCAATTCAGATATACTTTCAAAATATATGCTTTGAATTTCCCCACAGACATTAGTTGATATAACCCCTCTCCCCACCCCTCAAAAAAGTAAATAAGAGACAAATGCTTAATACATTGGTGGTACTCAATAAAGTTTAGATATTCATTATAAAAGTAGAGTAAGCTTTTTAAATGTTGCATTATATATATATATATATATACACATTATATATTTGCATGGTATTTATATATATACATATATATATATATAAAGTATATATACTTGCACATTTATACATATTTCTACTTGCATATTTGGACTAGATAATTGCAAATACCTCTTACCTCTAAATGATCCTGAGAACTTTTACTTCTAACCCAAACCCCTCGACCTCCTGGAAATAGATTGCCGTGGTCATGATTTCTAGCCATCTCCTCAAGCACAGGGAAGAAGCAGACAGAATTCTGAAAGGATATTAAAAATAGAATGAGGGCAGGGAAGAAAAATATTTTTGAGGAAATGTTAATAGACACTTTTTTTTAGTTACATCCTTTTTTTTTCTCCTTCTCTTCAGAACTCTCTTATTCATTACTACATAATTTTTCTTCACTACTCCTTAGTCTTAATCAACAATCTAAGATTGTAATGCCGCTCATTAAAACTACTTCTTTGCCACTGTCCTAAGTAGAAAGCACTTTTCCAGTAGACTAGTCCATCTATTGTAGGCTTCTGGAGGGTTGTAAGTGGGAGAGAATATCTATAATAAATAAAGTGCTATGTCCCTATGGCATTAAGATTACGCAAAGAACAGCAGTATGTTTTGTGTTTACTGACGTTGTTAAGTGTGTTTTCTCTCCTCAAATCATGATAATTATTTTTCTACTTTATTTTGGAGTACTAACCAACAAAATTTCACCTATAAGTTTCCCCTACGCAAAGAAGAAAATTTTTATTCAAAAATTAGATAAATTGATAAAATTTAAGGTGGAACTTACTTGAGAATGCATTCATTAAGTGCCTACTGTGCATCTGGAACTCGAGGTTATTAACCTTTGGAGAAAAAAAGATTCAGCTATTTTGCCAGCAAAATGGGTTTATTTGGGAATAGCAGAGAATTGCAATTCAGGACAAGCAAAGTATGGTCAACCATAGGCAAGTCAGGAGAACAGAAGAGAGGGGCTTGCTTTTATGGAGGAAAGGAGGAAGCCGGGAGGGGTTCTTTCAAAAAGTTCAACGTGGTGATGGCCTCTCATTGGCTAAGTGTGGCAGTTTCTCATTGGCTGAGCTGTTGCTGTACAAGGAGAAATTCTTTTTTCCTCCTTCTGGGATATGTAAAGTAAGCTTTTTCCTATTCGGAGTCTGAGCAATAGCATGTGAAAGCTCTCCCTTCAGGGCTTCCCAGCTCTATTTTTAATAAAGCTTCCATTATTTATTTTCACTGTATATATTATATGGTGATAAAATATAAGTAGAAACCAAATCCTAAATAGTTTATATATTTAAGGAGGGGAGAAGAATAACATAACATTTATAATCATATAAACATTAGAGACAATATAAAGTAGAAAATCACCAGAAAGTCATTGAGATATAGATCCTTGCTACTCTGTGGTGTATCCACTAGAAGCCCTAGGCCCTCTTAGATACTTGTTACAAATGCAAAATCTCAGACTCTGTCCCAGATCTACTGAGTCAGAATTTGCATTTTTGCAATATCCCCAGGTAATTTATATGCACATCAATGTTTGAGAAACACTTACATAGAACAGTATTTTTCTTATGTGGGTGTGTACGTATTTTATAAGATGAGGGATCTGGGGAGGTGGAAAGAGGATGAGGGGAGCCAGGACAGGATATATGTACTAGAGTTTGAAAAAGCCGTTAACCAAACTATCAAGGATTGCTTAGTACAGACATCAGACTCATATCTGAGCTTCTGAATACACCTTATGAACCAACTTCCTTCATTCTTCAGGCATTTCCCATCAATTTCTATGTTAATCCAGGCTATGGTAACAGATGCTCACAGCTACTGGGTGTCCTCATCTTTTTTTAGATTCCCTTTCTAAAATCTTGCTTCTGAAGTCTTCACAATGTACGTGAAAGATATTAAAATTTTTTCTGTAGGGTGCAGAATTCCTTACTGAATAACCACTGGGTCGACTCAGGAATAGCCAGGCTGATATTCATCCAGTATGCACTGGGTAGCATTGTATCTATTCTAAAATAGCTTGACTGGCTCCCTAGGGAATATCTGCTACTATAAAAGCAAGACTTCTTCTTTATCCACAGTTCTCTGAACCCATGGTGTCTAAAGCCAAGTATGAAATAGGATATTTGAGAGATTTTTACTCTTGGTATCTACCCCTATATGACTGCTGTTAAATTTTGATCCATTTTTAAAAACCAAATGTCACTCAACCAACAACCAACAACCACCCTCCCCCAAAAAAAGAAACCAATAAAGGACCAAATCCAAGGAAATAGCAATTTGAGGGCAGTTTAATTACAAGAAAAGTTTTATAACTTCAGATCTAAGTATAAAATAGTAAGGCACACAATGTATTCATCAATTGCAACAACTCAATTTTATAAAGTCCTGTTTGTTCTGATTATAAAGACAGAAATGGATAAGAGGGAGATAAACAGGATCTAGTGAAAAGTAACGAGAGGGAAAGGAAAAAGAAAGCCCAATAAAGAATAAGATTTTCTAAAAGAGGTGGAGAGACAAGAAAATTTATAAAGAGAAGATCACACAGAAGAGAAAAAATTTAGAGGCAGCAAGAGACAAGTTCCCTAGGCTATGGGGTTGATGTGTTAATTAAGTTAGGCTGCTAGTCTGATTCCACAGTTTATTTGTAGGATAGTCATCAAAGTAAGTTATCACCTGTTATGCCTATCCTTTGAAATTCCAATGAGCTTTTCAGCAATTCTCCACTAGCCACTACTATTCAACTATACTTATTATGCTTAACCTTCAGTAAGCATTTAACAAGATACCATGACAACCTCCATGGGGGATTGATTTTATTCTTAGATGCAGCATTACAATCATAGCAGTATCATTTCATAAGTACTTGGAATGGGCCAGATGAAATCAGTTTCTTATGGGATTTTCTTTTTCATGCAAAACACATATTCATTTTGTTCCCTTATTTTTAGCATGGAACTTTTCCTTTCATCCAGCTCCAGAATCCCCAAATAGACACACACACACACACACACACACACACACACTCATGCACACACACAGCCTCTACAAACAGAAGCCATTACTTTTTTTTTCCTTTTTTAACTTGTATTTTAAAATTATTTCAAGTTTAAAGAAGAGTTATAAGAATTATTCAAAAAATTATACTGAGATGTTTCAAACGTTAGTATTTTACCACTTTTGCATTTTGTCTTTCTTATTATTTTTTTGTCTGAGCCATTTGTGAGGAACTTGTAGACCTGTACATCCTGATTTCTCTTTCTCCTAAATACTTCTTTCCCTCCTCCCACCTCCTGGAAAAAGAAAAGAAATTCTTTTATATTTAACCATAGCAATCAGTTATTTTAAGACTATTTCTACTATTAAAATTGATTGGCACCCTCTACTACTGAATGTCTTATTTACAATAAAATCAGTGGTTAAAAAACATCTTTATTTTGGCTTTTCTTTCCACAAGAGCATTTTTCAGTTACTGACATCTCGTCTCTCCGTGTTCATTCTTATCCTTTTGTGAAGCGTTTTGGAGGAGATGGTTGCAAAGCATAAAACTTTGGACACTTTGTTTTTCCTCTAAATATTTATTCCCACCTCCTTCTGAAATTCCAGGCTTAACCCTACAAATATTTCAATCCTAAATAACTTTCAATCATACCAGTATAATATACTATACCGCTTTAACAATGGTGTTTTGAAGAACTGAAAATGGTTTATTTTGGTTAGCCAATGTAAAATTCTAGAACAACAATCTTTGCATTCCTAACTTCACTGAAACCATGTCAATGTGAATATCTACCATGTAAGGTTTTTGTGAGGATTGAATGTGTTAATCAATGTAAAGAACTTAAGAACAATGTTTGGTGGTATTATATAAGATCTATTATTATTTTTATATCAAAAAAATCTTCAAAACCATCTTTCCTTTCTGTTATTTTCCTACTGCTCTCCTTGGTTATATCATATTCTTAGCCACATACATTCAATTTCTTTTTTTAATATTTATTTACTTCAAGAGAGAGAACGTGCATGCATGCACAGGGAGGGGAAATAGAAGCAGAGAAAGAGAGAGAAAGAAAGAGAGAGAGAGAGAGAGAAAGAATCTAAAGCAGGCTCCATACTGCCAACAAAGAGGCAAATCCAGGACTCGATCTCATGATCACAAGATCACAACCTGAGCCTATATCAAGAGTTGGATGCTTTACTGACCGAGGCACCCAAACATCCAGGTTTAATTTCTTAGAATGATAAGCAGCTTTCCTTTCAGTCCCTACCACCTCATTCCTATTCCTATCCTTTAGCAAATACATCTGATTATTTTTGCTTTTGTAATGGCATGTGTTCCTGTCATTACTGCCACCAGCCCGGGCCAGGCCTCACCATATTATGTCTCCCGCATTTAGTCTTTCTAAATTACATTCCCAGGTTACCTCCTCCAAACACTGGAAACAAGGCCCTCCACACTCCAATACTCCTATTGACTGTAATCTATTTCTCTTATTATCTATCCATTAAATGAGAATATTTGTGAATGTACTTTGTAGACTATAAAGTTCCCTGTGGAATATTATGGTCATGTTACATTTTAACATCTCCAGTTTGTAATCAGTTAGGATAATATTCTATTTTTTATTACCTATATAATTCTGTTCTTGAACCAATGTGACAACAATGAAAATTACCGTGTCCTTAAGGAGTTAATTTAACTAAACATCAATTGTAACACTATATACAGTCACTTCCATTTTCATAAAGAAAATAGTGACCAATTTCTAAACACCTTGATAATGTAGATTTGTGTTTTCTTTATCTTTCCCTTTTTCTACTCAGTTGAGTAAAACATTGTGAAATCAACTCTGAATCTGTGATGGAAAACTATATGAATAATATTCAGTCAATGGATCATAGCTTAGAAATGCAATAACAACCAAAACAATTCACCTGAAAACCATAACTCACTGTCGGAGTTTCACATGTCAGAAAGCACAATATTTACTCAGAAAAGAAAAGAATATTTTGTTTGGACTTCACATAGGCTTAGTGTTTACAAGAAACTTCTGGAGGAATCAAGGAAGAAAAATATGTATAGAGTACCTACTGTGTGCTCAATACATATGTGTGCTTGTACATACTTGTATAAAAATTGTTTCAGTGTGATTCAAGATTTTCATCATTGTGAGCCTCAGTTTCCATCTGCTTCCACAAAACAGGAATTCTAGGGTTGGAAGGGCCTTAGCTGGCTGGTCCAAATCTCTATCCAACACAGGAATCTTCCATCATTTAATTTAACAATTACAGTTGACCCCTCATAAGTCATATAAAAAAGCAGACAAACCTACTTCTGGACAATTTAGTGTCTAAAATGAGGAACTGTCTGGTCTCCCAGAATCTTGTACACATGTGTACTCTCTATAACTTCTTGAGCAATATAAACATGACTACATTGTACCCCTCACCCACAAACAAAGACAAGACCTCTCATGTTCTTCTTGGGATTTTTGTCCCCCATTTGTTGGATTTATTTAGTCAGTTTTTCTGTTTCTAACTAACATGAGATGGTTTCCAGACTCTAACATCATGCTTTAGTTTGTCCAAATGAAACATCCAGAGACATACCAAGTAATCCAGGTATGGATTGAATTTGATGGGAATAAAAACACTAATATAAACTGTTGCCATTCCTCTAATTCTAAAGCAGTCGCCTCAGAGTTTTTTCATTTATTAAAAACGTGATTGACAGGGTGGATGACCCTGTTAGTCTCAGTAAATGAATCCCACAAAAGGATAGGAGGAGGGCGAGGCCCAGGGTGAAGATACTGGGTTTAATAATACAGGAGGAAGGTGACATGACCACATTTTTACCCAAGCTGGAGAATATTAATATTATCTCCTCCCTGGGCAATAGGATTAGAAAAGGATTGTAATTTTGAAAAAAAAGAGAGCAATAAAACCATTATTTTTTGTTCTGCTTTTTAAGATAAACTGTATCAACTGAATTATATCCCATTCTGTACTATACAAATGATGTCTTGAATTTAGTCAAGATTTTTTTATTTGCTTTGCTATTTTCTAAAGAAACAATTGGATTGCCCCCAATGAGAGAATGGGTATGGATACTGACTATGGATTTGAAGTAAGAAATGGGACAAATTTAAAGCATCCTTATGGCTATTCTACCATCTTGTGAAAATGCAAGCTCTCTGTGGGTTCAAATGTAGGATAATGTGAGAGCCTATAATTCAAGGAAGAAACATGTATTTAAATGAGGCTTAGGGAAAGGAAAGAAAAAAGATCACTTTACGGCTGTGTTTGCTCTGTCTGGCACAGAACTAAGTGTATGAATTATCAGTTTTTATTGACACTAAGAGGTAAATATAAACATATCTATTCTCTTTGTAGTCTGCCACACTGAATTTAAAATCCAGAGACAGGCTCACATTTTTTATCCACCACTTGAGAGCTATGCACTGAATCTATATATTAAAGTGGAGAGCAGATGAGATTAAACTATACAGAGACTTTTCATTAATAAGTACTGTCCATATTGAGGTTATTACTAATTACAGGACATCTCTATCTGCTAGACTGTAATATTTTCTAGACTGGGAGAAAAAGCATCAACCTTCTCCTGGTTAGAAAGTTATTTTTTTTCTTTCTTTTTCCTTTTATGAAATCATATTAACTACCCATGGACATTTTTAAACCCAATCTCTCTAATCAAACTTGTGTTGCTTCTTTAAAATATGCAAAGTTGGGGCGCCTGGGTGGCTCAGTCCGTTGAGTGCCCCGCTTCGGCTCAGGTCATGATTTCACAGTTTGTGGGTTCGAGCCCCGCATCGGGCTCTGTGCTGACAGCTTAGAGCCTGGAGCCTGCTTCGAATTGTGTCTCCCTTTTTCTCTGCTCCTCCCCCGCTCATGCTCTGTCTCTCTCTCTCCTTCAAAATACATAAAAACATTAAAAATATTTTTAAACTATGCAGAGTATATTTCCATTTGGATCAGAAACCTAGAAAAGTTTTTGTTTTTCTTCTGTGTCACCTAAAAATGTGTTCAACTAGCCCATCAACATTTCTCACCTCTTTCCACCTTTGGTAATGTCTTTTAAAATGGACAAAAACAGAGAGCTTTATCTGGAATTTTCAGTTCTTTCAAAGCTACTTTGGTTTTGTGCCCCAGTAAGAGTGTATTACAGAACACATGGCACACGGATGATCCACTACTCTAATCCATCAGCAGGGCTCCCTGACTCCATGATGGATTGTTGTATTACATCATCAGCCCAAGGGCTGACAGGAAGGAAAGTGCTTCAAACAGACCTCTTCCATAAATTGTTTTAGTCCTAATGAAAGAAAAAAAGTTTTGAAAGGATATGGATGAGTGGGAAAACTCACTATACCTTTCAACTGTATATTGAATTATATACAAGAGAAATCAGGCACCAGATTTTCTTGGTTCACAAGATAGAATTTTCTTTTCATTTGAAACGTATGATATCAGTTAATGTTGGTTAACGCTGACCATGTGTTTGGCAACGTCCAAGGAACTTTGGATCAATTATCTGAGTTAAAGAAAAGATTTAAGTAATATCAGTATAAGTTTTTTTAATCTGCGCACTTGTGGTTCTTCAATCATGTACTCTGGTGCTCTATTAACCCAAATTTTTAATTAATTATATGTACATTTGTACTCCTATCAGTTGACAGAATTATCTCTGGAGTCAAATGTACCTATTTACATGTTTGTTTACATATTTTTATACATGAAACAAAATGTGAAACAAAAATTTGCATTCTTATTTAGGAAGACCAATCATGAACCCTGTTATCCATTTACTCAATACTTGACATTTCATAGGGTTTTAATAAGCCTATTGAAGGAATAGATAGACAAATGCATGACTAAACCTCTAAGTTCACTTCTCTCCTTAAAAAAAAAAAAATCAGGGTCCCCTGAGTGGCTCAGTCAGGTAAGCACCAAACTCTTGATTTTGGCTCAGGTCATGATCTCACGGGTCGTGGGTTCGAGCCTTGTGTTGGGCTCTGCACTGACAGTGCAGAGCCTGTTTGGGATTCTCTCTCCCTTTCTCTCTGCCTCTCTGTTCCCCATGTGTCTCTCAAATAAATAAATAAACATTTTTTTCTAAAGTTCAGTTTGAAATGTATAGCAATGTCATATTTTTGAGAGTAACAAGTCAAATATTTTTGCAAGCAAATTAAATGAATATTTCATACAAATCTGAAAAATAATTTAAAATCAGGTGTCACTATTGGTAATCATTAAAAAGTGCAGAAAACATGGGCTTTGAAAGACTTACTGTGTAACTGTTCTTCTTTGCTACTAAATTAAAAAGCATCATGAATAAAATGAATTTGACAATAGAACCTGTCATATATCTATTATCCTGAGTATGCCCCCTCTGTATCATTTTTCAATGGTAGGATTTGCCATTCAAAAATAAATAGTGGCACACTATTGGCAGAGAACCTGATCTAGAATATGAGCTTTAAAAACTAGTTTTTATCTTTTTCTAACAACTCATTTAGTGTTTTAGAGAGATCTTTTATGTTGAAAAATTAAATATTAAAGTCTTTAATTTCCTTCTGAGGCCACTAATAAAATTGGGTAAAATGAGTTCATAAGCATTTTCATGGAGTTCTCATAATACCAGTACCACAAATCATATCATACTTTGGGAGTTTGAATTTTTAGGTATTACTTTACTCCCAAACTATGAAGCATTTAGTTACATCAGTTAACTTCTTGTTTAACAGTCCCAGGACTCTTTCCTTATCACCAATTGTTCTACCTCTCAATCCGAGTTTTGTGACCTTGAGATGCTTATGTTTCACATGTAATTCAAATTTTTTATTCTTCCCTCACGTTTTAATTCTTTCCCTCACGTTTCCCAATTTATTTGCTAAACCCCAAATTCCAATATAATTCTTAGGTAGAATTTAAGCTCACTCAGATCTTTGGATCTTTGGATTTCAAGAGTTTTTTCCAAAGCCTTCTCTATCATGCTAAATATCTCTTATGAAGTTCTCCTGACCTTTAAATACCCACCCCCTACTTTAATGGCATGGATTTTGCATGGAAAGTTATCATTAAAATTTCATTGCGAGAAACCTGTGGCATCTATTAACCCCTCCACCTCTCATGTGCAGATGGCTTTAGCATTTATAAAGCGTCCCAATATTTAATTAAAGGACCACAAGTGTTTTTCACCATTTTCAGAGTGAGGAAAACAAAGCTCAAAGGAGGGTAAAGATTTGCCCACCATAATCCTGGTGTGGTGAAGAGAGCCACACCAATCCTGGGTGGCTGCATGCTAGAGATATCACAAATGCTTCCAACTCTGCTGTGCTTGCCACTGGTCAGATTGCCACTGAGACGTCTTTGGGATATTTCTCTTCTCCCACTCATGGTGAAAATGTTAGAGTTGTTTTTCCCATTCATCCACTGCGCATATGCTTCCCATATTAAATCCACATCCACTAGCAGTTCAAAGCATACATTATTAGGAGGACTTCTGTACCACGCATCCAGGAGTTCTGTTTTCAGGTCAGATTTCTGTCTCTGGTATCAGCTTTGTTGAATAATGTATTTTACTACATCGCTTACGAGTCACATTAGGAAATGGGAACACGCAATTATACATTTTTAGTGCAAAATACCCTTCACTTTTTACCTTAGAGTATCCAATGGAGCCTCATTCAATACATTTCTATCAAATATAGGAAGTGACCAAATAAGAATCTCCGTAACTCCGTTACCTACACAAACATTCAGGATTTTTACAATAAAAATCTCCATATAAATGTTTAAAACTTTATTGTCTTTTGTTACCTCCAGCTATACATAGATATAAGTGAAATAAATCACCAGTGGCATTTTAAAAGTTCCTACCCTAATGTATAGAACAACGGAAATTTGCATTTAAAGTAAATAGCTTTTCTGCTAGCCATCAGATGTAAGATTCCTTTTTTCTACTGAGTAGTCTGCCTCCTTGGGAAGGAGAGAACCATTACAGCTTAGTCCTCTGAATTGTTTTTATTTTATTTTATGTTATTTTTTTGCGGATTATAAGTTGTTTTGTGTGTTCAAGTGTAGAACAGTGAAGAAACAGTGAGTAATGGCTTTGTGATATAGATTGCTGTCTAAAGAGAACAGAACAGAGGCCAGTAATATCATTTTAATTAGACCTAAAGATCAAAAACGTATATCTTTAAATGTAAGCGTGTGCACGTAATCATACAGGCACCCCTGTATAGTCACAGCTAATATAATTTGGCCATAATTTAGATACATTACATTCAGACAGAAAAGAGAGCTACTAGTAATGTGTATGACTTGCCTCAACCCAACACTGCCTTAGTTTTGATAACTGAGAATTAATCCGTGCATGCTATTGATTGTGAGGTGCTAAATTTTATGTAATACATCAAATAGCTATCTGGTCAAGGCCTAGAGTAAGAGATTTTCATAATCTGACAAGCTATAAATATTTAACTTAAAATGATGCTGTTGTAGAACATACAGTTAGTGTAGAAGATATGCGATTATAATTTTTTACATTTATTTATTTTTGAGAGAGAGAGAGAGACAGAGTGTGAGCAAGGGAAGGGCAGAGAGAGGGAGAGACACAGAATCTGAAGCAAGCTCCAGGCTCTGAGCTGTCAGCACAGAGCCTGATGAGGGGTCGAATTCACAAACCGTGAGATCGTCACCTGAGCTGAAGTCCAACGCTTAACCAACTCAGCCGCTCAGGTGCCCCAATATGCTATTATAATTCAACTGTGCCCTTGTCTATGTAAGAAACTAAAAATTTGGAAACGATTTCAGAATTTTGGGCTGCATGGACATTTTGCTTCACTAACAATTCCTTATTATAAAATATTCATGAAAATATTTTAGAAGGAAATAAATCAACCCATTATTTTTCTCCAACTGAGTGTATCACCTATAGGTGATTTTTCTCCTTTTTCACAGTTTCTTTCTCCCAAGTTTCCTATGCTAAGTACATATCTTATTTTTTTTTGTTTTAAAAGCTACTGTAGGAAATTGTCGAGTACAAAAGTTTAATATTTACTGAAAAATTTAACATTAATTAGTATTCTGATTTGAAGTTATGACCATATGATTGCTGATCAATGCTGCTCGATTCCTTTGTTTATAACCTCCATTCTTGGTTTTCCATATATATCATGTATGATAAATATGATGAAATAACAAATTAAAGTCAGTGTCTTCAGCAAGGGAGAACATTATTGAAATTTGTGCAACATATTCTTTTCATTTTTAGGACACCAAATAAAAGACTATTCTTTAGTTAGTAAGTCCCAATAGAAAGAAAAATGTAAGACTTTTAAATTCAATTATACTTGCCTACAGTCAAAACATAGTCATTTACTCTTGACTTCTCATTGTGTTATATTCTCAAGAAATATGAGTAGTCTTGAGAATAGAAATAAAAGCATAGTCACAATTAATAAACCTTTGATTTATTCTCCATGTTGGAATCGGTCTTTAATCACGATGGAAAGACAACCCAGACAACGGTACTGCTGGTGACACATTTGTTTCACCATGGGAAGATAGGAGAGACAAGTAGTGAGAGCTCAGGCTCCAGAGTCAGGCCCAGGATGGACTGTTTGTTCTGCCACTCACTAGCTTTATGAATTTAATCTCCCCTTGCCCCAGTTTTCCCATCTGCAAAATGGGGGTAGGGAGGTAAAATGCTTAATAGTGCCTGACACGATGGGACATTCAGGATAAAGATGAACAGTTATTATAGTTATAATTAGTGATTTCTACCAATTATAGTTACTGATAAAGTAAACTCATTTATACCATGTGAAGTATTCAAATTATTTCTAAACAGGCAGTGCATTATTTGTTTTATACTTGTCACATAAAAGGCTGTCTCTGTACCCACCAGAATAAGTGGAAAGGAGAGCAAACTAGCTAATCTAGGGCAAAAAGCTTTATCCCTTGATTTATTCAGATAACTGACCCCTGAAGTATGCTTGAATTATAGTTATAATTTTCTCCATTCTCCACACAGTGTGTGTAGTCAGCCTAGGTGTTATTCAATAGACCTGTTCCAACATCTACCGTGATTGATTTATTTAGAAATACCTCCAGGCCAAAATGAGAATGAAAATAAATGGAACAGATGAAAGTGCCCTGCTGCAAGCAAGAGCTACAAATTGAGGTTAAGAGTAATTGCTTTGGCATAATTGTTATTTGTAATCTTAGAACAAATGCAAATCTCCCATTAGGAGCAGTAAATCTGGTGCTTAAAGTAGAAGATGAGTATTTCACTGCCTAGCAATGGGAAGCCGTAGCTGAATGCTAAATGCAACGACATATAAATTCCCCCAGGTCTTTCATTTTGACTAACAGTTCAGGGGATATGGTGGACACAGGAGTACCTCAGAAAATGACTATCGAGATGATTTATTCGCTCTATGTATTTTCTTTTTCCAAGACGCTTTATATAAAACCTTTCTCTTTGCATTTAAAAACTCCTTGTGTGCTCTCTTTCATAAATACTTTATATTTATCCTGAGCCTGGCTTGCAGAAAGCCTGATGTACTTTTTATGGTTATTAGTCTTCACACCTTCATCACTGAACTAGGTAATAAGGCAAAGTCATTATCTTTATTTTAAAGAGATGAGAGTAGAAGTATAGAGAGGTTCAGTGACTTTCCCAAGGTTATAAAATCATTCTGTGATACATCTGGGAAGACTATAAAGAATATGTAATTCAAACTCATTTTAACTACCACATCATTGTTTTTCAGATTATTTTTTAAGTCACTAGGTTATTAATAGCAGTGGAGGTTGTGATAATCATAGTGATAAACCAAAGGGTCTCGTTAGATTCCTCAAATATCCAACAATTTCTGGGCCAAGATTATGGCATAAGAAACACCATGCTTATTTTAAATGAATCGTGTGCCTCACAAGAGCATCTTAAACTTAAAGCCTAGATAGGATTAAATTGAGTTCTTGGTTAGTAGCAGGTTACCCTGTTTGTTTGTTTTTAATTGGGCAGACAAAATGAGATTCCAAGGTCCGTGTGTACCTGCAAGAATATTAAGAAATATGAGAAGTTGCAGGGGAAAAATAGGTAAAATTGAATCTGTGTATTTGAGAAAGTGATGGGTGCAGGGGAAAAGAAATATATTGTAGTTTTTGCAATAGAATAATGAAAAACATCCGTATTCAGTTTCTGATGTATACATAGCCAGGGTCAAATACCAAGTAGATTTTTTTTTAGTGTCTCTGACTGAGATTATATTACCTTAAATATTATGTGTTAGATGTTGACAGGAAAAAAGTTTAGGATGGTAAAGATGTATTTTTCACTTACAACTTTTACTTTGTATATTTTTTTTTTTAAATTTTTTTTTTTTTCAACGTTTTATTTATTTTTGGGACAGAGAGAGACAGAGCATGAACGGGGGAGGGGCAGAGAGAGAGGGAGACACAGAATCGGAAACAGGCTCCAGGCTCTGAGCCATCAGCCCAGAGCCCGACGCGGGGCTCGAACTCACGGACCGCGAGATCGTGACCTGGCTGAAGTCGGACGCTTAACCGACTGCGCCACCCAGGCGCCCCTACTTTGTATATTTTTAAAGAACACCATGTCAGCCCTTGAGAGGAAGGAGGACAATGCATAGTTCATTGCAAAACCAGAGTATTATATCCTGCTTTAGAAAATGGGTATATTTGAACTCTAGAGAAATTAAACAGTTCTGGAGGTTATTACCCTAAAACTGCTATCCAAAGATGATCTCCGCTTTCTCACAAGGCCTTTCACAGTTTATAAGAATAGAGTTTTAATTTGAAATTCATTTCTAAGGAGCAACATCCACAAAGCCATCCTCTACTACGTCGTTTTAACTTGTGACCTCCTTCCACAGAACCTATATAGCAACAGCTTTTGGTCTGTGCCCAGAGTTAATCATTTATGGTGCCCTGGGTTGGGAGGGACGTTCTTTCCAAAACAGTGACAGAATTATAGCAATATAATCCCAAGCTGATTCAGTGAGGCCATCTATTTTTCTTTAATAAAATAAAATAAAAGAGCTGTCAAATACTATTTATGCTCCCTGCTACCATTTCTATAGCCAAAGAACGCAACCCCTTCTTTCAATTTAGTAAGGAGGCAAAAGAGTCACAGAAGAGTTAGAGATGAAAGAAAAATTAAACACAATGCAAAAATGTGAGCGCATGTTAGCACACATTAGGGAGAGGAGAGTAAAACACCAAGGACATTGTATCACTGGCAAGCAAGTAGAAGACTCAGACCTCACGAAAGAAAAAGGGCAGTCCATGGATAATGAGCTAGAAAAACTTTGCAACTACAGAAAAGGGAGAGAGAATAGGGTTAGCTTCTTTAAAAATTAAAAAAAGAAGTATTTAAATGGATTCTGAAAGATCAGTGGGATTCTATCAACTGATTGGAGTGCAGAGAAAACAGATTTAAATTTGATTTACTTCATAGCAGACAAGGAACAAAGATAACACTAAATTGCTGTGTTTTCCTTATGAGAGACGTGGTTTGCAAGAAATTACTTTGTACTTTGATCTGCAATAACCAGATCAGTGACACTTTATTACATTATCTACCTATATTTTTCAGTATAGCAAACCTCCTCTTGGCCCTGCCGCCACGTAGAACAACATAAATTTACTGAATCAACCATCCACACTCTCTCTCCAGGGTCTTCCCTACATGATATGCTTTGTGTGTGAAAGTCTACCCACCCTCTCTTCTTATCCACTGAATATATGCACATATGTCTGCCTGCTTATTGAGTTTGAGGGGTCTTGTGTGAGTCCCCTCTTCTGGGAAGCATTTTCTGAAACCACCCACCCCAAATCTAGATTCAGACTCCTCCCCGGGGCCATGTAGCCTGTTGGGGTTACCTGTGTCACAGCACGTACTTTATTCCATTCCAGTTGCCAGTTTGTTTTTCTCTCCCTTCCATTAGACTATAAATTCCTTGAGGGCAGAGACCAAATAATATCAGATGAGCCTTTTTATCTATAACACCTGGAAGAGAGCCCACCTTCTGGAAGGCACCAACTCAATAAATATTTGTTAACTAGAGAGAAAAATAGAAAAATGTAGGGAAAATGTCTGAATAAAATTGGAATCACATCCAATCTTCAGTTGGCCGATAAAATCAGTAGGTGATGTTCTCACCTCACCCACACATCCTGTACTTTCTCTTACCCTCACTTTTTATATTTAATTATCAAGCCTACCAATCTGTCTTTCTAAATATTTCTTTTCTATTGCCACTTCTTTTTTTTTTTTTACCTCTACTATCATTGCCTTAACGCAGTACTTCATTTTTCACCTAGACAATATTGCAATAACCTCTTAACTGGTCTCCCAGTTGCAATAAATGTCTATTAAATTGAAATGGTTGAACTGTTTGAAGTAACACTCTTATTTTGAAAATAAATCAACTAGGAAGTGCTTGCTGCCCACCTACCACATGCGCTATTATGTGCTTTGGGGGAGCCAAAAGAAGCAGAGCATAGAAACTACCACTCTAGACCCCCCTCCCCTCAAAAATACAATGTGGGCATAGAGCACAAGGAAATGTGCTTCTCATATGCATCACGCATACAAGTCACCTAGGAGCTTGCTAAAATATAGGTTCCACAGGTCTTAAGTGACACCTGAGATTTTGCATTTCTAACAAGTTCCCAGGTGACACAGGTGCTGCTGGACCATGAAACACCCTTTGAATAGAAAGATATTAAAACCCATTAAGTGCCTTAGAGTAGCTTCCTAGTGAAGACTTTAAAGACAGACAGGCTTCGTGGATGCAATAGGAGATATAATGAAAACCTGTCCATGTTGAGGGAAGAATGTAAACTGAGAAGATGACAGTTTATGTCCTAATCCTATAAGGCTTGACTCACTTTTCATGTTATCCCCAAAGACTTCCTGAAACTCCCTGGCACAGTCACACTGCTGCCCTTCTTCCTGACCCTCTTCTTCCCTACCCTCTAAAGTACACTCAGCAAGCTCTTTCTAAAATACAAATCTGACTGTGCCATGCCCGGGCCTAAAGCCCATTAGTGTCTATCCATCACCTGCTGTATACATTCCAGACTTGAAGGCCCTTCCCACACTGGCCCTGCCCAGTTCTGTCACTTCACCTGCCACCACTGCTAGTGCACATAACCTGCATTCACCACATGCTTTCTTATTTTTTTTAATTTGTTCTGTTTATGTATTTATTTATTTAGAGAGAGAGAGAGAGCAAGAGAGCAAGTGGGAGAGGGACAGAGCGAGAATCCCAAGCAGGTCCTGAGCTGTCAGTGCAGAGCCCGATGTGGGGCTTGAACTCACAATCTGTGAGACCATGACCTGAGCTGAAACCAAGAGTCAGACGCTTAACTGACTGAGCCACCCAGGTGCCCCTCACCCATCCTTTCTTTCCTCTGCTTTTTACAGGCTGCTGCCTTTGCCCGGAAAGCTCTGTCCCCATTGTCTATTAGGCAAAGTGTACTCATCCTTCGAGGTAATTTCCCTCCCTCTGAGGCCTGTCTTGACCTGGCCAGGAAGAGTTAAGTATTCAGTGTTCTTTTTAGTTCCATAGTACATAACACCTATTTATTTCCACTGATGTCAACACTTACATATAAGCCTCTATTTGGAAGCGTCCGAATCTCATCTTTCTTTGCAGCCTCTACCTATAAGGTTATGTTCAAAATATAGAAGGTGTTTAAATATTGCTTTAAAAATGACTGAATGAATAAAACCTAACTAATTACTTACTTAGGAAGTAAATGTTGGGGTGAAAGGGCAGAAGAGAGGGAAAATAGAGGAGGAAAATGCTAAGAAACACTGCAACGAGGGGAAAACATATTTCTAACTTACATGTTAAGTCTCTACTCCCCTGCACATGTGCACACATTGATAATTAAGTTGCCTTAAAAAAATCTAACCTAATTTTAGCCCATTTCCAGAAATCAGCAGAAAAGACAGAAAAGTGTGTGACTGCTCCTTCCTTTCAAAGTACTCCATTATTTGCTTAGGTCCTGTGAATTGTGTCTTGAATATTAGACTGAGCTGAAATGAAAAATCTCATGGCAAGAGGAGTCAATGTTCCTCCTACTTAGAGAAGGCATATCTGTGTGTATAGACACATCTGTGAACTATTATTTTTCAGTTGACAACAAAGCTCAACCTTGAATATCAGGGAGCAATTCAAAGATGATCCTGAATGAAAAAAAAAATCATGTCCCATAGCAACTCATGAGAAAGCCACACAGATGATCATATTTGTAAGAAAAAAGGATATCTTTAGCATCTTTTCTAGATCAATTCTCCATATAAAAATATGAAAGTCAAAAAAATACTAGACAAAGTGATAAGCAAATGGAACATTTGAAAGATTACCTGTCATTTACCCTGAACAAATTATATTATACGAATTGTTGTTACTCAGAAATCTTACATCATTAACGTCAATAAAAGGAATTTGGCAATGAATAAAATGATTTAAAATATTCATTATATCTCACCCCAAACAAAAACCACTACACCAAAAATTAATTTACATAGAAACATCAATGGATGATCGTTCACATTGTAAAGCATGGTGTCACATTACATGAGGATTAACCTCAGTAATCCTCTATATCCCATCATTCTTCTATAGCAGTCGTATATAATTTAGTCCCCCCTCCAAATTATTATAGAACTTTTCCATATCTTCCTTCATTTTCATTTTTTTTATCCCCACTATTTTAGAGTGCCTACTTGGGTTGTAAACTCTGTATGTATTGAAGTGGAATAAAAATGATTTATAATTAGTTACTGTATAAACCAATTTGAGCATCTACCTATATGCCAAGTACTGACCTGAGGAAAATAGCAGAAACAGAGGACATGGACTCTTTCTACTTTCCTGGGCATTAAAGTGTAGTCAGAAGACAATGCCTAACAGTGGGAACAGTGAGAAACTGTGGGAGCCAGTATATGGTCTCTACAATGTAGCTCAGAGTGAAATTGTTTTGGCGACTCAGTGTTGAGAAGTTCTACAGTTCAGGCATGGTCTTACGGTTAGGGATGGAAAGATCAAAAATATGTCAAGAGGAACCAGACATGCAGTCCAGAGTGAAGAGATGTGAGGAGATGTAAATGTCTCCAGACTCAGGAAAGGGCATAATCATAGATCCAGAGACCAGAATGAGTATGCCATACAGCTGGGCACCTGTAGTACAACTAAGATACAAATGGAACCCTTCAAAATTGTGACATGCACAACCTGCTTAACTGTATTCACAGGTCCTACTGAACAACTCTCTGAACACATGCTGTTTCAAGCCTCTTTGAGACCCAAACATTGATTCCATCCTTTGACACCCAAACATTATCACCTCTGGGAAGCCTTTCCAGATCTTCATATTTCCATCCTACTCTGTACATCTATTAATAATTCTTTCTATAGGTTATAATTAAAAACTACCCATACTACCAACTTCACTACTAACCCTCCCACACATATTCTAACCAGCACTGTCCAGTAGAACTTTCTGTAATGATGAAAACACATCCTCACTGTCCAAGAGCCTCTACCCACATTGGCTACCAAGCATTTGAAATGTGGCAAATGTTATAAAGGAGCTAATTTTATTTTATTGAATTTCAAAGATTTGAGTTAAAATTTAACTTGCCACATGTGGTTACTGGCTACTATATCAGACAGTGCATTTCCACCTTCTTAGGGGAAAGAATTATCATCCATATACCTCAGCATATTCAACTGTGGTATGTATCCAATAAAATGAATGGTCCAATCTGAGTGGGTCCCAATGTGTATTTGACAAAGTAATGAATATAAATATTAGATCCCATGAAAATGTTACAAATTTTAAGGGCACTTAAAAATAACTATTGGGGCACCTGGGTGGCTCAGTCAGTTGAGTTGACTTCAGCTCAGGTCATGATCTCATGGTTTGTGAATTCGAACCCCACATCAGACTCATTGCTCTCAGCGCAGAGCCTGTCAGATCCTCTGTCCCCTTCTCTCTCTACCTCTCCCCATTCTCTTTCTCTGTCTCTCTCTCTCAAAAGTGAATAAACATCTATTATAAAAATAACTATGGAAAGATAAGAAGGAAAAATAATGTGACATGAATAGAGTTTACATTAAAAAATTATTGGTAATGGTGGCCTAGAATGCAAACTAACTAAAAAATCTGCTGAAATACTGATGCTCTATATTATTTCTCTGTTTATGTTTTATAATACATTTATCTCCCTAAAGCGTACTCTCTTCATTATATCTAAGTCTTCACGCACTATGCTGTGACACCCTTGAGAACAGAAACTTCTAATCTCTACTGTATCTGCAGTTCCTAATATAAAGCCTAGAACACTGTAAGCACTCAATAAATATTTACTGGATAAGTGAAATGAATGAGAAAACAGAAAACAAATTATTTTAATAAAACTAGCAGAGTGGACGTTCAGAAAGAAAAGATAGTTATTACAAAGGCCATAAATAACGATCATCAGTAAACATTCGCAACACCTGCTTTATACGTGCATTTACACCTTGTGCTTGAGAAACCTGTAAATGTTATTTCCAAAGACTTTTCCTAAAACAAAATCACAATTGCTGTTTTCTCCCTGTCCCTTACCTATTGTTCTATACAGTCCCATTGCTTTTAGTTTTACATTTAATTTCAACCACTTTGGCTCTTTCACTATTTTCTTTTAATATTTCATGACCTGTATGGAGTTTCTTTTACTTTCTTATAGTAAGAGGTTAACACTATGCAAGGGGAAAATGTCATCAAAGACTAATCGGGACAGATTGCAGTTTTGCCTGATGCTTCTGCTTCAGACCAAGCAGGCTGACTAGCATATTCAGTTTATCATTTCTGATAGATTGGAGTCTGGTTTATATTTGTCAACCGGTGCTGCATGAGTTAGGGTAAAGCCTCTAACTGAAGAGTTTCTTAGGAATCAGGAATGATGACATCAACTATTCTTAGCCTCACTTGACTTGATGGTCTCCTGGGAGAATCATTTCCTATCTCTAACTTCCACCGTGGCTTTCTCATTGGGAGAAGTGATATTGTAGGTGTGCTGGGACAATGGGTTGCTTACATGCCAGGGACTGTGCTTCAGTTACCTTTGTATCCTCCACACTAAGCACAACTTCTACTGCATGGTAGATATGAATCAATCAAGCAACATAGTATTGAATAACTATATTCTAGTATTTATCCAAGAGTAAAATTCACAGACTTGGAAAATATTCTTAAATAGCTATTTGAGTTCTCTAATGTGTATGTTTAAATATCATTTATCAAAGAGAACAAAATTTTAAAGCCAGAGCTAACAACAGCTAAATGATTTTAATAATGAAAGTAACATTCACGGTTACATCACCACGCGTTTGTATAGTTTATGCTTTTCTAAAATTCTTTTGGACATTTTCTATGGTTTTAGTTTTGTATTTTGTATATTTATGAAATCAGTATATTTGAGTTTGTATAAAATAAGTATCTGTTTACCCAGAATGTTTGGAGAAATGAAAAGGTATAAAATAATAGCCAATAATAATAAAACTGGGAACAACAATAACATCAAAAATATGAGCTACCATTCATGCTATGTTTCAACTAATATGGTAAATACTTCTCATGTGTCATCTTATTTAATCCCTGCAACAATTCTATGAAATAGAGACTATTGGAAGCTCCCTGCTATAGTGGGGGAAATTCAGAATTCGAAATCTTAAAAGAATGTCAAAGATCATACAACAAGGAAATAGCAAGACGAGGACAGAAGCCAAGTTTGTCTGCCCCCGAAGTCCTGACTCTTCACCACCCCCACTAAACGTTTCCCCAGGCCTAAATAACAAGAAGAACAACAACTAATAGTATTTGTAAACTCATCCTATGTTCTATGTGTTGGATCTTCATTGTATTACTTATCCTCAGAACAGAAATAGGGAGTTGTACATGGTCATCCTATTTTCCAGATGAGAAAACTGAGTTTTG
This sequence comes from Lynx rufus, assembly GCF_022079265.1. Classification (NCBI taxonomy): domain Eukaryota; kingdom Metazoa; phylum Chordata; class Mammalia; order Carnivora; family Felidae; genus Lynx; species Lynx rufus. The sequence continues at coordinate 66,651,218 of NW_025814867.1, forward strand.
AAGAATCGTGACTGCTCTCCCATGTTCACAAAGCTAGTCAATGTTAGAATGGAGAAGGAACTCAAATGTGCTTCTAAGAGACAGCAATGTTCTTAATCACCACCATCTATTAATGGTAATCAAATATTCTGGGTAGGAGAAAATTATTATACTCAGAGTATGTGAGTTTTTACTATAGCTAGAACAAAATAACATACTTACACTTAACATTAAAGTCATACCAAATAGAATTTCCTCTTTCTACAGTGATTAGAAAGGTACTTCAGAATGTTGAAGTGCTTCATCATACACATAGTTAGCATATAATAATATTTTTAAAGTGTGGGTATTTGAACCTTTGGGCCATTTAGCTTCTGAATATGTGGAAGTTGGCTTTAAACATTTTCCTTTCCTGTACCAGTGTCTGGGTAAATTATTTTGAAGTCAACTCTGAACGGAAGACACAGAGCAAAGAGTGCTTTCAATCCAAGCCCTACGCTCTCACATGAGAGAAAAAATACCACTCTTCCTCAGAGAGATGGAAGCATTATGGGAGAAAGGGAGCGTAGCGATAGTGTTTCAACCTTTTAAATTACTCTTCAACACCTATTTCATTTCATTAACAGCACAATCAAGTACCACCCTATTTGAGTAATTGCTAATAGCCAGAAAAAGTTTCCCCATCCTTCAGATCTGTTTCATGAAAGCGAAATTTTCTCTAGCACCATGACAAAGGGGAAAAAATCAAGTTCTGTAATGTGAACATACTTCCCATTTCATTTGGGGTGCTGAGATTTAAATTATGTATATGTCCATCATTCTTCAGCATGTTTCAAAATCTGCTGTGTATTGTCTTTTTTACAACTAATAGAACTCATTACACTAATAGTCTAGTATTATGTAAATGTATTTTATCCAAATATCTAGTATCCATAAGTAGTTTATTCTCTATATCCCTAATGTAATATATCAAACAATAACTCATTTGTCAAAAGAGACAGTTCATTAAAATTCAACAACCATTTGGCCAGGATAAAACAGCAACAGTATAAAAATTGATGTTGCGAAACTTAACAAATGAGGGAATAAGGAAAGTGCAAATCAGGAAATTGCAGGCCTGCCCTCTAGGGCCATTTTTGGGTCACTTGCCTGAATTTTAATATTACAATTGTTTTACAAAAAAAGTCTCCAAGTTATTAGGCCGGGAGGAAAGCCAATTTACAGCTAGGTGACTTGACTATCAGGGGTATTCAATAAATGAGAACATGATGCCACTTGAGACTTAAGAGTAGAAAGGTACAACACTTGAGCACTGTGCTACAACTCAGTTTTTAACAGTGCATTATTATTTGATTTAGAAAACACATTTCCTACTTGGTTGAGTTGTATTTAAGTAGCGTGGAGAATAAGAGTTTTAGACTCTTGTTTATGGTTTTTTTTTTTTTTTTAAATTTTTTTTTTTTCAACGTTTTTTATTTATTTTTGGGACAGAGCGAGACAGAGCATGAACGGGGGAGGGGCAGAGAGAGAGGGAGACACAGAATCAGAAACAGGCTCCAGGCCCTGGGCCATCAGCCCAGAGCCCGACGCGGGGCTCGAACCCACGGACCGTGAGATCGTGACCTGGCTGAAGTCGGACGCTTAACCGACTGCGCCACCCAGGCGCCCCTCTTGTTTATGGTTTTAAATGCAACATTTTCTCCATGTTTTTTATTTTTTTTTTTAATTTTTTTTTCAACGTTTTTATTTATTTTTGGGACAGAGAGAGACAGAGCATGAACGGGGGAGGGGCGGGGAGGGGCAGAGAGAGAGGGAGACACAGAATCGGAAACAGGCTCCAGGCTCCGAGCCATCAGCCCAGAGCCTGACGCGGGGCTCGAACCCACGGACCGCGAGATCGTGACCTGACTGAAGTCGGACGCTTAACCGACTGCGCCACCCAGGCGCCCCTCCATGTTTTTTAAAAGAAAGATAATTTCAAGTGCAGAATAGCACCTACCAGGATTTTGCACAATTTAAAAAGCAAAGAAAATGAACCTGCTGATTGGCTGAAACTCACCCTATTGTGAAACTCACAGTATTAGAAAAGGTCATCAAATGGTTAATTTTTAGTTTTAGAAAAAAATGAAAACATGTAACTTTTTAAGGTACTCAGAGAAAGGCATTTGTTTTTGGTGATATACCTATGAAATCAGTTTAAAATTAACAATAAATTTTATTTTAATTTTTTCAATGTGTATTTATTTTTGAGAGAGAAAGAGAGACAGAGCATGACTGGGGGAGGGGCAGAGAGAGGGAGACACAGAATCTGAAGCAGCCTCCAGGCTCCCAGCTGCCAGCACAGAGCCCGATGCGGGGCTCGAATTCATGAACCACAAGATCATGACCTCAGCCAAGTCAGATGCTTAACCGACTGAGCCACCCAGGTACCCCAACAATAACATGTTTTTAATTATAAAAACAGACATTTTAATATAGATTATGTTCATCAAGATCATTATATTCTAATCATTAAGATATTAATTTGTGCATGTGTACACACTTAAGAGTTTTCTTAATTGCTACACACAGCTGTTGGTTTGCACATGTGCACACAATTTATTAGTTAACTGCATATAATTATTATGTAAGTCCCCACCTCGGGTAGTCATCACCTCAGTGTTACCCACACAAATTGGAATCCCTTTCCTTGTGTCTAAACAGGCTCTGTTTACATACTCATCAGGGAATGTCATATTTGATGTTTCATGTAGCCAAAGCAACTAATTATCCAGAAATCTGTCTTTCCAAATATTAAGGGTTTGATTGGCTGCAGGAATTTCTGATAACTGAAATTTTATTGTATTCTCTCCTCTTGATATATAAATGTATATTTATATTTATATACTTTATAAAGTATATAAAAAGTATATAAAGTATAAAAGTATACTTTATAAAGTATATAAATATAAATATATTTCAATTTAAAATATGAATATATTTATAAAATATGCAAATATATTTATATTTATAAACACATAAGGCTGTATACTGATATACATATTACTCATATAAAATTTATATACTATTTATATATCAATATATTTACATATTTTATATTTACATACTTTATATAAATGCATATATTTAAATAATAAATATATGTCTTTTATTTTCCTGCATGCACCCAATACATTGCATTTTTACTTCTATGTAAGAGAAGACTTTGCATATAGTTAATATGGCATGCATTATGAAAGGAATCCAAAGTTGCCAGCCTTGTTTGGCTCATTCATGGATCTAGTCTTCTTTAGAAATCCATTTTCTGGTCTCCACCAGTTTATTGTAAGGAAATTTGCTTATGCAAATAAGCAAACCTGTATAGTGATCTCCCTAACATACTGTTGCTCTAGCTAAATTCCACCTGCTGTTAGAAAGTGAAAATGGTGGTGTCACAAGCACTGCTCTGTTATGCATGGGAAATGAAGTAATCAAAGTATATATTTTATTAGTACATAGTGGAGTGGTACAGCTATGCTTCCTTTTAAGCAGTTAGTCAAATCATACAGCTAATAAGCAAAAGACAAATGAACAAAGCTATTTTTGCTCCCCAGTTTTGCTCTTGACAGAGATCAAAAAGTGAGGCTGGCTTGCAACTCTATGACCTGTCATTATGTGAGAAGTGTGTCTGTTGCCAAAAATGAAACTACAAATCACATGTTGTTTGATAGTGTTTGTATGCTTGTTTGAGCAGGCCACCTTGTTCAAGCTATAAAGAAAGTGCTGACAGGTGTTGTCTGCTTAGCAAAATTATAATTGCAACAAAGCATAGAGAAACGGAATCATTAAGATTACTTAAATGCGGTATCCCAGGCTTTGAGGCTTGAACACATACATTTTCAGATTTTTGTTTTCAGTTTTTTTTTTTTAATTTTTTCTTTTTTTTCAACGTTTATTTATTTTTGGGACAGAGAGAGACAGAGCATGAACGGGGGAGGGGCAGAGAGAGAGGGAGACACAGAATCGGAAACAGGCTCCAGGCTCCGAGCCATCAGCCCAGAGCCTGACGCGGGGCTCGAACTCACGGACTGTGAGATCGTGACCTGGCTGAAGTCGGACGCTTAACCGACTGCGCCACCCAGGCGCCCCTGTTTTCAGTTTTAAAGGTCTATCATCAAATAAAATAATCTGAGTAAGCATTTTGTTTATCTATAAAATTTGCTTCAAGTGGGTGTCTTATTCAGTTCTGCAAATGAAGTCCATTAGAATTTCTTGTCAATGCTGTTTGACAGAAGTTTGTTAAAACAAACAAAAATGGTTGTGGTTTGTTCAAAGTCAGTAACACTTATACTTCAGTGTTAGTTCAGTTAGTCTCCCTTGAGCCTAAACCCCAGAAATGCTGTTGTGCATTGATCATACAGCAGGATACCCAGAGCAGACATATATGTTTTGTTTTTGACAGTGTCAGAGGGTGGAAAAAATTGCTTTATGTGAAAAAAAAATCTTGAAAGATATGCTATCATAGGATTTTTGAGACACATTAAGGAATTTTATCTTGAAAAATTCAAAATCATAAACAGAAAACTTGTTTACGTGTTTACTCTAGTTTATTTTTGAAAAATGAATTCAATCAATTACACAGGGTTTTTTGCTTACTTGATGACTAGTAATTTCTTGGAGTAACATTGCCTTTTCAAATAGTTGCTTGGTGTCCAATCGAAGATGCAATTAAGAGAATATTAAATTCTTATAGAAATAAGTGATACTGTGCAGATGTTGTAACTCAGGAATGTTGTTCTCAACAAGTTAACAGGGCAAATATATTTTTTATACATTTTTAACGTTTATTTATTTTTGAGAGAGGCAGAACGTGAGAGGGGAAGGGACAGAGAGAGAGACGTAGAATTCGAGGCAGGCTCCAGGCTCTGAGCTGTCAGCACAGAGCCAGATGTGGGGCCCAAACCCACGAACCGTGAGATCATGACCTGAGCCGAAGTCAGACGCTTATCTGACTAAGCCTCCCAGGTGCCTCAAGCTAAATATGATTTTAAAGCAGCTTTCTCAATAGATTGTTTTAAACCACACTCTCCCCTACCAACACACACACACACAAACACACGCACACAAGACAGTGGTAATTATTTTGAAGGTTACAACTATGGATATTTGTGGAATTTTGACTGCCCATATCTATTTCCATTTCCTAATAGTAAGCTCAATGGTCTTCAGGAAAGGCATATTGTCCTCACTGAACATAGTCTAGCTGGATTGTACTCTAGTCCCCTTCCTTTTCTAGCCAAGAAAGAATCATGTTATTGAAGTCCTCCTTTATTATAATTTGAATCTAGAATTTGAGTAGAATAGCTAAACGAACCAAAAATATTTGGAATTCTGTCATCTTGGTATGATTCCCTCAACCACTCTACCTGATGTAAACTGAATCTAGAGTTCTGCTTTCCTTCTCCACCAAGATCACGTGGTCCCTGTTAGTTTCCCAGCTTGGTTCTCCAGTCTTCATGTGATTCCGTGGCCTCCTTCTGTTGTTTGAATACGTTTCCTTTTGCTTAGGGTAGCCAGAGTTGTCTTCTGCCGCTTGCAACCAGAGATCACTTCGCTTGTAATTGAATCCAGTCTTGAAGAAATGACTAAATAAAAACTCATTCGCTTATTAGTTGATAACACTAATAAGTTGGTTTTAAGACATACAAAGAATTTTAGTTTATCATTAGAACACAACACGTACACTATGTTGTTGAAACTTATCCTTGCCTTTTCAATTCTATGCTCTATTTGTTAAAACTGGGTACATAAAATGTTCTCACCTTCTGTGGGCACAGCTTCCCCCATATTTCAGTAAAATCATGGTTAAACAGGAAAGTGATTTTTTTTTTGCCATCTATGCATCCCTACTAACAGGAAATGTTACAAAAGACTTCACTCTAAATACACAGAATGAAATATTCATTAAAACACAGACTCTGGGGCTTGACCACCTGGAATTAATTCCTGCTTTTCCACCTGCAATCTGAATGACCTTGAGAAAGCTACTTAACCTTCAGTGTTCTTCATCTGCAAAAATTGAAATAATAACTGTTCCCTACTCATAGGGTTGTTATAAAGATTAAGAATGTCAACATATTTAAAGTACTTAGGGTAGAAGCTGTCATATACAAAGTTTACACACAAAGGGGCACAGAATGTGTCTCCCTGTCTCTCTGCCCCTCCCCCACTCATGCTCTGTCTCTGTCTCTCTCTCTCAAAAATGAATAAACTTAAAAAAAAAAGAATAGTACACATCTCATAGGTTTGAGGATTAAATGAAATAAGACATAAGGGCTTAGGACAATATGTGACTCACTATGAGTTAACAAGTGTTAGTTACTATCAGTAGTAGTAGTAGCGGTAATAGTATGAACAGTGAAAGTGGATGTGTGGTCCAGGTTATCTTCTCTTAAAAGCAGTATTTTCTGATTCTCATTGATCTGAATAACTCGCAGAGAGCAAGTCTGGACAGGGTAGAAAGGTTGTCGTAGAGCTCAAAATCTAGGAGATATCCTCTCAGGATTGTCCTCTTGCTTGGCAGACACCTGTGTCAATGAATGAGAATGACAGCTAGATGAGATTTATTTGCCTTGGAGTTAGGGCTGGAGGTGGAGGAGTGTCAAATACGCACTCTGAACCATGAAAATATATTGAGGTGTGAACATCAATAATTGGTACACAGAGTAGAAAGTGGTAAATGCTTCGATAGGATAGACTTTGGAGAAAGTGCTACAAATGTTGGGGAAAGAGTTCCACAATTATCATTGTGGTACCACAAATGCCACCATTTTACTTCTGCAGAAACGCAGATTCAAATGGCCTTCATTGACGTACCTACCATGTGCCAAGGTACTGCTCTAGGCGAGTTTTTCAAGCATCTCATTTTAACCTAACACAAAAAAATACTCAACAGCTGTGGAGGAAGTACTGTTATTTACAGAGTAATAGTATTTGCAGAGGAGGAAACAAATGCCATAGGAGTTTAATATCTGCCCAAGCCCACAGTTATAGTTAAGTTTGTCTGGCATTTTTTTTTTCCTTGCTTGTGACCTTTTTTAATCATCTATGCATGGAGAGCTCTCCACGCAGTCCGGATTTAGCAGGGGAACTTTTATAATTCCTGATCTGACCAATATGTGTCCAATATTAATGCACCAGCTGCCCTGAATTTGAATTCAGCCTCTCTGCCTCTGCCTTTTACTCATTACATCACCTTGGACAAATTACTTAATTCCCTGTTTCCTCATCTTCAAAATGAGGATAATAACAACTAGCTAGGAATGTTAATTCACGGAGGAAAGGTTACTGCTTTAAAGATCCTAGCACATAATAGCAATTGATAGTTATTATTAATAACTATGTTCTCAGCTCAATTTCCTCAAAATTAGCAACAAAATTAGAGATAAACTCAAAACTTAAGTCTTTATATGCTGTCCCAGAAACAGACCCCCTTCACTGCTTCTAAGATCTATGCACTGAGTGTAAACTGAGTGTTTCCTGTGCACAAGACACTATCCACGGGCTGTGGAAGGCATTACGATTAAGCAGACAGATTCTGCACTGAAAGTCCTTACAGTCTAGCAGACAAGGTGAAGAGTGAACATCAATAATTGGTTCACATAGTAGAAAGGGGTAAATGCTTCACTAGGATAGATTTCTTTTTTTTTTTTATTTTTTTAACGTTTATTTATTTTTGAGACAGAGAGAGACAGAGCATGAATGGGGGGAGGGTCAGAGAGAGAGGGAGACACAGAATCGGAAGCAGGTTCCGAGCTGTCAGCACAGAGCCCAACTCGGGGCTCAAACTCGTGAACCACGAGACCATGACCTGAGCCCAAGTCGGACACTTAACCGACTGAGCCACCCAGGCACTCAATAAGATAGATTTCAAAGAAAGCCTTTTAAATGTTGAGGAAAGGTTAATTTCAACTAATAAAGGTCACAAGGTAGTAATAGTAACAACCCTTCCTTTTATATGAGCTTTTATCTGGGACTAAAATCTCACTCCATCCTCCCTCTCAGCCGTTAAATTGGGCAACTTTACCTTACTGGATCCTAAACAGACCACTTAGCCCTCCTCTCACTACTGATTCTCCTTAGCCATCAAGCACACATATTCCAATCGCATGGGGTATAAAACACTGACAACCTTTTCTTCTCCCCCTAAAGAAAGAAATAGCATCCTTAGAATCTACACGTGTGCATGTCCTGAGGGTAGAAATCGGCTGCAGTTTGTTCTTGCCTCTCCTAAAGTCTCTTTTTGTTAGTGGCAGTGCTGAGATTGATTCCGTGTCTCCTGACTCTCAGTTCTGCCTTCTCTTTACTGCAGCGTATCCTCTCCTCTGCAATGGCAGGTCGCTGACAGCTTGCTCATCCCTGGATAGGTGGGTTAAAAACTGCAGCCTGGATGTAAATTAAAAAATACATATATTAATTAATTTAAAAACAAAAACAAAAAACAAAACCCTGCAGCCTGGAGATCCAGGGACTGCACATTTGAATGGATGTATTCTAACCAGAAGTAGAGGGATCAAGATGTCAAATTCTTCTCAGAACTTAAATGTAAAAGAAGACAACATCCAAAGAGGTTTCTCATTTAGAAAGGTCTCCCAACGGGACTGCCACTTGCTCCCAAGGAAAGCTTGTGCCTGGGGTGTGAAGGAAAGAAGCCTCATTCAGATGGACAAGATAATGAGTGTAGGATGATGGTAGCATTCCATTACTTGCTTCTTTCCATGGTCCCATTTTACCTAATTTGCCCAGATCTTTTGGGTGAAGTTTCTTGTTAAAGGTAGGAATTTTCCTATTGTGTTCTCTTTTTCATTCCGATTTCTTTCCAGTCATCTTTCTCTCTCTGCTTCTTTTTCTTTGATCATTCTCTGTCTCTCTCTCTTTTATGCTTCTTTCACTTCCCTGTTCTCTCTTTATATTTCTTCCTTTCTCTTTTTTCTTCTCCTTTTCTGCTTAATACAGTCCATCAATTCCTTTTTTCTTGTTTCACTATCTTGACATGTCCCTATCTCTTGATGTCTCTCTGCCTTTTTTCTTATCTCTCTCCCTTGAAACATGTCTTCTATACACAAGACCCATAGTACAGGAGGAATTTGAGATAAAATGACCTTGATCCAAATACAAATCTTCTTGTCCAAAAAGCTAAACACAGAGTGTTTGGTATTTCATTTTTGTTTCCTGCTCCTCTTAAAGAGCCATTTATATTTCCAAACGAAAAGACTGTTAATGATGTAGCAGGTTCACATTGTAGATGGAATCCAATTATCTGCTGTTGGGGGTACAATGGACTTTATGTCTACCAGCCCTGCACCAGGTGGTGAAAATAGCATGCTTACTTTATCCCTAAACATGAGGGTGTTTTCTACTAAAAAACAAACAAAACCTGCAAAATAGTTTTGAAACAAAGTATTTTATCTAAAAGATTACTTATCAGAGATTTAATGGAATTCTGTTTTCTTTTTCTTATTATTTAAGTTGGCACTTTTCTGTAATATTAGCTGTGGCATGTTTTCAACCTGCATTCTCTCTGTCCCCTACTATTAGACTTTGCCTTAAACTCATAATCCTGCCTGCTGATTTTCAGAATGTTCATTTTTCCATGGCAACAGAGATGCAAATGAAGAATTCTGGTGTTACTGTGGGGAAGAACTAGAGGAGAACTGAGTGTGACTCATCCAAAAATCTGTTATTCGAGAATAAATATCTGCAGCAGTAATAATAGAGGTCAGCACTCACAGAAGTCAATGAGTTGCACATGAGTTGTGGAGGGCAGGATTTTAGCCCTCAGTGAGTGCTGAAACATGTCAGTCAAGTAAATTGCCCTTACTTTCTGCTAGAAGTTCTGGATTTTTTTTTCTTATAAAAAGGAAGCACTTCCTTTACAAGTTTTATGGGCTTTTTTTGACAGATTTGAACGAGTCACTGAACAGATCTATCTCTATGAAGTGCTTGCTTACTGAAGCACGCACTTAAGATCTCTTTTCCTATGATTATTGGAGTTCTTGGCCATGTCTACCCACCATCTCACATCCCTGACTGGTAGAAATTTCCTCATGCTGCAGTGACCTAGACAAGAGGAGTAATTTTCTGCCCCTGTGCAGTCTGGCAAAGGTTACTATTCCAATTGCCACTAAGGATTTCTTTCACTGAGAGATGTTTAGAATTCTTGTTGGAAGGTCCTGGGGTGGGCAGAAAGTGAGGGGAGTATGTAGGCATTCACCCCTACAGATTAGTTAGTTGCACATTTGTTCTTGGACAGCTGGAGGCTGATGGATCTTAGGAGAAAAAGAAGCCATCATAAACATGCTTTCCTGTAGTGTTTTGTCTCAGGACTTTCTTCTCTTGCCCAAGGCACTGTTATTCCATCATCAGCCATGCTGCTTCAGCTGCAGAAGGCAGATATAGATCTGATACACCCAGGGTACCCAGATGTATGAAGGAAATGGATGAAAGACCAGAGAACACCCTCCCGTCACCTCTGCTCCAGCATCACAAACGTAACATGACCTGTTACATGCATATAGGCTAACAGTTGTGGAATTATACTTAATGGAATAGGATCTTCAAAGAGGCAGATTTTTAAAGAACATTTCTACGGAATTTCTAGATTCAAATGATAAAGCTGTGGCTATTCTATTATTATTAGACACTGAATCCAATCCTTGTTTATTAAAAAAACATTTCCACAGCAACACAGACACAAAATAGGTTTCTTAAATAGATATTATAATTTGATTCAGGTAATATAGAACTTCTATTAGAGCCATTTTAAAATTATAATGGTTGTACAGATATTTTTCTCAAAGCATTAATATTAACATTAATATTAACATTTTTAGGGAAAGAAACTCATTTTATAAAAGAATACATTTTTATATCTTTCTATTAGATGTAAGAGACAACAGACTTGTATCTACATAAGTAAAATTAGATCAGTTAGTAATTATTAATTAGAGTTATTTCTCCAAATCTCCAATTTTTTCACAGCAGTGGGGGTTCTTGTTTTGTTTTTATAAAATTAGCATATCATTAGCTAAAGTCTTTAATAACCTCTAATGCCAGAGTAGTTTTCTTGTTCTTCAAGGACAGTGAATCAGAATATATTTTAACATTCCACAACACTCTTAGCATGTTTCCAAAAGGAGAAATATTCTTCACGTATCAAAAAAATTTTTAATTTAAAATTTAATTAAGCAAAAGCATAGATTAATTGTGTTTCCGCTGATGTAAAGAACTCTTTATTGAATGTTCCAGCTGATCAATCACTGGCTTAGTTCATAAGATAAATTCATCTATGAATGGTAACTGAAGACCCTGTGGTCTCAGTGGAGTGTGCCAGATTCTGTTGGCATTTGCTCTACTAAGCATAGGATTTTTTTTCTTTTTTTCCCCTAAATAATGAAGTTTGGGGTGAAAGTTCTGAGACAGCATAAGCTCATGAAGAAGCAAAAATGTAATCTGATTAGCAGGATTTGTATCTATGCATGGTAAATTATAGAAGATCGTGGTGTTTCCATGACTAATTCCCAGAAAAGCTTGAGAGATGAAGACTTCGGTTGTTAAGGTGGGCACTCCTTTATCTCTAAGACAGCTTAGCCTGTCATCTACCACAACTTTCCAACTTCTGAATTCGTAGGCATGAAAAAACATTAAAGTGCGTATTAACTAAACTTCAAACAGGTTTTTTTTTAGATGCCACCTGTAAATCCTTCTGGATTACCCACCTCCAGATATCATATTTTAGCCTGCTGTGGCTTATTAAAGAAGGATTTAAATGTGATCGCCAGCAATGAATTGACAGAAATGGAACTTAACAAACTAGTCACGTGATCATGTGGTTGCAAAGTCTCCGGGACCAGAATGTATATAACTGTGCTTAACACCAATAGTTAGCAAATTATTATGAGACTTTTATTAATTTCAATATGATTCAAAATAAAAAAACCACTTTATATCTTCAACAAATATCTCAAGTGACATGAAAACATAGTTGTGGTAATTTTACCCTTAGGAATCCACTGAATTTCTCTCTTTAGAAAACTAAGATATTCAAAACAAAGCACTTGAAGATTTAACATTGATTCTGTCATATTCCCTTTTCAGAATACAATTAGCCTGAGGTTAAAGCTAAATATTATATCATTACATTTTTCAAAAAGAAAATGGAGACGCTTAAATTCCATTGCTCACTATGACTTCAGTACTTCTTTCAAATTAGTCTCTATACCTCTCCAAATTTAATACTAAATGAAAATTTAAACTTCACTTAGCATTGAAAAGTCAAAGTAGCTGTATTTTGTTACTGAAAATAATATTTTAATGCTTATTATGGTAGTCATTTTTAAAGTTTTCAATTCTTCGGGACTTATACTCTTCAGCCATAGTATCTGTGTGTGCACAGTTCTTTTGTATTTCTTTTTAAATTGTGTTAACAAAGGAATTTGGAAGCTAATTCTCACAATAGCAAAATGATTAACTAAATAAACTAGAAGATATAAATTAGAAGATATGTCTCTTTTCTATTTCTATGAATTTGCATTTTAAAAATACGGAGATAAATGTATATTTTTAAATAAGAAATACAGAAGCCCTTAAATTCAGGTTAGAAAATGTGCTCTTTTAATTTTAATGTTTCCCCAATATATTCTGGAGAAGGACTGTTTTAAAGACTGTTTCCCCAAACTTCTAAGTTCAACCTTAGAAGGTTCTTGTGAAGATTGCTGAGGTGGTTACATGTAAAGTGCCTCAGTGCAGTTCCTGGTACCCAGTGCCCAACAGATTGTGGCCATGATTATTTTTATTAAATATTTTCATCAACATAAGAAGTGGATATGGAAATTGTGTGGTTAATTTGGTCAGTCTAGAACCCAAAAAACAAATGGAGCAACTGAGCACACATCTCAATTGTTAATGTCTACACGAGTCTACCAAAACTCTTCAGATGTGATGACCATATTTGTTTCAAGTCAAAAATAAGAACACATGACTTGATTTCAGATCAAGAAAATAACCACAGATCATCACTTGAGCAGGGACTTCCAAAGGCCTTAGAGATGCATCACGTTCCTTTCTTTATTTAATCTTTTTGTCTCTGGCCAGAGGAGAGAAATCAGATGGTGGCTCAGGGCTCACATCAGCTTTCAGCCACCAAGATCAGGAAGGCAGATCCAGATCAAGGAGGCATGATCAGGCACCTCAGAAGCAGAGCCAGTCCTTGGCAAAATCATGAATCATGTTTTAGTGTGAACACCTTTCCATCTTTCTGGAGAGAGCCCCTCTTTCACTTCACACCACTTTTTGTGACTCATAGGCTTCCCCTCAAACCTTTTTTATTTACTCAAGAGATCTAATCACTGCTCTCCGCAAGGTTCCCACTCCCAGATGAGGAAGAAGCATCCTGTGTGTAGACTCATCCCATTACTGCTCGCATTTCAAAATGTTCTGGAAACCTGTCAATGCTCTATAGGAGTAACTTCATGGAGTTTCACAGGCTTTATTTGCAGTTCCTGGTAAATAGTGCAGGTTAAGGTCTTTGTTGTGTGGACACTTGGGTGGCTCAGTCAGTTAAGCAGCTGACTCCTGATTTCAGCTCAGGTCATGATCTCATGATTTGTGTCGTCATGCTGTCAGCAAGGAGCCTGCTTGGGATTCTCTCTCCCACTCTCTCTGCACCCCCCCTCCTCTCTAAAGTAAATAAACACATGTTTAAAAAAATATTTTATTGCTGTGAATTGCTTGCTAGTCTTCTCTTCATAGCTGGCACTCTGAAGACCTGTGTGGAATGGGGAAAAGAACTCTAGAACCCAGGCAGCACCATATGCTCCTATCCTTGTGAAACTGATAAGCTTCAAAAGGCACAGATGTACCTTTATTTACCCACAGAGACCTAGCACAAAGTCTGGGAAAAAAAAAGATACCAATTGGCATGAGTCTTCTGGATTATCCAAGAGAGCCTATGAGCCTATTTCTGGTTGAGAGTATGAAGTATGGACTTCTGCATACTTGCCTTATCGTCCCTTTCCCTAGACCCCAGACTGCTCGCAAAGTTATAGTGGAAGCACACACACATCAAAGACTTGCCAAGGGCTAAGACCACCCTGCCCAGCTCCAAGGGCTGCTGGGTTAGCCTTTTGTAAGAATAGTAAAAGGACATTAAAAATTGTCTTCCTCTTTCCTCTTCTTCTGGAGTGGTGAGATTTTAAAACTGAATGGTGCTTATGTTTTTAAGATTTAGTGGGGTCTGAAAAGAGTAGAAAGAACAATAAATAAGAAATGCCTGGGTGCATACTCAGACCTAGTAGGTTAGTATTTAGACTTGAGAAATCTAGGGGATACGTGAGGACTCTACATTGTTTTGTTCAGCTCGTTTGTGATGAAGGCAAGATCTGGGAACAGTACGTGCTAATAATGAATAAAGAGAACATTCGGTGACCAGAGCACCCCTCTATTGTATCTCTTAGCGTAAAGGCCCTACCAAGACCGTACATACAGTGAGACCCCAACACAGGCACAGGGCCATAGGCACAGGGCCTGACAGGTAGTAGGCACTCAATACATATCTTCCCAGCAAATACATAAGGATACAGACAGAATGCAGTCTGTTCTCAATTCAGTTAGAAATCAAATGATTATTTTTTTCTATTATGAAGAAATTGATTCATCCTCTCTTGCCAAGCTAAGTGTGTAAACTGAATGGATTTTATTATAGTCCAAATGTATGTGGCTCCTATACATGGATGTCACTGACTATGAGAAATTTCAACTATAAGGATATTTTGTATTCCAGGATACTTTTCTTATTCTATTCTTCAAGTAAGATGGCCAAGAATAACTGTCCCCAAAGACGTTTACTTGTAACTTTTCATGACTATTAAATCGTTGTATGTCTTGCTGCCTCACCAAACCATAATCTTTCTCCTCTTTGAACCCCTCATTGTACCAAGCATAGAAATTTGCACATTCTAGGCCTTCAGTGAAAGTTGAATTAATATTCTTGTTAGAGATGTACAAGTGAATTTCTCTTAATTCAAATCTATGCAAACTAGAGCTGCTTGCCAAATTCTAATTGGTAAATAATGCAAACAGGGCATGTGTTTGCTTTGCTTTCTTTGAATACTGCCTATATTTTTCAGACCCCTTCACACATTATAAAACAAAGCTTTAGCAAGAGGCAAATCAATTTGTTTTCACAGAGACTTCTTAAGAATGCCTTTGGGGGACATGAATGAATGATATAAAAAAGGCATCCGCTCCCCATTATTTCTAGGTCATGAAAATATCATTCATTTCCAATTTTGTGTTTCCTGCATGGCCACCCAAAGGAAAGCAGCACTCTAACTTTGTATGCTCATTTCCGAAGGAGAGTAGTCTGTAGGAGGTGGGGAGACACAGTTGAATTCAGTCAGGTTAAATGTTATTGCTCTTTGCAAAGCTTATACTAAACCTGCGAAGCAAGGAACAGAAATGGGGGCCATCTGATTTGCTACCACAGCTTAACAGTGAGTTTATCCAGACAAGAAGAGGAAACAAATGGTATGTCAAGGTAGATGATACACCATTACTATAGCAGACATGACCCCCATTTCAAACACCTGATTTAAATCTGATCAGCATTACTTCAGAGAGCTAAGTCTGGGATCAGGTAGTCTGGGCTCTCTCTGAAAGTCCCCTAACCCTCTCTAATATTGTGGGCACACAGCCGGCCTTAAGTAGCCTGCATTTATAAATTTGACAGCCTATCCATATGTTGCCTTCAAAAGTGTTCCATTATTGCAACATAATGCCTTTACAGGGAAAAAAAGGAAATGATAATTTATCAATCATGAGAGCCAAGAAAATAAGCACAGCGCCTAGAACCTCAATTCAATCAGCAAAGGCCCATAGGAAATCAGCATCAGACCTAAAAGAACTGAACACTCATCTTTCTTTCTTCTTCTGAGTTTGTGAGGGTCTTTAGTATATTTCAGACAGGGAGTAGTGATATAGGCAGGTAGTAATTCTACATTTTTAACTGTGACACTTCTCCTTTTGATGATTTGTTAAATCCTTTGTCCTTCCCTGTGACCGCAGCAGTTCTCTGTTTCTTTCTTACTGCAATCTTTAGCACTGTGCATAGATCAGGGTGTGGAAGAACAACACAAAGTTTATTGTTTCAGTGCTTGGCACCACAAAAATAGTGTTTATCTTGTGTTTTCCAGTAGATCACTCCACCACACAGTGTAGACTTGTTCCTACAAGTAAATGCTTAATAAAGTAGTTAGGTCAGATGAGAATATGTGTTTATTTGAGTAGACACATCATCACTGTGGAGGAAGACCAAGTTGACCACACTGGTACATCCCCTCTGGCTACTCCACTGCTTGTCTGTCAACATTTCTACCTTCATCTCCTACTACCCCCACCTAGATCACCATTTCTCAGACCCTCTGGAATTCTCTCTCTTTATAGATCCACTAAGCTCATTCTTATTTGAGGGACTTTCTGTTGCCTCTTCCTCCAACTCGTCACATGGCAGGTTCCCTACTAATATTTACATCCAAGCTCATATATCACTTCCATGAAACTTATATCATCTATATTCCCCAACGCCTTCCTTGCACACTACCATGGGTTTTTACCTGTCACATCCCCTTGTTTGGTGTTCTTCATTTCACTTGTTGCCATATAAATTTATTCTATGTATTTTATTTGTTACCCTGTGTATTTCTCTCTTCTCCACTATGAGAGATCTATGAGATTAAAGGCCTTGTCTCTATCCCCTCCTGTTGTAACTCCAGCACCTTGAGGAGTGCCTGGCACATAGTAGGTATACAAGAAATATTTGTTGAATAAATTAATGTGTCCTTCAAAGTGTATTGTAGAAAGGATTAATAAACATGACTGGTGTCAGCAAAGGTGAAAGTGGGAGAACCACTGCATATTTTCCCTGATGACCAAATTTTCTGAAGGCCCTGAAATGCCATAGAATTTAAAAGCTGAAAAGAGCTTGAGGCCCAAGAAAATTAGATATTCAGTGTCTTGGCTAATAATTGGCAGAGCTGAGACTAAGTCCAAAGTCTTTGTGTATTGCTTTCCTTCTCCCTTCCAACCCCTGCCTTGAGGCTCTAAACTATGCTTTCCTACTCACTTTATTACAAATGGCATTTTTAAATATAGAAAAGTTTATTAGTTTTCCATAGCTGCTATATACCAAGTTAACTCAAAGGTAGTGGATTAAAACAATGTAGTTATTACATTATAATTACATGTGTCAAGTCACACACAGGTCTCCCTAGGCTGAAATTAAAGTGTTAGGAGGACAGTATTCCCTTTTGGAGACTCTAACAGGTGATCATTTCCTTGCCTTTTCTGGCTTGTAGAAGCTAGCCATGTTCCTTGGATTATGGCCCTTCCTTCATTCCATCTCTCAAGGCAGCAACTCATGGTCACATCCTTCTCACACCATAACACTCTGACCTTCTGGTCTGCCTCCCTCTTCCACATTTAAGAACCTTGCAATTACACTGAGCCACACTGCATAATCCAGGATAATGTCCTTATTTGAAGGTCAGCTAATTAACCATCTTAATTCCATTTGCAACCTTCCCCTATGTAAGGTAGAACATTCACAAATTCTGGGGAATAGGCTATGGACATCTTTGGGGGGCATTATTCATCTTACAAGAAGCAATATGAAAAATGTTTTGAAAAGTCTCTCTCTTCCAAAGTAACTATGGTTTACGTTGGAGTGTGTGGTACCATTTGAGTTGTAGGCAATTTTTGGTGCTGATAAATTCTGCTGAAGCAGTTGCCCAGATCCATAGTTCATTTTTCTGTTAAAATATACTTTATCAAAAGTTAAAAATAAAACTCTCATATAAGTTTAAAATAAACACATGTCAAAGATTTTATTCACTTATCATCTAATAATAGAACCATGATTATGAGACTGGTTCAAAGGAGTATATGAGGAACTAAGATGTATATAATCAATCAAAGAAATGCTAAATGATTTTGCTAATGTTAAGAAACATATATGACCATAAAATTATAACCTTTGGATTTATTCTTTTCTATCAAATAGAAATCTACTAGTTAAGATGTCATTTACAATGCCTGCACTGTCATCAAACATCTAGGTTCATTCTCTTAGATAATTTTTTGATTCCTGGGTGTGCCTATTAAAATAATGACACTGGAAAGGATTACAGTCACTCTGCTCTACTCCTAAATATTGGATAATTTTTCTTAACTAAAATAAATAAAATTCTAAAAGGACTATTGAGTTAAAAGTTATGCATAATTTCAAAGTTACAATTTACCTTTGAAAACTACTACATTTGCAGGTGATGATTCATGGTGTTTGTCTCCCTTAGATTTAAATTTAGGAATGAATGGGGTGCCTGGGTGGCTCAGTCAGTTAAGTGTCTGACCTCAGCTCAGGTCATGATCTCACGGTGTGTGGGTTCGAGCCCTGTGTCAGGCTCTGTGCTGACAGCTCAGAGCCTGGAACCTGCTTCGGATTCTGTGTCTCCATCTCTCTGTCCCTTCCCCTTTCATGCTCCTGCTCTCTCTCAAAACTAAATAAACATATATATATTATATATATATATATATATAATATATATGTATATAAATAATATATGTGTATATATAATGTATATAAATAATGTATATTTATATTTATAATGTACACAAATTACATATATATATATAGATAGATATAGATATAGATATAGATATAGATATATAAATGAAGCACCAGCTTTGTGATGCTATTTTACCATAACTAATTTACAATTATTTGTCTTAAAGGGATTTTTAAAGGATTAGCAAGTTAATATATATAAAATATTTTAGCACTTTAACAATAAATCATTTAAGACAATGTTACTCATTACTTGGAAGATTTTGACCTACTCTAGAGGGTTTTTTTGATGTTACCATAGTTTATTAGATACAGCTTTTGTCTTTTAGAATATTTGTGATTTGTTTTAATGGATGCAAATCATAATCCACATTATCAGAGATGAAATTTTGCAGTGCCTATTATGTCCTCAGAATTTAAAAATACCCACTATTTTCATCGTTTCCTCAAAATCATTATTTTTGCCACATTCTGAGTTTCTGAATTATGTAATTATTTACCTGGATTTGCATTAGCTATTCTGAAATGCTTAGTAAATTGCTGTGAAACTATCTTATAAAAACAGACTGCCTTTAGTGACTTCATAGCTTTCTTTGCCAGGCAGCCACAGTGGTCCCTATTAAAAGTATTAATAAGTTCTTAACATTGTTATGGGCATACATTTTAGTGTTATTTTCTGAGATAAACCTAGATGCCCTTTTGTTGATCCAAGATGGCAGATTCCAAAACATTCAGTTATTGAGTTTTTAGAAAGCTTTCTATTTTCATTTTGTTTTGTTTCAAGCATAACAATAGCATAGTATACAGTTTGAATTAGTCTTAGCTCTATACAGTATAGAAAACCCAAAATAATAGTAGCTTATAAAATAGGTGATTATTTGTTTCTCAAGTGAAAGAAATTCACAGATGATAAGTAGAATGGATCTGTGGTTACTAGGGACCCAAGATTGTATCATTGTAGCCTGGGTTCCTTGAAAGTCATCTTATAGCCCAAGATGGCAACTTCTTAGAAAATGCACCAAAGTCTCACACTTAAATGTTATTGTCTAAAAGTTACCTGGAAAATGTAGTTTTTGGACTAGATGCCTTGTTGCTGAGAATAAAATCAGGAAAAGATAAAAATGATTATTCGGTAGCAATGAGCAGTTTCTGTCATGCTTAATTAATTATTTATTAGAATCTGATGGAATTGACAGGGAGTTCAAATCAAAGTCAAGACTTCTGAATTTCAGGTCCACGTATTATTAATTAGGAGCTTTCTTTCTAAACTTTGAGTCACAAATCATCAACTGATTTAACAGTGACCATGTGTTGGTTTCTTCCAGTTCCCAAATTCAGTAATTTTACAATGCATTGCTATTTATATTTTCCTATTATGTAACATTTCTTTCTTGGTCTAAGAAACAATTATGGTTGGATTTAACTATTATCTAATATAGGCTCCTGGTATACTCAAGACACAAGATAAGAACTTTTTGGAGAAATATTTAAGCATACAGAGTGCGACGTGCTGTCCCACTAATAAAAAATGTGACACTCCCAGAAGCTGTGGATAAGCTTCAAAGCAGAAATACCTATTTAAAATGATAGCTCCTGCCTATGATTGAGCCAAGGCACTGAATGCTTTCCTTCATCTGAAACTTTAAGGACTATTTGCATATAAGGAGTATAAATCTTAGCTAATCCAGCAGGAGGGAAAGTATTTATTTTGTACTGAGAAAATTTTGTTTCAGGCAGAGTGAAGATATTTGACTGATGATTGTCATCTTTTATATGCCTTGTAACTGTGATAGATGGTCTTGAGCTTCAGTGATTCATAATGGCATTTGGAAGCATGTAAAAAAAAGCAGCTAATTCAAATGAAGCAGTCAGTAAAACATCACAGCAAATGTAGGTCACACAAAACCATGGAAATCTAACAGAAGGGCAGTGTGTTGCCAATGAATATACTTGAGGGCGGTAAAAGAAAACTATTTCTACACTCATCACTGGCTCCAAATAAAATGGTGTTTTTATCTTTTCTACCACAGCCTCCCAGCTTGACAACCTTCTTCCCTCCGTTCAGCTCATCCTTCCAAAGCCCCTCACCCCACAGAGCCAAGTGGCTTTATGCTTACTTCCTCTTAACTAGTCAAATCTCCTTAATATCCTGAGGGGAAAAATGTGACCCAGAGGAGATTCAGGACAACCCCACAGGGTGAGTTTTTGGCAGTACAGAGATTAGAAATCCAATTTTAGTGGATTTCCAATCCAGTTTCAATTGCATTACTGTGTTTGTTAATAATTCCTGTTAAATTGTGCCCTGTCCAGGTTTGGGTATCTAGTTAGTAAGTGAGCTGAGACCAGAATCCAGACTCTTCCCACTGACTCCCTAATACTTTCTTCTATACATGCTGCTATCAGCCAATTGATCTGTATTCTCAGATTTTCTTTTAAATAGGCTTCATGGAGTAGGGGTCTCGGCAGCTCAGTCAATTAAGCATCCAACTCTTGGTTTCAGCTCAGGTCATGATCCTAGATTGAGCCCCACATTGGGCTCTGCACTGAGCTTGGAGCCTAGTTGAGGTTTTCTCTCTCTCTCTCTCTCTCTCTACCTCTTCCTCTCTCTCCTGCTTGCCTGCGCTCTCCAAATAAATAAATAGATAGATAGATAGATAGATAGATAAATTAAATTAAAATAATAAAAAATAAAATAAAGGCTTTGTAGAAACAATGAGAGAGATAAACAAAGGAGCATAGAGGCCCCCAGCAAAGCACCCATGAAATCACAACAAATGGTGACCCCCCTGTCCCAAGGATAAACCAGTTCAGACTTTCTGGACTGATTATTTCATTCATTCTTACAAATATTTTTGAATACATACTGTGTCCTACGCATTATGAAAGGAGCTGGGGATTTAAGGGGAAGAAAAATATTACGTTGGCCTTGAACAACTGGGTAGATGGAAGTGCTCCTTCCTGAATCGGAAAAGACTGTATGAAGGGAAAGTGCGGGAGGAGAGCAAGGATGTACCAGAGTGCCTAATACTTTAGACTCTCAACCAGTGACAACTGCCTCCCTTGCCATGTTCCTCTTTGTATTGCAACATTTAAGAACTGAAGCCCCACGGGATAGTTTAGATGTTAGGTTGTGATGCTAGGTCAGAAATCAGAATCTCTCATGTGCACTTGGTAGATACCACACATCCCTTTCCACTGCAAAATACCTTCCTCATTGACCGGTTGGGTCATTGGTGGTATTGCTTCTGCTATGACTTTGTCTACTGAAGGCCTTATTAAAATAGACATGTATGTAAGTTACTCAGAAATAGCATCTTAATGAGTTAGTCTCCGTATTAGTGTCCTGTGCCTGCCATAAACTCTGTGTTAAAACAACAAAAATGACTCTCTCACAGTTCTAGAGGTTAAAAGTCTGAATACAAGGTGTTGGTAAGGTCATGTTCTTCCCAGGGCCTCTAGATGAAGATGCTTCCATCCTTTTGCAGCTTCTGGTAGCCTTAGGTATTCCTCAGCTTGTAACAACATCACTCTGCCTCTGACATCTTATGGTGGTTTTTTTTTTCATGTGTCTGCTTTTTATGAGGACCCCAGTCATATTGAATTTAGGGCCCCCCCTAATAGGGTATGACCTCACATTAACTAGTTACATCTGTAATGACCCTACTTCCAAATAATGTCACATTCTAAGATAATGGGGGTTAGGATTTCAACATCTCTTTTGGGGGGACATAATTCAAACCGTAACAGTTTCCAGTAACACACATTAAGTTGTTTACCAGGTTTGTCAGACCTCACCTAGCAGGAAACAAGAACCCTTAAAAAATGATAAACAACATGAATAAGTTCTCACAAAGTGAAAGTGGGGGTTAGGAGGATATAGCAGCATCGTGAAGGAGCAGAGTGAAGCCAGGATGCCAGGCCCAAGAGAGGTATAATAACAGCAACCCAGAATCCACGCATATAAGTATGTGAGGCATCGAGGTGGGGGTGGCTACAAGATTATGCCAGCTAAAGGAGTGAGGAGGGCTGAAAAAGACAAACTTTACCTACTTCATAAGTTTGCCTGGGCCAGAAGATAAATGAACTTTAGAAGCAGAGTTTTGCAATTTAAAGTAAATTAAGTCAATGAATAATTTCCACAGAAAATTGTCTTTGGCCCTCTCACAGCTCTTTTATGGCTTATACCATTTTTTTCATGGGAAAAATTAATGCTTTAGACGAGTTGAATCCATACCACTTAAGTTCCCTTTAAATAATCAAGCAAGGTTAAAATGAGAATATTCATGGTAATAGAATCTGCCACCAGGGGAATATAGCTTACCAAGAAAACTATGACTAATGCCATTCATTGACCACCCCTTACCTTCCCGAGAGTAATAAGGTAAAATTGCATTAGGGAGGATTTAAGACAGATAATAAAAATGCTCCCAGTACAGGTTTTTTTTTTCCCCCAGTATTGCTGCACCATCTCTCCTTGAGGGAGATTAAGGAATAGGAAGGAGATTATCAGAAATGGTTTAAGTACAATGCTGCCTTACTTCACTCAGAATTACAGATTTTTCTCAGTTTAACCAAAATCCTTCCTCCTTTTCTTTGCCTTTCAGCACAAACATAGAGTAACTTTTTCAGTAAACAGCACTATGTCTTTGAGAACCTTACTCTGTAATAGTATTGTAGCCAAGGTCCATGCTGTGGACCTCCTTCAAAACAAGACATCCTCATCTTTGGAAAACTCTTGATGGGAGCTAACATGACCCTTTAAAATAAGACCTCTCAGAGGAGAAGTGCATCAGAACAGCATAATTGAGGCATTGCTCAATGAGCCTTGTATCAGATAAGTAACCTACATTTCTCAAGCTTTATTTCCCCCCTTGGGCTACATTGTAATTGTAGTTTCTTGATTCTTGGCATTCTCCAAGTTTCCCACTCTGTTCAGGGATCCAACTGACAGTAGCCCATTTTCTATTGTTTGAGAGCATTTCATCAGTCCCCTCAAGTGCAAGGATTGCCTCTGGGCTGTTATTGCCATTTATCAACATTGGAATGATGCTCTAGTTCTGACAGAACAATCCTGGTTTATGTTCAGCTAGTGACTCATTCTGACCTAGAACATTTTCTGCCATATTTGTTCACACTCAGTCTTCCCTCTTTAAAGCAAGTATGGAATGTCCAGGTTTATTTCAGGCAACTTGTCAAGATATCCAAAAAATGGTTCCATATTTTCTAAAATGCTAGAAAATGCTATTTTATTAGTGAGGGCCCCCCCCCAGAGAAACAAAGACAACAGGGGAGATCATATATATGGTTGGCTCATGCAATTATGGAGGCTGAGAAGCCCTAAAATCTGCAAACTGCAAACTGGAGACCCAGAAAAGCTAACATGTAATTCCAGTCCAAAAGCCAGCAGGATCAAGACCCAAAAAGAACCGATGTCTCTTTCCAAGACCAAAGACCAGGAGACAACAACAACCTCAGCTCAACAATCAAGCCTTGTTACTCAGCCTTTTTGTTTTAGTCTGGTCTTTAGTTGATTGGATAAATATCACCCTCATTAGGGACAGCAATCTGCTGTACTCAGCGTATGATTCAAATGTTAGTATTGTCCAGAAAACCCTCAAAGACACTTCTAAAATAGTGTTTGGCCAAATGTCTGGGCACCCCATGGCTCAGTCAAGTTGACACATATAATTAACCATCACTGCTGTCAATAGTACCAGCTACTGCTATTATACAGTTTGTCTGGGAGACCACTCTGAAAGGTGAATCAGGGACCCACAGGTAAGATGCTCTGTGAAGGAGAGTGGAAATGACAATGGTTTTCAAACCATATAGATTGGGTTTGGTTCATGCCTCTTCCACTCTTCAATTGGGAAACTTACATAACTTTCCACTCTTCCCCAGAATCTTTATCCATAAAATGGGGATTATTCAACCTAGTCCATAGAGTTGCTATGACAGTATGTCTCAAGGTAAGGTCCTCAGATCATCTACTACATAATCACATAATCATAGGAGTTGCTTGCTTAGGCAGTTTCTTTGACCCCATTCATGATGATTCTGAATAACTAAATCTAGAATGCAGTGCAGATCTGTGGTATTTTTGCAAACATCCCAGATGATGACCAAGTCTGCCAAGCCTAGAGAACCCACCTTTGTGGTATTTAAGTGTAACCCTCCTGCTACATAGTAGGAATACAACAAAACAGAGCAATCTTGTACAAGCTATTAGCTCCTTGAAAATAAGGACAAATTCTGTTCCACCTTGTATCCCCAATATGCAATGGCTTGGCACATAGTAAATGCTTAGTGTATGTTTGTTGATATGGATGGTTAGAAATCACTGGTCAGACTTGGAGGTGAAAACCAGGAGGGTCAAGGAATGTTTGGTTCAAGTGAAACAGCATAAAAGCAAGACATACCATCAGAAAGTAAGCAGGATTGTTGACTGCAGTTCAGTTTTTCCAGATGTCAGCATTATGGCAGAAGAGCAGCCAGCAAGTATCACACAAGTAGCAGCCATCTGGAAGACAGTGAAAGGAAGAAGGTAGAAGATAGAATGGATACTGTAGCAGGAAGGAACCAGGCAGAGAGATGATGCAGTACTCCTTGGCAGTCAGGACTAAGGTGTCCGCAAAGTCTGATGGGCAAAACACCACAAGCTAGAGAGCAGAGATGTTGTCCATACAGTCTGAAGCAGAAAATTTGGGTGACTAACTGAGTCTGAGAATTTGTGAAGAGATTTCTGGTGAACAAATCGTCAGAGGTATGTAGTTTCAGGGTACCAGATTAAACTGAAAGTAAAACAAACCAAAAGAAAATAGAAACATCAGTAGTTCTGTGATAAAATTAAACAAATTGGGCAGACCTATTCTATCAAAATTTTGGTTGTAAATCAGCATGGCGGTCTTCTAAAGAAATGCACCTACTGAGACCCTCTTTTACATACTCTCCATCTCTGATCTAGACCTAGGAATACATAATTAATATCTTATAACTGGAGCTAAACGGTTGTAATTGGAATCATAACTAAGCAGTGACTAGAATATTCTAACGAAGTATTCTTTGACTACACATACACATACTTGAAGACAAATTTAGGCAAAGATAGCATTATTAAAAATAATAGTGAATTGACCATGTGAAAATGATCTCACAGATTTGAGAAATATCCCTGACATGTGTAAATATAAAGTTTTATTCCTCTTTCATTTTACATTTGATTACCTCAGATATTATCCATAACGAAGTATGGATCTATTTTGCTAGTCTCAGCATAATACAGTTTTCTAGGACATCACTTTACATATGACCATGCTTTCTCAGTACTTGAGCTATAGCCTTCTATCTTACAATGCATATGAAATATTTAGACAGCAATCAGTCCAGCGATTCGGTGTATTAATTACTTGCTTTTTAGAAAGTTGCATGCCAGCAATCTACAAAGAAAATCACAAAATATTCTACGGCAATACAAACGTTTGTGTGTTTTTACAGATAAGTCCATTATATAGAGTCATTCATGGGGAATAAATGGTAAGCAAAAATAGGATTTATCAGGGTAGAGCCCTAAGGGTTGTAGAAAACACAGGAAAATCCAATTAGAACTGCGGGGAGTTGGTTCAATCTCTTAATCGGCACTGCAGCACAGCAGATTAATATTATTGCCTACTATTTAAACTTTATTACTCCATTTTTCTGTCTGTGGTCCTCTGCTTTGCCAGCCCACCTTGAAAAGATGGCAGGCAGAACCATATAATACTTTTTATGGCCTTGGCATCAGCACTGTTTTGTGGCTTGAAAGATAAGTACCATTCTGGAAATGATGAGGTGAGGAAGCAGGCGACACTTTAGCTTGTTTTATAAGCCAGAGTGTGGGACTGTTTGCCCTGCATTCTAATCACAAAAGCCATCAGCACCAGCACTTTGCCAGCTCCCACTGACTGACAGCAGAATTTACAAGAGTCATTTTTCTATAGAATTATCCTTGTAAAGTCAGAGGCAGCAAGAGACAGAGACTACTGCAAACACTCCCAATAGTTGGTGGTCTTGAGTTCCAATTACAAAACAAAAACACATGTACCAAATAACCTTGACCAAATCACCCAAGTTCTTGGACTCAAACAATGCTTGAAGTTCATTAAAGTCAGATTTCCAGATAAGCAGTACTTATGTAAACATACATAAACATCTCCTTTTCTAAAATACTGGGCATTTTACTTTCCTTGGGCTCCCATAATAAATTACCACAAACTGGTGGTTTAACACACCAGAAATTTATTTTAAGTTCTGGAGGCTAGGAATTTAAAATCAAGTTGTTGCTAAGGCCATGTACTCTCTTAAGATTCTACGAAAGAACCAGCCTTGCCTCTTCTGATGACTCCCAGCAGCCTTTGGTGTCCCTTGGCTTATACCTGCACCATTCCAGTCTCTGTCTCCATCATCACATGGCTTCTCCCCTGGCATGCTTGTGTCTGAATGTCCCTCTCTTTTCTTTTATAGATGCTAGTCATTGGATTTCAGGCCCACCCTAATGTAGTATGACCTTATCTTAACTAATTATATCTGCAAAGATCATATTCCTAAATAAGTTCATATTCTGAGGTCCCAGGGGGACATAAATTTTGAGGAGACACTATTCAGCCCCCTTCATGAGGAGAATTAAATTTATAGCCCTAAATCTTTTGATATTTTGAGCTGACTAGACATGAGTATTCAAATAATTTAAATCATAAGTCTTTTATTAATGGGCTATTGCATATACGTATTATACATGGACACAGTCTGCTTGATTTTATGGTATGTTAACTTATGCAGCATTTATTTTATTTGAAACCTCTTAGATAGCTATAATAGAAGCAGATTTTATAATTCTTTCTTGAACTTTATTTTACAAATACTTCAACTAACAAAAGACTTCTAGGGTTAAGAGTTCATTCTTTTGCTCTATGTGGAGACTCAGTAAGTAAAAGTTAATCTAATTTAGAGTTTAGAAAACTTATAAACCAGAGCATTCTCCCCTCCCCAAATCAATGCATATACTACTGTATAAACAGATGTAATATGTGGCTTGCAAAGCAAATAACTTACTCTTTCACAATCAACATGGTTCTCTCTCACTTAATCATTTTTAGAGTAAAAGGTTCCTAGGTTAGGTTTGGGGTCCATTTTGCATTGGCACAAGAACTCATTAGATTCAGCTCAGTCAATATATCTGGCCAAATAAGATTCCTGTTTGGGCAAGCAACGTTTTCTCTGGGTTTGCAATTCTCTTCCATTTTTCAGGTTCACAAGACACATGTAAATGTAATCTCCTTTTGCACACCACTGGCTCATTTCTTTCATCCATTTCTTCCCAGGTGTTGATTAGACCATCCTAGCTGCTGTTTGTATCTATTTTACCATATGGAGTTGTTGAATTGATATAAATGGAAGTGTTTATTTGAAAACACATCTTTTTTTCTCCCTTATACTTTTAGTATTCTAAGGTTGTACTTTATTTTTTGAAGTGTACCACTAATTTTTTCACATTTTCAAAATCAATTCTCACATTTCATCTGATTTATTTTCTTAGATTCTTGCATGTTTTGTGCCACCAGAGAGGTGAGTAGCTGATCACAACTCCTTCGGGGTTTTATATATCTCTTCTGCAAATCACTGAGAATACTTTCCCTTCTGCTAACAGGGTTCTCACATTGATCAGAGGAGAACTGACAACTTCACATTGTTCTTATCCCTCCCTCACATCACCTCCCACATCTCCTCCTACCCTTGGCTTCCTCACCAAATATGTGTTTTATCTATCTTAATTCTCCCTTTGTGCCAAATTAGTGTGCCTATTCTGCTTTTTATATTTATTGTTAATCTGGCCAATGTCGACTTGGTATTTTAAAAATTTTTTTTTCAACGTTTTTATTTATTTTTGGGACAGAGAGAGACAGAGCATGAACGGGGGAGGGGCAGAGAGAGAGGGAGACACAGAATCGGAAACAGGCTCCAGGCTCTGAGCCATCAGCCCAGGGACCGACGCGGGGCTCGAACTCACGGACTGTGAGATCGTGACCTGGCTGAAGTCGGACGCTTAACCGACTGTGCCACCCAGGTGCCCCTCGACTTGGTATTTGATGATAAGTTCCTACAGGGAAATCTGTGTAATTTTCAAACCTGTGTAATTTTCTTGGCACAAAACCTAAGAATCAGACGCAATTAGCTTCCTGATGAGCTGGGTCTTCTCTCTTAGCTTTCAGGACACTTTTTTGTATCTTTTCCTGTCTCCTTTTCCCCAGTCTCTGACTGTTGGTATTCTCTAGAGTTTCTTCTTTCTCACTTTTCCTTTACCCAATCTCACCCACTCACCTGCCTTCAACTAACCTGCCCACTGGCAACCCTCAAATTATTCTGCACAGCCAGATGTCTTTTGCTAACTTCTAAATATGTATCCTAAATTGAGAACAAGTACTTTGTTGACAACTGAATATCTCATGCGTACTTCTTTAAAAAATGTTTTTTAAACTATGGTGACTGCTACCCACAGAAATAAACACGTTTGGCATCTTAAATCACAAAGTATACCCAAAGATACAAAAGGGATACCTGACTGGGTGCTCCCAATAACATGACCTTAATTTAACAAATCATCATTACCTCCCAAATTGCTCCTCCTTCTGTATTTTCTTTTCTGGTTAATGAGACCCCAATAGAGAAATCTGAAAGTTATTTTGAGTTCTCCTCCCTCATCTTTCTTGCCATGTTGGCCATGAAGTCAGAAGCATTCTACATCTAGACTGTCTCTCAAATTTACTCCCATCCTTCCATCCCACTGCACGGATGACTATTGCATGACAGTCCTGACACTCTGCTTGTGTCTTATTTGTCTCATGAACATTTAATCCATCTTCCATACTGCTGCAGAAATTATTTTCCTTCACCTTCTGTTTACCTTTCTCCTTCTATATAACAACTACTTCCTCAGTTATAGAGATGGGCAATAAATAATGCCTCTCCTGAGTTACTAACAATCCCGTGGAGGAAATAAAATTGTAAACTAATAATTACCACACCATATGTAAAATGTTCTCCTAGAAGTTTGGGCAATTTCAACATCTCGAAAAGATCTGATGTGAGAATGCAAGGGAACAACCTAACATAATTTAAATTGGTGAACTTGAAGATGTAAATCTATGTACTCACTTGGCATCTACCATCTCCTCCTTTCCTTTTAGGAGGTGCATGAAGCTAACTGAGCTTTTTTACACTAGTCTTTTATCTTGGGAGGGCCACTGAACTACTTCTTCAGACCCCCCAGGCCCTTTAGGACATCAAAGAACATGCTTTGAACATCACACTGATGTAACCCAACACACTCTGTTTAAGGACAAGGAATCCAAGACCAAAATGAGACAATTGATAAGTATAAATCTAGAGAATTTTTCATGGGTTAAGGCAATCTGAGGCAGCCTGGGTTGCTTAGTTGGTTAAGTGTCCCACTATTGACTTTGACTCGGGTCCTGATCTCACGGTTCATGAGTCTGTGCAGATCACACAGAGCCTGCTTGGGATTCTATCTCCCCCTCTCTTTCTGCTCTTCCCCTGCTTGCACTCTCTTTCTCTCAAAATAAATAAATATTTTAAAAAAAGGAAGATCCAAACCTTCTAAGTAATAACCCATCATTTGGGGGGGGGGGTTCAGTACAGGCTCTTCCTTGTCCCTCCTGCCCCTTTCCTCTCTCCCAGAACAGAAAAGACAACTGTCCTATCTGTGCAGCCTGAGATGTTAGTTATAAAATAATCTTTTTAAATAATCTCAAGACAAGAGTTTAGAACCTTGTTTGAAATCTTAATGAAAAATATGGCCTTTTTCTACAGATAAAAAAAAATGTCTGGAATTTTAAGGATTTTCAGATCCCAGTAAACACTTCCAGGGATCCCATGTAGAGAATCCCTACCCTAGGGATTAATGGGCATTCATTTTATGTGGTAGATAAGGGGAAGAGAAAATTCAACAATGAGCATCTGGTCCAACCATCTTGTAACGTGGATAACCAAAGTGATATAACATGCCTTGTACTGTTGGTTTATCCCTGTACTATTAGATTAGCCTTGCAAACCATAAATACAAGCAAGGAGAAAAACAAAGCTTATAATTAGGACTATGAAGTGTTTTTACTTTTTTGGGTATTTAGAGTTGTTTGTATTTTGTATCATTACAGCTAAACTCTAGAGTAGCAAAGCATATTAAGTCAAGGAGAAGATTTCTACAGCAGAACTATCAATATGAAATATAGCAAAAGAATAGAAGGATCTTATTTTATTAGAATTTGTGCAGATACGATCACAATTTTCCATACAGTTTTCTCCTTTATCCTGAATGTCATGTTTCCTATGTGAAACAAAATTGAAACTCACTAATGGCCTCCAAGTCTTCATTATCCCCTGGATCATCAAAATATGTTCAAAGAGATGATTAAGAGACAGATGGCTGGAATTGTCTCAGCTATGAAGAAAGCATGGAAGTTCTTTATGAATACAACTAGAAAACGATTGTGGATGCCAGGAAAGTATATGGTTTCTAATTAAAAGCACATACTGAGTCATAGAGGGAGATGGGCCATTAGCTGCTCCCCTGGTTAGCTAGGTGTACCTGTGACCATCCATCTCTCATAGTATGAAGATCTAAACAGGTCATGATTTAAGAGGGATTTTCTCTAGAGTTGTTTTTGGTTGTTTTTTTTTTTTCCTGGTTCACTTAGCATGATACTGAAGTAGTAATTTTAAATGCTAGTTTGTGTGAGATTTCTCTATTGCTGTAACATTAGGGTGCTATTAAAGACAATCTATGTATAAGATGCTTTTAGGCTCGTTTTTCTTTAACTCAAATTTTACTAGACTCATGATGCATTGAATTTTATTGTTACTTCCTCTACTTCTGAAGTATTTTATGGCATAAGAACCAGGTGCTATATGTCTGTTACTCAATTAAAAAAGGTTATATACCATCCACTAAAATTTAAAACAACACTAAAATGAAGTGACTTGCTGAAATATTCCTTTGTGAATATTCCCCCTACTTCTTGGCTGCCTGATTATGGCTATTTTATCCAAATTGGGAGTTCAGAGAATTATTCACTTCAGGGGGTGATGACTTTTTCCATTTATCCTAGCTGCAAAGGAGCACATGTTTTAATGAAGTTAAAGACCTGATTATTTATTGCTGGTATATAAGAAATGAAAACAAGTAGAGATAGGATCCTTGACTATTTTATTTTATTTTATTTTATTTTATTTTATTTTTGAGAGAGAGAGAGAGAGAGAGAGAGAGTGCATGAGCAAGGGAGAGGAGGAGAAGGAGAAGAGAGAGAGAATCTAAAGCAGGCTCCACACCCAACCACAGAGCCTGACTCAGGGCTCATACTCGCAACCAGGAGAGCATAACCTGAGCCGAAATCAAGAGTCATATGCTCAACCAACTGAGCCACCCAGGCACCCCAGGATCCTGGACTTTGAGTCATTCAAATATTAAAAATAATTCTAGGCTTGGTCTAGTAAGGTTTATAGCAGACAAGTTGTTAAGAGTAATGAGGATTAATTTCATAGGCTTTACTTGAATTTATACATGGAAATGAACAATCCTTGTACTTACCTGCCAGGTTCACATAGACTTTATGTGAAAAGCATAAATCCATGTTTATTACCTTTACAAGTAGCTAATTGAACACTTAAGTAATTTTAAATACTATGGATTCATTACATTAATCAAATTCCTATGAAATGGTAAGACAAAAATATGGCCACCTGAGAGGAATATTCGCTTTTGCTACCTCCTGGGGAAAAACAACATTTTTACTACCATGTTCATTCTACAGATGAGGAAGCAAAAGCTCAGAGAAGTTAGTATAAAGTCGCAAAGCTCACCAGAGTTACAGCAGACATTTGACCACAAATCTGCTCTTGATTCCTCTAAGGACACGGTAGTCATACCACTTAATATAATTATTTTATTTTTACTTTTAATGATTTCATAATTTATCAGTATAGTCATATTTTTAAAAGTATATTTTTGTAACAGAAAACAAGCCTTAGATTTCATCTAGTTAAACCCGTTTATTTCATAGATGAGAAAACTGTGACCACAACAGGTAAAGAAAATGTCTCAAGGATTAATAAATGTCTGGTGGCAAATGTGTCTGGTGTTGGGACCCAGATTTCAACAATCTGTCAAAATTGTTAATAATTGTTAATAAATATTTTTAATAAATTTATTAAATATTCATAAAATAGCATTATTAAGTTAATTTCAGTGGAATTATAGTTCAAGTACAGAGATGGAGAAAGAAATTAACGTTAGCCTTATCTGATATATATTTGTCTTAGATATACCAAGTGTATTAAAAATATATGGGGCGCCTGGGTGGCGCAGTCGGTTAAGCGTCCGACTTCAGCCAGGTCATGATCTCGCGGTCCGTGAGTTCGAGCCCCGCGTCAGGCTCTGGGCTGATGGCTCAGAGCCTGGAGCCTGTTTCCGATTCTGTGTCTCCCTCTCTCTCTGCCCCTCCCCCGTTCATGCTCTGTCTCTCTCTGTCCCAAAAAAAATAAATAAACGTTGAAAAAAAAATTAAAAAAAATATATATATAATTTGGCTAGTTGCTTGGAAACTTGGCCACTGTATAAGCCCAAATAACAGAATCAAACCTGATATAATTCGCACATTATATATACTTAAGTCATATTTGAAGTATATTTGTACATATGCCTAGGAAAATTTATATACCATATTTGTGGGGGGGAGTTTATTATTACCTTAGAATTATTGTGTTTATCTCTTTCTACTTCCTTACATTGAAATCATTTCTCAATTGGCTTTCCCAAAGAGAATTCCTTAATTAATTATTTAGGTATTTATTAAGATAATTGATTCATGAAATTAAGATTACCTTTGTTCATTTGATTTTGGAGGAACACTACTGTAACAAATAAACAACCTTGTCATTTGCTACTTTTTTTCCAGTGAGTGCTCATGAAAGAAATTAAAATGATAGATCATCAGTGTATCTTCCCGTAAAGTCGGGTGCAACAACTTTTGCAAATCAAATAGCATGCAGTTCCACATAACAGAATTTGGCTCAATTATGAGTCTAATCATGGTTCTATTAGCATAAATCATTTACCTTAATCCCCCAAAGGCATGCATTTGCAGGATACTACTACATGATAGGGGCTACGGAAACAAAACTAGTGATGCCAATGTATTTTCTTCACTGTGCATATAAGGGGAAGGTGGACATTTCAAAAATATCTTTTAGAAAATAAGTGTGGCATAGATGCTATATAGTAACTATACAGTTGCATTTAATTCCACTGATATTACGTTCCTGCAAATAAAATTCCATTTGCCCTTTATCTACATTAGGTGAAAAAATTTCATTTCAAACTATAGCATGAAATATGCCCTTTCTTTTCACAGCTTTCTTCTGAATATGTCCTGTCTCCAGATAAGCATTTTTGTACAAATCTATTGATGGGATAATAACATGGTGTTTCTAGTCTACCAGGTTTCTGTGGGAACCAAGAAGTAGTACAAATATTCATTATGTAAGTAGACTATTATATCCAGACATTGGATAAAGCAGACATTGATGATTTCCTGGAGAGTGTCACATGGTAGAAATTAGGCTGTGATGTCATAAATTCACTGAAGATCATTGATTTCATCTATTTCCACAGCACGTCAAGAGGTAGTGTGGTGTTGTGATCCAGTGTGCAGACTCTAGTCTCAGACTACCTGGATTTGATTCCTAGCCCTGCTGCTTACTAGCTGTGTGACCTTGAGCAAATTCTTTACCTCTCTCTGTGTTAATTTCCCCACAGTAAAATAGGTAGTTATAGTTCCTATCATATAGAAGTATTAAGAAAATTAAATGAGCTACCTGGGAGGCAAAAAATTAACTAGAAGGAACATGGGCTTTGGTGCCTATGTTTTAATTATGAATCTGCCATTTTATTACCTGTGAGATCTTGTACAAGTTTTCTAAAATTTGTGAGTCTCAGTTTCCTCATCTAAAAATAGGACTCAGATACCCATCAAGCCAGGCTTATAATACTTACATACCCTTTTCCCTCACCACTTTTCTTCAAACTCTGTTTACAAACTTGAGACAAAATCAGATTTTGTAATGCCAAAATTAATAAAATTCAAATGATAAGTTTGTTTTAGTAACTTAATTTGAAGTATAATAGATTTTCTTTCAGGCCCTTTTCTTTAGCAGTCTCCTGCAAATGAATGTTTAAAAAAAAAAACTAATAGATATATTTGTTTATAGAATTTGCCAAATATCTTTAAAATATTGTTGGAATTTTGGTGCATTAATTTAAGGAAGTGTTCGACTAGAAGAAATCAAAAGAATAGAATAAGCCTCCATTTTATTGTAATTATGATTATATAATGTCACTTTTAAAAGGAGTTCTTAGGTCTGGTTTACATAAACCTGTTCCTGTTGCCATTTATTGCTTGCATACGGAGATCTGTCTACCCACTTCTGTCTGAACAGAATACGCGGGAGCCTCCAATTCTTGTGTGATACTAATTTCACAAGAAACATATTCATCTCAAATTCATAAATTAAAGGAAGTTCAGAAAAGTCCTTAAATTCCTTCTCATCAGAACATTTCCCCCCATTTCATTATAGTCTTCAGATACATTTTTCTAGAAGAGTTTCTTACAAGTGAAATCCTTACATGTTCATCAATGGCAATATAGTGAGATGCAAATAAGGTTCTCACTCCAATACATATTAAACACCCACTATGTGCACAGTGCCTTATGAGGCCCTGTCATTGGGGAGGAAGTATAAAATTGAAAAAACACCACATTCAACTTCAAAAGATGCCTGAGAATTGAGATGAGTATTTTCCTGGGAAAATTTCAATCAAGGAGCTTAAATGTATTCGTGAACAACATGAGAAAATTTTAAGCCTCACTAAAAATCAAAGAAATACAAATTAAAAGAAAATGAGCTGCCATTTTCTCCCATGAAATTATCAAAGATGATTACAAAAACTATAATAACCAGTGCTAAGGGTAATATAATAACATGGATCTAACATTCAATAGTATTAGTGTGTGAAGTGATATAAACTTTCTTGAAAGAAATTTCATAGTATATATCCACCTTAAAATATGAGTACAATTCTCCCCAGTAATTTCACTACTAAAAAGCTAAAGATGATCAGAGTATGGAAAAAAAAATGATATATGCCCAGAAGCCTTCACCTTGGCATTATTTGTTTTAGTGAAATATTGGCATCCATCTATATGTACAAATATAGAGAAATCATTAATAAGTTACAGTAGATTTATAAGACAAAGTATTATCTTGTTATTACATATTATACTTTGAGATGACTTTAATGATATAGGGAATTATTTCTGATACAATTTTAAGTGAAAAAGCCACATGAAAGCTATACACACTATATACATAAATGTAAGAAATTCTCTTGATTAACAGGAGATACCCAGGTGAAGAAATTATGGGTGATAA
Organism: Lynx rufus; assembly: GCF_022079265.1. NCBI lineage: Eukaryota > Metazoa > Chordata > Mammalia > Carnivora > Felidae > Lynx > Lynx rufus. The sequence continues at coordinate 66,687,390 of NW_025814867.1, forward strand.
TTAATTTAATTTTTTATAGTTTTATTTTTTCTAATTCTTCAACAATGGCATGTACTGGTATTATAGTCACTGAATGCCTTTTAAAACTATAGAAATCTGATTTAAATGACATTAGAAAACATAGCAAAGAATATTAAGATATTAGCATATTATTGGTTTATGAAAATTAATTTAAACTCTCATCCACATGGCAGGAAGTTGCTAATGAATCCAAAGAGAAAGAAACATAACCCTCTGCTTTCATTTATGTGTCAATTTGCTGTCCAGCAGTAACACCCAGAAGCACATCCACTCCATTGCTAAAAGTTGTACTGCTCAAGCTCTAAAGAAGAGATTTGTGAAACTCTCTGATATCCCAATCACAGCACAGCTAGGTGAATGGAATGTCCTGCCTCTTTAGTTCTGTCCCTCCAGGAACTCAGTGAGAATCAGGGAATGTCCAAAGGAGGAGCAAACTAGAGCCACAGGCAGGGGCAGGACATTGAGAAATCACCTCAGTGGAAAGTTGGTTGTCACAATGAGTCTGGAAGCCTCTAAATGTTGGGTGGTTTTATGTCTGATACTCATAGCTGAAAAATTATGCACATCCATTCTCTGCTTTCCAAAAAATAGGTTGAGTTAGGATTCAGCAGGGAAGTTCTTAAAAGTTGACCACTTGTACTTTGGACATTCTGAAATGTTTCTTTTTCTACCCCCAAATGATTTCTGTCAGTCTAGCACTAGTTCTTAAAAACTAATTTAAAAGATTACCTGGAATAGTCTTGGTTTACACCTCTTCTCTAGATATAATTGTTAGTAATGTCCACTTTCACTCTCAAAAATGTCCTGGTTTGGTGAAGGTGTAATCCTTGATATTACACAAATAAACCTCAAAGAATAATAGATTGAACTGTTGTTATGTGCAAAAAACCATCTACTATTTTCCTTCTTATTAGGGCTTTAGTTTTAGTTGATATCATTCTACACTAAGAATAATCCAATAATCTTTAAAATAAATTTTTTCCCTCTAGCCTTATGCTTCCCCAATGTACTTTCCATGTTGCTGTCAAACTGATGGAAAATCCATGTAACCTCTTGTTTTCTCCTGCATATTAAAGCCCTGCACTGAACTTTGGTGTAAGATTAGAAGATATATTTTCAGCATGACATGTATGATCCTTCATAATATGGCTCCTACCCAAAACAGAAAATACTCAATGAAAGCAAGCTTTTGTTATTATTATCCTCCAATAACCAACTATATCATTTCAAAGGCTTCCCTAGGTTTTTTGTGCCACCTCTGTTTTCTAGATTCTTTATTGCTATATTTTTCATACTATATTTTATTACAAGTTATGTTCCTCACTGACCTAAATAGACTAGATCTTATTTGTATTCCCAGGGTGCCTGGGAGTAGGTGCTCAAAAGTATGTATTTATTCAAGTGGATTTTAACTTAAAAAATTTCTTTAATGTTTATTTAACTTTGAGAAAGAGAGACACAGAGCAGGAGTGGGGGAGGGACAGAGAGGGAGACACAGAATCTGAAGCAGGCTCCAGACTCCAAGCTGTCAGCACAGAGCCCGATGAGGGGCTCAAACTCAAAAACCGTGAGATCATGACGTGAACCGAAGGTGGACACTCAACCAACTGAGGCACCCAGGTGCCCCAAATAGAATTTAATTTTTGATTGATGTTTGTCACAGTCTTTCCAATGGGTCAACTTGCTGAGGAATGATTTATAAGGGGAAGTGGAAAAAATTAGGGCTTTCCGAGTCTAAGACATGGAGGACTAGCTCATGACAAACAGGAAGTGCTGAAGATAGACGTGAGGGAGCCTAAAAGGTCTGGACAAGTCTTCCATGGTTTTCCAAGCAGTGTGTCTGCAATGTTGAGGATTGCCGGCTGCCAACAGGACTGGTGTTGGAAGAGTGGTAAAATACGCAGACTTGCAAACACACTTGCCAACAGTGCTTCTCTGCAAAGTAGCGCTTTCCCCAATCCAGGTGTCTCTGCACTCATGCTTCCCAATCTTGGGCTCTCATGCCTTCCTATCATCCCAGAACCCAAACTGGGATGCCACGTTCAAGTTAAGTCGGCCTGGCCGATGCTGACATGCTCCATACTTGACTCTTTTCTCACCTGTGAGGCTCCTGTTTATGGTGGCTACATGGAGAAATGGCATCATCTAAGTCTGGGTTAATCCTCTATAAAATCATGAAGTTGCACATTCCTTGTTTTTATGGCACAATGATAGTGGAAAATTTAGATGAGTATCCTCTTGAGCCAAAGGAATGATTTACAAATTTGGAGATTTCAGCAGAGAGAACTTTGCACTGAAGATGGCATTTAGTGAATACCAACCTCTAAAGAGTAGTCACCATTACCACCCTAGCCATTTAATTCTTTAGTAATAATGCAAATTCAGTATTTATTATATTCAGTATTATATGTTAATTTCTAGCTTATTTTGGTTGTTCCTGTGACATACTGACATACAGTTTCTTTTTCCTTTTATTCTTTATGTGGGCATTTAAACTTTAATTTTCTATAGTTTTTTTTTTTTTCAGTAACCTACTTAAAGTTCCATATGAATAAAAAGAATATGGCATTTAGCCCTTCCACACTAAATCACTCAGTTATGCTTTTAGCACCAAATTAATGTAAAATAAAATTGTGCAGTTTGTAACTTCAATTTAAAAAATATTTATATATATAAAATCTTCTCTTCCCCAAATTATCTTATATCTTGAATTTTAAAATAATTTTCCTTCACATTTCTTCTCTTTGGTGCATATTTTTATAACCCACCCTTATAGGCTTTGTAAAACAACAACAACAACAACAAAAGGAAATTATTCCTCTCATTGTTCTAATGATGGCTAGGTTTGTTTGTTTCCTGTTTTGTTTTGTTTTAGTATTAACATATAATGAAATCAACATGTGGAGCCTTTGACCTGAATTTTTCCAACTGTGTCACTGACTTGGACTGAGAACTCAGATTTCACATGTTCTGAAGTTTAAGTATGCTTCCCCCAAATTCATTTAGAAATCTACTCATAAGAACATTTAGCCCAATAAGCATTGTCCCCTCCTTACCCCTTTTTGGAATATGGAAAATATGTAACCCCCAGTCCTTCTCCTGCCCTTTCCTTGAACTTTTTCTCTGGGCCAAAACCTCAGTCCTGGGGAGTGGTAATAATTAACTCGAGTGAGTCTGGTGTAAGGAAAAGTGAACAATGGAGAGCACATACTTCTTAATATGGTTACTTGTTCACACTCGGGTATTCTTCTGTATCTGTGGGAGACAATGTGACTCTAACTCAGTGGTTTATCAAACCTTTTCAAATACATATCACCTAATTGTTCTTTTATTATTAAAAAAAAACAATTTTATTTACATTTATTTATTTTTGAGAGACAGAATAAGGCAGAGCGTGAGTGAAGGAGGGGCAGAGAGAGGAGACACAGAATCTAAAGCAGGCTCCAGGCTCTGAGCAAGCATTCAGCACAGAGCCCAATGCGGGGCTCGAACCCACAAACCATGAGGTCATGACCTGAGCCGAAGTCAGACACTTAACTGACTGAGCCACCCAGGCGCCCCACCTAGTTGTCCTTTTATAATATCCTAGTCAGATGAATCATAAGGTCAGATTCCTAAACCCAGAAAAAAAAAATAATAAGGAATCTGTTTTAATTAAAAATGGAAAATCCTCCTTAATAGGCTGATATTCTTTCTATCGATTTAAGTTCTTTGTGGGTACAAACAGGATATATGGTTGCTACTTACATGTTAAAAGTGTGGATTTGTTAACTTACCCTCTTTGTTATGGTCAGATAGCTTATGTGAAATTATAAAAGGCTTAATTCTAAACAGGATAGTGTTGTCTTAAACAGCAGAACTAAAGAATAGCCCAAATTTCCAGTAGGTTTGAGAAAAAATTACTCCAAAAAAGCAAGTACTTAAAGTGAATTCTTCCAAAATCATCATCCCTCATTCCCCTGACCCTTCTCTATTTCTATACCACTCTCCACCATCTGATATACAATATATTTACTGGCTTATTTGTTTATTCCTGTCTTTCCCCACCTAAACATAAAATCCAAGAAGGCAGGAAGTATTTATTCTGTGTTGTTTACTGATGTATTTCTAATGCTTAGAAGAAATCTGGCTCATAAATATTGAGTGCTGGCCCTCAATAAATAGTAATAAATAAATGAGTGAATATGGCTAATATGCTTTTTGATATCTATAAAGGTTTGAGGTCTGTTGTCTAATCAATTTTGGTAAATATGACATAGGTGCTTGAAAAGAACTTGTATTCTCTATAGGGTGCTTGTGGTCCTATTTAGGCATGTTAATTCAACCTACAATCCAAACAACATGCATTCATATCATGTAATTCAAATTCTCTGTACCCATATTTATTTTTATGTAATCTGTCAAATGCCCAGAGTTACATAAAGTCTTCTAAAATAACTTTGTGTTTCTACCAATGTTTCCCTTGTTTTTTGTTATATTTCTAAGAGGCTTATTTTACAAATTTTAATGTTATTCTCTTTGTCATGTAAAGATTCATGACAACTATTATCATTGCAGGTTATAATTCTGGTCCAAACAAAAAAAAGTTCCTCTTTAGAAAAAAAATCAAGGGGCGCCTGGGTGGCTCAGTCGGTTGAGTGTCCGACTTGGGCTCAGGTCATGATCTCACGGTTTGTGAGTTCCAGCCCCACATCGGGCTCTGTGCTGACAGCTCCGAGCCTGGAGTCTGCTTCTGTTCTGTGTCTCCCTCTCTCTCTGCCCCTAACCCACTCGCATTCTGTCTCTGTCTCTCTCAAAAATAAACATTAAAAAAATTAAAAAAAATTAAAAAAAATCAAATTGTTTACAACTTTCTTTCTTGACTTTTACTTTGTCTAAATTTAATCCTGCCTTCGGTGCTTCCATTTAGTTTGTATCACCTTGCAAATCTTGTTCACCCATTGATTTCTACATTTTTAAATGTATTGCTTGCAATCAGCATTTATTTGGAATTTGCATCCTAACCAGTCAGAAATTCTTCATCTTTTAAAAGTAGAATTTATCCCATTTGCATTTATTATGATTGCTACTCTCCTTGATCTTCCTTTTTTTAATTTTTTTTTTTTTTAAGAGAGAGAGAGAGAGAGAGAGAATGCATGAGTGGGGAGAGGGGGGTTAGCGAGAGAGAGAATCTTAAGCAGGTTCCATGCTCAGCGCAGAGCCTGATGCAGGGCTTGATCCCTGACCCCAGGATCGTGACCCGAGCAGAAATCAAGACCTAGACACTCATCCAACTGAGCCACCCAGGCACCCCACTTCTTGGCCCTCCTTATTCTAGTTTTCATTTGTTTTTTATCTTGCTTGTAATTTCTGGCTGTTATCTTCATTTTTTGTGTTTTTATTATATGGATTCTGGGGGTTTGCTTTCAGTTTCTCAATGAGTACAAACCTATAAAATAAATACAAATACATATTCAAACCTATAAAAATAAATACAAATACATATATACACTGTGCTTCTAACTCTAAGTTCATTAATTCATTCAATAGATATTTATTGAGCATCTACCATGTGCTAGGAAATGTTGTAGGCAGTTGAGGTATATCAGTAGCCAAAATACAAAAATTATGGAATTTGCAATCTAATGGGTTGCTTTTAAGAAATTATTAAAAAAAAGTGTTATATTACAGTTATTCATTGGTAAAGTCAACAAGTAAATAAAATCCTTTCTGCTTTTCTAATTTAATGTTGGGAATTTCAAATACTTTATCTTCACCTCTATTTGCTGCCCTCCCAATTTAAAGACTTTGTTAATATATTCTATGTGTTTAGATCTAAACAGCTACAGTGATTTTTATTTATAGTTTTATTTTAGCAATGTGTTATGTTTTATTCATTTGCCCACCCAAATTTATAATTACTTAGAATATTAATTATGTTTAACAATTTTAAATCACACTAGTCCTTTAGTGATATAATTTCCCTGTTTTTCAATTCCGAGTTTTAGTTCATCAGTCAGGTGAAATGCATCATTAAGTAATATTTGCAAAATGGACATAACTTGCTGAGCCAAGCATATCTGAAATTATCATTCCATTGTTTTTACATTAGTATACAATTTTAAGCCATAAGTTGATATCCTGCCCTGAACACTCTGTAGCACCTTTTCTATTGTCTCCAGGTATTTTATGTCTCAAAGTAGTTAGTTGCTAGTCAGACTTTTATTCCTTTGTGGACAGCCTTTTCACCTGTGTAGTTGACAGTAGGATGTATTAATTATCCTTCTGATTCCAAAATTTTGTTCTACTACATGCCTATATGTTCATATCTTTTCATGCTAGATCATCGGAGTACTTGTTTTGTTTTGTTTTGTTTTTCAATCAAGTACAAGTACAAGTATCCCTGTACTTGATTTTTTGCTTTGATAATTTGTACCTGCTAATTGCCCACTTTGTAACTGCCCTGATGATGTCTTCCTCTGGAATTAATATCTATAACTCTAAGATTACATAGCCATTTTCTCAATATCTAATTTCTGTTCTCTCTTTGTTTTTGTATCTTTGTCCTTTTATTTTCTATTATAGGGAAGCTTCCTAAGTTTTTCTTTCTCCTTACAGATTCCATTTTCAAATCAAGCTTTATTTTATTCTTATGAATTCCTAATCCAGTTTTATAAACTATATATTTTTGTCCCCTAGAGAGAATGCAAAATAGTACTGTCTATATTTGTTTTCCAATCTCCGTAGTAAATAATTTTAGAGATAAAAACTCATCTTCAGTCATACAGATAATTCTCTTTCTCTTTTTCAATTTCTCCTTAATTTTCTTTACTTATCCTCAAATGAAATATCATCTATACTCAATAGTGTGGGTAGAAGGTTATGGCTCCAATCACTGACTACCCTGAGAGCTGCATAGATACCAATTTCATACCTATAGGTAAAAGGCAGAATGGTATGCTGCCTAAATCTGAGTACTTACATCTTTGCTTTTAGTGTGCATTAGTACTGTACTGACCTTGTATCTAGAACTTATATATTCAGGAGCAGGTCCTGATGGTAGGGGTTAAACCCTTGGATGCAACCATGCCTGACGCCAATTACTTTTTAGTTATTTCATCATATGCCCCAATAAATTCCTTTTATTGTTGTTGCTCTTTTTTGCTGGATTCATTTTTATGTTTTCCCCTTTTATAAAAGAATCCTGACTAATACAATAGTTATCAATATTCATGTATTTTAGCATGTCAGAAAGAGAGCCCGTAAAATTGTAGATACTAAAGCAGGGTTAAGGAGAGTGGACATCAACCAGGTAACCAGTCTTAGATCTAAGAAGGGCATTTTATCAGTTGAAAAGTTGACTGAGTAGAAGTAAGAACAAGTCAAAACTCATAATTTGACAAAATTCCTGTCTGGATACTATGTTCCAGGTGAAAACTAAAAAACCAGAAAACATTAAAAATACATTTTTCCCATTTTAAAATATTATCAAGCAAGAGAAAGATATCATCATACAAAAAGAAAAGCAGACCTCTGAAAATGATGTAGAAACCAGAATATAATTTTAGAAATTTGACATTTTCCTAGAATATATAATACATTACCTTTGAAACAGAGGTATAAATCAACTTGGAGAACACAGATTGAAATAAAAGGCAGCAGGCTGATATTAAAAAATGGGTGGTGAGATAAGGAAAGATATCAAGAGAATGAAATAATAATGGCAGATTTTAAATCCAAAATGATTGATGTCGATTCATTGATGTGGAGGTCATACTTTAAAAGCTTACTCATAATATAAGGAAAAAAAGGAAAATAGCATTGACATGAGGAGGGAGAAAAAATAGGTATGATATTAAAAATATGGAAAGTTAACCTTAGAAGAGTTTTCTAAGAAAGATGTAAAATTGGAATAGAAGTATAATGAAATATACTATGGAAGAATTTTCTTGAGTTGATAAAAATGGCTCGAGTATCCAAACTGAAAATCTTTCAATGTAAGCAATGACTAAAAAAAGATACCCATATTTAGATAAATCCTAAAACATTTTTAATTACAAAGAATGAAAAACACGTACTCTCATTTTCCAGGCCACCCCCTCCCCACCCCAAATAAAGTCCACAAAGAAAACAACAAAACTAACACACAATAGTATACCTATTGTGGAAAGGAAAAAAAAAGAAATCACACTGGCCTCAGCCCTCTCTGGAACGTCATTCCAGAAAATGACAGAGCAGCATCCATAGTTTTAGGCAAAAACATTGTGACCTGAGGATATTATTCTATCCTCAGATATTCAAAGGCTCACAATATACACCACACCTGCATTCATCTTGAAACAAAAGTAAGGATTCAAGCACAAGTCTATAAGAGGACTTATGGCTCTTTTCATACCTTGGTTTGGCCCCAACTCAGGAATCCAGGTGGACTATGCCATGTCAAGGGAATTCTACAACCCAAGGGAGATACTGGGCTCTAACATTTTCCTCAGCTGTTTCCCTTCTGCCTCCACACTCCCATCAATTTCCAAAAGGTGTTTTTTGTGCCATGTCTTCCACGTTACAACTGAAATGGCCTCTCTCTCTCTCTCTTTTTAATGTTTATTTGCGGGGTGTGGGGGGCAAAGAGAAAGGGAGACACAGAATTCAAAGCAGGCTCTAGGCTCTGAGCTGTCAGCACAGAGCCCAATGCAGGGCTCAAACTCATGAGTCGTGAGACCATGACCTGAGCCAGTTGGACACTTAACCAACTGAGCCACCCAGGCACCCCAACAACTGAAATGGCCTCTCTTGACTTATTTGGTCACTACTTAAAATAGTAAGTGCTGTCCTAATCTAATACTTGCTAACAACGACAAGCTTAGTTTTGACAGCTACACACCATCTTGAATGCTTTTTTATAAAAAAATCTTGAATAAAGCTTTTTTATCCTTTCTTTCCCTCCTAGAAAAGTGGAGGTGGATAAAGTTCAGTTTTAATCATTATAATTATTAGGAAATTTGATCATATCTTTCTATATCTTTTTAAAATTCTTATCTTATAACCTAAGTTGTTGTTTCCCTGTCTGTCTAGTAAGAACTGAGTAATTTATTTTTTCTCTAATTTATTTTTATTTTTGTTGTTTTACTTTTCAGGTTTTAAATATTCTTTAGTTTACTGCTTTTATGATTAAAAGAAAAAAATAGATGATTAAAATTTCAAAAAGCTGTTCTCATACAGTAGAGAGAGAGATGCCCAATCAGATATTGTTGATCTTGGACTTTGGAGCCAGGAATCCTTGAAAACAATTTTCTAGCTATTGTTCAGGCATACACTTATCCACCAATAAAAAATTTCTTCGAACATTTTCTGGTATTTAACATACAAAAAAAAACAAAAAACAAAATCAACATAGCCTTTGTCTTGAAGGATCTTGTGTCTTTGGGGGATACAGGTACTAAAACAATAAACCTACCTGCATACACATTCTTGTCAATTGGGCATGTGCTAACACAGCACAGCAGCTCTGTTCCCCAAAGTAATCCTTTATCTCACAGTCGCAGAGTGGAATGTTTTTGAGAGGACTTTGGAATTAGAGCATCTGGGTTCAAATCCAAGCTCTACTACTTAACCAGTTGTGTGATTTTGAGCTGATGTCAATAAAACTGATCTGGGGCGCCTGGGTGGCTTAGTCGGTTAAGCACCGACTTCAGGTCAGGTCATGATCTCGCAGTTCATGGGTTCCAGCCCCGCGCCAGGCTCTGTGTTGACAGTTTGGAGCCTGGAGCCTGCTTCAGATTCTGTGTCTCCTTCTCTCTCTGCCCGTCCCCTGCTTATTCTGTTTCTCTCTCTCTCTCTCTCAAAAATAAAAAATAAAACATCAAAAGATAAACATTAAAAACTTTATTAAAAAAAATACTGATCTAATAGGATTCATTGGGATCAAATGAGTCAACATTTGTAAGTTGTTTAGATTGCTTGGTACATCACATGTGATCTACAGATGTTAAAGAAATAAAACCTAGCTTGATCAACTTCATGATCAGTTACAAATCCTCCAAGATGCTTATTATACCTTAACTCCCAGCCTTCACTTCTTTGTCATTTCCAGCTTTTAATTTCTCTATGTGTTTTTTATTATTTGAGGGAAGTTGAGAGAACGTATGTTGGGGCTAAATCATATGCCATTTTTAATCAAAAATCTTCCAAAGCTGAATAGGATATCTAAACAGGTCCAAGCTACTGGTGTATTTAAATATTCACTTAGAAACATTTCTAATTTCTTAAAAAAAATTATTCCCTTTGCCTACTGTTTTGGTAACCCTTTTCTTCAAGAAAACCAGAGATCATATTTAAATTTGTCCTTCCAAACATGTCTATCTTCCCAGATACAGGGCTTGCAGAATAACTGAATGTGACTTTTCAGGCTCACAGGTGGGCAGGCCAGGGACTTAGTCACTATGGCAATGACAGCTTTAACAGTGTCAGCAATATAAATAAACTGCTGCCACAAAGCAAGAATTCTAAACTAAACATAGAACCACATTTTAATGACTGTAGGTGCAGAAATTTTTACCTAATATTAAATTACCCAGGTCTTTCCTTTCTCAAAATCTCTTTCAAATTAACCTCTGTGACCCCTTTTCTACCCCAACTTTTTAAACCTTCCTAATATGTTCTTTAGAAGTCAGATTGGGTTGGTGGTTTTACAGGTGCTCACTAATTACAATTTATGTGATTCCTTCCTCTTAGTAAAAGGACCGTAGAATACTTGCTACAGAGAGAAAAAGAAATGTCTCAGAAACATTTTAATGTTTATTTACTTATTTATTTATGTGATTTTGAGAGAGAGGGAGACAGAGCACGAATGGGGGAGGGCCAGAGAGAGGAAGACACAAAATCCGAAGCAGGCTTCAGGCTCTGAGGTGTCAGCCCAGAGGCCGCTGTGGGGCTCAAATCCACAAACTGTGAGATCATGACCTAAGCCGAAGTCAGATGCTTAACCGACTGAGCCACCCAGGAGCCCCTCTCAGAAACATTTTAGAAATTATCCTGGTGTCCTATTTGAAAAGTACCCTGCAAAAATGACAATTGCTCTTACTACACACAGTCAATATATGCTAATCCATTTAGTCCTTATAACAACCCCCTGAGCTATCATATCATTCTCCAGAGAATCCCATTTCACAGAAATCAAAATGTCCACCCAAAATTCACACCGCTAGTAAGTGGTAGAACTCACTTGAGGACACAGATTGTCTGACTTTATTAGGTCCAAGCTTTTGGATACTTCCATCATCACAGGAAAAGGGGAAAGATCAACTTGTTTCACTTGTGTTTAATTCCGCTCTTTTGTATCTAAGAGTAAGTTATTAAATAGACCATTTTCTTGCTTAATACAATAAATGTGAGTTTTCTTTATATTTCAGTTTGTTTTTCTTCAGATAATAACTGAAGAATAGAAAGGGATGGTTTCAATAAAGCTATTTTTACTTCTCTTCTTTACTTTACTGTTTCTTAGCCATGTCTGTAGACACTTAAGTACTGATTTGAGAACAGATAATCAAGGATAATCCTCCTGCTTAATTTGAGGAGAGTTTAACATATTACGCACAAAAATTTCTTCATGATGATCATCATCTACTAAGACTTAAAATTTTAGTTTGAGGAAAACAGTAATTAAGAATCTGGTTTCTTTTTACTACAAACACTACATTTTCACATTGTTGAAAGTTAGTTATGTATGTTCATTGAGGTGAAAACACAATACAGAACATTTGAATAACAATGTTATTCAAGAAATGTCTTCTTATTGTTACTTTATTGAAGAAAATGTCCTTTAATGCTAAGTAAAACCAGAATTGAAATAAAAGAAAAATGTGTAAGCAAAATAATAGAAAAAAAATGGGAGATGATTAAAATTGATTATTACTGCAAAACACTTGTCGTTTAGGGAATTTTAAAAAGGAGAAGTCATAGATGTGTAAAACAGGTATACTGAGTCTTTTAAAAGGCAAATTTAGAGTGTTGCTAGTTTCTGACCAGATATGAGGACAAGAGGTGACAGAGAGACCCCCATTAAAATGCTTGGTGAGCACTCCAGAGGCCGCCTTTGAGTTAATCGGTAATTTTTCACAGACGACATCTAATCTATGAGTATAAATTACTTTGCACTCTTATTATTCCTTAATTGAAGTGCACCAATGTGAAATTGCCATAGATGTTGCAGGAATGATTCTCGCCTCAATTAACTTGGGTGGAATTGAAGCCCTTTTTTTCCCTGAACTGGGACTATTGTCTGACATCTTGTATTTATTTAAATTGTTGCTGGAAAATTAGAGGGAGACTGTGTGTGACTAGGTGTTTTATAAGGATGTGCTGGAGCCAAAAGAGCATCTACACAATCTATTTCTATTTTAATCTCTACCCTCTGATGCAGCTGTTTTGTGTAACAGATGTGCAGCCAGCAGTAGCTTAATCTCCCCAGATTCCATTTGGGAAGTGTAGATTAATAGCACTCATTTTTTTTTCAAAGTGGCATTTAGAGTCTGTGATTTTTAATTCAAAAGGCAACTACCTCTGTTATTTTTTAAATGAATTCTCCTACATAGCTGCTGTTGTTTAATATATAAAACATGTTAAGCTTTCTGTCTGGTTTGTGGGGAAGGACAACACAAGTGAACTCAATACTAAGCATTCCACTCTACCAATTCTAAAAACAGCTGGAAGAACATATCACGAATAGCTGCTGAATATTAATAGGTAACTGATTTAAAACTATGGTCTTCTGTTTTATCATAACCAGTATCATTTGGAAAAATATTCTTGGTTTATTAGTTTTTACCTGGAATTAAAAACCATGAAGACAGGGGCGCCTGGGTGGCTCGGTCGGTTAAGTGTCCGACTTAGGCTCAGGTCATGATCTCACTGTCCGTGAGTTCGAGCCCCATGTTGGGCTCTGTGCTGACAGCTCAGAGCCTGGAGCCTGTTTCAGATTCTGTGTCTCCCTCTCTGTGACCCTCCCCTGTTCATGCTCTGTCTCTCTCTGTCTCAAAAATAAATAAACGTTAAAAAAAATTTAAAAAAAAAAAAACCATGAAGACAATACACCTGGCCTCTAAACACAACAGTAATTGAACAGATATAGATACAATTAACTGTACAAAACTATAAAGTTTTGATGAAATTGCTTCCCAGTTTTCCTCTTTACTAGTAAATACTATTTATATCAAGGATAATACCTCTAGGTGTTTTCCAAATTGTAAATTCTCTATAAGAACAAATTGATCAGTTTATGTTTTGATTAAAATATCCTGCCCAATTACTTGTCACATTCTTAAACCTATAGCCAGCTCTGAACGTTGTCTCCAAGAGCCTCCAATTACATGAAAATATTACGCAATATGGTAACCTAATATGGTATCTGATATGGAGCCGAACTGGCATTACTTGGAGACTAACATCAAACATGGTTTTCTAGCCTTGACAAAGTTGTGCCTATCATCAATTCAATGCAATGTACATTTATTGGGTGCACATTATTTGGCAAGCCCTTACATACTTAAAGTCATTCATCAGATTATTTACCTAGTCCCAGAACAAATATTTTAAGACTGAGAATGGTAATGCTGGCCCTGGATAGCACTGGGTACCTGTAGAGGATAGAAGAAAGCAGAATGATCTAAAAGAAATGCAGCAATGTCAAGATTCCCACCACACTCTTGTTTATCTATTTTGCCTAAGTCATGTTTAATGAAAATGAAGTCATTGTTCTTTCAGTGTATTGATTGCTCTATATGTGATCTCCAAATCCATCTGGTTATCAGTGTAAAACCAGCTCTACAAGCAGACAAAATTTTGTGGGAAAAACGGGCAGGGGTATGCTTTAGAAAAAACTCACTGGGATGACCCTAGTTTCATTTTTAACAAGACCCTTTTCTGGATCCTAGAGCAAACACACTCAAGAATGGATGGGTGGTTAAGTTCCTCGCAGTGGTGAAAAATGGCTCTTGATAATCAGCAGATGTTCACACTGATGGACGTGATCAGTAAGAACTAAAGGGAGCACAGTTAGTATACTGTAAGAAAGTGACTAGTAAATTGAGTTCATCCAACTCAAATGCCCATTGATTCTTAACCTAGTTATGTTATGGGTCAGATAGGTATATAGAAAATAATTCTTAAGAATCAATACCACAAAAGCCTATTCAATTGGAATGTTTCCAATTCTGAAGACTGGAACATATTAAGCATTCTCTAAATTACTGTGAATCATACAGTAGAAAAGATTGCATATGTCTCTTTCTAATGCCAATAAAATGTATGGGTTGTCGTTATTTTTTTGGCATTAGAGATCAACATCGAAGGTGATGCTCTAGTCTTGACAGTACTGTGACCATTTTAGTTCAAGTCTGTGTAACAGGTATTAGGAGCCTATTCTGTGGTTAGCCCTAGGGATACACATCACTTGAAAACTGTAAAAATAATCCTTGACCTCAACAGGCTCACCACTCAGTGAATGTCTTCTTAACATGAGTTCTCCATCCTTATCTGGCAGAAGGTATATTCAATGTCTGAGAGAAAAACCCAACCTTTATTTCTCTGTTAAGGGTCTGTCTCTCAAAACCTTTACAGAGGGCCTTGTGACAGGTCTTTCTTGTCCTGGTTATCTCAGGACTCCACCTCTTACTCAGACTTCTCATCTAAATGATTTTATCAGTGCAGCTGAGAAGTCTCCCATCTTTTAACTGTACTTACAGTTATCTATAGCCCCTCAGCAGTAGACAGCTGTCAGCTAGACCAGCTTGCATTCATCATTCACCAATCAAGCAGCCCAGGTCGGAGAAGAGATAGAGAGCCTAAGCCAACAGTCCATTACCGCTATCTCAGGAAGTCACTAACAGCCATCCCAGCTGGAAACCTCCCTGGCTGTGAAAGACTAGCCTGTTCAGGTTTCATAGTGATGGCTACTGCTCTGCTTTGCTCCAATATCTAACCTCATCTGAATAAGGGCTGAGAGTGTCTGTAAAGCTGCCTGAAAATTTGCAGATGTGTGTAAATTATAGATTCTTGAAAAAAATAATAATCCACATGACATGCTTTTAGCTTGTGTCTGTACACAAGAAATAAGCAGACCAGGCATGACTAATTCATTCATATTGGCTGTGTTAGCGAGTGATGTGGATCACTGCACAATCAGTTCAGCTTCCAAACTGGTAGGTGCCAGACTTCCAGCTCCACCTTCAGATTCGCAAGTGGAGCTCAGCTAGATCATTAACAAGCAAGGGGTTGGCAGAGCCAAGACCCCATTTGGGGTTAGAAGAAAAGATACCCAAATTCAATTACACATTTTGCCATTCTATAAAACATGACCTACTGTGTGCCAGAGTCTGGGAGGGGATACAAAGATGAATTCTCTTTCTCTTCCCTCAATCTCCTTCAAATGTTTTTAGTCTAAAATGGAAAAAAGTCATGCACATAATTATTTATAAAGATTATCCACAATTGGGGTGCCTGGGTGGCTCAGTTGGATAAACATCTGACTCTTGATTTTGGCTCAGGTCATGGTCTCATGGTACCTGAGTTGGAGCCCCACATCCGGCTCTGTGCTGACAACAAGGAGCCTGCTTGGGATTCTCTCTCTCTCTCCCTCTCTGCCCCCTCCACCCCGTCAAAATAAATTTTAAAAAAAACTTTAAAAAAGGGATTATCCACAATAAATATGTATAGTCACCAATGCAGCAAGCATTAATTATTTATTATTTATTAGAAAGTATACTAGGAGCACTTACTGCATTATACAATAAAGAACTCTAATATAAAGATTGTATCTCACAGATAATAGTTTGGGAGGTTAGAAACAAAAGTAGGCTCTATAATCCAATATACAATTTACAGTATACAATACATACAATGTACAATATAGAGTATTTTATACTACTTCTACACTGTCATTTTCCCCACCCTTGCTTCTCTGCCCCCTTAATTCCGTGTCCAGGAGACTTGTAATGGTACTATATACAATTGAAAGTTTCAGATGAGAGTTGTAAGGAACCCTAAAGGAGATATAACAATTATGTTAGTGCCCATATCTTTGTCTCTTCATGTTATGGCCTTAGACTCTGAATAAAATAATGCACACCCAAAGTCTTATTTTCTACATGTTTTCCTTTAAAAGAATTGCATTTTATTGAAATTTGGTTATTTATTTTTGAGAGAGAGAGAGACAGCACATAAGTGAGGGAGGAGCAGAGAGAGAAGGAGACAGAGAATTCAAAGCAGCTCCAGGCTCTGGCTCTGAGCTCGAGCCCATGAACCATGGGATCATGACCTGAGCTGAAGTTGGACGCTTAATCAACTGAGCCACCCAGATGCCCCGTGTTTTCTACATGTTAAAAACGTACCTATTGTAATACTGCCCTCCCCCCACATCCCATCTTTCATATTATGGCACTGCTCCATTTTGGAGAGCAATAAGTAAGAAATGCATTTCTTCCTTCACTGTCGTTAAAATGTAATTTTTCTATGCCTCTCCAAATTCAGTGCCTAGTGGTGTGCATGTCACATGTTCCAATAAATCTTCCATTGAACTAAACTATACATTCTGAATATAATTAGGACACTCTTTCCCCCACCCTACCCCCCTTAGAACCACATGGTCAGAAGTTATGAAAAATGGAGCACTTAGGGCAAAGATCCAATGCCCATTTCTTTAAGTTGCATGACCAGGGAACATGGCCCTTTCTGGAAAGAAGACTAGACAGTTCTGTCCCCAGGAACTCTGACAACCTGCTTTCTTTGAGATGAGTGCTCATATCAAGTGGAGCTAATTCACATTCCCTTTAAAATTAATGTAGAATTGAATGAGTACTTTATCCACTTACCTACTTTATGAAAAGTGAGTCCTATTCTACTTAAATGAGGACTAAAGAAACCACAAGTCATTAGCCTGGAAATACTTTTGATGAAAGACAAATTTTCTATTGAGTTATGTTTAAAATCAGAGTAGTTTTTCTCTCACTTTCCTTTTTTTTTGCCTCGCTATTTTTCTCTTCTCTGATTGTGCCTTTGTATTATAAGAAGGAGGCTGCTGTGTTTCATTGTCACAAATGGATCATGCATTTGTTCCAGTGTGTGACCTATGGAAAGGAGAAGATTATATTATCAAGGAATAGAAGGAGGTTATGTAGGCTGGATGATTTGTTAAGGGAGGAAAAATGTTAAGTGTTCAGAATAGAGACGCTTAGAAGCCCAGGAAAAGTTTGTCTTTTATGTTGCTACAGCAGATGAATATTTTGCTTAAAAAAAGATCATACAGTAAAGACACACTTCATTATCAAAATATTAAGTGTATGCCATTCTTCAGAGCAAATCCTTAAGTCTTACTCTGTCATTAACTCACTAGATGACCTCAAACTCTTATCTACTATTCAGAGTTATTATATAGGTTAAATGAAATGTGGCATGCAAAGTACTTAACTAAGTGCCTAGAGTGATGTGAGGTTCTCAGTAATTTGTAGTCATATTACATAGGACTAATCACCATTTTTAATTATTATAGTAATAGAATAGGAATTATTAAAATCACACAATTAGTCCATATTCTGGAAGGATTTATATATATATACATATATATATATACACAAGATTTTATATTTTTTTAATTTAAATTTTATTTTATTTGGCTTGGAATAAGGGGTTTATTTGTATTCAGGAAAAAAGACGGTAAAGAAAAAAATGATCACTTGAGGAGTGAGAATCTGATGCAGAGAAACTTTAAAACGGCAAAGGAGAGACAAGTTGAAGGACACTGGCATAACTGAAAGCCTGGAGGAAGACTCTGGAAAAGAAAGGAATAAAAGTATACCTGGCTGAATCAAAGAGGCTGAAAGAAAGAGAGGGAGAAGGAGGTCATATCAGTGGAGCAGACTTGGTGGTAGGCCTCCAAGCTGAGTTTGAGAAGTTAACATTCCTTACTTCTGATCGTAAATAATTTAAGAACTATGGCCCAGCTCAGGGAGAGAAGCAGCTGTGACCTAGGATGTATAGATAATCAAATATTGATCACCCCTTCTACCCTCAGAGCCTTACTTGTTCCTGTGAGCAAGGTTTCTCTGGGCAGAATCTGACATGCTGTTTTAATAAGGAAAGGGCTTTTCTGTTTTTCCACTGAGTACAGTGTGATTATACTAGCCCATCTTAGTAGGAAATCAAGCTTTGCTCCATTGCCAAACTTAGAGTCAGCCTACCAAGTGTGCTTTTGTGGAATTTTTCATCTTAGATGCTAGCAAAATCCGCTAACTCCATTAAAAAAAAAAAAAAAAGGAAGCTATGTACAAAATAGAAAGCTGCTAATTGTAGAACTCTAAAATATTCACAGAAATGGCTACTAAAAAATGAAAACTTTTCGAATGATGTTCACTTAATGTTGGACCAATTTGCAGTGTACAACATATTATTCTTATTTTTTCTTTGTGAGAATGGTAGAATGCCTTCTCTCTATGTCTAGGAAAAGAGTCTAAACCTGTACAAATACAATGCTGAACAACTGGCAGAAGCTTGTGGCGGACCTCAGGCCAGGTGCCACTAACTCACAAGGCACCTTTGTGTAAATTAGATAAAAAGGTGCCCCTTGCAGCCTTGTGCCGTGATGATTTCCTCACCATGAAGTTGCTTACAGGCACCCCTACGACACCTGGTAAAGGCTGGTCAAATGCAGGCTACCAGCCAGCCTTTCCTCTTAGATAAGCTCAAAAAAAAAAAAAAAAAAATCCTTAACATGCTGCATAATGATATTTCTTTTGGCATGGCTAACAGATGAAAAACCTAAAGAGCAAATTATTTCCTGTAGAATTTATTAACATTGCTTTTGTTATAATTAACTTTATTCAAAGAAATGGCAAATTAAACTACTATAAGTTGGCTCTGATCAACAAATATCCATCTCCATTATGCAATTTATCCATTTATGTAAGAGTTGGAGAGGAGTTCCACGCAATGTAGACAAAAAGGAATTGGATTATTTTGCCTGAAGAGTAAAGATTTTCCTTGGATATCCTGCCAAAAGAACCTGCCAGATGTTTTCCATCTTCTCTGAGCACAGAACAAAAGGAAACTGGCTTAAGCTACATAGATATTTCGACTCTGAAAAGAATTTCCTAGCAAAGAGAATAATAAAATTAGTTTAGAAGAGAACTTTTTTTCCCCAAGGTAGATAGAAGCTTAAAAGTAAGATTAAAGATTTTATTGCCTCACATTTTATTTTTCTATTTTTATTTAATTTTTTAATGTTTATTTACTTTTGAGAGAGAGAGAGAAAGAGAGAGAGTGAGTGGGGGAAGGGCAGAGAGAGAGGGAGACACAAAATCCGAAGCAGGCTCCAGGCCCTAAGCTCTCAGCACAGAGCCCAACACGGGGCTCAAACCCACAAACCCTGAGACCATGACCTGAGCCAAAGTCAGAATCTTAACCAACTGAGCCACTCAGGCACCCCTATTGCCTCACACTTTAAAATCCAATTTTTACTTTACTTTGGAAATAAAAGGATAACTTGTAAATAAAAATTAGCATTTTTAACTGCAAGAAAAAGTAATAAAGGTATGTGGAATAGGAGGGCCTCACATAATCATTTTTTGTTGCAGGAGATCTAATTTTTGCATGGGACAATACCCTTGCTTTTCTAGATAGTTAAGGGTGGATGAAGGGTAGTCTGTAGGAAAGGTCAGGAGAGTAGAGAGCTTCATATACCAAACTTTTGTCATCATAGTTGATGGAAATAACTGATTACTAAATAAAAAACAAGAGGGGAACATATACAATGCAATGCATTGTTTGAGTTAAGAAATCCAAAACAATGTCCTTACTTTGCAAACACTGGTCTTAGAAGACAGGAAAACTGGGGTCCTAACCAGCTGTGTGACACCAGATAATTTATATTCACTCTCCAACCCTCAGTGTTCTCATCTGTAACATAGGTGGTTGCACTAGTTACTAAAGTTCCTTCCAGCCCTAATATTTTTGGTCAGGATTCCCTACATTCTTTACCTTTAAGACATCAGAGTTCTCAAATTTTAGTATGCTTCAAACTCACCTTGGAACTTGCTCAAAGTGCATATTCCACCCTCAGATTTTGGGCCCTTCTCTCAGACATTCTGGTTAAACAGGTAGAGTCCGCAGAATCTTTTTCACACACTCTCTCTATGGTGAGATTGCAGGAAAACCAAGGAATACATTCAAGAAACATTCAAACGAAAACTAACTTTCTGAAGGACAGAGGACATGATGTATATTGGGTAAACTAGCAGAATGCCTGGAAAAGAGTAGGTCCCACCGAATGTGGATTTAATCAGCTGTTTTCATTAAAAGATTCATATTTGTGATATTAATTGATCTCCATGATTATCAAATTCTCTAAGAGAAAGAAGGGGTATTTCTAACAGAGGGAAAATTGTTTATATAAAGGTTCCTTGGTAGCCACAAAGTGATGTAGAAGTGCTTTGTAGGTCAGCAAATTAAAAAAAGAAAAATCATAGCTTCTCTTCAATATAGCACTTCTCCCGTCCTCAATGTAAAGGAAAAAATTGAATTCTGCACTTGTATGCATTTTACTAAGTGCCATAATGACAGGATGCTCTTTTTATTCTGAAAAAGGAGAAACTCTTTCCATTAAAGTGCTAGAGAATCAAGCTGTCACTTCAACCCACAGCAGCTGTCTCTTGCACCACCTCTGCCACATGTCACCCTTCCTCTGTGGGGTTTGATTCTGCTACTGGATCCGGGGGAGTATGCCTCACTGCACAGCTTGTAACATCAGTCTCCGTGCCTTCGAGTCTCCGATTCTTTCTCATTTCCCCTCATGTATATTAATACAGAGATTAGTTTCACTTTTTTCTTGAATAGCTAATCACTTGGCAGCCAACATCCTACTCTGGCATTGCAGGCCAAATCAGCTGAAAAGGACAGTGACTTCAAGCTGGAAAATATAATGCTTAGTGAAAACTGTACCCAGGACAGGACCTCAGACTTGTCACCCAGACATGAAAGATTTATTTTCAATTACAAATCCAAGCTTAATGTGAGGGCACCCTGGGGGAGATTCAGATCACTGCTTCTTCTAAATTGACCTTCTACTTGTTTCAATATTTCCTTCACTATTGAACAGCATTCCATGACCCTCTGAGCTGAAGATCCATATTAGCTACTGTAGGAATTGCTGGTCTAGGAAGACTTTTGAAAAATTCCTCCAACTGAAGGCCAAGTTACATGAGTAATTTTCTCCTTGGTGAGCTTTCACAGATTAACACAGCAATAGATTTGGGGCTTCAGACCATACTTCCGATGGATTGCAGGGGCTAATAGCCCTGTGTTACTTATGCTCAAGTACAAACCCAAAAGTTATTCCAATTTTCAAGATTAGGTGGATTTATTGTTAACATCTAAGTAACACCTATCATATATCCCTTTGGCGTTAGTAAATGAGATTACACAAGGCTAGCTGCTGGTGCTGCTACACTGGTCCCTGGAATTGGTTAGCCTCAGGATATTTTGGGTCCCTTCTGGTGCCTTTATGTACATTCAGCAGCTGCTCTCAAAGGCATGCCATATGGTCCTAATCTAGGGTTCACAAACTTGCCTTTTAAGAATCACTAATTGAAACTTCTTAGGAAAAGTTAGTTAAAAAAATAAATAAATAAATAACTTTTGTAATTTAAAATTTGGGAGAGTGAGAAATTTGGATTATCATTCAAGTTTTATCAGAGATCTGACTATTGGGAGGTAGTTGAGTGTAATCTTCATATTGTAGCTTTCACTACTTTATATTGTAGATTTTCACTCCAGGTAACCCATATTACTATGTTCTTTCCATAATCTGTATACTTTGAGGCATTAAAATATTTTTAGCTAGGCTGAGTCATAGATTTGTTACTGCCATTGTTTTTGTTTGGTATGTAGTTGTGTGTTTGTGTGTGTGTGTGTGGTGGTATGTTAGTATTTTATATGTGGTGTTGGTGAAATTATTTAGTGTTGTTCCAACACTAGTTGGTAGTGGTTTCAACCTCGTTGTATGACACTTTTTCACAAATGAGATACCTTATACTCCAAAATTCAAGAATAAGCTTCAGTTTCTGCTTTTTTGTATTACTAAATATTTTTGTTATTTTTGCAAATGATTTTCATAATCTTAATTTACCTTTACTAAATTACTTTGGAAATTTAATTAATTTTGCAATTACTAAAAAAAATGTAATTGCTTTATATATGAAAAGAGTATTCAGAAATTTTAACCAAAGGGAAGTCCAACACCCCAAGAGTAGTTAGAGGTTTCTTGCAAAAATACTATTTTTATTGTTTCAAGGAGAAGTAACCATGTGCTCGAAGATGATAAGGACATGTCAAAATGACATAGGGGCCAGCTTGGAGGGAATCCTACTGGCCAAATAAGGAACAATTTAAGTATAAAAATAAATGATAAAAGATTCAAACTCCTAGAATAAAATAAAAACCCATGAGTCCATTACAATACAAATAAATGAATGAAAACAAAGTACAGAGAAGGGAAGGCCTTTTTCTTGCTGCCAATTCCAACTAACAATAAAATAAATTATGAAATTAATATTTGTTTCAGATAAGAATCATAAACAGATGCCAGTTAGTGGATGACAGTGTGATGAGAAGCAGGATATTTACATAGTATCAATATAATCTACATACCTTATATTTATTAACTGTGAAGGGAAAAAATGTAACTTAATAGTGAAAAAACATGGAAAATTACCACCTTAACCAAATGGTCATGAGACAAATCAACATTGTGTGCCTGTTGTTTTGATGAACTGAGATAAACACACCGTTACTTCCATGGTCCTTCTCTCAAAAATTGATAACCTGAGGAAATATAATCAGGAAGAAACATCAGATAAATCTTAATTGAAGAACATTCTACATAATAACTGATCTGATCTGTATTCTTTAAAAAATTTCAAGGTTAAGAAAAACAAAGACCAATAAATTGTTCAAAATTAAGGAGATTAAGTAGAAAACTAAATTCACCATGTGATTCTAGATTTGATGGTGTGAGGGGGAGTGAGAACTAGTGGTAGGAAGAAAGGAAGGAAGGAAGGAAGGAAGGAAGGAAGGAAGGAAGGAAAGAAGATGTTAATATGTGGGAAATCTGGGTGATGAATACATGGTAAATTTTTGTACTATTTTTTGAAATGTTTGGTAATATTGAAAGTTTTCAAAAATAAAAAAAAATTAAGTTGGTAAATCAGGGTAGCTTTTAGTAGAGAAGAATACAATGGAAGCAGCATTAAAGATTATCAAATTTTATTAGTCATACCTTAGGACAATATTATCTTCTCAAAAACTCCTACTATAGTAGAAACAAAATATATAAAACAATCTGGTTTGGTTAACATTCATATGAAATTAGTTAAATTGTCTTAAGTTAGTTAAGTTTATTCATTACCAGACATTTATTCATTACCCAGACCTTATCTCCTACCTTTCTTTTTTTTTTTTTTTTTAATTAATTGTATCTTTCTCAGAGGTCAGCTAGTGTGGGATTGAAGAACACAGCATCCCTCTGTCTCTCTCAGGTCTCAGCTATGTGCAGTTGAATACTGTTGCCTGTTTTATCATAGTCAAAATTACTAAAAAAATCACTTATCTTTTTTTTCTGCTATTTTCTTCTACATAAAAAAATGTACTACTAATATGTTTCAGCAATTTTGCTGACTATTCTAAAATAATGAGTGATCAGAAAATCAAGATGCCACGTGTTCTATTTAGTCATCATCACAGTATTTTGGCTTATGAAACTGTTCTCATTACAATTCAACCCAATTATATGTTTGAGTTGAATTCGAAGGATGTATCTACAATACATACAAACATGCTTTCTATGCTTAATAGGATTCCCTAAATGTGTTTATGTCACAACAAATATCCTTACGACCTGACTAGAATTTAGAGGGCAACATATGTATTGTCAGTTGTCTTGCCAACCACAGCCCGTAGAACAATTTTGAAACCTCTGTGACAGAAAACAGACTGGT
Source organism: Lynx rufus (assembly GCF_022079265.1). NCBI lineage: Eukaryota > Metazoa > Chordata > Mammalia > Carnivora > Felidae > Lynx > Lynx rufus. The sequence continues at coordinate 66,711,425 of NW_025814867.1, forward strand.
GGTTGTCAGAGGGAAGTGGGGTTGGGAGTTGGGCAAAATGGGTGAAGGGGATCAAAATAAATAAGTAAAATATAGTTATAAAATATAAATAGGTCATATTGGGATATAATGTACAGCACAGGGAATATAGAAAATAATACTGTATTAGCTTTGTATAGTGGTGAGTGATAACTAGATTTACTGAACTGATTATTTTGTAATGTATACAGAAGTTGAATCACTATGTTGTATGCCTGAAACTAATATAATATTGTATGGCAATTATACTTCAATAAAATAAAAAATAAAATAAAATAAAAACTTCTGGTAAATTTAACCTTATTGTCTGTATACATACACTTAACTTTTTTGTAATTGAAATTTGTTTTTCTTTTTTTAATTTTTTTGAATGTTTTTTATTTATTTTGAGAGAGAGAGAGATCTCAAACAGGGCAGGGGAAGAGAGGGAGAGGGAGAGAGAGAATCCCAAGCAGGCTCCGTGCTGTCAGCGCAGAGCCCAACACAGGGATCAATCCCACAAACCATGAGATCACAATCTGAGCCAAAATCAAGAATCTGACGCACAACTGTCTCAGCTACCCAGGCACCCCAAATTTTTTTTCTTTTTAATCCTTTTGAAGTTCATATTTTTTCAATCAAAATGGAAAAAAATTTAATAAACAGGTGAAGATGAGGAAAATGTCAAATTAGTTGATTAAAACCAAAACAGTTTTAACTAACATATATTAAGCCCTCCTGTGTGTCAAGACATTATCTTTTAATAATGATAACTCTGTAGGGTAGGTACTACTATTAATATTATCTGTTAGGAAACTGAGGCACAGAGGGGCTAACTAACTTACCCAGCAACTTGCTTGCACATCAAAGTTGCCCTATTAAAGCCTTGTGCTTTTTTCACAACACTAACTATTGAGAGAATCTCAAATGCCTTTCTAACTTTATGTCCTTGGGACGGTAATCTGAGTCAATATCGGGGCCAGTTTGCTGGTTGGCATGTCCTCTTCTTCCATCAGGAGGTCTCTACCCAGTATGGCTCTACTTTTCCCCCTTTAATGTTGCTACCGTCCACTCTATATTTAAGAACAATTTCCAAACAGATTGGCTGCTGAGAGGTTCCTAACTTCTCACTTCATTGCTGCCATCAAAGAAAGATACATAGACCTCTTCTGTTTGGAAAGAATTTAATTGTTGGTCTCCATATTATAACAGAATTATAACGTGTTAATTCCTGCCTTCATTCAGAAAACATGTACAGAATGGCCATTTGGGGGCAGGTACAGTGGAGCATCCAGTTCAGAGGAAATAAAAAAGATGAACACATTGTAAATACAAATGATAAATTACAAAATACACACACACACATTATAACAAGACCAAAATATGCATTAGACAGATAGTTGGAATATTCTTATAGTCTTTACTGTTCCTGAAGCTATATAGTTCTGAACTATATATATAGGTGCTGAAGATTTTTCTTATATGGCAGCCATTGTGTCTCCTTGAATGTCCCGCTTTGAAGTAAATTATGCTTTTAAGTCATTAGACACATTCCTGCATAATCAGAACAGTTAGAAATTAACGATGTGATTTCTTTCCTCTAAATAGCTTTTTTAGAAGGGAGAGTGCTTTTTCACTTCTTTGTGAGAACAGTTACTCAGAAAGGATGGGAATTTTATCAGTTTTGTTACTAGGTCTGTTGTCCAGATTCAAATAGCCAGAAAGTACACAAAGCCTAACTCAAGGAATGTTGCATAAGCATTTCTTGACATGGAGACCAAGAACTGTGAACATTAACAGCCTCAGGTTGGGGTGAAGAATAGAGGTGATGGCATGGGATCAGGAACTGAGTGTTACCTTTTCCCTAGTATCTTGGGCTATCCTTGAAATGGGAATAGTGTACACAATTCAGAGCCAAGCAAACCAGAACCTTTGTTTCTTCATTACTATCTATGGGGGAAAAAGTCACAAATGTTACCATTGACTGTACTATAGACAGCCCAAACTCACCTGTTTACCTTGGAGATGGCAAACATATGGGAAATTTGAAGATTGAAAAATAGACATCTACAGGTGTCTTATTTCCAGACATCTGCTGGCAGTCACCTTCACCTTTTCCATGTCAGCTGTCAGCAATCAAGAGATGTGGCCAGTAATTCAGTTTGCTTTTCCCAAACATGAGCCATTAAAAAGCAAATTACCTCACAATAAAAAAAAAAAAATAGGTAGATCATAGATGATGATGATTAGATAGATAGATAGATAGATAGTAAATGTACCAAGATATAAAGTTTGGAAATACCACCAAGTTATTTGATATTAAGATATCACCCATTTCAGAGCAAGTTTTTTCTGGAGGATACATACAAAAAGGGAATTATTTTGACTTTGTCTTTTATTGCTTTCTAAGAAAAATTTAGATGATAGCTCTCAAAAGAACACATTAGCAGGGAAGTTAAGCTAGAGGTGATGAGTAATTAATATTATTATGTGTATTCTTTTTCCCTACACAGACCCCAAATTGCCCAATTTGGGGAATTTTAAACCATCATATTTTATTTTTTATTTTTATTTTTTTTTAAATTTTTTTTCAACGTTTATTTATTTTTGGGACAGAGAGAGACAGAGCATGAACGGGAGAGGGGCAGAGAGAGGGAGACACAGAATCGGAAACAGGCTCCAGGCTCTGAGCCATCAGCCCAGAGCCTGACACGGGGCTCGAACTCACGGACCGCGAGATCATGACCTGGCTGAAGTCGGACGCTTAACCGACTGCGCCACCCAGGCGCCCCATAAACCATCATATTTTAAACAATCCTGACTCAAAGAGAAATTGAGGAGGAACTGTCCAATATGTGTTAACATAAGGGTTTTATTTGATATAACAATGTCCACCATTAGAACAGAATATTTTTCAAAAGTGAGTCTGGTGACAGAATGGAAGGTGGACTTGTTTGCTGAAAGTTTGGAGGTTGAATGACTAGCTCGAAGAATTTCATGAGTCTAAGAAAGAAAGAGGAGGAACTAGAGTAAGTCAGGAACAAGAGTGAAAAGCAAGAAATAGAGACAGAGTACAGAGGAAGAACAGACTGGACTTGGCAGCTAAGAAGACAGGGAAAGTTAGTACATGGGATTTTCAGTCGGATTTTTAGTTGGGAGGTTTTGAGATATTAATCCTACTGTTTTAAATCCTTTTATGTTTAAGATGCAAAATCCTTAATGAGTTATTTTTCTGATCTATATTCCCAAGTCCCTAGAAGGATGCCTCACTATCATTCAAAGTCTCATGTCTTGAAGGCAGGCTCTTTAATGCTCAGTATGGCCTCTATTTTGAAGTTCTTATCAATTTGACTCAAAAACCAACCACAACCGTCTGTATCCAGGCAACAGCATTGATAAACAGACAAGATTTCTTTCTTACTTTTTTATAGCACGAACATATACTGAGGACTCCTATATATATATATATATATATATATATATTTAACACTGTCAGATATCAAACACTATAAGCATAGGCATTCAGATTTGCCCTTCTCCCCTTAAAAAAGAAAGCATAACTACAACATAGAATCACTAACATCTTATTTTTTTAAGTTTATTTATTTATACAAATTTTTAAACAGAAAAAGAGAACACAAGCAGGGGGCGAGGGGGGGTGGTGGGCAGAGAGAAAGAGAGGCACAGAGTCTGAAGCAGGCTCCAGGCTCTCATCTGTCAGCACAGAGCCTGACCCAGGGCTCTAACCCCCAAACTGTGAGATCATGACCTGATCCAAAGTCGGATGCTTAACCAACTAAGCCACCTAGGCGCCCCTAGAATCACTGACATCTTAATTTCTGAAAATCTAAATGTCATCTCAGATGTAAACAGTCTGCATTTTTGCTACTCTCAGTGTCCTCCTTGAATATGTTTAGATCTTTTTTACTGAGAAGCACCCTGCTTTCCTTTTGTTTTACATTCGAAATATGTCGTCTATACAGTTATACTGTAAGCGACCTGAATATAGATCGGGTCAACCAAGAAGCTGCAGGGCTGCCGCCAGACAGCTTAACTCAGCTTCTCTCCTACTCTCTCAGGTCTGTCTGTCTGAATTTGGTGGGCGTCAGTAGCCCAAACCAACAGCTGGTTACAGCCATTATCTGTTTTTATTTATTTCTCCCTTGCCAATTTATTTTATGCCTGATCTGATTTTTCCATTCCAAGAGCCTGTGGACCCATGTCCAGTTTGCTTGGTTTCTAACACCTGAAAGTAATCCTAGTTGCCAAATCAGGTAAACATCAAACCCTGCTCAGTAAATTTAATCAGATCAGTAAAACTAGTAGTCCAGGTAGTAAAAACAATGATTGGAGAAGTTTTTTTGTTTTTTGGTTTTTGGTTTTTTTCAGTAGGACTAATTTTTAGGTGGGGAAAAAAAGGCATTAAATAAATTCTATTTGAACACATAGTTGGTGAGAATTATAGTGTGTACATGAGCCACTGAAACAATTCTTGGCATACTTGTAATTATGAATTTGGAAAGTTTACCTTAAGTTTAAATGTAATAATGTTTTCAGGTTTTATACTCATGAGTCAAGTAAATTAAATAGGTAAATATTGTTTTCTGGAGAATTCTGTTGCTATCTCCCCCAAAAAGAAGAAGAACTTGTAATCATTATTGTTCTATATTACAAAATAATGTGTAATTGTGTTAGGACAATAATTAGTCATACATTCTAGGAGCTTACAATTGAAAGCCAGGAAAGGCCTGATAAATTAAATGACTATAAAGAATGACTTAAGTGACATTAAGGGAAAAACCTTCTTGAAAGTAATCAGGAAGGTAAGGAACACTGGGATCTTTGCAAAATTGAGTTCTGCCATGGCTGGCCTGTAGTTGAGAAGTCCAATGTAAAATTCCAAGTAGAGTGATCTGAAATGATTCTGCTGTTAAGGACACAGCAGCTAAGTCAATTTTAAAAAGAACTTTAAATGACACTTCACTGGATAGCAAAGTATAAAGAATACTGCCAATGCAAATCACTTGGGTAATTAGCGAACTGTGTCTCTTTTGAGGCAGCGATTCACTTAACTTTCCTCATTTATTGCCCTTGGCTGAGCCACAAACTCTTGTTTGAATATAGCATCAGAAGCATGTAGTACTACTTTATCAGGTCTAAAGAGATATGATTTTGATTGGCTGGCTGACCTTAATAAAGGCAGTAGGTATTATTTTTTCCTAATTCATGCTAATGATCAGTTGCTTTTAGTTAGAGGATGATAGATGATTGATAGATAGATAGAGAGATAGAGAGATAGACAGATGATAGATAGATATAGATAAACTACAGCATACACATGAAATAAAAATTAATAGTGAAGGAAATTCTGTAATGAAAGGTAAAAATGAAGTTTGACAGAATAGCTTGGACATTCCAAGCCTAGGACCACAATCTTTTATCTGATGATTTACTCCATTTTCCATGCTATGACTTAACAGTGCAACTTTGGAATTGAATTGACTTCATTTTATTTTTTCTTGATGATGCTATAAGATTTCACTAAATCATATATAAATTAGAACTTGTTTTTTTTGGCCAATTGACATGCTTTTACAAGTATTATGATATAAACACAAAATTGACCAACTTACCAGAGTCCTTAAAATGATGCTACTAAAACTGGAATTATAGAGACCCTATATTTTAAGTTAGAGATAATAATATTATTACTATGGTTCTCTACATGCTACATATTGAGTTATGATTATTTTATTAGGAAGTCAATTTTGTATGAATATAGAGATTTATTTGAATAATACTGGAATTATTCAATATTATTTCAAAAGGAATTAAATACAAATCCTGGGGTTTATGCTGAGTGGCATAAGCTATATTCAGAAATCTAATTTCTATCTGGATATAAAATTATAGATAATAAACTACCTAGAGTGTACTCCCATTCTCTCATTCATTTATTCTCTCTCTCTCTCTCTTTCCCACACACACACACACACACACACACACACACACTTATTATATCCTTCAAGAGTCACTTTATCCTTCAAGAGTCACTTGTACCTAGTGCATAGTAATCCTTTCATAAGGTTGTGTTCAGAGTTCATGCTATCAGTCCATGTTTAAAGAAAAAAAAAGGTGTAACAGACCCCTTCAGGAACTTAAACTAATGGTTCTATCTTATACCAAAATTTACTTGATAGCAAATAAAGTTAAAAGAGCTGTTTGCCATGTTTTTGTTTTGTATTTTAATATGCTCTCATTTATATGACCTTTGAATATTGAAAAGTGCTTTTATGTTAAGAAGATACCATGAAGATTTCCTTAAATTGTTATGTATATTTAATAAAAAAGTAGTGAGTATGTCCAGAAAGATATATTTATTTGAATCCTATTTTTTAAAAGTTAACCTCTGTATCAATGGTGATTGGTTTTGCAGTTACACAAACACGCACACACATACACACATACACATGTGCACACACGTGAACACATATGCTCGCATAATGGACTAGAGATTGTGTTTTTGTTTCTTAAATTTTTTGGTCTTATAGAAAAAGAATGACTAATCAACATTACCTCATATTTTTTTTGCAAAACTATTCAAAAAGATTTGTCTTCATCTATTGCTTCCTACAGTGATCCTAAGAATTTCCTGTCCTTTTATTCATTTTGGGTATGGATTGATTCACTTAACTGATAGGTACTGTTATCACAGTCTGGTTTTCACAAGTATCACTGACTTCCTGACTTATAAATAAAAGTCAGGTATAAATGTCAGTTATAAAATAAAGGTATATTTCACATTGAACAAAGTAATTTTTACTTCTTTTTTTTATGTTGAGTTCCTCTAACGGGTCTGCAATAAAGGAATATATCTAATTAAAAAGATGAGTTCTATACACGTGGTGTGATTGGAAATTATATCCCTAAATATAATCAATTTATGTGTAATATATCTCTAAATATTTCCTACACAATATGTGAATAATCTATAAAATGGAATCTTTTATGAATTACTTTATACTTTTTCATTTATAGCAAATGTGGAAATATATTAGAGAGTAGATATTTGTTTTACAAGTTGTAATAAACATAATATAAAAGCTATTAAGTTGGTGAAATGAGTGAATATGTTTAAAGTATTATTAAAGTACTATCTTTGACTCCTCTCTAAAACTTTCATATATAAAGAAAGTTACTCAGCCAGCTGTTACAGCCACAATATTTTTTCTATCCCCTTTTTTCAACTGTCTTTGCCAATCTGTCAGTTCAGATCCCTATAAACTTTCTTCTACCTCCTTTCTTTGTATTATGCAATATATATTCCTCTTTATTATCAGATTTACTGTTAAGCAGAGTTTTAAACATTCTAGATATATGAGTCTGAACTTTTTAAAAACCTCCAATTATTCTATGTTGTTTTCTAATTGAGCAAATATGTTCGGTTTAGCATTTAAGGTATTCCAAATGTGTTCTCAAATTATCTCTAACACACTGATTCATTCTTTTCCTTTAAAGATTATATTTTATTTTATTTTGAGAGAGAGAGAGAGAGAGTGAGTGCGAGTAGGGGAGGGGCAGAAAGAGACAGAAAGAGAATTTTTTTTTTAATTTTTTTTTCAACGTTTATTTATTTTTGGGACAGAGAGAGACAGAGCATGAACGGGTGAGGGGCAGAGAGAGAGGGAGACACAGAATCGGAAACAGGCTCCAGGCTCTGAGCCATCAGCCCAGAGCCTGACGCGGGGCTCGAACTCCCGGACCGCGAGATCGTGACCTGGCTGAAGTCGGACGCTTAACCGACTGCGCCACCCAGGCGCCCCAGAAAGAGAGAATATTAAGTAGACTCTATGTTCAACATAGAGCCCAGCATGGGGCTCAATCTCAGGACACCGAGATCACGACTGGAGTCAAAATCAAGAGTCGGACACTTAACTGACTGAGCTACCCAGGCGCCCCAACACAGTGATTATTTCTTAAACATGGACCATCATTGATAAAAATGTGCATATATATCTACATGCAAAGAGTTGCATATAATTTTATGCACAAGTCTTAGAAAAATACCCGTGCTCATCACCCTCACATCCTGCCCCTGTGCTACACATTCCTTAAATTCCAACCATGTTAGATCATGAGCAACTTGAGGACTGACACAGTGTTTTATGCAAAAGCACATTCTCATATTCCCCATGATACTATCTCAAATATCTCCACCAAGTAACTTGGCCTATAGAATGTCTCCCTTGAGGTTTTTCAGAATGTTTTCATTCTCTTTATCTGCCCCTTGTTACCTATTACCTGGGTAACTTGGGGAGGATAAATGTCACTTTTCAGATTTCAGTGTCTACTATTCTTCCTCAAGTATATTCTTCTATTCTGGTGGGAAATAATTTTTTACTAAAGAATTTGTACTGTACTCACCTTGATGAATACAAGCTTTAATTGTATTTTTTAATGTTTATTTATTATTAAAAAATAGAGAGAGTCAGAGTGCAAGCAGAGGAGGGGTAGAGGGAGAAGGAGACACAGAATCTGAAGCAGGCTCCAGGCTCTGAGCTGTCAGCACAGACCCCGACGTGGGGCTCGAACTCACAAACCACGAGATCATGACCTGAGCTGAAGTCGGACGCTTAACCAACCAAGCCACCCAGGCGCCCCAAGCTTTAATTGTATTTTAATTGAATGTCTGTTTGATTCATGTCAACTCAAAAAGGTGATCTAAGGTATTCTTTTATTTCAATCTTCCAGGTTTCTTAAGCACAGGGGATCAGGCTGCAAAAGGAAACTATGGACTCCTTGACCTCATACAGGCTTTAAGATGGACTAGTGAGAACATTGGATTCTTTGGTGGTGACCCCTTAAGAATCACTGTTTTTGGATCTGGCGCTGGGGGTTCATGTGTCAATCTGCTGACTTTATCCCATTATTCTGAAGGTAACCGTTGGAGCAATTCAACCAAAGGTATTATGCAGGTTGCAAATTTTGACAATTTTGGTGTCTGCATGCTACCACCATCAGTAGTATGTGATGCTCTGTACATATTTCTCTGTTGAAACTGAGTGTTAGGTTGAGCTCAATAACTGTTTAAATTTTTGTTTCTTCAGCTTTTCTATGCATGTTTAAATTTTTGTCAAACTCTTTTCTTTGTCTCCTGTGGAGCTTGGTAAGGATGCCCTTTCAAGCACACTTCAGAATAGTTAGCATTACAGTTACTTTTCTTTCCTCTAAAAGGTGATTTTGGGGAAAATCAAAGATGTTCACAGTTCTGTCATCTCTGTTTATTCAGTAATCAAAAGTCAAACACAGGTGTTTGTTTTTTTTTAAATGCAAGGATTGTGTATTATCTATTTTCAAGACAATAGGCATTTAAAACCCTTCACCAGTAGGAAGATAAGGAAGCAGTCACAAGCTGGTTTGTCTGGAAACAAGGTTTTCACTTGTCTGAATAGAGAATGGATGTTTGATTATTTTGCATGCATGATCCAAAATTGTCAAAGCATCAAGGTCACTAGTAGAGCTTTTCATTAAAAGGAATATTAGGTTTGAATTTGTGCTTTTTCTATTTTCAACCTCCAAAGTGTTTATTTTTTTTCCCTGTAAAGCTTGGCAAAGCAGCTTGGAGCACTGAGGCTGCTTAAACCCATGAAGCATTTTTCTTGTCTCCATTTTCATGCCTTGACACCCTTTTTCCAAAGTGCCTGCCCAAGGCTCATCATGTTGTTTTTTTTTATGAATTTCCATTTTACCATGAGTTTAATTCACTCATTCTAATTGCATTATTAACTTGAAATATCCGCAAGAACAGAAGTGTTTTGTTGGAAAAGACTGCAAAAGCAAATACTTTTTCTCCATTATACATAACAGAGAGGAAGACAGAGCAGGCACATCAACACAGACCATTTTGTGTTTTCTGCTTTTTTTATTGTCATTTTATATATATTAAACAAGTATATACTGTCAAGTGTAATTCATGAAGCATCTTGATCTGTAAGACTGAGTTTTATGATATGGAGCATCAGACATAGAATATGTGTTTTCAGTATCAAAGATATATTGATGTAGAATTTCAAAAGAACAGCCTATCACTAAATGAGTGTATATATTTGGAGAATCATATATTTTCATAGACTTAATTTATAGATATAGTTTATGTGACATCTTCTTTATGTCATAGAGTTAATAGAGTTCTGATTTGAGATGACAAAATGACACATATGAGAACATTTCCAAGTGTATAGGGATTTTGGTCTATAATGAAGTGACTTATTTTGAAATAAACTTTGTTGTTATTGTTTTTTCATTGAAGAGATTAGATTGTTCTAGCTGAGGACTATATGAATGCCAATATTTATGTAGGTTAACATTAGACAATCTGTTCAGACTTCTTAGGGTCGTTTGATCTCAAATATTATTTCTTCCTATTTATTCTAAAAGTTTTTCTAAATGTAGAGCAAAAATGGGCACCAAAGCTAATCACCTAGTATAAAACTAACATTTGATAAAGAGATGAACCAATTAGTAAGTTGGCCAGCATTGCTATTCATCAATTGATGATTTAATGAACAGTGGCAAATGTCTATGCCAATAGTTGAAAATATAATATTCCATCACACTCTTCAAGGAAGACTGTCCATGGCAGGGCCAGAGAAATGGACTTATATTTGATTTAGTCCTAAGCCTATCTCTACAAAAAGGCTGCATGATTTTTAGCAGGAGATGCCCAGGAGATACCTTAAAATCATCAAGCTAATTCTATCTCCAGTGCAGACATTGACTTAAAGTCTGTAAACTCCCCAAGGTTACAGCAATGCTCAGACTTGTATCTACCAGGAGTCAACCACAACTTATATATACATAATAAGCATTTTCATTAATGATAAAGTATTTGGTTTTTCTAATACTATCTAGATGGCATATTTCAGACTATAATGTAATATGTATTTTTCCCAAATCTTCTTTGGTATATTTAGTTAATCTCAATGAGCCCCTGAAATGGGAAATAATCACCAAGTTTATTTCAGTTGTAAAGTTTTTAATTAGTAAAATATTTTTTCTGAACAAATGTTCACAAACACATAGCCTATGTAATTTTTAAAAAATATCTGTATTTATATCATTTGCTCTGGCATACTTTGCTCTGATAAACTAAAAATATGTTCATAAAGAAGTCAGAAACCAAAACAAATTTAAATTGGTACTGTTTGATTTTTTGAATATTTTTAGAATTATCTAAGAACACATTATAGACACTTTGAATACATGTATATGTTTGGAGAAAAATCTGGAACTTTGCTTCTAATTCAGACACTGCTTTAACACCTTTTTGAAAAGAATAATTCTTATCTCATTAACACATATGAATAATTGAGCATGTGTTTAAATAACAACTATGAAGGTATTTTTGGAAATTGATAATAAATGTAATTTTTAAAGAAAATAGATAATGTTTTAAAAACAAGAATTTTATTTGAAAATATCTTAATGAGTAGATAAAGTGCATTTGTAAATTTGAATGGGATGCAACCCTTATCAAACTGCATTTGGGACCATGATTTATAATTCTTAAACGCAATTAAGTAAAAAGCAGTGGACCATGACTTTTTCATCTTTTATGATAAAATATAGCAGTGAGTATTCAACAGTGGAAAAAGTTAAATCACCCCCCCACACATGCACAAACACACACTGAATCCTTCTGCTGATGGTTTTTTCTTTAACCTAGTGAAAACACTTCAAATGTTATATCTTCTTCTGAAAGATGAATATTCAGCACACTATGTCTGACATGAAGAGTTGGAAAGAGTATGTCTAAAGTGATATTCTGTTCTGTGTGCCTTCTGGGCCATCCCCAGGGTATTAGCAAATTCCCCAGCCCCAGTAGTTGTGTGAGCTCCCAGCAATTCTTTTTTTTAATAAATCTGATTAAAACAAGCATACAGACCCATTTTGAAAGAAGATACATGCAGCCAAATTGGAAGAAATATTCTCAAAAAAAAAAAAAACCAATACAAATTCTAATGAAGAGTTAAGGGGGAGAAAGCCCACCTGGTTGGCTTTCATAATAACATGGGTGTTTACATGTTGGGTGAAAAAATACTCGGGACTTTTTACCACTAATATTTACATGTTCTCCATCTCTCCTTGCTTATTGCCTCTTTGAGACACTAAGCAATTTAGACCTCTTGATCCTTAAAGCAGATGCCACTCAAAGCATAAGACTTTACCTCTTTGACTCCTTATACCTTGGGGATGTCTTTATGTACCTTCTCTTAAGCAAAAATGTCTGTATCTTCCTGTTTCTTGAGTTGTATATGGGTTTTTATTTACACAGCTAAAATATCAGATGTTATTGTTTTACCACAACATTATTCAAAAGTCATCTCAAACTCTGTTGTTTTTCCTATAGGACTTTTTCAACGAGCAATAGCTCAAAGTGGAACAGCCCTTTCCAGCTGGGCTGTTAGTTTCCAACCTGCAAAATATGCTAGAATGTTGGCCACAAAAGTTGGTTGCAATGTTTCAGATACAGTAGAGTTAGTGGAATGCCTACAGAAGAAGCCTTACAAAGAACTTGTTGACCAAGATATTCAACCAGCACGATACCACATAGCCTTTGGACCTGTGATTGATGGTGATGTAATACCAGATGACCCTCAGATATTGATGGAGCAAGGAGAGTTTCTCAACTATGATATAATGTTAGGAGTTAACCAAGGGGAAGGGTTAAAATTTGTTGAAAATATAGTAGATAGTGATGATGGTATATCAGCTAGTGATTTTGACTTTGCTGTTTCCAATTTTGTTGATAATTTATATGGATATCCTGAAGGCAAAGATGTTTTGAGAGAAACCATTAAATTCATGTATACTGACTGGGCTGACCGTCATAACCCTGAAACCAGAAGGAAGACATTATTGGCTTTGTTTACAGACCATCAGTGGGTGGCACCAGCTGTAGCTACAGCAGATCTTCACTCAAACTTTGGTTCACCTACATATTTCTATGCCTTTTACCATCATTGCCAAACAGATCAGGTTCCAGCTTGGGCTGATGCAGCTCATGGGGATGAAGTTCCCTACGTACTAGGAATCCCCATGATTGGACCTACAGAGTTATTTCCTTGCAATTTCTCCAAAAATGATGTGATGCTGAGTGCAGTTGTAATGACATACTGGACAAATTTTGCTAAAACTGGGTATGTACCTAAGTAATAAAGTTACCTATAATTGAATAAAAATATCCTTGTAAGCATTTAAAAATAATACATACTTTGTGTCCAAATGATTTAACTTAATGGATTAATACCAATAATACATTAAGTCTCTGTTCAAACTTGTATATTGTGCTGTTTCAGAAATCATTGCTTTATTAGTTCTTACTTCTTAGAAGTTTATTAAGAAAGACATACCTCTGGGAAAAAAGAAAGAAAGAAAGACATATTTCTGTTGTATTACTCAATAAATAAATTTATTTTATTTTTTAATTACACGGGACTTATTCTTGTTATTTAGTAGTGACAAATATTATTTTATAGTGCTTTCTAATTTAGACTATTGTTTGTCCTTTGATCCTTCCAACTTATTTTTTAGGTGGGCAGGTCAGGTATCATTAATCCATTTTGTAAATAAGGGACTGAGGTGATGAGAGCCTAGCCTCATATAGATATTCATAGCTCTATGATATACATAGCAGTACTAGGACTTACAGCTTCATCTGCCAATTCCAAAACTCAGGTTTTTTCCACTATTCCATGCTGTCCTTGCTAGTTTGCCTATGAGACAATGTGTATGTGTGTGAATTTAAAAACCTTTGGGTAGATAGTAACCCATCTCTAAATGGCCAGAGAGAGCAAGATCATGAGGCTTACTCGCATCACATCATCATCCATTTAACCTGCCTATGATAGGATCTATATTTCTAAGTTGACCCAAATTGTTATTAAAACACAATCTAAGGCCTTGCTAACTTGCCAAGTTACCTCTTCAATTAGATGTTAAAGTAGTACTATTTTGAATAAGAAAAAACAAAAACAAAAACAACTTTGTTCTCATGAGCGCTTTTGTTCTTCCCCTAGTGACCCAAATCAACCAGTCCCTCAAGACACAAAATTCATCCATACCAAACCCAACCGCTTTGAAGAAGTAGCATGGACCAGATATTCCCAGAAAGATCAACTTTATCTCCATATTGGATTAAAACCAAGAGTTAAAGAACATTATAGAGCCAATAAGGTGAACCTCTGGTTGGAGCTGGTACCTCATCTGCATAATCTCAATGACATTTCTCAGTATACCTCGACAACAACTAAAGTGCCATCAACTGACATCACTTTCAGACCTACGAGAAAGAATTCTGTACCTGTCACATCAGCATTTCCCACTGCCAAGCAGGATGATCCCAAACAACAACCGAGTCCATTTTCAGTCGATCAAAGGGACTACTCCACAGAGCTGAGCGTCACTATTGCAGTTGGAGCATCACTGCTGTTTCTGAACATCCTTGCCTTTGCAGCCCTGTACTACAAAAAGGATAAGAGGAGACATGACGTTCATAGGAGATGCAGCCCTCAGCGTACTACAACCAACGATCTGACCCACGCACAAGAAGAGGAGATCATGTCCCTCCAAATGAAGCACACTGATTTGGATCATGAATGTGAGTCCATCCATCCACATGAGGTGGTTCTTCGGACCGCCTGCCCCCCAGATTACACACTAGCTATGAGGAGGTCACCTGATGATGTTCCCTTAATGACACCCAACACCATTACAATGATTCCCAATACTATACCAGGGATTCAACCCTTACACACATTCAATACATTTACCGGAGGACAGAACAATACTCTGCCCCATCCCCATCCCCACCCCCATTCACATTCAACAACCAGGGTATAGCCAGATAAGAGAAACAAACTCTATTTTTTTGATGGATTGCAGTAAAAGATTACTGAAGATTCCTTGGCTTTCAACCTACAAGACTCTTACTATTTAAATAAGGAGGAATATTATGTGAATATACATATCAAGAACTTTGGGGGTTTTGAAAAAATTAAATTGTACATATATACACAAATCAACTTTAAAAATGAATTTCAATTGCTTGAAGCAATTGTTCTGAATGATACTTTTTCATTCATATTCAAGAATTAATTTTTTGAAGATTTATGTTACATAATGGAATTAGGCATGTGGAACACCAAACAGGAAAGAACTATGTCTGAAATATAAAAAATAAAAATAAAAAAACAACCATGAATATGCACAAGGGACACACCAATGGAATGTCAGATAATTTTCACCAGTTTTTATTTGGAGCTGTTTTATTGTGTAGACCATATTTACATATTTGGATAAGTACACAAAGCACCAGTGCTGTTAATGGCCTTAGCGGAGGCTCATGCTGAAATTTGCCAGTAAGACAAAGAAGTTTAAAGACTGGCAGGTACAACGTTATCACATAAGTGCTGTCAGTATAAAGTTGTGGGGATAAAGGAAACTGGATATTTTTAGCACGATGTGCATGATAATTTATATGCTTGGTGGCTGTGCTGCTGATTAAGCCGTAATTAAAATTCTTCTCATCCCATTGGAGTCTTTAATAGAAGCTTCCTCTATCAATTGGCAGAACCTAAAGAAGATTTTTAAGGGGCAAAAGTAATTAGAAGTAAATAATTCACAGTAGTTTTGATAATAGGAAGAATTAGTTATTAAAGGTATTTGAAGAAACTATAGGTATAGTGGTGAATACTCGCTGATATGAATCCCAGGAAAAAAACATTCCTGTGTTTTTAATGTTATTTTCATCCCAACCTAAATAATTTATAGAAATACAGCCCTAATTGGACATGTGCTACAGGATCTATAATTTTCTGTGGTTTTTGTTATTCTGTATTTTGTTCCTTTTGGTAAGGTGAAGTGTGTCCAAAGAGTTACTTGCAACAGTCTTTTATGATATGAGGATGCCCCAAATTACCACTCTGATTACAGTTCTCAGTTAATTGATTTACTCATGTTGCATGACAAAATGTTTACTACTAATAATTCAATATACAGTTATGTCCCTCCTCATATCACTTATCTTTCTCACTGAGGTTCATCCACTGGAATTTACTCACGCAATCTCAGTAGAGTACAACATAGATACAGAACCTAGAAGGAGAGTCAACACCTGGAGGATTTTAGTCTTACACGTATGTGTGATTTTAAATGAATACTTTAAGACCACAGGAAACTCTTCATCCCCCTGTTGTTTACCAGTAACAGTATATCACAGACCTTTCCAAATGTTTGTATATGTAATCAGATGTACATTTATATTAAAAAAATTGAGATGGACTTAAAGAGCACATCCTGATAAATACTTTCTCTCTTACCTGTACTATATTTCTATTAGACTAAAGTTATGTGATTTTTTTTTACATTTTTTCAGATGACTAGCAATTTTGATAGTTTGTAAGATAATGCAAAGAACTTTCTCTGACAAACTAACTGCAGTAACAGAAACCTTTCTTTTCAGTTACTCTTTTTCAAGAATGAAAGCTTATTATACAAAAAAAATTGTATACTACTTGATGGAAACAACTTTGTACATCTTGGCCATGTCACTGGTCATTGCGTGAAATAAAGATAATCTGGATAATGACTATTAGTCCAATGCTAAGAGACATGATCTTTGCTCATTAAAGAGCTAAAATGTTTATTGCTGTTTTGTCTTTTTTTTAAAAAAGGAAAAGAAAAGAAAAGAAACATGACTGTCTCAGAGAGTCATTTTTCTAGACCAGTAGGGTTTTTGAAGACATACAGGTAACTTCTACAGGAAACACACCGTGTATTTAAAGGCAAGTCTCATCTAAGATGAAATTGATGAAACTTTATAAGCCCAGGAACTCATGAAAAATATTAGCTTTGTACTTTTAAATACCTCTTATGTGAAAGTGTTGTAGAAATAAAATGTGCCAATTGTTTTCAATTAGAAACACAGGTCCCAATTCTCATTGTCAAGGAAAAGGTCTATTGGAAATAAATGTGCAATATTTCATGGAATGAGAATAGCTAGGTTCATAATATAAGGGTGATTAAGCTATCATAAAGTAATGGATAGGAAGTTATCTTCCTAAGAGAATTTAAAAGTGCTGAGCAAGACATTAAGCTGACACTAAAAGATAAAATCTTCTATATCAAGGAATTTCTTTGCTTGTAATTTCCCCTCCCAATTATTAACTATCAATTAAATGTAGAAATTACTCTATAACTTCAAATAAAAATCCCTGTTAGAAGCAAAAAGTCTTCAAAACCCGGAGCGGTCTACATGCAGTTTTTGCCTGATGTGGTTATGCTTTTAGGCTGGGAACTGCCAATGTAAACCAAGAAAACGAATTGCTTAGCATCTGAAATATTGCTAATCAGAAACCCGTCTTTTAATACACTGGTTAAAAAGCAGAAATAGAAATAGTAACAAAATAAGATATGAGTGAAATCTTTCATATGCATTACTTCACTTGGCAAAATCAGGCATTCCGTTATATCTTAATGATGGCCATATTTACGTCCACCTACGTAGCTGTTGCTCTAAATTAATCTATCAATCTACCTATATATGCCATAACTGACATCTATGTTATATTAATTTAGGGAAGTGATTTAGTAAAACAAAGCGTAGTCCTACTCTTTTTTCTAAATTAATGTAGTACCAACTCTGTGAAAGATAAGAAGCATTTCTAGGTTTTATTACTGTTCTCAAGTTGTGATAAAGTCATCGTGAAGGAGTGTTAGTTGTTAGTTTTATAATTACAGCAGCTAGTTTTCTGAACATAAAATGATTTCCCACAATAAGCAGAATATTAAGAACTGTTTTTAAAGCTGAAACATAATTTCTAAATCTAAGAAAGACTTTGGATATTGTTAAATTTTAACCAATATCTTTAAAATGTATTTATTTAGATAATCTTCTTTAGAAAGAAGTAAATCACAAAATTAAAAGAATATTTTTGACATTACTTATTAATTCAGATTTTCCTCCCTCAGATTAAATTGCAGATAGTCAAGGCTGCTTAGAATTTATACAAACATTAAGCCAAGATGGACTTTATTTCACTGTTTTGTTATTCTATAAAATTATTGCCAAACATTTATCAATAGATTAAAGTTGTCCTAGAGTATGGGATTAGAAACATGAAAGTGATAATTTCCATAGTTTTAAATTTCTATTGAATATGTTGACTCTGAACACAATCTGGTTGGCTACTACAGATGTGTCCTAAGATTCATTAGTTTTATGGAAATTGGAAAGTCATTTGCTAAAGCATTAAAAATGTCCAATTTGAATTTGGAGAGATCATGCTAGCAGCTCAAAGAAAAAAATCTGAGTAAAGTGTGAATTGTTTCCTTCCTCATTTCAAATTTAAAAGTTGACCATAATGATGCTTTCATTTGATTTTTTGATCTGTACAATGTGAAAACAGCAACAAATTTTTAAAAATAATTAACCATATATAATACTTAAAAGGAAAACAACGCACTAATTTTCTTACAGAAAAGAAATGCCAAAACTCGATTGTTGTATCTTTATCATATTCTTCTCAGTGATTTCACCTGTTGACATAGTCATACTGACACACATATTAATATCATGAAAAGATACAAAGAATGTGGCAAATGTGTTTCAGCTTTAACAGCACTACTACATAAATACTACTGGGGTTTTTCCTTTGGCGAGTTTCACTGAAAGATTTTCACAGGGCAAAATGATGAATGGAATTTTTAGGAAGCTGTCAAATATCATGGCAATCCTTTGATGTTTGTTTTCCTCTGTGTTATTGGTTTAAAGTACTGGGCTTTTTCTTCATTTCTAGAAATTAGTTGTTATAGACTATCAGTTTTTAACGTGAGTGAAAATTAGATAATTTGGTTATATATACTTGTGAAAACATGCTCCCAAATAAATTCAATTAATGGGCATTTCCCTGCTGAGATTTTGTTATCATTCACTTAATTATCTTGTCAAGCTTTACTGTTAACGACAATTGTTTTGGCTTTTTAGTCAATAAACTAAGGGAATTTCTCCAACAGCCTTATACCTCTCCTGCACTTGATATGATAACATACACTTCAAATTTCCATCAGAAGCCTCTAAAGAAAAATCCTGCTAATGTGAAACATTTGGTAGCCAACTTGATTCTCTTTATTCTGGCACTTGGGTGTGTTTGTATATAGGCCAAAAATCAATTACATTTGATAAGAATTATGGAGAATACAGCCTAGAATTACCATGTGCAGGGTATAAGTGCCTTCCTTCCTAGAGTTTTATTTCTTATTGTCTTTTTTAAATTTGCAGATCCTGATAATTCAACTCAAAAGATACAATAGGATGACCGTGTTATAAATTTCCAAAAAGAAAATTTTATTTAGAAAGATCTTTTGTTGCATTTAATTTGATTTTTGTATGACAGCAAATGGGTCCAAACTACTCCTACAAAAGATTAAGGTGAATTTTTGGAAAATAACAAATAATTATTTAGGCATCTGATGTAATAGTATTTAAGTGTAGAAACTTAAATCTCTAACAAACTTTAACCTTTTTCCAAATAAGTAAATTTAACTTAAAAAGAGTCTGAAGCTATTAGGGACAAACATAAGTTAGAAAGTATATCACTTTTTCTAGTCAACCATTATATATACCACATGGTATATATGTCCTATATAGTATGTGGTTTATAGGATGTTTGTGATGGTCCTTCCAGACTCATATATTTTCAAATGACTTTGTATTCCATTCTACATATGTACTAATGTCATTGAATTTAATCTTCTGTAGAAGGTCAAGCCAAAGTGCTAGCAGTTTTGTGTTGAAATGAACAATAACAATTAAAGCTTTAAAGAAATTTGTAAAGGTACAGTAACAAAAACACAGCAGATGAAGTTAAAACAAAGGGACTATTTTTGAATGCCATGTCTAGGGTTGTTGTCTATATTAGATGGTATTTTCAAAAGAATTTTAGTGTTTTTGATTCATCTTTTCTGCACTCATATCATTTAGCAAATTAATGGGACATATGTCATGGTTTTTGTAAAAAAGGCCATTGGGTGTCATGATTCAGTTTGTGTTTGGACATCCATGGCTTTCATTAAAACACATTTATTATCATGAATAAATATTACCATGTTTTCCAAGTTGTGTTGACTATTTTTAAACTCAGAAATAATTTCTTGTCTGTGTGACACACACAAAAACATTTCCAAGATAAATGTTCCTTTCCAACTTCTTCGTATTGCCCACACATGTGCTGACAGTTCTGATTTGACAGAGCAATGGTCTGTTCACCTTTGGTGAATGCAGAGGAAGAATCTAGAGAGTGAATTTGGGGAACTTGAACACTTATTGCTCAACTTGTCAGAAAAGAGAGAGGAAAGGGGGAGGAGAAAAAGGGAAGGAGTAAGGAAATGAGGGAGAAAAAAAGAAGAAAACCTTCTCAGTTTTAGATTAATGACTTTATACCGCCAAATAGTTATTTTTTAGAGGTTAATGACAGCTTATTAAAAAAGAAGAGTAGAAATTTAAATAAATCTCTTTAAACCATAATCCACTGTCCTTAGAGAATAAGATTTAGGAAGAGACAATGAATTTAATCCTTAATCCAGGCCTTGGCCAAATTGTTTCACTGGAAACAAATAAAAATAAAATCTAGGGTGATATGTTTCTAGTCATGTTCTATTTAATCAATAGTGATCTTGATAGAGAAGACTGAGTGAGGTATGGGCATTGCTCGTCTGTATATAGCCTTAGGTAAGAATACAGTTAAACAAATAAGCCATCATAGAATTTCCCAAAATATGCCCTAAAGATCAATATTTCCAAATTGCTAAATAAAAGAACTGTCTTATTTTGCAGGTCTCTGGGGCCACATATAACCATCAGTACCAAATAACGTCAAAAAGACGTTCAAAGAGTTTCACATTCCACAAAAGGGTTTAGATGTTTTGTAGGGTTTGATGTCTTACATGATTACATTCTTACCACATCTTTACATTTCCTTGTAGGTTACAGAATGTTATTTCTGAGTTCAAAAACCGGTCCCAAATATATTCCATAAATGTTTATTTGAAAACACTATTTACCAATGGAGTGACAAAGTTTTCAGTTCTTCTTACTGCCCCAAATCTGGAGAGTTTCCTTGAATATCCCTTTAAAACATTTCTTTCTCTCCCACGAAAATATTCAGCCTCATTCTTGAGTTGTCCTCTGCACTAGAGATCTTCCTACCAGCTACTTTCTACCAGCAGCTTTTATTTCCACGCCGTCTTCCATAACTATCTATGACTTCTTCTCCAAGAATGTAGAATTTATTGGGAATATGTCCAGGTGATCCAAATGAATGGTACCTTAGGAATTGGCTTCCTCTGTTCCTCACACAGGTTAGAAGCTAGTGTACATCATTCAAGCAATGAGAAGAATTAATCATTCATTTATTCAACAAATAGTGCTCATCATGGGCCAATGTGCTGAATTTTAAATACAATGGCCTGAATGTTAAACACTTACCCAATAAAATACAACTATTACCACCCTTGGAATAGGTTTAAACACTTAAACTATTCAGATATCCTTCTCTACTTTCCACTGTACCAAATCATTACACAATACTTTCAGTATTTGCTGAGTTCACAGCCATATTAGTTGAATTCTATTGACCAAGTTCACCCATAAAGGCAGGTGTGTGACAATCCTTTCCAATGATAAATATAGCAATATCTGAAGCCACATTGTACTATGCCAAAATAAATCAAACATGAAATATCCAGCTTAAAGTTCATCCAATCCAGCCACTTAACTGATTCCTTAATCCTCTACCACAGTTCTAACATGTGGTTGTGAACTTTATTATTGCACACCATTGGTCTGGAATTCTAAAGCAGGTGGCTACTCTTGAGAGCATTTGGAATTTCTTCCTTATATTGATCTATTACTCTATTTTTTCTTTTGAAAGTCATAAAGTCTCCATCACATGACTTCCTTTCAAATATTTAAAGACAACTATCACATCTTTCATTAGTCATTTTCTTCTCAAAGCAAATTTCCCATTTTCAATACATAATAGCTTAGTCTTCACCATTTTGATCACTTTTTAAAAATATTCTCTCAATCTTATATTTCTTAAGATGTGTGATGTCTATAATTGCATATAACAAATGATTTAAGTATAGATTGATCCCTAATAGAGCACTACTAACAATATCCTCATTGTAGAAACTGTATTCTTTTAATATAACATGATAACATTATATTCTTTGGTGCCCACAGTGCACTGGTAACTCAGATTGAGACCTACTCCCTATTAAAACTCCTTAAAATTTCTACATGTACTACTGTTAAGCAAATTATGCCTTCATCCTGTCCTTGATCATTTGAGGATTATCTCATCGTCAGGATACTGGACACTATTCATTCCACCTCATTAGATTCGGCACATTGTTCTAGCCTATGAAGATCTTTCTACCCACCCCAGAGTAATTACATCCAATAAAGTGATAAATATACCTTTTTTATCTTCACCCAGGTGATACAAAGATACTATGCAGAATCAGGTTAATGATAAAGTTCTGGAGTAATGTTAATAGAAATAGTATGTATACTACTGAGAAAATCAACAGCTGACATTTACTGAGCACTTACTATATCCTAGATTCTGTATCGTACCCCATAGTAAACCACTACATGCCACCCTCAAAAACGTATCAATAGTTTTAGACCTATTTATTAAGGATCTATTATTATATGTGAGTCACTGAGCTACTGATGATAGAAAAGTAAATAAAATGTAGCCTTTATTCTTTTGCAACTGACTAATTCTTCATTTGGTCTACACACATAGCACAAGCTACATTATCAGATAAATTTGAAGAATCTGTTTTCTTCCATTTAAAATATTGGAATGATGTGATAGTCATCCTAAGTAAGAAAATTGAGATTACTTTAGACCCATTTGGAGATTTCTGAGTTGCTGGTGCTTATTAAATGAAAGAAATTATGGAAAAAGAATGTGGTTCTGCTACTATGATGTTTTCCCCAATTCTCATACCAGTCACCTGTCATAACTAAGATGCTGATGTAGGCCAGTCAAGTGTAGTCTTCAAATGGAATTGCTTACGAGAAAAGGTAATACATGCACAAGGTTAATAAAACCCAAATATGATAAAATATTTTACAGTGAAAAGTAAACATCCTACTCACATCAGGTCCCAATTCCTCAGTCCCCTTCCCCAGAGACATTGACAGGTGCTAATTTGTATATCTATCTCTACAAATATTCCATCCATATACAAACATGCAAATGTGTACTGTCTATGTATATGTGCAAGGGTCATTATATGTATGTATTCTTTTTTAAATTCATCTGGACATGTTCCATGAAAGCACAGTACATGTCTGCTTCATGAAAAAATTAAAATACATTAAAATAAGTCTCAAATTTATCCACAAACCCAAAGCTTTTCTGATCAAAATTGTAACAGAGCATGTTTCTGTATGTGGCTGTGTTTAGACCTTAGGTGGGTAAAGGTCAAGAATGGCCAAAATCATTTTGAAGCAAAAGAACAAGGAGCAACTACTTCACTTCAGAGTTACTATTAAGCTATTGTAATTAAAACAGTAGTATCAATTTAAAGAGAGAGAAATGAAAAATAATAGTAAACTCATAAAGAGGCCTATGAAAAAGGAGCAATTAGGTGTATGCTAAACATTACAAATCAAGAGGAAATGCCAAACTCTTCAGCTAAAAATGGCTCTGTACTTGAGGGGAAATGATCTCTATGTCCTACTGCACACAAAAATTAATCCTACATAAATTGCATCCATAAACATGAAAAGCAGATTTTAAATGTTTTAGAAGAACACATAGGAAAATATTGCCATGTCTTCTGAATAGGAAAGAATTTATTAAACAAGACAAAAAACAGTATAAACCATAAAGGAAAGGATAAGAAATTGAAATGAAAATCTCAATAAATTAATTAACAAGATTGTTTAAATGATGACAAGTACGTACTAAAAGTAAATATTTATAATATGTATAGCAATGAAAAATTCACTAATGAGTTGGATAGAAAACTTCTATAAATCAAAGAAAAGACAATCCCCAAGAAAAATGAGGCTGATTAAATATTATGGATTGAAAATATGTCTTTGTTTCTTTCCTCTCCCTAATCCTCACAAAAATATGAGGGAAAAAAAATACATAAGGCTATCAGAACAAGGAGAATAGAAGAAGAGATAACAGCTAAGAAGTTCTAAAACGTTTTTGGAAGATTAAAATTAAATAAACTAAGATATTAAGGAAATAATACAATCTATAAATAATAACATAAAACAAATTAGAAAAGTTGAAATGCTTTAACAGAACTCAAGAACGAATTATAAATAAAAGACAGAATGATTTCAAAAGTAAAGATTAGGGGCACCTGAATGGTTCAGTCAGTTAAGCATCCGACTCTTTTTTTTTTTTTTTTCAACGTTTATTTATTTTTGGGACAGAGAGAGACAGAGCATGAACGGGGGAGGGGCAGAGAGAGAGGGAGACACAGAATCGGAAACAGGCTCCAGGCTCTGAGCCATCAGCCCAGAGCCTGACGCGGGGCTCGAACTCACAGACCGCGAGATCGTGACCTGGCTGAAGTCGGACGCTTAACCGACTGCGCCACCCAGGCGCCCCAAGCATCCGACTCTTGATTTCAGTTCAGGTCATGATCTTATGGTGGTGGGATGGAGCCCCAAATCGGCCTCCATGCTGAGCATGGAACCTGCTTGGGCTTCTTTCTTCCTCTCTCTCTGACCCCCTTCCCCGCTCACATACACACTCTCTCTCTCAAAATAAATAAATATACATGTTTTTTAAAAACATGAAGATTGGGTTGAAAGAAACACAGGACCAAAGAATGCCTTAAGAGACTTAAAAAATGTCGAAAAAGAAATATAAGGTAAAAAGGAGAACATGTCCAAAAGAAAAGAGAAGGTAGAAGAAAAAAATTTAAGAATAAATGACTAATAAAAAGACAGACAAAAAAAGACTCAATATATGTATATAGGGAGTCTTCAGAAAAGACAATCAAAATAGGGGACAGAACAAATATAATAAAAACCAGAATTCAAGACATTCTCAATGCAACAGAAAAATATTTAAAATTGCATTTTTGAAATGGTGCACTGAGTATCTGAGAAAACCATTAAGACATTCCAGGAAGATTATTGAATATCAAAGAAAAAATTCTTCAGGCATTCACATCCAGATAAAAAGACCAAGTCTCTTATAAGGGAGACTCTCATAATATAATAGATTATCATCCAACTTTTTGAAAACAATGCTTTATGCCAGAAGAAAATTGAGTTGAGTGTGTAAGATGCTCAAGAAGAGAGAATGTGAGCCAATGATTTTTATATTCAGTCATAAACTAACTTTACTTAGGAAGCAAATATGAAGGCCACAAGAAACTATTATCCACATTCAAGAGCTCATGTAATACTATTCCTATGAACACTTCCTGAGAAATTTAACAGACAATGACCTTCAGACAAACAAAAGGTGACACTGATGTAAGGACTGGTGATGGTACTTAATATATATATATTTGCTCAAAAAACTGTGACTAAATGAAGATTGCAAGGTGGAAAGTACATTCTATAATGGTTATATGTTTTGACAATGGATACAGATTATAACTATTTTTAAAAATGTGAGGAGAGTAGGTAAATCATATGCAGAAATTGTAGTTACCTTCAGTCATCATACTGGTTTTGGTAATAGTGTTATTGCTACCCTGAGACTGTTACCAGTGTAACAAGGGTTACAGCAGATGAGGAATACTATGATACTATGATACTATGATATGTTAATATTGACATCTCCACTGTCTTGAGAATGAACAATCTTAATGTGGAAGAAAGGATATTCTGAGGCAGGATAAGTGATGTTAAGTTTAAACCCCATGGTGTGGATTTTAAAGTGGAAGTATCAGAATAAACATGAAAAATGTTATGCAAAAAAATGACCAAACCAGTAGCAAAGAGCATCTCCGGGCTCAGATTATAATCTTGAAATAACATTCCCTATGATAAAATGTACACACATACACACACACACACACACACACATGCACACATGCACACACACACACCCACAGAAAGTGAAAGAGAGAGCTGGGGAAGAAACTATACAAGATGAACCTGGAACATCTTGTCAAAGACTTGTATGGTTATATGAAAAAGACTCAAAAGCCAACTTGAAGATCTGACTATGTAAAGATGGGAAAGTTTGAACGTCAATAAGGATAATCTCCATTAATTGAAATAAATCAAGTTGAACATATGAAGGATAACTGCAATTCAACTAATTGTTTTGAAACTGATAAATAAAAGGAAGCATTAAAGAATCTGTCCTACTATTCTTCTGTGAACTATATAACTAAGTAGCCAAATAGCAGATAAAGGGAAGTACACTTTATAAAATTTATTGCAGCTAATAAAAGAAGGAATCATCATATTAGAATTTCACCCTTTTCTCACTCCTAATGAATTAATGCATCTAACTATTGAGCATCAGTGGCTGATATCATCATAAAAAACAACCAGTCATTATGTGCTTCCTGAACAGAAATACTTAACACTACCTCTGAAGGGGTCTTGCACCCAAAAATGGACCTGTATCTAATGACGTCTCTAGGTCCAACTATCAGGAAATACACAGGACAAAAGAGCAGGTCAATATATACCATGGGGATGAAATCAACAAAATTCATACTATAGGAAGTTTTATCAATTAAACCTCTTGATTTCTTCAACAAATGATTAAAAGAAAAAATATGGTGGGGTAACATGTAGATTAAAAGAAACTTACAAAAATGTAAAAAATATACTGCTTAGGGAAGTATCTTTGGGGGATAAAATTCTAAAGAAAAGCAAGGTGAGTAGTGAGCCCTCAACATGGTGATTATTTATAGGAAAGAAGAAGTGGTTGTGATGGTGCATGTGGAAGATTTTGGGGTAATTTCCAAAGTGGTATTTCTTAATCTGGGTGTTTTTCTCCAGAGTTTTGCTCTGATGATGTTTCAAACCACTTATTTCATAAGTTTTTTCTGTGCCAGTGTTACATTTTATAATAAAATAAAAAGGATTGTTATAAAAGAGATAATACATAAAAATGTTTTAAACTTAAAAGGTACGAGTTTATTAATTGAAAAGGCCTTTCAACCGCCTACTATAATGGATGTAAAAAGCACCCTATCAAGGCATACCATCAAGGAATGTCAGGACATCAGATGAAAAGAAAAGTTCCTACAGCTTCCAGAAAGGAAGAAAAGGGGTTCTCAACACCAGTCCCGGAAGCTTTAAGAATAGATGCCTTGAATAATGGCCTTCACATTTGTTTAGGGGAAATTATGATCAATCTAGAATTTTATATCTAAACAAAATATTAGTGCAGTGCTATTAGTCCAAGAAGGCATAGATCCAGGAGGACAGTTAAGGGAACACCCAACATGTCTGCTGGAGAACAACCAATCCAGCTTCAGAGTGTGACACAGGGGACCCAGGTAGAGATGTCACTAGAATAAAATTGAAAGTGATAGAGTATCTGATGTGTTTCATTATGCAAAAAGAAAAAAGTTATTTGTACGGGTTTTATATTTTCTTTGCTGAATTTGGGAAGGATGTAAAAAAAAAAACAAAACTAAGCAACAAACAAAAAGACCAGTGTTAATGAGAGAAAAGCAAAAATTATTATAAGAATGGAATATAATCCTTGAACATACATTTGTGCACATGAATAGAAGTACATTTAAGGAATAATTCCTACAAATAGAAAGTTTAGAACAAAAGATATTTTCTTTTTTTTTACTATTTCCTGATTTATTTTCAAACATGGTATACAAATTTACACTCCCACCAACACTGTATTTGAGTGCCTGTTTCCCTATACTATGGCCAAAATTGTAATTAGCACTTTTTTACCTTTTCATTTTAATATATGGGATATCATTATTGTATTAATTTGCATTTTAAATTGAAGTAAAGCATCTTTTCTTATGCTTATAAGCCATTGTATTTCTTTTTATATTAAATGTCTTCTTCTGTATATTTTTTCTATTTGCTTTTTAATCTCTTCTGGAATTATAAGAGCACTCTATAGATGAATAAAATCAGTACTTTTTGTCACACGTGTTGTAAATAATTTTGCTCAATTTTCCTTTGAATTTTATGTTATTTTGTGCAGGGTGGAAATGGTTGCATTTTATTATTTAAATGTATCAGTGTTTCCTTTATGTTTTCTGGATTCTGTCTTGCTTGGAATGATGTTCCCTATTCCAAAATTTTTAATCTAATCATATTTTTTTCTTTATTGACAGCCTCATTGTTTATAGTTAAATCTTTACTCCATCTGAAATTTATATTGTCGTAACAGATTAAGGAGGAAGTTAAGCTTTATTTTGTCCCAGATTAAGTCAAGATTTTAATACATTTCAGACCTGAGTAAAAGTAATGTATTTTATTGTAAAGATAAGAACTTTTTATTTTCAGATTTTGAAAACTACAGGACTATAGAAAAGCAAGACGTTAACTAAACCACACGTGGATTGTTACTACCTATGCCTGTCTTCTTACATGCCCATGACTGAAATCTACCTGCCCTGTTACTATGTGACATCTTATTTCCAAATAGGAAGCTGCCAAAAAGCTTAAAATTATCCAGCCAGTGAAAGGAAAGTCCAGTCTGCTCATGTGTGCTGCTATGGGCTTTGGATTATAAAATATATTCATGCCTAAAGACCTTATTTTCTAACTGCCATTCAATTTTAAAAAAGATTAAGAATAACAAGTTTGCTGAGTCCTATTATCAGAAAATCAGCAGCAAGAAAAGAACTATAATGGGTAAGTATTTCGGTCTAGATTGAGTCAGGAAAGAGAAATTACAACAGAAGTATACCTCCACCTGGAGGAGTCCCCTGGACTCACAGACCTAAACCAAATGCTAGGTAGATGCTGCCATAATATTGCCAGGGATTTCTACCGAGTACAGTATCTTAAAGACAACAATGGTTGTCTTGCCATCTTTACGGTATCTTTCTTGTGGTCTTAGGTTTCTTCCCAAATTGTACAGCTATAGAGTAGATAGTCTTCTGATCACGTTTTCTACATTACTAAGAGAAATCTAATTTCACTCTGCCTAATTTCCTCATCCATTGCCCAAGACATCTATTGCATCTCTGATTCTCTGGCCATCATTTTTTTTGAAACTGACTCTTGGGGTCTGCACTTGGCTACATGACTTATTTCTACACTTTTTTACTCTCAACCTTAAAGAGCCTAAGAACAGCTATTAATAAAAAAAAGGGGGGGAAAGAGAAAACTAAAAGGAAGTAATAAAAGGCTGAACATTAGAGTTGAAGAAAATTTAATGGAAACTACTTTTGTTCAGATTTCCATGAAGGCTTTTAGCAAAGATGAATGAGCTCATGCCATGAAGCTGTGTATGTTTTAAAAAGTGATAAAAGGTTAATTGGGTACCATGTGAGCAAGGCTGTATATAGAGAAATCCTTTAGTTGATGGTCCAAGTACACTTAACATCCATCTATCTTACGTCTACATCAGGTTGCTATTCTGCACAAAGTCTGCACAGTGTTATGGGAGACAAAAAAAAAAGCTTAGCAATATGTGCACAGTTTCCAATAAGACATTTTGGGGGAGGGAAGGGAAGGAGGAAAGAATTGGGCTGTCAGCAGATGTGAACAGATGTGTTAAGGAGGGGGAACTCTAAGTATCTTTTTCCCCTGGCAACGAAAAAGTTCTTTGAATAATAATCGCATACATTTGCTTCAAGAGCTGTAAAAACTACATAGGAAACATGGGGAAAGATTGAGCTAAAGCTGAAATAATTATTTATAGAGAAAAATCTTAAGAAGAAAGAAGCAATGATCAAGATAAGAGTCAGTCTTGTCAATTTCCCCTTGAATTTTCCACAGTTAAAATCCAGTGTTAAACTATATTTTCTTCCCCTTTCCGAAATCAAGAAATTCACCAAAAACCAAGAGATATCAAACTATAGATTTTATATACATTTGACATGAAGGGAACGATGCTCACCTACCAGAGAATATGATATCCTGTCTTTGCCATGTAAACCAACAAAACAGAAAAGTTGAGAGATGATTTGAAGCTCATGACATTGTCTCTTTCTTATGAGGATTTAGCCTTAAATATCTTGGCCAAATCATCTAACCACTCTTCTGTACAGTAGGTAAAAAGATTCATCAAGTTGCATCTACCCAGCTAAGGTGACTTCATTACAAAGGCTACCTTCGACATACGGTTGTCTATACTAGCTTCTATGAAAAAGAATAGTTCACTGCCGATTCTGAGTTTCCTGAGTTCTTCCCTCACTACTGCCTTCCCATGACCCTAACCTTGATTGCAATCTTGTTTCATCCTTTCTCCTTAGATGCACCACCTTTGTCTTTCTCACCTTGGCTTTACTCCTAAGTGAGTTTTCATCACTTCTGTATAGCAATACATTCATAGAGACTTTCTGTGGTAAAAACCCCTCCTTAATAACCCAGGTTTCTAGGTATCTTCTTTCATGTATCTCATATCTATCTCATCTGTATTCTCTTATTAATCCTCATTGCCGTTTCATAGTTTTGACCCTTAACCATTCTGATCTCGATGTTAAAACAGATTCCTACCTGGTCTCCAAAATCCCGTATGACTCAGCTGCTGTTTATATCAATAGGCTTCCTCACCTCTTCCCATAAATCCTGGACTCCAACCAAAAAAAACTTTCTGAAGTTCCTCAAATGCATTGTGCTCTTGCTCTCTGCTATGGGTCTTTGCACATACTTTTCCATCTTCCCTCTCTTCACTCGGGCAACTCAGTAATCCCTCAGGACTTAGCTTACATGCCACCTCCTCTGGGTGGCTCTCTCTGGTATTTGTGATTTCTAGACTAGGTAAAAACTGAACACTGTGTTTTCTCTCTGCCACAAGGTAAATCACACTTTACTGTAATTGTCTGTTTCTCTTTTCCCTTCCCAAGGCTGTAAGCTCCTTGAAGTCAGGGACTGTCTTACTGGCAGTTGTATTCTCTGTGCTTACTGCTCAGTTCTAATTTGGGGACAAAAATAGCAATGTACAGTCCCTGAAAAAGTCTTGACTTTTCTACCTCTGTGATTTTACACATGTTGTCTTTTTGCCTGAATTTCATCCCTACCAATCTACTCTCCCTCGAGCCCTATGTACATGCCTTGGTCTATTGTAACCCTGCTTATTCTTTCAGGTCAGATTGAGGTATTCTCTTCTTCATGAACTTTAGCTTAATCAGACCAACTAAAATTGATCTGATTTATATTCTAATCATGTAACATGAATCACACATTGCTTTGCAATATACTCAATCTCTGTTTTTTTTTCCTCCCAAAATAGATGGATTAAAAATAGGAACTAAGTCTTAATAGATTTGTATGCCTTATATCATCTGTCACAGAGTTTTGCAGTCAGGGTTTAATATATACTGAATGAATTATTATGAAATAATTTCCCAAAGCTATAAACTTTACTGTGTTTTCTCCAGAATATATTTGGTAATAATACTTCCCATTTGTAAATTTCTTACCCTTTCCCATTCTAACAAGGAAGTATGTGATTTATTTATACATATTCTCCTTACTAGACTGCAGCAGAAATCCTTCCGAAGACCCAGTGAGAGTAATAGAAGCGAATAGAAGCGAGTAATAGAAGCGAGTAATAGAAGTGAATAATTCTGTTCACTAGAAGTGAAATTGGAATTAGAATTTGCATATCTTCAACTGATGTTTCAAAGACTCAAAGATCTCCATCAAGAACTTTTTTTCTCCTCTACCTAAGAAGCGAAACACTTGCCCCTCTTTATGTCTCTCTCATTGCCAAAGCCCAACCACCCACATTTAGCTACCCCAGACATCATTTTTGAAATCTTTCTTGCTATCTCTAACCTGAAAGTATTTCCTTCCAGCTCTATATATACACAATACCAAATATCTCTCTTATGATAGTCATTTCTTTATGCCTCATATTTTTATGAATATTTATACCCACATCTTGTACCCTTTGTAAAGTGTGAGCATCCAGAGAGCAGAATTTGTGCCTGATTTTGCTATTCCCCTTTGCCCGTAGAAAAGGATTTTGCTCATACTTGTTGATTCTATTGCTTATTTATGTCTTGAATGGTATATTACATATACATAAAGAATATGTATATGAATATAATATGTTTATACAGTACCTGTATTTATAACTTTGGAGTATAACTAATATCTATATTAAGCCAATCTCACCACGGTAAAAGTGAGAGAATCAGATTGTCTGATTTTATTAAAGCCTAAAATGTTGTACCAAACTTATTTAGTGCCATTATTCTCCCTCCTAAAATGTAACAAGAGTCTCAAATAGAATTTTAATCATGTCTTAGATATCACTTCTTTCCAAGGCCTTCCCTGATCCCCAAAGATTTCCTATAGCTTTTATTATAATTCCATAGCAGTAATTATAGGATATTATAGCTGCCTACTCATTTAACTGCTTTGTCTCTGATGTCCTTGAGGGCAAGGACTGTATCATCATTTTGACTTTTGTGTTCACACTGCTTAGGAAGATCGCTGTGGTAGGCAGAATAATGCCTCTCCCAAGATGGCCATGTCCTAATCCCCAGAAGCTGTACATATGTTGCCTAATGTGGCTAAAGTGACTTTGCAAATGTGACTATGTCAATAAATTTGAAATGGAGAGACTATCCTGGATTATCCAGGTGGAACCTAAGTATAATCATAAGTGTCCTTACAAATAAAAGAGAGAGGCAGAAGAGTTAGAGAAGCTATGACAATAGAGGCACAGGTTGGAACATATAACTGGTAGCTTTGAGGATGGAAGAAAGACACAAGTCAAGGAATGTAGGTGGCCTCTAGAAGCCAGAGAAGTCCAGGAAATGGAGTCTCCCTCCTAGAGCCTCCAGAAGGAACACAGTTCTTCCTACACCTTGATTTTAGCCCAGTAAAATCCATTTGGATTTCTGACATCCAGAAGTCTAAAATAATAAATGTACCATTGTAAGCCACCAGGTTGTGGTAATATATTATGGCAATAATGTGAAACTGATACAAGAGCCAACACATGGCAAATGATTCACAAATACTTGTTCACTAAAAGAACCACAAGATATTACACTACAAAATAACAGAGAATTAATGGATGTTGATAGCAACAGAGGGTGGCTTGAGGGAGAAGGGTAGGTGAAGAAAAAATTCCCCATTACTAACTGAAGGTGGGCTTTAGAGGTGCAAGTAAAAAACAAACAAAACAAAACAAAACAAAAACTCCTCATTTTCTGGCTTAGGCCACTGAATGGATAATAATAAATATATTTTAAAAAAGCTTATGGTCTTAGTTTTCGTTATGTTTGGTATTAGGGTCATTATGGATGACCAGATGGAGCTCTCCAGGAGACAATGGAAAATTTGGTCCAGAAGCTCAAGATATGTGATTTAATCAAACAGCCTTTGAATATAAGAGAAATAAGAAAATAGCTGAAGATAAGGCTAGAAAAGCAACATGATGTTTCTTAAATGCCAAGAGAAGTCAAACTCAATTCATCAGAAGGAGGTTGGGATGGGCACTGAAGGGATTTGACCCAGGAAATGATGTAATCAAAGCGATGCTTTCAGAAGATTAATCTGGTGACCTTATGTAAAATAGGTTGGTAGGAAATGAGACTAAGACAAAATACCGTTGATACTTTACAGATCACTTTCAAAAGACACTGTCTTACTTGATCCTCATAGCAATCTTGTGAGGCAAGTAAGACAAAGCATTATCAAAAGCTTACATCTTTTATATCATCATAAATCACTTGTATGATACTGACAATTATTTCAACCTACTTTTAAAGCTTTATGTATAATTTTACATGTGCTCAGTTTCTTACTACTTTAATCAGAGAATTAGGATTTTGGTCAAATTTCTAGCCTCTAATATTCAGGAGCCATTTATCAATAGAAAATCAGCAGAAATGAATGAAATTCAGCCATATAAAATATTTCAATCCTTACATATGCCAAACTGTCTTGAGGGGAAGAAGGGAGAACATTGTACTATTATTAGATGGAATAACAAAATGTTTCTGTAAAAAGAGTTGGGTTAAGAACTTTGAACAATTAACCATTGTTATGAGACAGCCATATTAATCCAACATGGTTAACAGAGAAAAAGCAATTGGATGAGCCATTGCAAACTTTCTCTAGAAGTTCTCTCACATGGCACCTTGAGATTTCAATATTGACTCTAATATCCATCTGACAAGGCTTTAAAATCAAGAGCTTAAAAATCACATACCGTAATGAAAGAGTCTCTGGGGCTAAATTTAGGTGCTGTTAAATCACCAGGAATGATTTGATCAGAACAAGAGAAAGATTACTGAGAGAGTGCCCAGGTAAATCAGGTTAGACGCTCAGAATTTCTCACCATTACAATTCCCAATTCATTTCTCTTCATTTGATTTATAGAAAGCTTCTGTGAAGCATTCAAATGAATAATTCAACACTTACAGACATGAGAAGCAACGTAGACCTATCTTCATATGAATTAAAACATGTCTGAAGCTGCTTTCACTGTGACTGAAGCTCGCCCAAAAGGTTCACTTTTGACTCATGATTTGGCCTTCCACCA
Organism: Lynx rufus; assembly: GCF_022079265.1. Taxonomy (NCBI): domain Eukaryota; kingdom Metazoa; phylum Chordata; class Mammalia; order Carnivora; family Felidae; genus Lynx; species Lynx rufus. The sequence goes on from NW_025814867.1 coordinate 66,746,161, forward strand.
TCATTAATCCAGATAAAACCATCACTTTTTGGACATTGTTTACTGCTTGCAATGCATTTTTTTCAAAATGCAAATATTAGCAATTATTTAGAAGATATCAGTGTTTCAGCAACCCAGAAATGGTCAACATGGTCTAAAGCTTTACTGCTCAAAGAATGGTCCATGGACAAGCAACGTACACACACAAGGGTGCTTGTTAAAGAAGGAAAACCTGGAGACCTCCCAGGGACCTACTGAATGAGAATCTGCATTTTCACAAGATCCCCAAGTAATTCGTTTACACATTACAAACTTGAGAAGCACTGATCTGAAGCACATAAATTTCAGAAATTGCTTTTAATTTTATTTCCTACAGTCCACCCAACAAACATTTTTGTGACATCACAGGAACACAATCCTCTTAAAGTTTCTTATTTGTTTTACTTCTTTTGATCAGTTTTTTATGAGAGCATAAGTAGCCAATTATCTAAAGGATTTTCTGACTCTGTACCGGAGCATAGTGGTTGAACGTATGTGAGAGTTAATTTTTTTCATTATACACACGTCTTGCTTGACATACACATGTCACGTACCCTTTTGTCCAACTTAATTTGCACAAAACTTAATAAGCAAAGAAGAGGAGCACAGCTAGCAGAAACTATGTGTTGAGATGAGTGGAATGTTTTACAGCTCAATATCTATTTCTTGAGTTGGTCTTCAATGACAAGTTAGAGATGACTAGATAGAGAAGAGAAAAGAATTGAAAAGAACTTGAATGATATGTCATTTCAATCATACCTCCTTGCTTGACCCAGTTTGCCTGAGTGGAATTGTGCAAACAATCCTAGAACACCTCTGCCACCATGAGTACATAGCACCCTGGTTAAGTTTAAAAACCATGAAATGAAGCATGCTACAATGAAATAGAGTGTTTTTCAGTTTGGTCTTTAAAGGTTCCTCCTTAGCAATTTATACCTTCTCTCCAAAAGCTTACAACAAATTTAAGTTCATGGCATTAACGTTCAGTTTTTCTTTTCTTTTTCTCTAATATTTCAGTGTGAATAGTGAACTTAAGGGTAGAAAATCTGAGAACTTTCACCTGAATTTTTAAGGATATTTTTATGGCATCATTAGTTCTTTACAAATATATGCATGCACTTAATTAAAGAAAAAATAATAGTAAATAATATTAGAAGAACTGAGTAGAAATGTAATGAAACCAATTAGAGTAGTTCCTAAGTGACTGCTTAAAGATAATACTGTAACACTAACTAAATGATTCAAAAAATAAATGAATGCAAGCTAAGCCTATATTAAGTACTTTTGGTAGAATATAGTGCATTTTCATGTTTGATCAATAATTAAGTTGATAAATAAACCTTTATTGTATTAATAGGCAGTGTTAATTACATTTAGCTTTTAAATAATACTTCACTGTTGAGAAAAGAAATGAGAATTCTGTTAGTTTAATTATTTTTAGTCTCTATTTTTCACTTCAATATTGCATTTGTAAACCTGAATCCAAATGTTTTAAGCATTGGCATAGTTCAATCCCTTTACCTAGCAAGTGGGTCAGAATCTGCATATGGGCCTTATCATCTGCAAAAGGCAACCCATCTGGATGGAAAATAAAATTGACCTAAGCCAAACAGCTTAAGCATCCCCAAAACAACTTTTCTATGTTACTGAGGTCTAGGTCTTCCCCTAAACACCAGGAGGGATAGTGAGGGTAGTTATTCATTAGGAAAGAAACCCAGATTCAGGTCCTGCTAAAGAGCTTGTAGGAGGAAAGTTAGATAATCTAAGGATTTCCCAAGCATACCTAGTCAAAACTGGGAGGCTAAAACATGACTCATGGGATGCGGAATATGTACCATCTTACCAAAGACTCAAATGTGGGCACCCCATAAAAGATATCTTCCTCCCCCAATGACCCATTGTGCCAAGAATCTCTTCCAAATCTCCCCCCACAAACCCATGGTATCACTCTTTATCTTTTCCCCAAGTCTAGAGGTCCATTTCTATGCATTACTTCATCCATACTTGGCCCCTGGAACCTCAGCAAGGTCTATAGCCCAAGTGAGTCAGGGTAAATCAAGAAAACAGAGCCCTTGACAGGTAGTTCAAAAGGGACCTTAAATACAGGGATAAGTTCTAAAGTATTGGAAGAGATGTAAAATTCAAAGGGATGATAAGAGAACCCCTAGGTTAGCAAGAGCAGAAAGCTGCCATCATGCCTTGGGTTGAAGGGTTAAATATATATATATATATATATATATATATATTTATATGGAATATATATATTTATATATACATATATATTTATATATACATATATGTGTGTGTGTGTGTATATATATATATATATATATATATATGGAATTATTAGAATCCAGGAGCCAGGGATGTCAATAGAAAATGAGACCACAGAAGGAAGAACAGAATGCTAAGCTAGTACCACAAGAAGAGACATGGCCATTGCCCTAAATCTCTCCCAAGTCAGAGTAAAAGGGAATAAAACCTTGGCTACTTGACTTCTCTACCTTCCATTTCCTGCCAGTTCCTTCCATTGGCCAAACCAAATGTAAACCAACAAGGTCAAACCCTTGTGATACAAAACAAAGCAAAAGAAGGCTGGAAATGGATGTGAGATCAACATCGAGTGACTCTCATAATCCACTTTTCACACCCCACTCTCCAGGGGTCCTTAAGAAGACATCTGGGATCCACATACGAGAACACCCTGGAGTAGTATCTTTCATGAGCCTCTCTGTGTCCTTCAGTGTCTGATTTGTGTCTTATTTTTTTCTGGTTAAGGAACAACTGAGAGTTGCTGCAGAGCCTGACTGTGGCAGCTGCTGAAGGCTCCCACCTAATTCTGTCAGCCAGGAAACATGATCTAATGACAGATGCAGAAACTACTCTCTTACTTTAGAACTCAGAACCCTTATCCCACAAGTGCCTCTGAGGTCCCTAATGCCATTGTAGTGGTTCACTGTGGACCTGGAGATCTTCCAGTTCTTTCTTCAAATCATATTGCATTTAATGAGGATAATCATTTTTAGCTGCCATAATAAAGGTACACCCAATTCTCAGTCTCAATGGTAGCCTAACATAATAAAGATTTCATTCTCTTTTTCATAAAGACTGATGTGAGTCAGGATCTCTCCTCCATCTTGAAGCAAAGTCATTTGGATCACATGGCCTCCCAGGCAGCTCAGCCCTAAGCTGGGGTTTGTGACAATCTATAATGAGATGGCTACAGCTTTGACATGAGGCAAGATCAGTGACCAATAAGGCAGTACAATTCTTATACCTCAACCAAGAATAAGAATGGAATAACAGAGCAGAGAAAGAAGACTTATTCACTGGTGTCAAGATTCAGAAATATCCAGCAGCATAATGGCCCAAACCTTGGTCATGTAAGGCTAATTTCCTGTTGAAATTATTATTCCCATTAATTTATATGTAGAGAGCATTTCAACCACTTAGTCCTATCATCCACCCACTGCCCAAGCTACTCAAGGGTCCAGTATCTGCTCTGGCTATCACCTCACTACATTTTCCTTTAGAGATCAAGGATAAGGCCATTTAAAAGTACACTAATAAAACCCTTGGAATACGGAGAAGTATCAGCAGGATTCCCTCTCTCCTTAGGAGACCTTGTGTTTTTGTTAAACAACAATAAAATTGAACATAAACACCAGAATAGTGAGCTCTTTCACCATTACAATAATAAAATGAGAAGTATCTCCCTGCATTCTTGTACCCATAGAGGTCTCTGGTCTCTTGAACAAGAATCGGTAGTTAGTAAATTAGATTTCTAGGGCACCTACAGTCTATCCATGGAACTAAGGTCTCTATAGACAATGGCCTTTAAGACATGGTAACCCAGTAAAAACATCTACTGATTTCATTTGATCTGTGAAATGGCCAAAGTCGTGTAATTGTTCATGAATAAATAACCTTATATTACTTCTTTTTTTTTAACGTTTTATTTATTTTTGAGACAGAGAGAGACAGAGCATGAACGGGGGAGGGGCAGAGAGAGAGAGAGACACAGAATCAGAAGTAGGCTCCAAGCTCTGAGCCATCAGCCCAGAGCCCGACGCGGGGCTCGAACTCACGGACCGCGAGATCGTGACCTGGCTGAAGTCGGACGCTTAACCGAATGAGCCACCCAGGCGCCCCCTTATATTACTTCTTAAGGAAGATTGAATTGAGTGGCTACGAGAATATTGTCCCCTCTCCTGACAGTTAGATTCCTTCTGTTTCATCTCTGATTTGCTCTCTCTCATTATGGCTATCATCCTCTCCCTGAGGTGACTGTATTTTTCACCAAGATGTTGTTTGTTTGTTTGTTTTCTTGCACACGTAAATAAAATTGTTCCAGCATATTTATCAATGGGCTTCCAATTCCATGAAGCACCTGTCAATCTGATGTTCCAGTTTGTCTATTTGATTTTTTTTTCCTTTTAAAGTTAGTGTTGATCACTGGATGTTGTATGTAAGTGATGAATCACTTAATTCTACTCCTGAAACCAATATTGCACTGTTAACTTACTAACATTTAAATTTTTAAAAAAGGAAAAAAATTAAGTTATTGTTTAGTTTTTGTCAAAATAATGTGTTCAGAGGGTTTAAAAACCAAATAGTACTAAAAGTCACATAAGGAAAAACAACAGTCAGCCACTATAATTAGATTTTTCTCCCCAGAGACAATTAACTTCATCTGGTTTGATTCTTTTATATGGCATTTACCTTCATATATATATATATATATATACACATATATATAATTTCTTTTACTCTCCAACTTTTATTTTCAAAATTTTCAAAGCCACAGAAGCACTGAGAGAATGGTACCTTTCACAGAGATTCACTGATTGTTAACATTTTGCCACATTTGTTTTATCCTTCTCTTTTGACTAAACTATTTGGATGTAGGTTGCACATATTATGACATTACAATCAAATACTTAAGCACATATCCTCTAAAATTAGGGTGTTCTTAAAAAACAGAGGGGAGTGCCTAGGTGGCTCAGTTGGTTAAGTGACCAACTCTTGATTCCAGTTCAGGTCATGATCCCAAAGTCATAAGATCAAGCCCCATATTGGGCTCCATGCTGGGTATGAAGCTTGCTTAAGATTCTCTCTCCCTCTCTCTGCCCCACCTCTGTTTGTGCTCATACATATACATGGTCTCTCAATTGCTTTCTCAAAAAATAAAATAATAAAATAAAATAAAATAACAAAATAAAATAAAATAACAAAATAAAATAAAATAAAATAACAAAATAAAATAATAAAATAATAAATTATAAAGTAAAATAAAATAAAATTAGAGTATTATTCTCCAAATGTCTCCTGGCTTTTGGTGACATTGTTTAAGGAATTCACAGGCTATGTTAACAAATCTCCCACTTAGAAATTAAACTCATGGCCTAGTGGAGCATATCCCTTGATCTGTATTCCTCTACTGCCTACTAGCACATTCCTAGCACAACTATCCTAGCACAACTATCAATTACACTATAGTAATCGAATATGGCTCCCTGCATTCCTTTACCCATCATATTAGCTTCCACAGAGATTGAGATCCTTTTTCATTGCTTTCCTTCAACCCTTAGTGCCACATCTGCCTTTTACATCTACCAATAACTTCCAGTTGATCTGTACAACTGGTGACCTAGAAGGATCTCAAATGTACCTGGAACTGTACAAGAATTACATTAAGCAGCACCAGGCCCTGGTGTGAGATATTCTTTGGGCGTTCCTACAACATTCACACTTACCTTTATCCTAAAAGCAGAAGAGACTAAAGATGATAAAAGCCTCTATCTTAATAATTGCATTTTATTTTCCTCCACAGGCATATCCATATCATTGTCCATAAGTGTACTTATACCCTGGGCTCCAGAGCTCCCACTGAATGATACAAGATGAGAAACTACTATGTTACCCAGAAAATGGTGCTCTCTCTAATGGTACAAACTGTTATTCCTAAAAGACCAGTAGTAAAACTGTCCTTCCACAATTTGGAAAATGTGGAAAAATGTCCTTCCACAATTTGAAACACCCCATGCAGGACTGAAACATTCCATAAAGAAATATGATTTCTGCTTTATCTGGGAAAAGATGTGGGGAAGTGGCATATGGGTTAACGTAGGAACCCTGAGCTGTCCTTCCTAGTTACCTCCTCAACCCTCCTATTACTACACACTCAGGAAGCAGGACAAGGGAAGGGACCAACAGAATTGGGATTCCAAGAGTCTGAAATACAGCCTAGCTGCAAGCAGAAAGCAAGGACTTATCTAGATCTGGTCTGAGGCCAGAGAAGAGACCAAGAAGAAAAGGTAGGATGTGCAGTGTTGGGATATTTAGGAAAATAAGTTGAAAATTTAAGTCTTCACTGTGAAGGCTCTTTCATCTGGAGTCCAGCATGGGCAGCCAAGACAAGGGCAAATCCTTAATGGTGCTTTACAGACAGAAAAGTTGATCTTTGGTTTTCATTTTTCTTTTGGAATGTTTGGTAACTGCACACCTTTGCTGGTCAGATTTCCACTTCTGGTCAATAGAGATCCAAATCATGTCTAATGATGCCTGCTGAGAGCGTTTTTCAAAGTCTGTTTAGATCTTCCTGAACAGGGAACACTTTTATCTCTCTAGTGAGAACCCTGCTTACTTACAACTTATAAAGGAGCCATCGTTAGCTTTTCCTCACAATGATCCTTCCCCTCCAAGAATTTTGGCCAAGGGTTAGCTTGGCTTTTAAGTCTGCCCACTCATCTTTCCTTCATTTGTATCTCTCTTCATGAGCAGAGTCAGAAAGTGGAATGAGAGCACCCAAGCATTTGACCACCAGAAGAATAATTTTCCAAGTTTTCTTTAACCAATAAGAGGAATGCCTTTTTGTATTTAGCTACCGTTTATTTTTTTCTCAGAGAAACCCAAATTTAACTCTTCCTTCCCAAAGAGTACTTCAGCTACACAATTCACAAAATTAAATAATAATTCCCATAGCAAATGTAGA